>NC_140943.1:91871746-92471746 GCF_014529385.1 Adiantum capillus-veneris | reverse complement strand
TTGACACCCACCTAGTTGTTTCCATGTGCCTGCGGGTCAAGCTCCGTCCTCGTCTGACAAATTCTGTTGTTGGTTGAGTTCTCGCTATTTAGCTTCCGCTAGCGGCGTAACCGCCTTAACATTTGGCGCCGCTGCCGGGGACGAGAGCCCTAAGTAGGTGACCTTAGACTAATCCTACGAGGTGAGTCGTATAAACTACTTTGTATACTTTAGCTAGAAAAGATCTAGGAGTGGTGGACTCCGAAGATCTCGAGAGATACTAGGAAGTGGGGTATTCCTGGGTCTTCCGTGTTGACAGTATTTTTAGATTAGGTTAGATTTGTTTGTTGTTTTGTTGGTGTTGAGTAGTTGTTGATAGAAGAAGAATTTGCTAGTCCGTGAGTGGCAGTGGATCTCTTTAAAATCACAATTACCAAACCCATTTGATGATTAGTAATAGCTTAGGTAGGACTTCATTTGATCCTGATCTGGAGCTAGTAATCATTGGAATATTTGCTTGATATGGTTGATTGCATGTTAGATCACTAAACCGTCGAGTTAGTAGTGAAACTTGCAATAAACAAAAGCCAGAGAAATTTTATGTGTATCTGGGAGTTGCTGAGCACTAGAGAAAGCTTTAGGAAGGATTCTGTGCCAAAAAACTGGAAATATGCAACTTTAGACATCATACGCGTATGATGTCTAAATGACCAAACAGAGACCAAAACAGAAATTTTGACTTTACCAGAGTGTTCAAAAGGGGAGTTATACCCTAATTTCAACTTAAAACAAGAGCATTAACACTCAAAGAAACCCAAAAAGACAAGTCGGAGTCCAAGAAACGCAAAGAATAGGAAATTTTGGATTCAGATCTTGTTTTTACATTCAAACCTGACAAAAACACTTGAAACTCAATTATAAACATTGGAGAAGGCTTAAAACCAAAAATAGTCAAAATCTGGGAAAAAAGACATCATACGCGTATAATGTCTTTTAGTACATCCACTACTTATTTTTGATATCTGACATGACAAGATAGTTACAAACACTGTAGAAAGCAAAAATATCAAGTCTTGACCCAAATTGATGAAAAAGACATCGTACGCGTATGATGTCTTTGACCTAATTTTGGACATATTTTGATACTTTGCCAACACAGATCCATTGTAATAGCTGTCTAGAGGTTATATTTCAAGTTTCATCCCATTTGGATCACAATTGACCCAAAACAAGTCAAAAGCGGAAAATTGCCAAGAAAAGCCTAAATTAGCCATAACTTGCTCAAACAGAGTTCAAACTGAATTTTGTGAGTGGACAGAGCATAAGGGGTCTACTGAGAGTGAGCATAACCAAAATAGTCCAAATCTGTGAAAAAAGACATCATACGCGTATAATGTCTTTTTCAGCATAACTGCAACAAAATTCTCACTTGATGAAACAGAAGTTGTCCAACTGACAAGATTAAACAATTGACCAATTATCAATCAGTTTGGATCAATTCTGACCACAAAAACTTGGGAACATAAATTGCCGAGACGAGAAGTTAAAGTCCTTTAGGGGAATTGATGAATTTGAGATCGGGCAGGAATCTCCAGAATAACCAACCAAAACAAGGGGAACAAGCAAGTGTCATATCAACCGAGGGAAGTGTAAACCAAAGTTGGGTGCAACCATTAGGGCCGATCTTTGAAGGAAGTGTTTCTGATACTTCTTCGGAGAGATCTTACGAGATTTTCACTGAACACTTGGAACACTTGAACCTGAACAACAGAGAAAATATGGCAGCAGGATCATCAAACCCTTCCGCCACAATGAAGCTATTGTTCATAAAATACCAGTACGACAATGAGCAAGGTGCCAAGATCTACAAAGATGGAATGGACCGCTATTGTGTAAAGATAGAGGAGAGACCTAGTGAGTTCAAGGACTTAGTGCCTGTGAGCTATAGCGGAGATAGATATCTAGATGACGAGGGTACCATGTACTTGGTAGTCCTAAACCCTAACATTGTGGACAAGTGGGGATTGATGGGCACCAAAGCCAAAGTAGATGAAGAACTTGAGGAGAAAGCACCAATAATGAACTTCCCTGATGCGAGGTTAAGAAGAGAGAATGAAACTACAAGGATCAACACTGATAACATCTATGTGGGGCTATACAAATATAATAATGGGGAGCAAGATCTCTATTATAGATGTGAAGAACCCTACACCGGAGAGTTGACAGACCAAAAAAGACTTTATGTCTTTACCTACACAAAGGGATCGGAAGTGAAAATTGCTGCTTACGACAAGTATGGGAGGCAATACTCAACAATGGGCAAGAAAGAATTAGAAGGATATACATACTTTGGGGGACCACTACATCAGTATTATGTTACTTCTAGCTCACAAAGTCCAGCACCAACAAATGGAGGGCAAAACCCAATGACGACAGGAGGACAAAGAACTCAGGCTGCTGACTCTTTCAGTCAACCTCAGTACTCGAAGCCCGGACCAATGGGATCATTACATTCCAGAGAGTCAATGGATACGAATCGAGGTAGTGCAGTTCCAATCCCCATATATACCACTCCAGGTCCAAGGTTCGAAGCGGAACCATCACAATTACCTCCTAGTAGTAGATTCAGGGTAGGGGAACCGACAAGGATAACCCATGAAGTCCATGATGCTAGAGAAAGCTTTAGCCGGGACACAGGAGCAACGAGATTGGTAGCAGACCATAGACGTATGAGACCATCTCAAGTAGCGAAGTGTATGCCAAAGAAGTATGGTGGTTCAGGAGATCCGTATGCACATGTGTCACTCTTTAAGCAAGTCTTAAGAGCTGAGCAGATAACAGATTTCCATACACAATACGAGGGATTTGGTCTTACTCTAGAAGGTACGGCATTGACATGGTTTCAACCACTGAACATAGGGGGATTCCATGACATTGAACATTTGCTAAGAGAGTTTGCTGAGGAATTCTCAAAACGAGGGATTAAGCACAATACGGTCTCACAAATATATGCTTTTAAACAGAGAGAACACGAAAAAGTGAAGGAAGCTTCACTTCGCTTCAAACAATACATTGAGAGATGTCCAGTACGTGAATGACCACAAGATGACAGACTATCTGTTCTCTTTATTGAGGGACTGAGAAACGACACTCTCAAGAAGGACTTGCACTTGAAAGCTTGTACAAGTTTCGAACAAGTAACGAGAGAGGCATTTACTTAGTGGATAACTGTACGGTTTATGGAGAGGTGTCAGCGGATACAGATTTTGCATCCTGTAGCTCCTCCTCCATAGCGAGCGAGACTACCACTAAAAAGAATGTTCAAACAACAACCATGCCAAATGTAGAGCAAATGATAGAAGATGCTCTAAAAAGGATGGCACCATACCAAAAACCATTGCCAAAAACACTGAAATGGTGTGCTATTGAACAAAAATGGACAAACCATCCAACAGAGGAGTGCTATTACAACAAAGGGTATGTAAGGGAGCGTCAGTATGCACCTCCTGCTCAATTAGCACCACCTCAAGTACATCCAGTACCTCGATACCCAACGGGAAATGTACCAGGACCTATGGGGATAGAAAGACCGCAACCGGTATTGGGACAACAACCACCTTTACCAGGAGCAAGACCAGTAGGCATTAGATATGCACCAACCTTAGAGAATCAGGAAGAACAATCCTTAGTACCTGTTCAAGCCTATTATGAAGAATCTGGTGCACACATGTCTCCAAGTGTGTATTACCCACCAGAAGAACCCAAACAACCAGAACCATGGGGCATGATTGGGAATGTTGGAATACCAACAGTTATAAGTGATTCTGATGAAGAGAGATACAATTTGGACGCAAGAACATTGATGTTCATAGCTCATGGAGGGTTAACAGGACAAAGACCATCCTATCCACAAAGGACGAATCAAATGGGACCAAGACCAGCACTAGGACCCTGTTACAAGTGTGGAGGTGACCATCTGATGAATGTTTGTCCACATACGGAAATCATTAGAATTAACGCTTATTGCACTGAGTGTGGGGTTACTCACTTCATTGAGGATTGTTCAAAGAATCCAAACAAAGTGCAAAAGACGACATTGAATATGCTAGAAACTATTCCTACCAGCAGTGGGTCTGAAAATGAAACTCTGATACCAACACAAGTTGTTACTAGAGCTCAAGCTAAGAAAACCACTAGAGAACCTGAGAATGGAAAGTTAGCGACTGAAGTGGTTAGTCAAGGACCGCGGAGTCAGAGAAACACATGGAAAGCTAGAAAAGCACGCATGAAGTTGAGAAAAGAACGTGAAGACGCTATTCTAGCTGAGGAACTAAAGCGAACTAAAGATAGATTAGAAAAACTTGAGAGTCAAAACGGGAAACGAGAGATGAGCCCGGAAAGAACGAAACAAAAGAGTATCAAAGAAACAACGAGCTTAAGCTCAGGGGGATCAATGCTAGTCGACAAAGTACACGAACCATTGGACGCACTGATGAGAGCTTACGAAGCTAGGTTAAAGAACAACCAAGGATATAACCAGCTAGCCATAGCACTGGAAAATCAACATAAAACAGCTTTTGCAACGGAACGGGGAATTTATGCGTATCGGGTTATGCCTTTTGGTCTAACCAATACTCTCGCAACCCTCCAGAGGCTGATGACGCATGCTTTCAAAGAATACTTAAGGTTGTTTCTAGAAATATACATGGATGACTTATGTGTACATTCTCTTCTGAGAGATGAGCATCTAGAACACCTAAGAAAAGTATTTGAGAAATGTAGGACATATCGCATTTGTCTCAATCCTGAGAAATGTGTGTTTATGGTCCGACAGGGCAGAATTCTGGGACATATTGTCTCACAAAATGGAATATCCACGGATTTAGAGAAGATAAAAGTTATAGTGGATATGCCGAGACCAACCAATGCGAAACAAGTACAAAACTTTATGGGACATTGTGGATATTATAGACGATTCATTTACATGTACGCTATAATAGGCCAACCACTTTACAGGCTAATAGTGAACTTTGAATGGACAGAGGAGTGTGAGGAATCGTTCAAGAAATTGAAAGAGGCACTCATTACTGCTCCAGTCTTGAAATCACCAGATTGGGAGAAGATATTCCATGTGCATATAGATGCTTCGGCATATGCAATAGGATGCATTCTGGCTCAGCCAAAAGAAGGAAACATGGATTTTCCTATCTGTTACGCTAGTCGACAGCTCAACAAGGCAGAGAAGAATTACACCACAACAGAGCGAGAGGGATTAGGAATGATATATGCTGTGAAGAAATTTCGGCATTATCTTCTAGACAACAAGTTTGTGTTTTTTATGGATCACCAAGCCTTGCTCTACCTAGTGAATAAACCATGCAATACCGGGAGAATAGTGAGATGGTTCATTATCTTACTGGAATTCGACTTCACGGTAGTAGTAAAGAAAGAAAAAACACATCTTAGAGCTGATCATCTTTCGCGATTGACGAATGGAGAAGACCCTATAGGAGTAGATGACGACATGCCAGACGCGTACTTGTCAACATAGAAATGATACCGAAGTGGTCTCAAAATGTCGTTAGCCTATTAACCTATGGAGGAGAGTTTGATAAAAGAGAATACAACCAGAAACATATTGCTATTCAGCAATCCAAGAATCTTCAATTGGTTGCAGGAAGGTTGTATCAATTGGGAAATGATCATGTTTTACGACTATGCATCAATCCTGAGGAATATAATATATATCTGCGCGAAGCACATGTTCAGGAATGTGCATTTCATTGTTCAAGAAGGAACACATATAGGAATTTGTTACAATTGGGAGTCTATTGGCCAGGAATGAAAGAAAGCGTACATGAATATGTCACTGTATGTATTGTATGTTCCTCAAAACCGCCAGCAGAGTATTCAACATTATATCAGATAATGATCGCTCCGGAATGGAGTCAGTATATTGTTGAATATCTCACAAATAGAACTTTCCCAGAAGGAACGTCAAAAGCTCGTCAGAAATCTGTAGAGACAGAAGCTAGAGATTACGCTTTAATAGGAGATCAACTCTATAAGAGAGGTAAAGACAACCAGCTTAGGATTTGCGCATCAGAGACTGAGTATGTGATAATACTAGAGCAAGCTCATGGAGGAGTAGGTGGAGGCCATTTCTCAGGTGATAAGACAACAAAACTTGTCTTAGCCGCAGGAATATGGTGGCCAACATTACATATGGACGCTGAGGAATACGTTAAACGGTGCGATGACTGTCAGCGGACCAAAGTACCACTTAAAAGAGATGATATGCCGCTTAGACCAATGATGGGGGCAAGAGCTTTTGCAAAATGGGGGATTGATTATGTCGGACCCATTTCACCTCCTGCATATAAGACTCATGCACAATACATCGTTGTGGCTACAGACTATCTAACAAAGTGGGTCGAAGCAAAGGCAACTCAAAAAGCGGATGCCAGGACCACGGCACAATTTCTATATGAATACGTCTTTGTACAATATGGATTGCCAATAGAAATTGTGAGTGATCGAGGCACACATTTTATAAATGAAGTGATAGAGATCCTTCTAGATGAATTCATGGTAATCCATAGGAAATCAGCTCCGTATCATCCACAAGCAAACGGACAAGCTGAAGCAACAAACAAAACCATATGCATGGTCCTCACGAAGATTGTATCTGAGTCGAGAACTGACTGGGACCAGAAGTTGCATTCAACAGTATGGGCATATAGGGTAGCATATAAAACATCAATAGGAACGACCCCATATAACATGGTTTTTGGGCTAAATGCTATCTTACCAATAGAATTCTTGATTTCAACCTTAAGGGTGGCTAAGGATCTAGAGTGGACAAGGCACGAGCTTTCTGATAGAATAGATGACCTGGAAAAGCTAGACGAGCTTCACCTAAAAGCAGTAGCTTCTATCTACGCTCAAAAAAGGCGACAAAAGGATTTTTTTGATAAGCATGTGCGGACTAAAGAGTTTAAGGTTGGGGACTATGTCCTAGTTTACACTCTGAAACAGCATGCTAAGAAGCTTAAAAAGCGAGGGATGGGACCTCTGGTGATTAAGGATCTATCACCAAGTGGAGCCGTCAAGCTTGCTACATTAGACGGAGAAGAAATGCCCAATTGGATTAGTGGATGCAGAGTGAAAAAGTATCTTTTGCCGCTAACCCAAGACATGCTTCTCAAAATACATCAAGAAAAGCTGCGTGTCCAGAAAAAGAAAAAGATTGTGGAGGAAGCGCAAGCCGAGGCGAAGGAAAGAATGGAGAAAAGAAGACTACTACGTCAGAAACAGCGCAATGAAGGAGCAATACGAATAAACGCAGTCAGTATAACAGAAATGGATAATGACAAAGAAGAACCCATCATTGAATGCAAAGTAGGAACCAACCAAATCAAAGCCAGAGCACTATTGGATTCAGGAGCTCAAACTAACCTACTTTCACTCAGTTTGTATAGACAATTGACAAATGACACTAAACTACAAACTGCCAAGCAAGAGTTAAAGAGTTACTATGAGAATTCAATCAAAACTGTCGGATGCACAGTTTTACATATACAGATTAACCAGTATGTGTATCCTCATATGTTTTACGTGGTTGAAGACCAAGCTACACAACATCCATTATTGATAGGACAACCATGGCAGAAGCAATACAATGCAATGATTGACTGGAGTTCTAAATCAATGCTTATCAAATACGAAGGTGAAAGTCAATCAGTTAAGTTCACCAAAGGAGAAGAGCCAACTCCAAAGGACGAATCCAAAGACAAAGGTAAACAACAACCAGAGAAAAAGAAGAAGCAATGGCAACCAAAAGTTTCTATACAACCGGATTACTCTTCGACGAGGAATTCTCAACAGTGGATAAAGAAGACAAGCAATAATATAACAGCTCAACCTTGGGAAAAAACTGAGTCAAAGTTGGTATGGAGACCAAAAAAGGTTGTGCCAGAGAACACAAAGGTGGAAAACAAAGTCTTCAATACCAGACAACAGAGTGATTCCAGACAATCAAGGACAGTGAAACAGATCTGGATTCCAAAGAAGTTCATGACGGCACAAAGCTATAGCAAGCAAATTTGGATCCCAAAGATTTGTAAACAGGAACTCCCTTCAGTACAATCAACGAAAACTCCTAGGTATTTCAAGTCGAGGAAATCAACACAAAGAACAAAGCAGGTTTGGGTCGCAAAGAGTTTGTGGCAAGCACAAGTGAAGCGGAAGCAGATTTGGATTGTAAAAAAGGACAACAAAGTAAAGAAGAATTGTTAACCCTCACGGCACACGGACACCCTATCGCCTACGACGGACACTGTAACCATATTATTTATTTAAGTAGAGTCAGGCACCGGGCTTGTCGGTCCAATAGGGAAAGGTAGAGTGATCGCCGATGAGAGGCGCACTCTAACACGAACATGCTAGGGTTAGTTGGCTAAGCATGGGCGCCCAAGTGTGAATGGGGTGAGCTCCTATAAAAGCCAACTAAACCTAATTTTTACTCATTCTCTCATTTGTGCAATAGAAGAGTGCTCTTGCTCTATCTCCATCTCCATCTTCTTCTTCTTCACCTCCTCGTGTGTGTGTGTGTGTGTGTGTGTGTGAGAGAGAGAGAGAGAGAGAGAGAGAGAGAGAGAGAGAGAGAGAGAGAGAGAGAGAGAGAGAGGGAGAGTGTGTGTGCGATCGAGCATTACGAAGGCACGACGGCGGCGAGGCGGTTGAGCGCGGCACGACTGCAGCCTCTTCTTCATCGCGGCGAGGAATCCACCACGAAGGCGAGCGTAGAGCGGTGAGTGACACACCCTTTGCTCTCTTGAGCTTGTTAGTTTAGTCTTGTTGTGTGCTTGGAGCCTTTTGTGGCTCGCACACGGTGTATTGGCAAGTCCCTTGCTTCGACAATGCGGCAAGGAGCGCACATTTTTGGTGCCGCTGTCGGGGATATGCCCTACACTAAGCTCGGTTAGCACTTTACGCTTTTTTGTGGTGCAATCTCTATCATAGGAAAGGCAGGGAATGAGGGTGTGTAGTTGTGTGGAGATTTCTGTTTTTTGCGTTTTCTACGTTTTCTGGTTTGCACTGCACAGTTAGCATTTCTTGCGTTTTTGCATTTTCTGCATTTTCTGTCAAGTTTCAATTTCTGCAATTTTCTGCGTTTTCTGTGTTAAATTTTCTGGCAAGTTCCAATTTCTGCAATTTCTGCGTTTTTTCAATTTTCTGCATTTCTTGCGTTTTTTCAATTTCTGCAATTTCTGTGCGTTTTCTGCATTTCTGCATTATATATATATTAAAAAAAGAAAAATATTTTTTGAAAAAAAAAAAAAAAGATAGATCGAGATCGGGATCCCAAGCCCAAGCCCAAGCCCAAGCCCTAGCCTCAGTCCTCAGTCTTATGATATATACTAGACTCACTTTTATATATATACCCTACTCTCTCAAGAGAGAATGAGAGCATGTGGGACAAGTCCTCCACTCTCCTCCTTTCTCTTCCCACTTGCACCCTTAGACTTTCTAGTTTGGGCCTAGTTCCCTACTGGAAATTGACAGTTTTAGGGATTCAGAGGGCATAGAGTGACCAAACGGAGGGCTGTAAAGCACGGCGCGTCCCTCCTAGCGATACGCTCGTTTCGATCTATCACACGGCCCATTCCACGACACGCTCTAAAAAATCTAGCAAAAAAACAAACAAAAAACACGCTAAAAACTAGTCACAAGGCCTCCTAGAGCAGCTTTTTGACACCTTAGGGTATCAAAAGCACATGCACTTACGCTCTGGGCGGGTGCTAGAACACGAGCATATTGAGGGTGCCTCTGTTCATACGGACACCCATTACCCATCCACGATAAGCTCTAGACCCTCAACGGAGACACAAGGTAGCACCACCCAAGACCCTAAAATAGCCGCTAGTGATTCCTCCTCCGACTCAGAAATCACGGAAGCATACCCTACCCAAAACACTGAGAGAGAAGGCCATGCACCTCCCGAAGCTCCACAGCCTAGTACTAGTATGTTTAGCCGTTTCATGGAAACATTAGGTAGAGCTACTCGCTCGGAACCTGATGCAAATGAAGCACACGAAGGGGGTGGGGAAGTGGACTCTCCTTTCACATCGCACGTGGACCCCACACCTCCAAAGAGTGTCCATGTGGATATCCTGCCAACTTCTTACCAAGAAGGCCCTGTTGAGCTGCCTCCTTCAGAAGTTCCCTCTAGAGTACCGTTGGTGACAAGTAAAACCACGGGGAGCAACATTGCTTCTACCTCACAAGAAACCGTTAACACGTTGACTCTAGAAGGATTGTTCATTAATGATCATTGGACATACGACCTCTACACTGAGGTGTTGACGGATCTACACTCTGGCCACGCCTACCATGTAGGATGGATAGAGATTGTACAATCCACCTCTAGTGCCACGAGCATCGAAGATCAACAGAAAATGATCTGTAATGTTATCCATGGCATTATTCAATCAGAAAGGCAAAACCGAGGGGTAAATATACTCTCAACTGGCCCCATGAGATTTCTGGATACGAGCAAGGCTCAACAGCCTACTCTATCACAAATGGAAACTCCTCTAATGAGCCCCATGGACCCATCTTACGTCATTTCACCTGGGGTCTCTATGCAATCTGAGCCTCCGAGCGAAAACTTTAGCTTCCCTAACTTGGCTCAACCCACTATTAAGGAAAACACAGTGCTCACTCCAGGGATAAGCCTAACAGAGAATGTACCGATGACATCTACGGTTAGCGCAATGCCACTACCTAGTGTCGTAGTACCTAATATGGGGCCTCGACCATATGTGCCTCTAGCCCCTTATGCACACATGGCCCCCACACCTCCAATTGTACCACTTGTTCATGCTCCTCGAGTGCCGCTCCCTAGCCCTTATCCGAGTGGACCTATGCCCGGTTATGTTCCATATCCTGCATCATCCACACATATGCCAAGACGGGCACCCGTCCCTCTCCCACATATGATTCCAAGAGTACCTCCACCGGCCCTACCTCCTCACATAGGTGACTTGGCAGCGTTTGCTCAAACCATAGGTCGATCTATCGCGGAAAATATGCGTCATGCATATGATAGAGAGCCTAGAAGTAAGGCAGTACAAATTGCCAAACTCACGCAAAAATTCAATGGGGACGAAGATGCTAGAAAACACATTGAAGTGTTTGAACAAGTATGTGATTCCTTAGGGGAACGCAACGAACTACATAAGTGCAATGCCTTAAGCTTGACATTAAGTGGGAAGGCTGGAGATTGGTATAGGACCCTAAGGGTGGACGAGAAAACAATCTACCCTACCCTTCGAAGGTTGTTTCTAAAGGAGTACATACGAGAAGGTGTGCTTTGGGGTGTAGCATCTCAGCTACAGAAGGCCGAACGTAAGGAAGGAGAGTCAGTAAGGGACTTCATTAGTTGTCTAAAGCACTTAAACTCTCGCTGCCCTGTAAATGAGCGCTTCAACAATAACCAACTGCTTGATCGATTCATTCGAGGGTTGAGGAAGGAAGGAATCTATAATGGACTAGTGATTAGAGGTATCACAACCTGGGAAGATGTCACTGCCAATGCAATCCAATTAGAGGACAACTTGATGATAGCAGGCATGAGGGTGTCTACTGACACGAGATCCACTAGCTCACAAGCCATTGAGTATGAACCCATGACTGCAAAGCCCATTGCCAATGAGCCAAAGGTATTTGAGACCTTCTTGACAGACCTCAGCAAGGCAATCCAAGAGTCTCTTAAGGATAATCGACCCCCTCAAAATAGTCACATGTATCCAAGAAGGGAGCAACAATGGTGTTCCATTTGCTTAGGTCCACATAGCACTAGTGAGTGCCCTACGTTTAGAGTAAAATTTAATGGAACTTGCAACGCATGTGGTAGGTATGGTCACCAAGCTAAGGATTGTTTAATGATCAAACGTATGATGGCAAATAGACCACCTGTAGCCTGGACGGATGCACTTCGAACTCCTGTATTGATGCCTGCTCCACATGTTGAGCAACTACCGCAACACATGGTCCCTAGACCTCAAAATGTTGTACAAGCTACACCGCTACCACCTCCTGTGCTAGGACCGCAGCCCCCGCATCCAAGAGTCGCCCCTATGAACCAAGTGGGTTGCGAGCCATCAAATGCTTATCCAGATGGCTGTGAGGAGGAAATAGACACTAGTATTGCCTACGGACTTGATACATTGGAAGAGTGTCCTATATACTACATGGAAGATTGTTGGGGGCAAGTCAAGCCGGTTTATCAAGCTGCTGCTCTCGCATCCAGAGGTCAAAATATCAACACCCAGGCTAGGAGGCCACCTCTTCAATGCTACGAGTGTGGTGGACCACATCGAGCAGCGGAGTGCCCTATTAGGCTGCAAAAGAATGCTGCATAGATGCAAAAGAATCAAGGGAGCACGTCTGCAATGCCAATACTCACATGTAATCGTTGTGGCATAGATCACTTGATTGCCCAATGTCCCTATAACCCAAATGCGCCTAAAATCACACCCCTAAATTTGGTCGAAATTGCTAGTGTGACATCGCCAATACCACCCGTCGCACCCGCTTATGCGATTACACGGTCCATGCTTCAAGGGCCAAGCCATATCCTCGAAGAGAGAGATACCGCGTCAGTTATCCAAGCAAAGAAAAAGAAGACACGAAGGAAGAAGTCGCAGAATACGGAAAATTCAAAGCCAAGTTCCAAAACAAACATAGGAACAGGAGATGACCCCGTGTATATGAATGACCTCGAGGATGATTCAGATTCAATCGAGACAATGGAGACTAGAACCAATACCACAAAGGGAAAGACCGACAAAGAAAACCGTAACATGGAACCAAATGAAAACCGAATCAGAGAAAACCATAAAGAGCCTCTGAAAACACCACAAGTGTTTCCAAATCCAATCCAAGACCCCCAAGACAAACCGCAGGGGCAAAAAGGGAAGAATCGTAAAAAGAAGATTGGGACGTACCCAAACCCAATAGACGAGATTGAGCAGGTGAAACATCTAAGAGGTTTAGTGGAGGAGACTCAAAGGAAACTAGAACCAGAACCCATGCATGTCAAAATTCATGACACAGTGTTTTCCACGCAAGTTCATCCACCCCACATGAACCATAGACCGTTAGCCATATCTAGTATCATCCAAGAAGGGAGTGAGGACGGGACATTAGAAAGTGAGCATACACCCTTCTTGTTGGAAAGGATGTTTGACGAAGGAATACCTGATCCCATTGAGGAATATGAGATTCCATCCTCACCAGTTCTTAGTCAAGGACCTACACCTTGCAAAACGCCAATGAATGTTGCCAAACTAGTGGACTTCATGTCTTCTGAGGTCCGAACCACGATCATAGCAAAGCTGTATGGAGATCCTGAGTTATTCCTTGCACTTCGAGCATTCCTTAACGGAGAGCTACGAACGGGATTACCGCAGTTTGCGCAACCAAATAGGCCTGACTCGATTATGATTGATGAGGAAAATCATGTGCAATCACTTGACTTAGATGGACACGAGTCTGTGATTGAGGTACCCATTAACGAATTAGGGCAGTATTTTGAAGGCGACGAGTCTAATGCGACCCTACCCATCACTACCAAGGGATTAACTATAAAGGGAATTCTTGATGGTGGTGCAGGAGTTAGCATCGTTACAAAAGATTGTTGGGAATCCATGGGAAAACCCCGCCTCAGTGTTACTAACATTGTGGTAAAGATGGCAAATGGTACCATAGCCAAACCTATGGGGATGCTCAAGGATCTTAAGATCAAAGTTCTAGGACACAAGGTACAACATACGTTCATTGTAATGGATTTCTCTAAACACCTTATGTCATATGAAATGATTTTAGGACGACCATTCATGAGGGAAGCACAAATGGTTCATGATTGGTCTAAAAATCATGTCTATTTGCAATTCCAAGACTCTGTCCTTAGAGTGGATTTGGTGACTGGTAAGGTACACCCCTTAGGGAGTAAAACCATTATTGATCATCGCTCTGACACCACAGTTCACTCGGCCCCACTACAATATTGTTACACTTGTAAGAAGGATACAGACATTGGCCAAGACTCTCCTTACATGGATGTGTTACCGGGTATGACGGAATCAGACAACGTAGACTGGGTACACCTAGCTGCAACCATAGATACCTGGGGAAATAGAGGAACCACTTGGGTCACACCAGAGGGGGAAGAGGTACCACAAATTGCACCTCTGAACATGATAAGTGCCATACATGAATCTTCTAAGGGCAAGGCAATTGTGGACCAATCTGACAGTGACACCGATAGCTCAATAGAAGACTTTGACCAACACGACTTGGACACTGACTCCCAGAGTGAAACGGATTCTGAATCTCATGAATTAGAGAGTGGAGCAAGTTCAGAGTCAAAACATTCGGAAGGATCGAGCACATCAACCGATGATAGCTCCTCCGAGAGTGAAGAGGACACCAACGAGGACTCGTTTAGTGAGCCAGATCTAAATGCAAATCAAAAGCAGGTCTCAAATAAGAAAAAGAAAAACCTTAAGAGGCGTCGATATCGAGCCAATGTACGTGCTAGGATAAACAAGAAGAGATCCTCAGCAGAATGGCTCAGTTATATAGGAGCATGTGATGCTCATCGAAAATTGGTAGACAATTGGGGTGAATATCTCCAAAATGTTATGTGGTGTAGACCACGACCCCATGACATAGCCCAATTAGAGATCATAGACAAGCCAAAGTTGAGCCGCACTGCAAGGAGGCGTCAAAACCAAGAGTTAGCTCGACAACACAAGAAAGCAGAAATGGAAGCACAAACCAAAGCACAACCAGAATCCACAGACTTGCATCCTGCACCAGAACATTTCAAATCTTACACCACAGGGGAAGCAAAGGTTGTGTACACAAAAGCCCAAAGAATATCTATCGATGGGAATAATGGAATCTATGATGGTCCGGCAATAGTTAAAGAAATAGAATTAGCTGACCCCGGTGAAGAATCAAAACCTGTTTTTATTGCCCAAGACCTCACAGAAGTTGAAGAGGCGGTCCTCAAAGAGCTTCTCAAGGAATTCAAGGACGTATTCGCTTGGACATACCATGATATGAAAGGTGTTCCGCCTTCTGTGGTCCAACATACAATCCCTATGATTAGCACTGCGAAGCCCGTACAACAAAGACCCTACCCGATGAATCCTAAGTACGCAAAGATCATTCAAGAAGAACTAGAAAAGCTTATCAAATGTGGGTTCATATATCCTATTGAACACTCTGAATGGGTGTCGCCAATAGTTATCGTGCCAAAAAAGAATGGGAAACTCAGGGTGTGCGTGGACCTCAAAAAAGTTAATGCAGCTACTAGAAGAGACCATTACCCCCTACCATATTCCGAACATGTACTCGAAAGAGTTGCAGGCAAGGAAGCTTATAGCTTTCTAGATGGGTACTCAGGCTACAACCAAATCACGATAGCGCTAGAGGACCAAGCTAAAATTGCCTTCATCACAGAATTTGGCGTGTTTGCATTTCGTGTGATGGCTTTTGGCTTAACAAATGCCCCTGCTACATTCCAACGATTAATAAACACTGCTTTTAAAGAATATTTGAGAGAGTTTTGTGAAGCTTTCTTAGACGACCTTTGTGTTTACTCTTCTTGGAAAGAACATCTATCATGTTTGCGGAAGGTGTTTGAAAAATGTAGGTTATATCGTATCTCATTGAACCCGTTCAAATGCCAATTTTGGGTCAAGCATGGAGTTATTTTAGGGCATATAGTATCCAAGAATGGTATCTCAACCGATGAGAGCAAAATTAAAGTGATTCTAGAGTTACCACCACCAACCAATTACAAGGGAGTTCAAAGGTTCATGGGACACGTGGGTTATTATCGACGGTTTATTTTATTTTTCGCTGAGATAGCACGTCCTTTGTACAAGCTTCTCATTGAATTTAAATGGACTGAAGAGTATGACCAGGCCTATGAACAATTGAAGAAAACACTAGCAAGTGCTCCGATTTTAAGGACACCTAACTGGGATGTCATTTTCCATGTGCATATTGATGCATCAAACTTTGCTATTGGGTGTGTTCTCACTCAACCAGGAGAACATAAATTGGACTATCCCATTAGCTTTGCAAGCCGTCAATTGAATGATGCTGAAAGGAACTACACCACTACAGAGCGAGAAGGTTTGGCAATGGTTTATGCAGTAAAGAAATTTCGCTACTACCTTCTGGCAAACAAGTTTGTATTTTATGTGGATCATCAAGCGTTGCTGTATCTGGTAAACAAGCCATGCTCCACAGGAAGAATCACACGATGGTTGTTAATTCTTCTGGAGTTTGATTTCACGATTGTAGTGAGACCCGGTAAAAGGCACGTCATGGCTGATCATTTGTCTCGCATACCCAATGGTGAAGCCCCTACAGGAGTTGATGATGAATTACCCGATACTTCCCTATTCATAGTTGAGACTATGCCTGAATGGAGTGAGAACATTGTTAACTTTTTAGTTAATGGTTTTCCACCCAAGGAACTTCGTAAGGATATCGCTCGAAGGCTAGTAAAAGAATGTGAACCCTATTGTTTGATTGCCGGAACTCTGTATAGATTAGGCAAGGACGATATTCTTAGGTGTTGTGTCCGCGAGGATGAATATTTGTATATCTTGCAAGAAGCACATATGGGCATAGTAGGAGGACATTTTTCAGGAGACCTGACTGCTAGAAAGGTGCTGCAATCAGGCTATTGGTGGCCAACTTTATTTAAGGATGCATCACTTTTTACAAAAGGGTGTGATGAGTGCCAACGTTACAAGACCACACAGCGCAAGGACAGAATGCCCTTACATCCTATTAAAGTAACCCAACCATTTGAAAAATGGGGCTTAGACTTTGTAGGTCCAATTAGTCCCACAGCTCGCAACACTCAATCTCGATATATTCTAGTTGCTACGGACTATGTAACAAAGTGGGCTGAAGCTAAGGCTTCACAAAAAGTTGACGCGAGGACAACAGCTAAGTTTCTTTTTGAGAACATTATCACAAGATTTGGTTGCCCTTTTGAAATTGTTAGTGATAATGGTACCCATTTTATAAATGAGGTAATAAGAG
This sequence comes from Adiantum capillus-veneris, assembly GCF_014529385.1. Lineage (NCBI taxonomy): Eukaryota > Viridiplantae > Streptophyta > Polypodiopsida > Polypodiales > Pteridaceae > Adiantum > Adiantum capillus-veneris. The sequence goes on along the minus strand of NC_140943.1, from coordinate 92,454,625 downwards.
AGCTTACCACGACCTTTATGATATCCCACCATAAGTCTACACCTTATTACACGCAAGCTAATGGACAAGCCAAGAGCACCAACAAGACTCTAATCTCTATTTTAACCAAGACGGTAGAAGCTCATCGCACTGATTGGGATTTGAAGTTGACATCTGCTCTATGGGCTTATCGTACTGCTTATAAAGTGGCTATTAATTGTACGCCATTCAAAATGGTATACGGCAAAGAAGCGGTTATGCCTTGGGAGTTTGTCATTCCTAGTCTTAGGGTAGCTTCGCAAGAAGGATGGAATGGTAACCCCTTAACCGAGCGTTTGTTTATCTTAGAAAAACTAGACGAAGAGAGACAGTTGGCTGTGCAAAATGCTCTTGTGGAAAAGGATAGGAGAAAGAAGTGGTTTGATCGCCATGTGAAGGACAAGGACATCAAAGTTGGTGATAAAGTCCTTATGTATGGAGTACGTAAAGAGAAGAAAAAGTTGAAATATGCTGGTAAAGGACCATATAGAGTATGTGAAATTACCCCACAAGGTACCCTTCGTGTGGAAACTCTTGATGGAGTTGAAACCATTGGATTCCTCAATGGGAGTAAATTCAAAAGATATTATGATCCTTTAAGCCAAGAAGAACTACGGGCCATTCATCAAAAGAAGGCCGCCAAAGCACAAACCGAGTTAAACAAGATACAAGCTCAAGCTGAGGCTAAGGAGCGACAACAACGTATAAGACAAAAACGAGAGGCTAACCTTGGGGTCACAAATGCATTCCACGTGGAAATCGAAGAGGATGGGTTGGACTCTGACACACCTCTACGATACCCCATTGAGTTAAATAGTGCCTATGGAAAAGTGCTATATAACGCCTTATTGGACAAGGGTGCTAAATATAATCTGCTATCCTATGGGGTGTGGTGTCAGTTAGGGAAGCCACCTCTATCTGAGAGTATTATCCAAGTCAAGGGTGTCAACAAGAAAAAAACTACGGTTTTTGGAATCTGGCACACTTCTGTCAGTTATGACAATGGGGTTGTAGCTCAAGACTTTTTGGTCATGCCTACTGGAACTATGGAGGGTAATATAAACCTAGGCCGCACGTGGATGATAGCCACCAAATGCACTATTGATTGGGGGACTGGGGGTGTTACAACGCAAAAACCAACTCTTAGCCCTACCACTCAAGCCATAGTCCCTGAGATATTGCCCAAGGAAATAAAACCCAAGACATTGCATGTCCAGGAGGTTGAACCATACGTCCCCATAGCCCAACTCTCTAGAGCTTCAATTGATGTAGTTGAAAGAAAGCTTGAGACACACAAGAACCATCCTAATATAACAGAGAAAACATACAAGTGGGTCCCTAAAACCTCTGTAGTGAGCATGGTTGATGAAAAAAACGGAAACCTAGTAAGAACCGTACCACTCACTCCAAGAAATGTAAAGAAACGCTGCGTTGGATTCCTAAACGACTATTGGAAGCCCAAGGCTACTATCAAGGAAATGATCAAATCTGGGTGCCAAAACGTAGATTGTGCTCTTACCTATCACCTGACCCAAGTGAGCCCAATCCCGTAGCTCCAAAACGAATCAATGATCGTGGAAAGGAAAAAATCACAGAATGCTACACACCCGCTCCCGAGCTAGTTTGGGTACCAAAGAAAGAACGATTTGTTCCACCTAGCTCAGGAAGGGGGGAGTCCCATGAAGATTCTAGCTCCTCATGTAATACATCCATAGAGGTAAAAGCTTCTACACAGCCTCCATCTATAGTAGTGGACCTCCATGAAGCTACAAAAGAATCCACACCTCCCAGTGTTCAAGAATCACCTGATGAACCACTTCAAGTTCGATCCTGGGAGAGTACCTTACCACCCTTGCAACTTGACGAGGCACCTAGGGTAATAGAAAACTACTGGCAAAAATCCTCACCTATTACCAACTGGAACAATTGGTTTCAAAGGGTGACAAGCTCATTTCAAACGGTATGATCTACCCAAGGAAGGGGGGAGTGTTTGTAGACATCCATCATTCACTTGTTTCCCTCTCAACCTTTTTCCCTGACCTCTCAATTCCAATCTTAGGGAATGTATATATATAGCCTTATACTCACAAAAAAACAAAAATAGTAAAGAGCAAGAGCGCCTAGCAATGAGAGAGCACCCTATCAGATCTTACATATAATTCCAAATTCACCGTGTCAATTCAAGCAACACACAAAAACAACTCTTATGTTTTAAAGGCCTAACCAAATCTATTTGTCTTGTCAGAAATGGCTACTTCACCAGAGGCATGCACTTCTATTTTTGATGAAAGGTACCCTTTGTCTTTTCCTCAAGTGTTCTACGTATGCTACCCTATACTTTCTTGCGAATGGGATTTGATAGAGAGCCTTGCATGTGAGAGAAAATTTGAGGAGTTAGAATGGCTGATACGTCTATGGCTAACTAGTGATCCCTACCCAGTAGCGAATGTGTCTCCAATGGCACATGCTTATTCTTTTGCACAAGATGAGTATCCACGCATCACGAGGTTCTTGATTAGCATGCTTGCACAAGAGGATGATGAAGAGGAACTAATAGAGACCGAGGAAGACTATGGCCTCACGGACAACGATTTTATTTATCTAGATGATGAGGATAGAGGCCTAGCCTTAGGGTGGCCACCCGGTTTATATAATATCCTCTTTCCTTGATTCTAAAAGGGGTGACAGATAGGTAGGTTAGGGGTCTAGATTGTGTTTTGAGTTTGTTTTTTCGGAGTTTTAATTTTTCACACTGACATGCCTCCTAGAGGTATAGTGCCTGTTTTTGGATGTGTTAGGTAGGACTTATATGGATCTCCATCCACATGGCTGAGGACATCTGCTTCAACGAAATGAGCCACTCCATACCTCCAGGTGTACTACTTTCCATGATTCATGTTGGTGGATATGTGTAATTGCTAATAATGATTTTTCATTCTTTGTTTGAGTGCAATAGTTATGATTGTTATCTGCCATTATAGATGTATAAATTTGTCTTTGCTTAAGTTGATTGAACTCCAGTTTAATCTTATGGATGAGCCTGGAGATTAGGAGACCCTGACTTTAGGTTAACTCATTTACTTGACCACTAGGCCTAGCTAATAAAATTATCCGAGTATTTGAGACCTTAGGAATGTTTTAGGCAGAGAAAGGCTTGCTCACTCAAACAACTAAAAACACTAGTGCGAATACCAAGGAAATGGAAGCAAAAAAAAAAAAAAATAAGTGCCACAAATGAAAAATCTTATGCTGGAAGAGAAATCCTGGCTTGAATTGGTACTTCACTCACATGTATTGTCTATGGTACTAGAGCCCTAGAGGTTCCCAGTGTGGGCGCTTTTCCTTGAGAAGCAAAAAACCCCGGACATACAACATAAGCACACATGTCACATGATTGTGACCCAAAGTAAAAAAGTATTAAAAAAAGATAAAGAAAAATTAAAAGACTTCCATTGAGCTTACAGTTAACATTTCAAGCTTTTGTTTGCAGTTGTGAGAGCGAGTTGGCTAATCAAAGCTGAAAAGCATAATTAGGGAATCTTGCATTTAGATAATCTTCTTAGCTTAGCTAGTACTAGAGTAGTTGTTTTAACCTTAGTCATAGCTAACTAATTGATAGACTCACCCATAAGCTCAAAACTCTTGATTAATTAATCTACTCAAAGTGCAATTTATTTGTCCTTAATGGCAGTCTAACATTTCATAAGTCTTGCAATTACTCATTTCCACATGTACTTTACATTCCCCTCATGATTTATGGCAATATAATTCCGCTTGCTAAAACAGTGACTTTGCCTTGCAGATTCAAATCTAGATGCTCTACAACATGGACATACCAAGCTTCAACTCAATAGCTTCCGAGGACGGAATCTACGTCAGGAAGGGGGGCATGTTAACCCTCACGGCACACGGACACCCTATCGCCTACGACGGACACTGTAACCATATTATTTATTTAAGTAGAGTCAGGCACCGGGCTTGTCGGTCCAATAGGGAAAGGTAGAGTGATCGCCGATGAGAGGCGCACTCTAACACGAACATGCTAGGGTTAGTTGGCTAAGCATGGGCGCCCAAGTGTGAATGGGGTGAGCTCCTATAAAAGCCAACTAAACCTAATTTTTACTCATTCTCTCATTTGTGCAATAGAAGAGTGCTCTTGCTCTATCTCCATCTCCATCTTCTTCTTCTTCACCTCCTCGTGTGTGTGTGTGTGTGAGAGAGAGAGAGAGGGAGAGTGTGTGTGCGATCGAGCATTACGAAGGCACGACGGCGGCGAGGCGGTTGAGCGCGGCACGACTGCAGCCTCTTCTTCATCGCGGCGAGGAATCCACCACGAAGGCGAGCATAGAGCGGTGAGTGACACACCCTTTGCTCTCTTGAGCTTGCTAGTTTAGGCTTGTTGTGTGCTTGGAGCCTTTTGTGGCTCGCACACGGTGTATTGGCAAGTCCCTTGCTTCGACAGTGCGGCAAGGAGCGCACAAGAATCTATCTACTGATTCTACTACCGAAGTGCCAAAACCAACCCAAAACCCGACCACCAATCCTTCAATCAAACAAAGAGCAGCTTTATTGGAAAGACTGTTGTATCATCGCTCTACAATTGCATTGGGAACTTATGACCAAAACAACTACAATGCTTCGTCCACAGACACTTCATAGTCGTCCGGGAGGACAAAGTGGTAATCCAAGTCCAGAAATCACAAATAAGTGTATATTCATATACACAGGGTTACCAGCTATTTATTGTGTATGTTTGGAATTTTTTGGCTTCAATTTGCTATTTTTCTTTATTTTTTATGATTTTCTTAATAAAAGTAAAAGAAAAATAAAAAAGCAGGTGAAACGAGATCAGAAAAAAGAAAAGAATAGATGGTGATGATCCTAATGACAAGGGCAACCCATGGTAAAAATTGAGTACAATTCGGGAAAAGTTGCGGAAAGCCCGAAATGACAGAATTTTGGCAAAGTGGACAGATTTCTCAGAAACAGGTCAAACGGAGTCCAAATTGAGAAATTTCAAATCCTAAAGTGCATTTCACGACGAGCTAGGAGCACATGTCAAATTTGGTAACAAGTGATCCGGGAAGTCCGAAGTTAAGTGTTTTTCACTTCACTTTCAAGCTCATTTCCACTATTACCTTCTTGGAGAGAGCAAAGAGCACACAGGAGCATCCAACCTTCTACAGCCTTCTACGACTGCTACGAGAGCTCAGAGGACACCAGACATGAGAGGTAGACTCGTTGCCATAAGCTTTTGATGCTTATCATTAACTTTTGTCGCGAAAACTGACCAAAACCAAGAAACAAGAGCAGACGGGGAATGCGGTAGAATGCTAGGTAGTGGCACAACCGCCTAATCAAACCTTGCAAGAACTTATAGGTGGGTTACCCTAGTATAGAAGATGGGTTTCTAACACTCAAAGCTCGAGAAAGAACGACTGGAAAAACCCTAGGTCAACAGAGCCTGCAAGAGGCAAACAGGAAAAAGTTGTCGAAACGACACAAAACTTCTCAGGAAGCTTAACAACATCGGGGGCAATGCAACCATGGAGTATCTCCAGGTTTGGACCACCAAAAGTAGGTCGGAACAACCGATTCGGCTGCGGACACACAAAGCGTCATTTTGGCATAACAGCTGAAATTGACGACCGAATGAAATGAAACTTCACAAGCAGCTTCAAATATACATGGATGACTTATGTTTGCAAGCAAAACCCAAAAGAAAGCTGATTCACTTACCGATGGTGAAAAAGACGCTTTCGGGCAACCAAAAGGAGAAAGATGGAGAACGGGAAGCCAAAGTCAAGTTCAACCAAATAGATGGCTTCACAACATATCCAATGAGCTGGAAATGCAACTCTCAAGAAGAAAAGTTGAAGAAATTCAACTCCAAGGCAAAAAGACGACTTCGGAGACTGAAATGCCTATAAGGGGGCTTTTTAGCTGAACTAATGACTTTTTAAGTTGAAAACTAGTTAGCAGGGCTTAGGGCACTAGCACAAAGCATTCTTTGCACAAAAAGACCAACATTTCAAGAAAAGACATCATACGCGTATGATGTCTCACAGCATGAATTTCACATCCATTTCAACATTTGAGTGCATAGCCTCATTCCACATGTTAATCACATCCTATGAACCAAGTATCATGAGAATTGGAGTTAGAAAACCCAAGGAAAACCAAAAAGACGCAAAGTAGGCCATAAAATTGATTTTTGGTCCTAATTTTGTCAAAATAACTCCAAACTCATTGAAACTTTGTAGGATTGTTGATTAACACATCTACAAGCTATCTGGAACCAAAAAGCACCATTTTGACACAAAAGACATCATACGCGTATGATGTCTATTTGCACTTACAGAGCCAAAACTGCTCATTTGTCATCATACATCCATTATATATATCTAATACATGCTACATATGAAATTTGGAACCATTTGGTCAAGAGGATCACCCCATTAGCCCAATTGAGGGAAAATCTTTCACCTAAAGCCTATTTTTGGCCCAAATCCAACATACTCAAGTCCAAACCAAGATTTGAGTAGATATAGTCCTTCACTAGTACATGGGGAGTCCACAGAACCAATCCAATACAAAATTGATGAAAAAAGACATCATACGCGTATGATGTCTCCAGAGCCATTTTTAGTCAAAAATCTATCCAAACTTCATAAATCCACTGAATAAGCCTATCTAAAGCCAAATCCAAGCTTATAGAGAAATTTGGTCCAAAAATACACTAAAAGACATCATACGCGTATGATGTCTCACTATACATAGTGGTTAAAATCTCAAGAGAACTTTGGGGAAGTCCTCTTGTAGAAGCTATACATACAACCTTTTCTCATCTAATTAGCATTTCAAAAGAAACTCAATGGTTTCACTTTTAATTTCCTCAAGGCAAATTGCTACACTAATCAAGTTGCTAGGTTACAAGTGGCCCATGTAGACATGGAGAAGTTCAAAGGTGGATATTTGGATGGATTTCAAAACTTATGTGCAACCATATTTTGTTACACCAAAACACAACTTCATAAGATGTACAAATACAAGAGGAGAAATGAAAATGGATGGTGCTCTTGCATGATCTTTGCACACAAGCTACCTGAAATTTGGACGGTCATCCAAATATTAAGAGTTCCATGGTGTACAACAACTCCCTACTAATTGTGTTGCTTGTTGGTTATAAATGGTAGAGAATCACAAATCAAGGTTGTCTTTCCATATTAGCTGGTCTTCCAACTATCCCCCTCAAAATCTCTCCAATACCATTAACTATTCACTCTTTTATGAAATGCTCTTGCAAGTGCACCCTTTTTTTTAATTCTTCTCTTGAAATTTGGATGGGCAGCCAAGTCTCATGCTCCCTAGGGTGCAATCACCTTCTCAAATCTCAACCCTATCAACCTCACCAATACTAGTAGATGTGATCTCTTCTATGGGATGGTCTTTCAACAATTCTTTTGAATCCTTCTCTTGAAATTTGGATGGTCGTCGAGATCTCATGCCATGCTTGGGCACAAGATACTTACAAAAGAGTGCTCAATCCTAGTATCTTTTCTAATACTTTTAAATTTGCACTTTTCTATTCAATGGAATTGGAATTGGAGTCTTATTATTCTTCCTCACACTTGGATTAGCATCCAAATACCCCCCCCCCCCCCCCCCCCCAAGCCTCTAGATCTCATACCCCCTTGGGTGCAACCACCTTACAAGTGAGTGGTGAACCCCTTCATCCTCTCCAATACTAGTAAATGTGCACTCTTTTGTGAAATGGTTTGGCAAGTGCATCCCCCTTGTCTTGACATTGGAATGGACATGATATTTGAGTAGTGATTGAAATATTTAGGGCCTTTGGAATAAATTCTATTGTGGGTTCTTCTGAGGGGGCTATACATACAACATTCTTGCTCTTACTAGCATTTCATAAGTAACTCAAAAACTGCAATGATTTCAATTTTCATTTCTTCAAGGAGCATTGTTGCACTAATCAAGCCCCTACTTTATAAGTGTCGTAGGAATATAGGAAAAGGTTGAATGGTTGAGATATGGATGGCTATCCAAAACTCATGTGTCACCATTTTTTGCTCCATCAAAACACAACTTCATGATATGTCAAAATCTTAAGAGGTTGAATTCAAAGGAGGGAGATTTTGCATGAACATCACACATAGGGTGCACAAGATTTGGATGGCCATCAAAAGCAAGAGTTCCATGGTGAAATTATCCTACAATGACTCCCTAGTAATCGAGTTACTAGGTTATAACTGGTAGAAGATCATGGGGTGACTCACAAGTTTAGGATGCTTAACATCCCTGGAGATGAGATTTGGACCATCATCCAAATCTCAAGCCGAAAGAGAATCCATGTTTAAACTTGATATTTGGATGGTTGTCCAACTCTCATAAATGTGAACATGATTTAAGGCCTCTCACATCTATAACAAATACAAAAACCTATGTGATGAGATCCACACAACTCTCTAGCTCTTAGCCCCAAACTACATGTAGACAACTATCCAAATCTTAAACCCAAGCTTCAAAGACCACCTTTACCCCATGGGTTTGGTACAACTAAATACCAAATTTTTCTTTTGTTAACTTATTCATGGGTCTTGCAACGATTGTGGTCGATTGTCTATTCCTTAAAGCTTATCTCAAATCCAAAACGCTTAGTTAATGTTTCTAACACCTTAATATCCCTAACAAATACACAAACATAGGGGATAAGACTTGGACAATTGACTGGATCTCAATCCCAAAGAGGATCCATGTTTGAACATTAGATTTGGATAATTGTCCAAATCTAAAAGATTTGTAACTCATAAATTTAGGAAACTTAACATCCCTAAAAATTACATACATATGGGATGATGAGATTGGCACACTTGATTGTATCTCAAATCCATGCTTCAATAAAAAACTTTCTAGTGGTATTGATACAACCAGACACAAATTTCTACATTCGTTATTTTGCTATATGGTTCTTGCACGAATTGTTATTGACTGTTTAATTCCCAAGGCTTATCAAAGAGGAAACAAAGGAAGAAAAAGGTAAGAAAGAGGTCACCCTCTTCTTCACCTTCCTCCTCTTTCGACAAAAGCAATAGCTATTCTCCTAGAGAATACAAGAGGGGAGGACATCACAAAGCTTACCCTGCTTGGCAAAGGTCCCAAAAGAACAAGAAGTTCAGAGGGAGGAAAGAGTATCTCTTTTCTCACCTATGATGGCACCTTTGGTTCTATCGACAAAGTATTGGCCTTCATCCAATAATTTGATGCAGCCTTTGGAGCAAGGGCTTCACGAAGTCCTCCAATGTACGTCATGTAGCTATGCACTTCCAAAATTCTACTCGTCAATGATGGGCTAGCCTTTGTGGCAATGGCAAAGACCCAAAGACATGGAAAACTCTACGAGTTTCCATCATGAAGCAATTCCTTGCCCCGGGGGATTCACTCTATACAAAATGGGATGCCACTTGCGAGAGTGGACAACTTTGATAAAAACCCTATATACGACTCATATTAGAGATTATGACCCCCCTTTCTCCGCTTATACGATAATCAATGCAGAAAACTATCATACCCCTATCTTACATATAAAATATAGGTCTCACATGATCTAGCTGTGTAAAACTAATCAAAGAGTGTGTAGCATAGTGATTGGCAACATACAAAGGAACCACTTCTGTTGATAACTAGATGTACCCTCAATGTGTTTTAGTTTGACTTTCAAACTATGTGCCTGTTCAGCCTACACTCTAGCTACTCGTCCAATTTGGACCCATCTAAATTACTCAAAAAACATGGTTATAAAGTTTTTTTAGGTTCTCTGTGTGAATTTGCATCTATACAAGCTCTTTATAGCTTTCATCCCTCAACAAATGAACTATAATCACAAAACAAGCAATTGATACAAAGCAGTGCTAGTTCTTGCATGTATATTTGTAGCTATTGACTCACAAGTTTGAGGGAGGACTCTTTTGGGAAGCCATTATTTTGAAACACAAAAAGTTTCTCTCATTTCCTGCCTCCCCCTAAATATGATACCCCTTCCCCTATTTAGAGCTTAGGAGATCAATTATTAGGGGCCTCTCCCCTAACTTATACGCTTATGTAACTTGTAAAAAAAAACCCCTCCCCTGCACTTACGTGGTGCGGTAAGTTTTCCACGTGAATCCCTCGGGTTCCTTGCAAGTGATGCAAAGGAAAAAGTGCTTACCAAATGGGGGAGTTTGAAGCTGCTTCTTCAATGAGTCTATCCACAAATATGTGGACAAGTTTTGGGATTTACATCTAAAGACTATTGTCTTTCAAAGAATATACTTTGTCGAGCAAAAGCAACAATTATGTGTGGGATTACCTGAATAAATGGCCGAGTATGTCAACTCCCAACGGCCTGGTTCTATCATGGAAGTAATCCACCACCCTAGGGTTGCTTCTCGCATTAATTTCCAACAAGGGGCTAAAAGTAATCCCAAGCCCATGGAAAATAAATTTTAAATGAAGCAAAAGGGAAGAACAATGCCCCAAACTCTTCCTAAGGCAATTCCAACAACAATCAGTCCAAGGAGAAGGGAGTTTACAAAGGTAAAAATAAACTCTCTCCTGAAGAGCTAGAAGCTTTTCATAAGGACCACAAATGCTTTCAGTGTGGGGAGCAAGGACATGGCTATCGTTCTTGCCCCGAAAGAAATGCCTGCAATGAGATTCCTAGAGCTTCCACAATCGAAGCTCCAAAAGAGGATGATCATTTCAAAGGATCACCTCTCTCCTGTGCTTGGGGAAAGGTAAGGGAGCATGATTTCTTCATCTTGTTTGACCCTGGCTCTACTCACAATTTCATATCAATAGAGTTGGACACCAAGCTAGGCATTCAAGCTCATCAGATGGGAGATGTGGTTGTAGCCGATGGAGCCCTCAAGGGGCAAGAAGCCGCAGTTACTCCCTTGATTGGGAAATTGAGGCTTCATATCCAAGGCTATGTTGACAAAGAAGATTTCTTCATCTCTCCTCTCCAACATGAGGAAGTTATCCGAGGGGCACCATGGTTCAGCCACATGGCTGCCAACATGAAGTTACCTGAAAGGAGAATCTACTTCATCTACAGGGAAAGCATGTACATAGATTCTAGTTAGTCGGTCAACACCATATCCCTGGTAAATATGCTTGCTTTTGATAAGTCCATGAAAATCTCTACTTCTACGTATATGATTTTTGTTAGAGAACTTGTAAATATTTTAATGTTTTCACAAGTAGCAATAAAGGGAATGAAGAGGAATTAGAGTTGTCTAATTTCCTAAATAGATTCCAAGATTTTTTCATTGATGGCATCCCTAGTGAGCTACCTCCAAAACGAGGGATGATAACCATGTAATAGAGATCCTACAAGAAAGCTCACCGCCTAATAAACCTCCTTATTGAGTTTCACAAGCTCAACAAGAGGAGATCATGAGGCAAGTTCATGAATTGGTGGAAAAAGGGATGGTGAGGCCTAGATCCTCTCCATTCTGTTCACCAATAATTTTAGTGCAAAAGAAAGACGACACATATCACATGTGTGTCGACTATAGAGCACTAAATAAGATCACTATCGAAAACAAAATTCATGCCTCACAGGCCACTTAAATTCTCTTGAGGAGTACAAGCAACACCTCTAGGCAATCTTTCAAGTTGTGAGAGAGAATAAGCTTTTCATTAATTAAAAGAAAAGTTAATTTTTCCTGCAAGAGATTCATTTAGGTCACATTATCTCTAAATGTGGCACCCGTATGGATCCAACAAAGTTAGAGTTAATAAAAGGATGGCCTAATCCAAGGAATCTACAGGAGGTACAAAGCTTTATAGGTATGTGTGCATACTATAGATGATTCATAGAAAAATCCTCGCTAATAGCAGGCCCATTACATGACTTAACAAAAAAGAACGTTAAGTATTCATGGACTACAAAAGTGCAAGAAGCTTTTGAGAAGCTTAAGAAGAAGCTTATCTCTCACCTTGTGCTCACACTACTAGATCTCTCAAAGACATTTGAGGTCCAATGTGATGCTTGTGGTGATTGCCTTGGAGATATTTTACTTCAAGAAGGGCATGCCATAGCATATGACAGTCAAAGACTCAACTCTAACAAGCGAATATTGGGCAAATACAAAAAAGAGCTACTAGCTATTCTATATGCCCTAGAAACGTGGAAACACTATCTCTTGGGGACTCCATTCATCCTACGGAAGGATCACAAAGCCTTAAGAACTTCATGATGCAAACCAAGCTTTCCGACAAACAAGTGAGGTGGGCAAATTTTCTTTGATAATTCAAATTTCACATTGCTCACATTGCTGGAAATCACAATCAAGTGGTCGATGCACTTTCACAATGGCCAAGGGTAAATGTGGTGTCTTTAGCAACTCACAATGATCTATCTTTTATGATAGATAAGTATGATACTGACCGAGACTTTAAGTACATAATTACAGCCTTTGCAATAGGGAAAAAAAAAGAACCATTCACCTTGAAGGATTGTTATCTTCCAAAAGACAATAGGCTATGTTACTTACCCATACAATAAGAAATTCATGTATGAATCCCATGCTTCTCCTTATGTGGGGCAAAGAGGGATTCCACAATCTACTCTTTGAGCAATAGAAATGTATTTCTGTTGGTCTACCACAAAAAGTAAACATACAAGAGTATGTTTCAAAATGCGTGGTATACCAAAAGTTGAAATTTGATCGAGGGAAGAAACTTGGATTGTTTCAATCCACATGCTTAACAAGAAAACACACTCTATGCCTATCAAAAAAACTATTACAGCGCATCAAATCTCAAATTTTCAAGTATCATGGCTTGCCAACATCCATAGTGTCGGACAAAGATCCTAGAATGAAAATAATTTTTGGAAGGGTCTCTTTGAGAATCTAGGAATTAGATTAAATTTCTCTTTTGGCCTATCATCCACAAATGCATGATCAAAGTGAAATAACTAATCTATTGATTCTTGATCTACTAAAAGTCTATGTCATAGAAGTAGATCATGAGAGAAGTACCTACCTGTTATAGAGTATGTGTACAATGACATTGTACATAATTTTATGGGGAAAGTACCTGTCGAGGATAAGGAGGAAAGATCCAAAGGTCCCTTACTACTTAAAGTACATGGGAAGATCTTTGTTGCTGATAAATATAGCTGAGACTCACAAGAGTCTTTTCCCAAGATTAAAGAGGTTATATCCATCTCACAAAAAAGGCAAAAAGGATTGTTGCTCATAAGCACAGAAGATCCTTAGCCTTTAAGGGAAATGATTGGGTCTTGCTAAAGTTTCTCAAGGCTCACCTAAGGCATACTACGGGCAAGAATCCTACGGGACACCAAGAGTATTATGCTAAACTAGCAAAAAGATACTATGGTCCTTTTTAAATTCTTAAGCCAATCAATGAGATGGCTTATCAATTAAAGTTGCCCAACCATTGGCTCATACATAATGTTATCCATGGGAGTTAACTTAAACCTTACAAAGGAGCGCCACCAAAATAAGCAATAGTAGCAGACCCTCCAAAAATCAAAGATCAAGAAGAAGTACTTCAATCTGAGTCCATCCTATGACATGAAGACAAGGTATTAAGAAACGGTAAGAATACCCGACGATATCTTATTAAGTTTAAGGATTATCCTTTTAAAGATGCTAGATGGATGCAAGGAACCTAGCGTAAGGATAATATGAACCTTGCTACACTAGAGTAAGCAAATGAAAATGCATTTTAAATGAACACTATTTTTGTCTTATAAGACTAGTTCTCTTTTTATTGTGCACAAATTTAAATAGTATGCATGCTTAGGATCATGTTTGTGGTGACGACGTCTCCCAAACACCAAGTAGAACTTGTCACTCTACTATGGAAGTATGATATGGATTAAAGAGCAGCCATGCTTGCAGTAGCTAAGTGTCCCGAGCACCAAATGGATTAGTCATCCATTCTGGAATGATGCCGTAGGGTGAAAAGGGATCCTCTACCCGCTAAGAAACATGGACTAATGACTAGGCTTTATCTTCTCTACCTCATAGTCGAGGACGTCTATGATTTCAAGAGAGAGGTAATGTCGTAAAATCTAATATCTAGCTAATCCAAATGATTTTCTCATATTAAACCGATCATTTAATGTGGAAGAATAAATGGGAACAAGAGTTAGAATAGAGACATGTGCTTCTAGACTTATCTCAGCAAGGGACCAAGAGGAGAGATGGTTACTTCTCAATAGGGGTCCAAAAGGAGATTGTCTATTGTTGAGCCAGCAGAGGATCACACCCACATTTTTGCTCACACTCATCATTTTTGTAACCATTGATTGTAATAAATGTCTTTCCGACATTGATTTTGATTGGAGCCATTCATTAAGTAACGGGACTCAATTGAGTTTCCAGCTTGTAATTCCGAAGTAATTTCACTTGCTGATGTAATTAGTTAGAGATGTTCTCACCTCCAAGGCTGAGGTATATAAGCCAAAGTTTTGTAACCTAAAAGGAGTTTTTTATTTAATCAAAGAGAGTTTTTGGTGCGTCGTGACTGTGTCTGAGAGAGAGAGAGAGAGAGAGAGAGAGAGAGAGAGAGAGAGAGAGAGAGAGAGAGAGAGAGAGAGAGAGAGAGAGAGAGAGAGAGAGTCTTATCTACTTGCTACGCGAGCTACGAAGCCGCCATTGGAGAAGCGACACCGCCATTGTGTTAGCAACGGCGAGGGCTATGCACAGATACCAAGAGTGCGCGCTATCGGCTTCTATGTGTGGTAAGTTCCTACGAGCTTCGGTGTGAGTTTTCTTCCAACTCGTGTGTCGGAATGGAGCGTGCAGCATATCTATAGAACCACAACGAGTAGAGCTACGCATTAGTACCATCGGGGTCAAGTTTCGGTCACCTGTATTTTTCGGCCAGTCTTCATACGCGTTTACCGCACGGAGTGATTATAGGTTGATTTTGCAGTTCAAGTCTTTAGGGTGTTGTTCTTACCTAGTGTATAGACTTTCCCTTGAGTTTGAGATCGATTCAATGATTCTAGATCCTGTTTCGTATAGCATTCGTTCGTAGTACGGATTTCAGTCACTTGCGTATTTTAGAACTTAGATTTGATTTCCTTAGTAGTGATTGTCATTAGAAGGTCGAGTAGGTGATTTGACACCCACCTAGTTGTTTCCATGCGCCTGCGGGTCAAGCTCCGTCCTCGTCTGACAAATTCTGTTGTTGGTTGAGTTCTCGCTATTTAGCTTCCGCTAGCGGCGTAACCGCCTTAACATTTGGCGCCGCTGCCGGGGACGAGAGCCCTAAGTAGGTGACCTTAGACTAATCCTACGAGGTGAGTCGTATAAACTACTTTGTATACTTTAGCTAGAAAAGATCTAGGAGTGGTGGACTCCGAAGATCTCGAGAGATACTAGGAAGTGGGGTATTCCTGGGTCTTCCGTGTTGACAATATTTTTAGATTAGCTTAGATTTGTTTGTTGTTTTGTTGGTGTTGAGTAGTTGTTGATAGAAGAAGAATTTGCTAGTCCGTGAGTGGCAGTGGATCTCTTTAAAATCACAATTACCAAACCCATTTGATGATTAGGAATAGCTTAGGTAGGACTTCATTTGATCCTGATCTGGAGCTAGTAATCATTGGAATATTTGCTTGATATGGTTGATTGCATGTTAGATCACTAAACCGTCGAGTTAGTAGTGAAACTTGCAATAAACAAAAGCCAGAGAAATTTTCTGTGTATCTGGGAGTTGCTGAGCACTAGAGAAAGCTTTAGGAAGGATTCTGTGCCAAAAAACTGGAAATATGCAACTTTAGACATCGTACACGTATGATGTCTAAATGACCAAACAGAGACCAAAACAGAAATTTTGACTTTACCAGAGTGTTCAAAAGGGGAGTTATACCCTAATTTCAACTTAAAACAAGAGCATTAACACTCAAAGAAACCCAAAAAGACAAGTCGGAGTCCAAGAAACGCAAAGAATAGGAAATTTTGGATTCAGATCTTGTTTTTACATTCAAACCTGACAAAAACACTTGAAACTCAATTATAAACATTGGAGAAGGCTTAAAACCAAAAATAGTCAAAATCTGGAAAAAAAGACATCATACGCGTATAATGTCTTTTAGCACATCCACTACTTATTTTTGATATCTGACACGACAAGATTGTTACAAACACTGTAGAAAGCAAAAATATCAAGTCATGACCCAAATTGATGAAAAAGACATCATACGCGTATGATGTCTTTGACCTAATTTTGGACATATTTTGATACTTTGCCAACACAGATCCATTGTAATAGCTGTCTAGAGGTTATATTTCAAGTTTCATCCCATTTGGATCACAATTGACCCAAAACAAGTCAAAAGCGGAAAATTGCCAAGAAAAGCCTAAATTAGCCATAACTTGCTCAAACAGAGTTCAAACTGAATTTTGTGAGTGGACAGAGCATAAGGGGGCTACTGAGAGTGAGCATAACCAAAATATCTAGATATTTTCAAGCTCTCTCTCGCAAAGGGGTAAGGAGGATACTTGTCCAAAGGCTACCCATGTGCTTGAAATGCATTGTGCATGTGATTGGCTAGTCTTAGAGGGGACCAATGACCTTCAAGCTTGAGCTATAAGGAGGGGTTGACGAAAGCAAGAAAGGGGTGTGCTTGGGGGTATACACCCTCTCACACACTCATTTTTCACACATTCTCACTTGGTGAAAGTGCAAGAACTTTATCTCCTTCTCCAAGCTTGTTGAGAAGTTGAGAGCCTACACCAACACTCTTGGCTATGGAATGCAAATCCAACTAAGATCCATGCTTCAATGCTTAAGCTTTCCATCTTCCCTATCTTCATTACTATGCTATTATGCTATGCTAAGCAAGAAGAGTGTTGATAAGTGAGAAACTATTTCTTTCACCTGTGAATGTTTCTTCTTCCTCTTCCCTACCCTCATTCCCCGCTAGCTCTCTCCACCTTCGAAGGTGTTTGAGGCCTTGGGACTGAGTTCGCGGATGGTTAATGCTTTTACAAATTTTATGTTCTGCTCGTGATGCATGAAGATTTCCATCTTCATAGCATCACCAAGGTAACAAGGAACACAAAGATTATATTATACCAAGTATCTCTTTATGGGAGAATCTATAATACAAAAGCCTATTGGAGGGGGAACCGGCTCCACATAAATCCGGTCCTCAAATGTTGTCAAGCTCTCTAATTCTCTCTCTCTCTCTCTCTCTTGCAAAAAAATTGTTCATACCAAGTTAATAAGTATAATGGTAATGTTGCTACCTCTAATTAAGTTCACCCTCTATGTTCTCAAAGTAGTCTCACAAAAATGCTCTCTTTAATTCTCCTAATTCTGCTATTCTCAAAGTTCATAGGTCATTATCATTACACTACATGGGCCTGGAAAGCCCATGAGCCTCATGAACATCCACTCTATAAAGAAGAGAGCTCACCCAAGAATGACTTCTCATTTATCATAGGGCTCTTTTATAGTTTTGGGCTTCAAGGCCTTTAACTACGGAATAAAGTTGAGCCCTTTAGCTTATACAATTTGGAAATTTTAAATGAGCCCAAGGCCTTATACAATGAATAGAAAATATTGTGGACAATAGCACATCCCTAGCTTGGTGCATAATCGGTGTAGCATGTGTTAGCCGCTGCTAACATTACCCCCCTCCTAATTTGACCCACGTCCTCGTGTGCCACTGAAGCAAAGCACGGTGACATGGTAGAAATCACATGCATGGATGAATGTTTAGCTGCAAAACATAAGATAATTTGTGAGTATCAAAGGCCAACAAATATGAATAAAACATGAGGTGAAATGAAGATCATGCAAAGTGATTTTTTTGCATCCAAAAGATGGGTGAACCATACTAAAAAACTAAAAAACATAAAGCAAAAGAACACCTAAACTACTATGAAGATTAAACCACTAAAAATTTTAGATTTATGCATGTAACACAAGCAATCAATTATAATTGACCCTTAAGCTAATGCAAGTTCATAAACCTACTAGCCTAAAAACTATATGATCAATCTTAATAAAGCATCCAAGTCTATCATGTCTATGGCCACAAAGAAGCTTCTAATCTATTTGTCTGTCACACTTAGCCTTTTGAAGCTCATGGAAGATTTGTTTTTAAACTTTTGATAGAAAAAAGTAAATCACATCACAAGACAACCACCTCAAGGCAAGTCTAGCTACAACTCTTGGCTCCATGAACCCTCAAGGAGGTGTTCCAAGAATCTACTAACCTACTAAGGTGATGGCTAACCCCTATCAGCCTAAGGCATCGGTTTAAGGCCTTGATGAAGCGAGCCAAGGTGATTCCCCTCCCTACCAAGTGCCAATAAGATGCTAGGCCGCACATAGACACAACATAACATAGAAATTTCATTTTCATGTCTCTAGTAGCATTTGTGCTACTCTTTTTTGGACACACTTTTTTTGCTTCATTTGTTCATTTTTTGCATTGTTTATTTCCTCCATAATGAGAGTACTTATGGAAAATGGGCTAAGAGACTAAAAGCCTAATCATAGCCCTAGGTCATGTTAGAAATGAGTGTATTGAGTCGATCACTAAGGATCTAAGACTAAAAGAAATGATCTTATATTAACCTAATTACTCATGATCAGCAGACATAAAACCAATTTTCTAATGAGTTTAATATTCACAAAGAAAAGTGTTGAAACTTTCATGTATGCTTAGCTTTTGAAAATGGAAGGAACCATAGTTTAGAAGAAAATTCACTTAATCCAAGTATGCAAAGAGATGTAAAGATAAGAAAGAGCATAGCATTGAAGGATTTTGCCTATTCATGCTCTTTAGAGCATCCATGAGCAAGCATCCACTTTGTGTAAGTAGAGGCCCCTTGATTTCTTTTATTTGCAAGCCAAGCTTCTTGAAGCTAAGTGTTAGCAAACACAAGCTCCAAAATCCATTTATTGAAAGAAAAGAAAAACACACAAAAAAAATTATTGAAAACCTAAAGCTAAGGTCTCAAATACCCAAATATGCCAAAGGGAAGAACCCTAAGGGAAAAAAGTGCCTTTGGTTATGCACATGATTCTCTTTAGTTAGCAAGTATATGTGTACACAACAAAAATGAGAGATAAAATGATTTTACATAAGCTCATTTTGCAATGTTAAAACCTTGCATGCATGATTCAAAGTTGATTAATTTCTAGCTCAAACAAAATGTACAATATAATTTAAAACAAACCACGAGGTAGAAATAATGCAATTTTGAATGAATTTGAAGTGGCTCTTGAAAGACAAATTTGACATTTCTAAAGCTCTCCAAAAAAGTTGGTTAACAACTAGCTCACATGAAAATTTAGAATTTTAGAGGAAGCTATGAGCTAGAGATGATTGCAACTATAATCAAATAAAATGAAATGGCTATAATAGACAAATTTTGCAAGTTAAAGCAATGCCACACCTATCATGTATCAATAACTTTTCCACAACCCTTCAAAGGAACTCGATCATTAGTGCTCTTAAACATGTAATCATTGAGTACAAGCACTCAAATAATTCACAACAATCAATCACAAATTCAAAATTTTACTGCTCTCTCATGGTCATTCAAAGAAGCTCACTTTTAGTTCTATGTAGGGGTTTTGTATTCAAAGCAAGCACTAAAATGAATAATCAATACCAAGCCCAAACTTTAATAAACATTCACAACCACATGCAATGAAGAAGAATGTGCATTTTTGGCAATGAGGCTCTGCAATCAAGTGAAGCATTGGACCATCCACAAGCCAAGAATTTTAGTACAATGAAAGTTCATTTATGCATGGGAATCTACACATAATCATAGCACAATAAACTCGATGTCCACATCCGTGCACTTAAATAGAAATTATGCCATACATAACAAGGAAAGGGAGAGCATAAGCGAAGTGCCAGCTCCCTCGGTTGGCCAACTGATTCTTGATCACCATAGGTTAAAAACGCTTCAATAAAGCTCCAAAAAATGTCAAGAATCATCAAGAACCGCACAATTCAACACAAACTTTGCAAAATATTTCAATAGGAAGATCATATTGGTGCTCTTAACTTAGTGGATTTTCACATTTGAAGCAAGAAAAGAGAGAGAGGGGGAGAGAGGGTGGTCACTAAATGCACATAAATTAGCTCAAAAACATATTTTTTAGTGCCCAAAAGGATCTATCAATGAGGTTTGTCCCATCTTTTTACTCTCTTTTCACTCAATCATCTCAAATCCAACTTGAGGAGTTTTGAGTTTACCTCCATTTTGAGTTCAGCTCCATTTTGCCGCTATGTTTCCATGCTACCCTTGGTCTTGTTTCCCGACCGGCTTGATGGGGCCCCCTTTTTTTTTCTTTTGTCTTTTAAAAGGATTTCTTGGGTAGGAACTAGCCCTTTTTATATATATAAAAAGAGTTTTTTTTTGTTTTTCGGTGTTTTTTGTATTTTGCTCATCTGAGTCGGCAACTGCGGGTGGGGCAGAGTGAGAGGGAGACATGAAATTATGGGTACGTGTGGGAGCTTGAAAAGAAGGTGTGAATGGTTATGGTGGATCACATCTTCGAAGCATTGAAGGGCTGGTTTTAGCCGGAAGAAATGTCTTGTGGCTATCACAGGCTGGGTTCACATTGAGCAGGTGGAAGAACTTAATCCAAGAGTTTCTTTTTCGGGTGGTAGAGTTACATAATGCACAATTTCGCCACCCATTTGTTCACATAGAGGGTGGACGAAAAATTTACTTGATTCTCTTCCATCGTCTTGTGTAAACATTGGGCGACGGCGGAACAAAGAGTGGAAGGAAGCAACATTTAGCATTTGCATCAATAAACCATAGTCAAAACAACTCAAGGACTTAAAACGACTAGATGAACACCAACTAGAGGCCATTGCCCATATATACGCACAAAAATGAAATAGAAACAGCTTTTTGACTCACATTTGCTGACAAAAAATTTCAAACAAGGGGATTTGGTTCTAGTTTACTCCTTGAAACAACATATACCGAAGTTCAAGAAAAAGGGACACGATCCTTTTGTCATTGAAGATGTTTCACTGAGTGGTTTCATCAAACTAGCTACCTTAGATGGAGAAATCATCGAAAATTGGAATAGTGGATGTCGACTTTGCAAATACCATCTACCCTTGACTAATTATAACCTTTTGCAAAGAATGCATGTAGTGAAGGAAGGAAAGCTTAAAAAATAGCATGTGATTGAGGAAGCCCAAGAGGAAGCACGCATTTGCATTCTGAAGAGGAAAGGAGCAAGGCAATTGATTCCTCAAGTTCTACCCCTCAATATGCTCCAGATTCAACCCTTAGCAAATGATGAGGTGGAGATCGATGAAGAATGGCTGGATGGTCTTGATATGCGGATCACAGTGAATCTGAAAGAGAATTACACGATCAAGATCTTAGCAAATACATGTGCCAGAGTCAATGCGGTCAGCTATTCTACTTATTGCAAAGCAACTACTCAACCACTTAAGTATTGTTGGATGGGCTACTGTCAAGGGATGCAACAAAAAAAGTGGTTCCAACTTTAGGTAAAATCAACTTGAATATCATTGTTCATGGATTCTCTTGCTCGCATACTTTCATATGCATAGTGGATGAGCATATGAATGAAGAGTTAATATTTGGAGTTCCATGGATGAGAACCTATAAAGAAATCCAAGATTGGGATGCCAAAATTTTGGAGCTTACACTTAAAGGAGGACAGTTGAAGGTGCCATTTTCATGTAGCAAGGAAGAGAGGAAAGCAAGTTTCGGTAATTTCCAATCGACAAAGCACAAGCCATCTGATACATTTACAAGTGTTGCTTTGCAAAAAATTTCTTCTCCACCATCATAACATGCACGGAACTAAGCAAATTTGGATACCTTAAAGTCAGCTCATCAACCACTCTCAACAAATTTTGGATACCTTAAATTCAACTCATCAACTACTCTCAACAAATTTGGGTGCCTAAAACGTTGCTGCATACTAAACAAGCAGCCTACTATGGAACCATCCTACCCCCATCAACAACGGAGACTGCAATTACAAACAACAAAGTGGGTTTGGAAACCTAAGCATAAACCTAAAATTGGGTCTAAAATGAAGGTTGGTTGTAGAAAGGTCTTCCAGGAAAAGCCAAACATACTCAAGTACAAATGGGTACCAAAGATGAAACCATCATCCACAACCGTGCCCATGATTTTAGAGCTCCTACTATGGATTGTGCGTATTGCACAATCAAAGAACACGATGTCGTATTGTGGTATGTTTATATGGAGAATTTTATGCAAAAGTATTCATTGGTTTTATGAGTGCTTGGATTATGGTTGGGAGCATAGCATTTTTGCACGATGTCAAGCTTGCAATGGCCGTCATGTGGTGTGGGAATGGTTTTTAATATCATAACATGGAATCTGAAGTTGTTAATGTCAAAAGTTTTTGGAGTAAATATTATGCTATGGGCTTGATTGAAAGATGGAAATACAGAAGCCTCTTCCTAGGGAAAGAATGATGACGGTATCATTCATAATTTTGGGGACTACTTTCCTGGTTAGGTGATCTCAAGGACATTGGTCACGGGAGTGGGAAGTATTACTCCTTGAATATGCCCCTTAAAGAAGGAATTGATGATGAGGCTTACCAATTTCTTTTCAAGCCTATTATATCCAAAGTACAGCCTAGTTTAGTGGTGCTGCAATGTGGAGCGGACTTACTTTCAGGTGATAGACATGGATCATGTGTCTTGCAACGTTCTGTGGATTTTACATCAAGTGTACAGCAACGGCAGTTGGTCACTGAAATTGCAACCAATGCTCGTGTACTGTCTTAGGATCAACACAAAAACTATGTTGTGCAATATATTTTTGACCTTGGGCTTCTTGCCGTGCAAAGGCTCAGTAGCAATGTGATGAAAGTGAGTCGATGAAGAGCGTTGTGGGAATGACCGCTTGGGGTAACAAAGCTTTCAATAAAGCAAAAGACCACCACTAAAAATAAAGAGGGGACTATGCCGCGTTAAAAAAAGGAGGGACCGGGAGCAGTGACAGAAGGAAGAGCGAGTGCAGGCAAAAAGGAGCAGAAAAATAAGGAGAGCTCAAATGGAGAGCCGCGGGTTTTGAAGGGGATGGGCAAAAAGCATGTGAGGAGGAGCAGCGTTGATGGCAGGTCTGTTGGTCGTCACCAAGGGCGGTAGGTTGTGCTGGTTTTGAGAAAGGCGAGGCCAAGACGAGCTGTAGGAGAGAGAATAGTTGAATTGCGGAGGGTTGATTGCCAAGAGCACGAACGTGAGTTGAGGAGAACGTGAGTTGAGGAGAAAAATCAGGCGCATGATCAGAAGGGGAGACAAGCGTGAACGAGTAGCAGGCCGCTATCGATGATACAGGAGTTGCAAAAGCGCTCAATCAAGGAGCGAGCCGTAAAGCAGGAGAAGAAGACTAGCGCAAGAAAAGGCAGAGCAGTGGGTAGAAGGGGTTGAAAGGACCCGTCACAACAAAAGAGGAGGAGAGCTTTCTGAAGAGGGTACAAAAGGGCATCGTTTTTTTTTCTCTTTTTTTTAATTACAAAACTCAAGGTTTTTTTAAATTCAATTGAGTGTTTCCACTGTGGGAGTCCGCTCTACAAAGAAATAAAGGGCTCTTAGTGTTAGGAGACAAACAGTTCAAGAGAGAGAGACCTTTCAGCACGGTAGTGAATCATTAACAGAAAAGCAAGGGAAGTCAAAGGACCAAGGATGCTCGTGTTAAGGAAGAGAAAGGAGAGATAAGACTTTCTTGCACTCTTGTGATAAAGGGCATGGCTTCTTATTCTTCCGCTCTTGACTAAGCAGAAGTAAATAGATTCTTTGTTTAAGCTTGTAGTTAAGTTCTAACCAAACTTTAATTTGAAAGTAAAAAGATTTTGAGTCCCAAAGTGTGTTTTGTATCTCTGATATATCATTGTGTCATTTCTCTCACCAATTCCCACATAAGGCAACCCGGAGTTGATCCTAGCTCACTAACCGCACAAATTTATCCCCGACATCTTTAGTGAACCCGACGTGAAGCAAATCGGAGTGGGACTTGGAAGCAGAAGATGTTGACACCACAATAAGTAGCAATGCAATAGGTGATGCAGCAGTTTGCAGCCTATATGCAGCAGCAGGCTTCTCAGCAGCAGTACCAACAAAGTGAGCATATGCGTCAAGCGAGGTATACAGTAACGGAAAAGCTGCAAAGATTTGAAGGTCATGATATTTCAAAATTTTGTACTAATTATGATCAATCTATGGAGGATTATGGAGTTAATGATCATGACTCAGTGAAAAGTTTTACTTAATTGCAGCTCTCGAGCTTAGGACTCGAATTGAAGAAATTCGGGTAACACATGGTGCAAACTGGTAGGAGTTTAAGAAGGCTTTACAAGAATAGTATTTTCTTGAAGATTCTCAACGGGCTACCAAGCAAAGCTTTATGAAATGAATACAGCAGAAGGATAAAGGATTATCTGCAAGAGAATTACTACGAGCTTTTGAAAAGAAGTTTGAATAGTTATCTACTGCTGAGCAAAAAACAATGCAGCCGGGAAAGGTCGAGCTATTTATTCAAGCAGCAGATTTGCACCTTTAGAAGAGCTTGGTACACCTGCTTGAGGATCCATTGAGTCAGTTAGGCTTAACTTCTGATTGGAAATTGGTTACATAAGCTGTTAATATGATTGTAAAGAGACAAAAGAGGGTGGACAAGTTCATAGTGGCTGATCCTATGGAAGCTCTCGAAGAGGATCTAGTGGAGAAGCCCAAGCCCAAGCTAGAAGATCCAGTCCTTGATGAGCTGGTACAAAAGTTAAACAATAGTTGAATTTGAATTTAAAAGCTGTTAAACTTGATGTTTTAAGTGCAAGTGGATCTTCTTCAAAACCCAAACACCGTCCTCCACAACAAGACTAGGTTAAAGGATACATGTGGTGTGATAGATTAGATCATATACGCAAAAATTGTGATGATTTCAATGAAGCTTATAAGAAGAACATTGTTTTTTGGAAGGATGGCAAGCCGCATCTTAAAGACTCTGGTGAGCATCTACGCTTTAACTATGGGAAGGGCAGTATGAAGAAGCTGGTTGAGGAGATGCAGCACAATGTCTCTAGGGTTGATCCAACAACTTATGGATTACAGGTGTGCAGTGCGGAGGATGAGGAAAGTACTAAGGCTAAAGGGAATCTATGGCCCTATGCTTTGAGGACAACTGACAAAGGTAAAATAATTCGTTACACATTAAGTCAAGCTGGGAACTGCATTCAAAAAACTACGGGGTGGTAAGATCCTATAGATTCTCTTTTTGTGTATGCCTTTCTTGCAAAAACTCAGGCTAACGAATTTATGGTGGAAGAGAAGTGCAAGAGAGATGAAGATATTGCGGGCTCATCAAAACAAGCTACAAGGACTAGCGGCAAGAAGGAAGAAGGCACAAGTTCCAAAGCAGTTCCTACACCTAAAGTCGTTATGGAAGAGGCATCCAAAGATAAAAATCAAGGTAAGCCAAGAGAGCCTTCTTAAAAGTTAAAAACTAATATTGATTTGGCTACAGATGTGAAGAAGGTATTTGAGGAGCGCAATAGCAAGGTGGAAATTACATTGGGCAATGTCTTGGGTATTTCTAAACATGAATTTCATGAGGAGATAATTGATATTATAAAGCAAAAGAGGCAAGTACCAGTCGAGCAAGAACCTGATGCGGTCAAGAGCCAAGTGATTCAACATGTAGAATCAATTCTAGATGCTTACGAGTCAGAGATTGAAGAAGAAATCTTACAATCTAGACTTTGCAGTGATCTCCAATCAAGTTACACCCGAGGCAAGACATGTTCACTTCAATAATGATGATGGTGAGGAAGCAGTACCTAGCAGTCATTTTTCTAGAACACATTGGGCGGGAGCCACTATGGAGACAATTGTTAAGATTGGTGATATTGATTAGCCTATTCTGGAACTTGTGGATCATGGTCCAAAAATTAATTTTATGTCAAAAAGCTTGTACCAGAGAGGGAAGTGGCCTATTGATATGGATCATGGTTGGCGGATTTGAGCTGCCAACACCCAGCCCTGGCCATTTATATGGTGCATGTGCAAATGTCAAGGTTACAATCGGAGATGCTTGTGATGAATAGAATTTTTTTTATATAGGAGCATTCCTCTTATCCTCTTATCCTAGGGAAACCTTACATCACAGTTGTGCATATGGAGACAAAGGTTTTGGATGATGGTTCAACATATGCAAGGATCCGAAGCAAAGATGGTAAGAGAGCGGTTCAATTTTTAATTGTTTGTGTTGATCATGTCGGGAATAAAGATAGCTTACGAGAACAACCTTTGCCAAGGGTTTGCAAAGAGTTCAAAGAGTACATGTTTGCTCAGGATTTTCTTGGGGTGCCACTATAGAGAGGGACTATAGTGGTACAGAGGAGAAGAAGTTCTCGCAAGAAGAGACTTTTTCTTTGGGGTTTCTGGGACTAACACCTAAAGGTTCAGTTTCATACAAGAAGTTCATGGAGCTACCTAAGTGGTAAGTGTTCAAAGTGATTTTTAGGGATGTGATGTACTTGAACATGATGATGTTATCTCAACAATATTTGAAGAAGTTTCTTATGTTGATATGATGTCAGAACTTGAAGTTATCAAGAAGAGTAGGTTGCAAAGTGTGACAGAATTTGTGCGAGTGAATTCGATGGACATGTATGATATTCTAACGGAGGTAAGCAAAGAATTGGGTGGTGCTTTTGCAGTACAAGTGGATACAAAGTACAAGACTTTTGCAAAGAAGGTCAAGCTTGTAGCTACCCCTCTCCCAGTGGGAAGTGACGAGGTTATCAAGAAGGCTTCACACCAACCGAAGCTAAGGGATCCCAAGAACATTGGACACAAATTTATTGAAGAGACCTTGAAGCAAGTAGTCATCGGCGAAGAAGGGTTTCTTACTGATGAGGAGGTCAAGTGCTTTCAAGAGATGCTTGTGAAACATGGTAAAGCCTTTTCTTTTGAGCCCAGAGAGATTGGATGTGTAGATCCAAATGTTGTATCACCTATGATTATCTTTACCGTTCCACATATGCCATGGAATTTGCGTCCTATTCCTGTTCCTAAATCCCATCTACCAAAGCTTATTGACTTGTTAAATGAAAAGATACATATGGGTATTTTTGAGCCATCTTGTGCACCTTATTCTAATTGATGATTCACCGTCCCAAAGAAGAATGGAGCCTTGCGATTTATTCAGGACATGCAGCCGGTAAATAAGGTAACAATTCCTAATGTTGGCACATGTCCAATTGTGGATGAGTTTGCAGAAGCTTTTGCAGATAGGGCTATATACTCCATGGCTGATCATTACTCAGGTTATGATTAGTTTCAACTTGCTTTGGAGAGTAGGGATCTCACTACTATGCGTATTCCACTTGGGTTGGTAAGGATGTGCACCTTATCGCAAGGTGCCACAAATTCTGTTGCTCACATGATGAATGGCATGAATAAAGTGTTAAGAAAATTCATTCCTCACATTACTATGCCTTTTATTGATGATTTGCCAATCAAGGGTTGTGAAGAAGGTCTAAAAGACGAGGTAGAAGATTAGAAGGGGCATCGAAGCTTTGTTACTCAACACATTGCAGATTGTGAAGCTATTCTATCTAAACTTGAAGAGGTAAAGAAATATTGATTGTTGGACATATGCGTGGGCCACATGGACAACGCTCAAGCCTAGCTAAGGTGGAAGAAATACAAAGGATGAAGAATGCATGCACATCAATATTACTGAAGTCCGTCTTTTTTTGGGTGCTTGCGTGTTTTATCGTATTTGGTTACCTCACTTTGCTCATGTTGCAAAAGTACTTTACTAGTTATATTAAGAAAAGGAAAAAGATTTGTGTGGGAAGATGCTCATACAAAAGGCCATCAAAAACTTTTGGAAGCTCCTACCTTAAGGAAGGTTGATTATAAATGTGGAAGGCCAGTGATTTTGACAGTTGACACTAGTCCGACAGGCATTGGATGGGCTATTGGTCAAAATGATGAAGATGGTGATAGATATGCTATTCGGTTTGGTGCAAAGGTGCTTAACACTCGTCAACAAAGTTATCCACAGGTTAAGAGAGAGCTTTGGGGTGTTGCTACTGCTCTAAAGTCTGACAAGGAGTATTTTATCGGAGCTTCAGTTGTAGTGGAGACTGATTGTTTGCCGTTGATAGGAATGGTGATGAATTGCTCCACTCCAGATATTACTATGTTACGGTGGACATCTTTCATTAAGTCTCTTAATCCCGAATTCTATCATATTGCAGGAAGGGACAATCCGATAGCAGATATGTTATCAAGATCCATGTACAAAGATGAGGAGAAGATGCTTACAGAGAGTGATGATGTGGGCTTAAACTTTTATACTTCTTCTCATTTGCATGCAAGCTATAATGCTCTTGCTCGTGTTTTTGAAGCTTTTTTAGAGGAGATGTACAATGGAGAGTGGCTTTTGATAGGCCGTTATCTCAGCACTCTCACCAAGCAAGAGGAATGGAGTGACCAAGAATACACGAGGATCAGGAAGAAAGCTTATGGTTATTTCCTTAAAGATGGGCACTTGTGGAAGCAACCAAAACGTCCAAGAGGATCACCACAACGAGTAGTATGTGACAAAGTAAAACAACAACATGTAATTAAAGAGTTTCATTAGAATTTATGGGCAAGACATATATAGAGGAGTTTGGGAAACTTTTACCAAGATGAAAGGGCGCTATTGGTGGAAAGGCATGCACAAAGATATTGCTCGATTTGTGGAGACTTGTATGGTTTGTCAACAGTATTCAAATGTGCGACATCGAGATGAGTTACATCCTTCTTATCCATTGGCTATGCATTATAAGTGGGTTGTAGATTTGATCACTATTCCATTCAGTATTTCACAAATGAGGCATATTGTTCTTGCTAGAGAGGATCTCACTAATCAAGTTGAAGGAAGATCTTTGCGTACCAAAGCTACAAGTTCAGTATTGCAAGTTTTGCTTGAGGATGTGATTTGCTGATATGGTTGCATTGGAAAGATTACTGCTGATAGAGGAGAATTAGATGCAGATGAATCTTATGAGTTCTTTAATCAATTGGGAATCAACTTTGGACAAGGCTTGTAGAGGACGAATTGGAGATTGGCCTAAACTTTTACCTTTTGCTTTGTGGGATGACAAAACTACTCATAGCTTAGTTACAGGATTTATGCCATTTGAACTTATGTATGGGCAAAAGACAATCATGCCTATAGAAGAGACAATTGTTTCTTGGACCATACTGCCATGGGAATCGGAAATGTCAACTAAAGATTTGCTTGCTATGCGCCTTCGGCAGCTTGAAAGATGCCAAGAAGACATTGACTAGGCAATAGATAAGCTCAAGGAGGTATGATTGGAGAACAAAGCTGCATTTGACAAGAAGCATAGGTTGAGACCATATACTATCAAAGATGGAGATTCGGTGCTTGTTTATGAAAGCATTTTGGAAAATCAATATTCGGCCATGCGTAAAATGGTTAAGAGATGGTTTGGACCTTATGTTGTGTTGCGTGTTTATGATAATGGAACTTACAAGCTCAGAGAACTTGATGGCACCATGCTTAAGTGTCCTTTGAAAGGAAGAGGATCAAATTATTCAAGAAGCGTGAAGGATAGACCAAGAAAATGATGAGATGTATTCGCTAGAAGATGCTTCTGGCAATAATTTTTCTTATGATGATTAACAACCTAAAGACGGTTGGCACATGCAGGAGGATGTGCACGTTCAGAGGGGTTGGATGTTTTACTCTCATACCTTTGTATGGAGAATTTTATGCAGAAGTCACATATTCATTGGTTTTATGAGTGCTCGGATTATGGTTGGGAGCAGAGCATTTTCGCACGATGGCAAGCTTGCAATGGCCCTCATGTGGCGTGGGAATGGTTTTTAATATCATAACTTGGAATCTAAAGTTGTTAATGTTAGAAGTTTCTGGAGTAAATATTATGCTATGGGCTTGACTAAAAGATGGAAATACTGAAGCCTCTTCCTAGGGAAAGAGTGATGACGATATCATTTCATAAGTTTGGGGACTACTTTCCTGGTACAGGTGATCTCAAGGACATTGGACACGGCAGTGGGAAATATTACTCCTTGAATATGCCCTTTAAAGATGAAATTGATGATGAGGCTTACCAATTTCTTTTCAAACCTATTATATCCAAAGTACAACCTGGTGGAGTGGTGCTGCAATGTGGAGCGGACTCACTTTCAGGTGATAGACATGGATGCTATGTCTTGTGGATTTTGCATCGGGTGTACAACAATGGCAGTTGGTCACTAAAATTGCAACCAATGCTCTTGCACTCTCTCAGGATCAATACGGAAACTATGTTGTGCAATATATTCTTGACCTTGGGCTTCCTTGGGCTTTGGTGGAAATAGTTTCAAGGCTTGAAGGCGGCTTTTCTCACCTTGCCATGCAAATATTCAGTAGCAATGTGATGAAAGCGAGTCGATGAACAGCACCGTGGGAATGGCCGCTTGGGGTAACAAAGCTTTCAATAAAGAAAAAGCCCACCAGTAAAGATAAAGAGGGGGCTGTGTCACGTTAAGAAAAGGAGGGCCGAGAGCAGCAAGAGAAGGAAGAGCGAGTGTGGGCAAAGAGGAGCAGAAAAATAAGAGGAGCGTCAACTACAGAGCCGCGGGTTTTGAAGGGGATGGGCAAAAAGCACATGAGGAGGAGAGCATATAGCCATCGTGACGAGCGTGAGTAAAGGGAGCAGCATTGATGGCAGGTCTGTTGGTTGTCACCAAGGGCGGTACGTTGCGCTGGTTTTGGGAAAGGTGAGGCCAAGACGAGCTGCAGGAGAGAGAAGAGTTAAATTGCCAAGGACTGATTGCCAGGAGTAGGAGCGCGATTTGAGGAGAAAAATCAGGCAAGGTGCCGCGTGATCAGAAGGGGAGACGAGCGATAACGAGTAGCAGGCCGCTGTCGATGATAGAGGAGATGCAAAAGCACTTGATCAAGGAGCGAGCCATAAAGCAGGAGAAGAAGACTAGCACAAGCAAAGGCAGAGCAGTGGATAGAAGGGGTTGAAAGGACCCACCACAGAAAAAGAGGAGGAGAGGTTACAAAAGGGCAGCGTTTTTTTTCTCTTTTTTTAATTAAAAAGCTCAAGGTTTTTTTTACCAATTCAATTGAGCGTTCCCACAGTGGGAGTCAGCTCTACAAAGAATTAAAGGGCTATCAGTGTTCGGAGACAAATAGTTCAAGAGAGAGAGGCCTTTTGAGCAAGGCAGTGAAGCATTAACATAATAGCAAGGGAAGTCACAGAACCACGGATGCTCGTGTTAAGGAAGAGCAAGGCGAGATAAAGGCTTCTTGCGCTCTTGTGATAAAGGGCATGGCTTCTTTTTCTTCCGCTCTTGACTAAGTAGAAGTCAGAAAATTCTTTGTTTAAGCTTGTAGTTAAGTTCTAACCAAACTTTAATTTGACAGTAAAAAGATTTTGAGTCCCAAAGTGTGGTTTGTATCTCCGAAATATCATTGTGTCATTTCTCTCACCAATTCCCACATAAGGCAACCTGGTGTTGATCCCACCTCACTAACCGCACAAATTTATCCCCGACAGTGCTCAATTGCTATAGGATTTACTCTTCAAAAGAGTTCCAAACAAGATACCTCTCCATCAACAACCCTTGAGTACACTATTCAAGACCCGCACCGCGTAGTGTGTTTACATGCATTGACATCAGCTGCATGATAGGGCCAATCTCGGTCATGCCTAAACACGATTGTATTGCCCATGCACTGCACAAATCGGGTTGTACTCTATCGTCCCGAAGGACTTGAGCAAGGACAGGGGGAGATATTTTGAATGTGGACCTAAGCGTATGAATCTGATAGAAAAAAGGGGCAATGTTTGAAGTACTTGTGTATTAACGTATGAATTTTTTCAAAAAAAAATAGAGGAGCTTCCCTAATAACTAAGAAAATGGGGAAAATGTAATATGATAACCCCTAGGTGTGTGTATATATTGTAATACATGTCAAAAAAGCCAAAAATATTGCAGGTTTTACTCTTGCTGTGTGTTTTTGGGCCAAAAACATGATCAAAACAGAGCATTCCGTAAAAATATGGCCAAGTAATAGAATTAGAAGCGTTTTTGTATTTTTAAGCATGGAATGAGAAATTTTTGGACAGTTTGGATAATTTTATTTAATGTTTGTTCATAACAGCTAACAAAAGCTTGAAACAAGAATATTAAAATTGGAATCCAACTTCAAACGCCAAATCTTGAAGCTCACTGGAATGGCCAGAAAAATTTTGGGGCAACTCCAATCAAAATGTTTGGCGGTCACTCCAACTCACTAAATACTACTGACAACATTTGGCAAGAAGTTCCTCAAGTGTCAGTTTTCAAAAAAATTCAATTTGAGGATACATTGTAAAGGCTACTTGGCTCAATGGGTAGGTACAAAATCGGGGGTGTCAGAAAAGTCCAGGTATGTATAGCCCTTTAGGCCATTTCTACTCTCATTTGCATTCTAGTCCTTCTAGCTAATGATTTTTGACGATGTTTTGCACGCTTCTATGTATAGTCTATTGGTTCTTTCTCGCTCCAACCATGAGGGTTAAGTTCATAACTATAAGAAGAAGCATTTTGATCACTACTTTGTCCACCACCAAGGTCGTAGAGGCAAGGCAACACAGGGAAATCTAGGAATTTTTTGGGAACAAAGACGTATACAACGGCCACACCGAACACCAAATCACACCAAACTTGAACCATAGGCTTATCTCTAGTAAGAGAACACAGTGTTGAGCTTCAAAGTGCAAAAGTTGATCAAAAAGCTGACCTAGTATCTTTGGTGCACTAAAGGTAACAGGCTCAGTTTCGATCAAAATTATCTCATGTGCAAATGCCATCACCTAGAAGACCTGCTGAGAATTGGGGGTGCATTAGAGTCCATCTCATCACCATAGGGCAAAATGACCAAATCCCCACCGCAAAATGACATTTTGCGCTTCCATGCAAAATATTGATCCATTTGACCTCAAAGTCAAGGGGGCACTGTACACACTATACCTGACTCCTACTAACGTTCAGTGGACCCACAACCTTAGGCTAGTGACCCCAGATCAAACTCTACTTAGAAGAGGACAACAAAATTCACCTGGATCAACACCAAGTGCAAGATACAAAACCAGGGCCATCGCCTACCTTAACTAACATAGTAGAAGCTATATAGGGCAAGTTTGGGGCATAAATGACATTAAAATGCAAATTTTATCCTAGACATTCCAAAGATAAACTGCCATGTTCGAAGCACTTTTTGCACATCTTTTCACACAATTATGATCCCCATGGCTGACACATAACCTACACCACCGTGGTACACTCTTATCATCCATGCACTTCCCTATGTTGCACTTTACCGCCCAAAAGACACTAACGGTGGACATAAAAGACTTATGGCTTATCAATTCAGCTCAAAATTCATCAGGAACCAAGCTGAAACCCCATAGTAGCGCTCATGGTAGAAGCCTAAAAGGACCCAATATCACACAAATCTATCTTAGACACGCCAAAGACAGATCTGTGACCAGAGGTCCTGACTCATCAAAATTAGTCTCAAATGTGTTTATATGGCTCAAATGAAGCACCATGTCAAGTTTCATCAAGGATGACACATCATAACTCCATCAAACACAACAGGCTCTAGTAGTAGAAAAAGGGGACACAGAATTACTCGTAGCTCTCACCACAGGGTCAAAAAGCCATCATACTTCATGCATATCACCTGCAACACATACACACCATGTACATCCACTCTGGCACCAAGTTTCATGCACACACACACACACACACACACACACACACACACACACACACACACACACACACACACACACACACACACACTTGCATCTTAGGCACACCAAAGATATATTTTGCCAAAATTTGTATTTTGATTGCACCTTAATTGTTGTATTAGCTTTTCTACTTGTTGGGAACTATTGGAACAAGTCTGACAACCATATTTGGTGATTTTCTATCAGGGTCTCTCTCATCAACTTTGGGAGCTCCAAAAAAGAAAACTATGAGGCTAAGCTGGCCGAGCTTCCCCCTTACCAGTTAGAAGAGGATTCTCTAAAGGAAGAAAATGTTACATGGTTGGCCAAGGAACAACTAGAGAGCCAGCATGTCACAGTCTATCATGGCATATTGGAAAGTGCACAAGGATCCATAGTAGAAGTGCAAATACTACCCAAAGAAGCTCAAGACCTAGCAAGGGAAGACGTAGTTAAACCCCTATGGTAAAATATTGGACTCACAAACTATGTCCAGCTAGAACCATGTGGTGTAGACTACAAAAGAGCTTATGAGTTGCTGTGTAGCATTGATAAAGATGGCTGGGCTACTATTTCAGATTTATACGACACTCCAATAGAGGTGAACATTACAGCAGACTACATAACAGATGCTTTGAGATTTCCTAAGGGGGGAAAGAAAATGATAGACCGCCAGTTGCCTACCACACACATATTCTTTGGCAAATCAACATCATTTGCAAATCTCAAATAGACAGAGATAGAGCAAGCACTCAAACTATACCACCAGCACTTCCATTTCACCATGAAGAGGCCACCACGATACACTTGCCCCAATCACACCCTGGCTTCTACTATTACACAAACATCAAAGAAAGAGGGAGTCACTGAGGTCAATCATGCCCACTATTATCATACCACCTTAACACATGTAAAGAAGCCAGAGAACATATCCTTCTTGGGGACTCCAAACGTGCTCACTAGGATAGATTATCATGCTATCTGACAAGCAGAACACCTAACACCATCTCTGAAACAAAATTTATGGCTATTAGGTAAATTGGATGGAGAAGAAGAAGAAGTACAAACCAGAGCACCACTAGTGGCCACAAGATTAGGAAGAAGAATTTTCAGCGTCTTACACATAGGCAAAAACAAAAATTGTCACTGCATCAAAAGAACCTGAAAGTGACAAGGAACAAGAAGACGAAAGGAACCACCGCTAGAAAGAAAAACAAGAAATAGAGAAAAGGCTAAGTGGACGAGGTAGTGCCCAAGAAAAGATGATGCCCCGTTCTGCTAGTTGAAGAGTCAGCCCAAAGAGCGGCAAGACTAGAAAGAGAAGCAGCAGCATTCGAGCTCGAAAGAGGGCTGAAAAGAGATTTCAAAGAAAAGTGGAAACCACCACCAAAACAGATTAAAATATGAACCAAGTACACAAATGAGAGGCTTGAGATATCCCAATCCTCCAATGAAGCATATTAAGAGGCCATGGATACAGCAAACAAACAACTAGAAGAGCGAACAACAAATTCCAAAGAAGAATTGGGAGCCCTAAGGACAAAGAATCAACAACAAGAGCAATAGCTTCAAGAGGTAACCAATGCTTTAAAAGACTCCACCTCATCTATTCAATGGTTGCAAGTCCAGCTCAATATTGCAAATTCTCAGTGGACCCAGTCAGACTCCTATTGCCAAGAACCAAATCAGTTACTCAAGAAGCTCAGGGAAAACCCCACCGTGGCTACACTGCAAAGCATGGAAGAGGCTTACAAAGTGCTCAAATAGCGGATTATAGACTTTGAGATGAAAATAAAATTGGACCAAATGCAGCACCGTGAACTCTCAATTGGGTTCATGGAGAAAGAAGAGGGCTACTAGAGAGGAATTGCATAGCTTAAAAAGGAGCTTAGCAAAGCTCAAGAGACTGCTAGGTCACAAGCCTCAAGATTAGAAGAAGGTCAACCAGAAACGGTAATGAGAGATACAGATGCTTTGTAATTTATGAATTTTGAAGAAGCCAACACTCAAGAAGGAAATCTCATGGAGCTTGTGATTACCCCAAAGGATCTTCCACTCCAACGAAAAGTTTAATTGCAGATGAAGAGGTAGTGCTGAAGAAGCAAGTAGAAGATGAAGTAGAGCAAATATGGAAAGAGGTCATGCAGTGGGAGGAGAGGATCCTACACTCTATTAATGTCAATCTCCTCACACCGGCAAATGCCAATGAAGAATGTCATCAACAAGCTCTTCCCAACCCACTCATCAAATTCAAAGTGCTGCAAATAAAAGAAAGATTACTCAAGGATATAGATGCAAACCCTATAATGGTACATCCCAAGTGGCAAGAAATCTGGTTGAACATACACCCCAAGTATCTCACATTGCACACAGATGCACTGCCGAGAATCAAAACATGATCTTGTGTAGTGTCCACTTCCAAGAGTCCGCAATTGGCGGCAACACTCTATTATACAGCAAAAGCATCCAACATGGCTCAACTACCCAAGGTTCCCACCACCATCAAATGGCAAGCCCACTAAAGACTACATGGTGGAGAATCTCTCGTCAACTATCTAGAATATCAACATGGCTTGCATTATGTTGGTCAAGATCTCAAAGATGCTACTCACTTGCCTTCTACAGACCTTCCATCATGCCGAGCAGACAAATGCTGCCTCAATGTCCTTTCTCAAAGGCAATAAAGGTCTATCCTATGATTTGTTGAGGCAACCTTCGGAAGAAGTGCTACATGGCTTCTACGCCAGGGTAATGTTCTTACCCTCTTACTACATGCAGAATTTCACAGAAGCATTCTATACGGGCTTCTTTACCTATAAAAGAAAAATCTTCGACCACTCATCACAAATTTGCGAGCTTGCTTTGTCATCTATTAAGCCATTGAGAAAAAAAACAAAATCACCATGCAGTTCATGTCTACAAAAGACAAGGAACTTTGGCTCAAGTATCAATAGGGATTGGAACAACATGCAAAGAGAACTCAAGCTAGAAAGCCCCTGACCACTATTTAGCACCCTAAGTAGTTGTGGCATGGGCGACACAATCAAGGAGGGGGGGAATTTTAGCTGCTCAACTTACAGAAGCATCAAAAGGACATCGTCTCTATTTTTTATTCCTACTGATTATATCAAAACCTCATTTATTAATGAGAAATTTTGTAAAAGTCCAAAAGTTGTTGTATTAGCATTGATTGTCAAAGAGTGTAAAGGGGTCGAGGGTTTCCAAAGTTGTAATTAAATGCAGTTCCTAATCCTTATCATTGAGCCAATTAGCTAGGAATCCATTTCTTAAACCTTAGCTAAGGTATAAAAGCCAGTTTTTGTAACTTTTGACCTTAGTTTTTAGATAATGAAAGTAAGCTTACGATGCAATACAATACTGTGAGTTCTATGTCTTGTTAATTGGTTGTGCCTCCTTCATGCGGTGTTGCATTGTGATTCTGAGCATACCAATGCGCTCGCAGGTGAAAGCTCTTCCTTTCTACATAAATTTTATGCGATGAAGTTGTGTTTTTAGTCGTGCCTGTCTATGAGTAATTTTCATTCCCTACACACAATACACACATCCAAACTAGTTTTTGACGATAAGAATAGAG
The DNA here is from genome assembly GCF_014529385.1 of Adiantum capillus-veneris. Classification (NCBI taxonomy): domain Eukaryota; kingdom Viridiplantae; phylum Streptophyta; class Polypodiopsida; order Polypodiales; family Pteridaceae; genus Adiantum; species Adiantum capillus-veneris. The sequence goes on along the minus strand of NC_140943.1, from coordinate 92,417,139 downwards.
AGAGCGCGTCTTGAGGAAGTTATAGAGTGCCTCAAAGGTTGAAACCGACCTACCCAAAATAAGCTTTTTATCTTTGGCCGATTTTTATCTAGTGTCAAAACTGAATTTTGGGCACATGGGGATGTTGAGGATACTTTGCACATTCTAGGTAGTAAGTTTCGTTGCATTTGGAGCACCGTAGCTATACAAATTCATTGAATTAAATGTGCGATAAGGAAAGTAGCTTTTGATGTTTGTGAGATCGATCTAAGGAAGAGCACACAGGACTTAAGTTTTCCGAGAGATTAGCTATCTCTTGTAGCCTCCATGCACTAGTCGAGTCAGCTACGTCCCACAGAGACTGACATTTTATGTATGTGGTTCTCGCTTTGCTAGCATCGATATTGTGAGGCTTGGCATCTGGCCAAATTTTTTTGAGCAAAGAAGTACCCTCCTTGATTTACCGAGCAAAGAACTCACTCTTCTCCACTCCCCACGCTGAAATGGAGCTCCAAGGGCATCTAGCATACATGAGCTCCCGGATCATGTCACTATCAAATTCAAACCCATTGTTGTCTGTTCCACATCTCCTCCTGACGATCATATAATGGAATCACTCAAAGACATTCAATTTTACATGTGAGCATGGCCAATAGAAAGGTCTCGAGCTACAATATTGTTAACGTTTAAAACAAAAACACGCCAATATCTACCATGAAATTTGTGGAGAAATGATTAAGAACTTACTAGATCCGTGAAGTCATCTATCACAGTTTGTGTACATGACAGCATCTAGAGAAAGATGGTGCGAAGATGGAAAAAATTACACAAGTGGGCCTCCTTGGTGATGAGTGCCAGGTGGTATGCTTGGCACACCACGACTAGTGCACCATCCGGTAGTAAAGCCTCTACAGCTAGGGTGAACATATTGGCAACAAGCTCGGTAAAGAATACATTCCATTAGGGTATGCCACCAATGTCGGCTTCAAGTTTGCAATGTGTGAGAAGGTCTACCCACACAAGCCGCACCCCTCCAAACCGCTAATCACGCTCCATTTTGCCCGAGTGTGAGAGAGACCCAATCAAACGTTGGATCACTTGAAGGCTCTTGCAATGCACTATAGCATGCAAAAAAAGATCGATTGAGTGCTCAACAAGTTCAAAATTGAAAATAGATGCCCAAGTGTCATAAACTTACTCAAAATTGTTTTTTGGATTGATGAGCACCTTTCGTAGATGGTATATATCAGCAAGTACTGCAAGATGTATTGGAACCACTCTAGGACTTATAATTTTTACCATTTTTGCGTCAGAGAGAGCCAAAATTGTGGCACATGCAAAATTTAATCAAATGTAAAGTACCATTAAATTTTGAAAGAAAAAGCATTAATTTGTGGTTTCATTTCTTACCTAGTGGAAAGGAAGCAAGCGGTTCGAGTGGCCGAACCAAAACTGGGTGGCTGCCCTCGCTTTTCCTAGTAGCAATGGATATGGTTCACTCGAGACCCTGGAATCTCAAACAATGGGATGGACTAGATCTCCATAATTTCGAGTGTCGCTCCGAGTCACCCTTCTCATAATCTGACCCACCACCTTGTTTCTTGCTGCTACAAATGGAGAACGCAATGACCGTGCAATATACCGAAAAGAACACACTGCAAGCCATACAATCCACAAATTTTCTTACCTGGCAATTCCCGTAGCACATAATCCACGTCATACGTGAACATAGAGAGACAAAGAGCGAGAAGGAGTAAGCGAGAATGTGTAGGCGCACCTCCTATAGCGGAGTGCTACGCCGTCACGACGAGAGAGGAGGGAGGAGAGGAGAGAAGAAAGATGCAAAGACTGGGTGAAATCTCTCCCGTGCAAGAGTGAACATGTCCGTCTTGCACGTATGTAATTTGTAGAAAAGTATATGCTAAAAAATGAGTTACATTAGTTTGCACTTGGGCATCAAATAGTCATGGCTCATAATAAAGAGCTCAATGTAACATTTAATAGTTGTCTACATCTCAATTTTATTGAACTATAAAATACTAAGGATTGCCACGAAATCCAACGGTGGAAATTTTATTCCAAATAACTACTATCACCTCATTGTCCAACACGTGCCAGTCATTGATCTGCTCACACAACACCCGACAAGTGATCATATTTGACATTTCAAATCAACATTTCAATGCTTTATCAAAATATCAAATTTTTCACAGATTAATCATCAAAATATCAATTCCATTACATACATCAGGGTTGAAAGACAATTGTCCTCAATTGTTACCAGAACCAAACTACCGATAGTGGTGGCCAGCCGCCACTGGTAGAGTGGTCTAGTAATTGGTGCTGCCTAAACCAACAGATCAACACCAATGGGCGTGCTGCCTAAATCGGCGGATTTGTAATAATGCTGCCTAAATCGACGAATCTGCATTTTGAATTCGTGTTGCCTAAATCGGCGAATCTACACTAGTGCTGCCTAAACCGGGGATCTATACTTTTAAAGTTCATGTTGCCTAAATCGGAAAATCTACACAAGAAGAGAGGCACTACCTAAATCGGCGAATCTATGTCTCTAGTGTGTGGTATGCAAGTATCAAGTGATGGTACTGCACACGTAGAGATTGTTCAGGAATCCATTGACACTCTTCCAAATAATGATTTTTGTATTTTACCAAATATCTTATGTACTAGTTTCTTGTGCGGGTAGTGGTCATGTCATGATCCAAAAGTATTTTGGGAGTCAGAATTTCTTCATCGTCCTCAATTAAGGGGGGGTCATCTGTGGAAGGAATATCGGGAATAGGTCCCTTATGTGGTCTCAACAAACTAACATAGAAGGAGTTGTGTATTTTCCAATGTTAGGGAATGCCCAAGTGGAACGCATTGTCATTTATCTTTTAAAAGATTTTGAATGGGCCATGAAATCTAGGGGCCAATTTTACTTTGGGATGTTTTTCTACGCTTTTCAAGCAACATTTTTCTATTCTAAGCCAAACAAGGCCGTTTTCTTTAAAAGATGCAAGGACTTCGTTTCTTGTTGGCTTGTGCAGTGTATCTTTGTTGTGCTCGTTGAATGCAAGTTGTGGATTCTTGTAAAATGTGTGTGTGGTCTCTTGCTAAAGTGTCAACCCACTGGGACATCAATGCTAATAGTGGAGATAGGGACATGGAGTTTCTTCCCATAGACAATTTCAAAGGGTGTATGGTTTGTGGAGGAGTGAGGGGTGTTATTGTAAGAAAATTGAAGCATAGGGAGGTGTTGGTCCTAGTGTGTAGTATTTTCAATGGTATAAGATCTATGGAGGTCCATAATAGTGTTGTTCGTGGCTTCTGTTTTGACCATTACTGTCAGGGTGAAATGCAGATGTGAAATCCATGGTAGAGCCTAAGTTTTTGGCTAGGACGACCCAAAAGTGATGGCAAAAGTAGACATCTTGATCAGAGAGAATGACCTTGGGAAATCCATGATAGGGGAATATGGTTTTGAGGAAAAGGTTTGCAGCCTGTGGTGCAGACAGTGTCTTTTTTCAAGGTACAAAGTATGCTTGTTTGCTAAAAACTATGGTCCATATCATATCATTGTCTGAGGATGTGGTGGGAAGTCCTGTGATAAAATGCAAGAAGATTTGCTCCCAAGGGCCAGCAAGGATATGGAGAGGAATCAAAAGACCATAAGACTTACCATGATGGCGTTTAACTCTTTGAAATATCAAGTGGTTTGAAACAAATTTTGCGATATCATGCTTCATTTTAGGCCAGAATAAATGATGTTGACATGCAGTGAGTGTGGATTGAATTCCTTGGTGACCCATATATGGTGGTGCATGCATTTCACTCATTGCTAGTTCCTTAAAGGGTGTTGTGATGCATAGCTTTTGCTGAAAATAAAGATAACCATTTGCCAAGGTGTAGTGTTCATAGGTAAGAGCATTATTGTGATGTATTTCAAACCAAGCACGTGAGAAATGTGGATTTTGAGCATATGAGTCAAGCATAGAATGAAACGATTGGACATCACTCACAGAAATGTGATTCAAAATAAATATGCTTGATTTTATCAAAGAGACATGAACAAGTAAAAGAAAGAACATTCACTTCAGGTTTTCTACTTAATGCGTCTGCTACTACATTCACTTTACTTGGCTGGTATTGTATCATGGGATGGAAATTTTGAATGAAACCAGTTTAAAAAGTTTACTTTTGTCAGGATTTGCAAACAATTGGTGCTCACACAATAGCTCAAAGACAATATGTAGGTGGTTTTTGTGCTCGTGCTCATCACAAGTGAAAATCAAAATGTCATCAAAGAACACAATAGCAAAGTCTTGATAATCAAGAAAGATTTTGTTCATCATCCTAGCAAATGTGGCAGGTGCATTTGTGAGACCAAATGGTAAAACAATAAACTCATAATGACCAACTTGGGTACGAAATGTAGTTTTAAAAATTTCATTGGGGTGCATACGGATTTGATGGTATCCTGATGTCAAATCAATTTTGCTAAACAATTTTGCTCCTTGTAAGAGATTTAGGAGATCGTCTATACGTGGGATGGGATAGCTGTTTTTAATAGTGACCTTGTTTAATGCACGGTAGTCTATGCACATGCGAAAAGTGCTCTTTTTCTTTTGGACTAGGAGAACTGGGGCACCAAAAGGGGATGCACTAGGACGGATGAGGCCCTTGTCTAGGAGTTTGGTGATTTGTTTTTGGATTTCTTGTTGGTGCAAGGGACTATGTCTATATGGTGCTCTATGTGGAGGTTGTGAGCCTGGAAAAATTTCAAATTTATGATCTAATTCACCTCAAGAGGGTGGAAGGAAAGGGGGATAATCATCCACAAAGCAATCATTATAATGTGAGAGGAAATCATTATGTGTGTGAGAGATAGACGGTTGTGTGTGTTCCACTTCAGTACAAATATCATGTATGGCTTTGTCATCCTTTCTTAGTGCACATTTTGCTTGTGTGTGATATATCAAGGGGAACATAGCAAGTGATGCATCATCAAAAATTGAAATAGATTTTCCATTGAAAGTGAAATTCATTGTGTGTGTGTGCGATAGTCAATTTGTGAATTATGTTGGTGAGACAGAAAGGCATGCCCAAGAGGATGTCGGTGGATTGCAATGGTGCAATTAAAAAATCATGTTATTCTGTGTAATCACCAATAGTAATTGTGAGAGATTTAATTTCACGTGTGCCATTGTACCTAGTTCCTTGAAAAGCACATTTTACTTCGTATGCAGATGGTGTGGTGGTTAAATTTAATTTTCTAACCAATTTTTCAGAAATAAAATAGTGTGAACTACCATCATCATGTAAAAAAGACACACTTGAATCTTTAATTTTGCCTAACTGACAAAGCAAGTCATGAATTGAAATTGGCTCACCTAGTACGTGAGGTGGTGTTGCAGTTGTCCAATTAGCCATGGCATCGTCAAGGGGTTCTGATTCATCTTCAATGTTGTGGATTCGATCTGTGGGGTGGCGAGACCTGGATGGACGATTGTTGGTGCAGTTAGCTTCAACATGGGCGTATTGGCGGCACTTGAAGCACCAAACACCATTAAGACGTGCAAGGGGATTGGGATGATGATGTCTGTTTGAATTTTGAGGTACATTGTGTGTGGGTGTAATAGTGGAACTATGTTGTGGACGATGATTATTTTGGTGACTACGAGGAAAAGGGGGTGGACGGTTTTGTGTCTAATTATTTGTGCGAGGGTTTGAAGTATACCTGTTGAAATTATTACTATTGCAATTGCGGTTTTGGTTGTTGTTACCTCATTTAATGCGAGATTGAAAATTGGGACGGTTGGGGTTGCACGTGTTGCGCAATTCATGGTGGACGATAGAGTTGATTTCTTTCTTAGCACCGTAGAACAAGGATATAGCTTCATAAAGAGATGCTAGTTTGAGAGCATTGAGTTTTGATTATATACCATTGGGAAGACCATCTTCATGTTTTCATTGGAGGGAGTCTGCAGCACTTATTCTACCATACGGAGGAGTAGAAGACATTCCCAGAAGCGGTTGGTGTAATGGGAGATAGTGTCTTCTTGCATCCAAGAGAATTTGACCCAAGCACAATGAGCGTCAAGGCCAAACCGAGGGGTAGGAAGGAATCTTTGACCCGCTATTGAAAATTGTTCCAAGTTGATGGTCTTTCTGCCGTTTTGCGTTGCACGTCACCAGGGTGAAGCTTGACCAGAAAGGTAATTATTAGCACTTTAATTTTATATTTTTCAGTGAAAGATTCACCATCAAAATAATCATCGAATTGTGTTAACCAAGATAGCACTGTTTTACCAATTTTGCAACCATCAAACTTGAAAAACGTGAAAGATTTTTGACCTATCTTTGCCTCCTTGCTAGATTGTTGAGCTTCAAACACGGCCTTCAAAATTTTGATCATACGTTCATCTTCGTTTTGTTGTTGTCACGTGCTCTTTTTTTATCATTCGTTGCAAGACATTGATCCGCAACGTCTAATTCTTGTTGCAGCAAGAATACTTGTTGCTCCAAGGTCGGTGCCTGGAGAGGTGAATCAGTGGTCCAATCGAAAGGGTTATTGGCATCGTTCATCTCCGTTATGAGTGGGAAAATTAATAATCAGGTTGATTTGTTGCAAATTGCGATCCGGAGTTGAGAATTTGCGTCAAATAAATTCGACAATGTAGATGCCGCGTTGTCTGACGGAGTAAAAAAGCTCGTTAGCTCACCCCCAATTGCCGCGACGCTCCCTGTATTGAATCGTAGATACGATGTTGTTGATGTAGAACCGTTGTAGTTGCGTGGGGCATTGTGTGACATTTTGGAGCTCTCATGTACCAGCGATAAGCAAGGTAAAATTTACGAAGTATGTAGCTATTATTAATGGCAAACGGGAGAGATGGAGTCCATGAAAATTCAAAGCTAATTTTTTTGCTAGCATTTCAAAGGTGTGTGTGTGTGTGTAAAAATCCTTGAATCATCATAATGTGTGTGTGTGTGTGTAAAAATCCTTGAATCATCATAATGTGTGTGTGTGTGTGTGTGTGTGTATGTGCACAATGGTTTTGACATTAGAGGGTGTGTACACCTCGTTAATACCGGACAACTGTAGATAGCTGTGCTAGAAAAAAACAAAGTAAAAGCCTTAAGAACGTAATAATTCTCTGGTACCACTACTACAAACAGAGAATGCGGTGACCCTACAATATACCAAAAAGAACACGCTGCAAGCCATAAAATCAAAAAATCTGCTTAACTGGAAATTCTTGTAGCACATAATCCACATCATACGCGAACATAGAGAGACAAAGAGCAGGAAAGAGTAAGCGAGAATGTTCACACTCACCTCCTAGAGCGGACTGCTATGTTGACACGGCGAAAGAGGAGGGAGGAGAGGAGAGAAGAAAGACACAAACACTGGGTGCAATCTCCCCCGTGCAAAAGTGAGCATGTCTCTCTTGCACGTATTTAATTTATAGAGAAGTACATGCTTAAAAATGAGTTACATTAGTTTGCACTTGGGCATAAAATAGTCATGGCTTGTAAAGAGCTCAATGTAACATTTAATAGTTGTCTACATCTCAACTTATACCTGAACCATAAAATACTAAGGATGGCTACAAAATCCAATGGTGGTAGTTTTATTCCGAATAACTGCTATCGCCTTATTGTCCAGCACGTGCCAGTCATTGATCTACTCACACAACACCCACAAGTGATCATATTCCACATTTCAAATCAACATTGCATGCTTCATCAAAATATCAAAATTTTCACAAATAAATCATCACAAAATATCAATTCCATTACACTTTCTCCTTTCACTCCCCAAGAGAAAGGCCACAATTGTGTGTTGCACGTGCATGTAGCTTCTTCAACATGGAGTTCTTGGCCTCCATCTTCTCTGCCAAGCTCAATACAGCACTGCACTCCAAGTATTAGTATTGTGGTAATACTAGATAAGACCCCGTACTCTAATGTTACTATGCTCATCTTTCAAGTTGCCACCAATCTATGTGCATTCTTCCACTACGCGAGAATGGATTCTCTTGAGTCAAAATAGATGGCTCCAATAATTATTTTTTTCCCTTGGCCAATATATCGACTAGGAAATATTTATTTGTGATTTACCATTGGATAGCATTTTTGAAAACGAAGAAAAACAAATAGTGCTTTCAAAAGCAAATATTACTTAATTCTGTAAGACTAATGTGTGTCATTGCAACCTTCGACACTCTAAAGGGGGTCATTTTGCAACCCTTCTCTCCCCAACTCACAAAAGAAATACACTTTCAAGAAAACTCTACGTCATTCTCAGGATTGGCTATGAGTGCTATCTCTAGTCTCTTACGCACAAAAAAGTTCTTAGTATTTTTTACAACCAAATCATAGCTTGCCTTGTATCATGTTCGTGCATGTGGTACTCTCTAATCAATTGGCTAGTAAATTTTGTGTTTTCAATCGATACATTGGAACGAACTCTTCCTGCAATACAAATCGCCAAAACAAAGTGATTTCCAATAAAAATTCCATGTACTTACCTAATGCATGTGTATTATAATATTAGAATTACCTTCCACAGTAGTTGTGCTAGCAAAGACATAGGTAGTCTAAGCCATTTTGACCGGTTCATTGCTGTTGGTGCAGCCAAAATGTGTCGACCCTAGCAGAGGGCACAAGCAGTGATATGTATACCAACAAGTACATGGCAAAGTGCTAAAGCAGTTATGGGAGACTTGGACAGGCAGGTGACAACAAAGATATATTCTTTATGTGGTTTCCTAGACTAGATGGGCTCCAGAATGGGCTAATTATAGTGGCAGGTGAAGGATATTTGAGATGCTATTTTTTGCTTGGTGATGAAGATCTTGAAGCGTTGAACAAGTAGGTCTAGACGGCTATCAGACGAAGCTATAGAGTGCAAGATATTAAGGTTTGAAAGTGGAGTGCGTTGTAGATCTATTGAGATGGACAAGGCAGGTGATTCCAGGTGGTCAAAGTGGTTTTCAATGTATGAATGTGTAGGGCTCAAATTATGGAGCATGTCGGTCTTTTCATATCGTTGGAGAGGGGGAATGGGGGAACATGCCCCGCACAAACACAAGGGCCTCTCTATAGCTCAAGGTATCCACAACACCCCTATCCTCTGGAAGAACACATAAAAAAAAACACCTTACACTAGCAGACCACCGCCTGCTCAATTTTCACTGCTCACACACTCTACAAATCCACCACACAACGCACACGTACTACCACGGCTTGTCTCCACCCTTACACACACTCGCAACCGCTCAATCTCACTCTCTCACACAAAACACCGTCGGTCTGAGGAGGCGCACACTTCCACATAGTCGACACCGAGGGGAAACACCAGAGTAGGAGAAAGAGAAGGGGGGAAGGGGAAACAACAACAAGAGGAGGCAACGGTGGCTTGATTGCATTTCAAAAGGCATGTACATTGGCTTGCACTACCATCACTATGGCCATTTTCAAGAAAAAGTTACAAAGGGGCTAGCTTGCTAGAGAACTCGACTTTGTAGGCTTCAAATGGCAACAAAAAAGGCAAGAAAAAGCCCCTAATTTGATCCAATTTTGACATTTATAGGGGGGGGCCTTTAATTTTGGAATTTACACTTTAATTGGTCCATCTGGCACCCTGATTTGGCATTTTTGAAAGGGGGAAACCGCTTTACTCTATCTGCTCTCTTCCTCTCTCTTTTGCACTTGGAGGGGGGGGGGGGGGGGGGGGGGGGCATTAGCGATGTCGCTATTGCCCCCTAGGCATTTTTTATTTTTTATCTTTATTTTTATTTTTTTACCCCTTCTAGGGAGCTTTGCACTGCTCTATGGTCTAACTTTGACTCTTTCTCTCTCTATCCGACTCCTCCTCCACCTCTCTCTCCTTTTCTCTCTCCTCTTGCTTCTCTTTGGTCCATTTTGCCCTTGATTTTTTGCTTTGTACACTTTGGCAGCCTCCGGGCTCCTTCTCTCCCTCCCCTGCTCATTAACCTGCTGTGAGAACCTCCCCTTGCCATCAAATGTTTTTGGCCCACCCAGGTCCTTTCTTCACCTCTGTGGGACCGACCTCCTCTTTATGTCTCGGGAAGGGGGGGCATTAGCCATGTCGCTAATGCCTCCCTCCTATAGCTCTCCAAAAAGAGGCCTTTAAGCCAAGCAATTAAGTCATTGATTCAATGTATTCTATTTGTGTTATCATCATGGTTTGTGCAAACTAGTGTGAATCAATGTGTTATGATTTGAGATAGTTGTTTTAAGTGTTGTATGCCTCTAACTTAATATTTTGATAGTGTAACACGTTTGAAATCGTCGGTGCACCATGCAGGTGTATTTAAATTGTTTTTTATTGATCAATGCAAAAATGGTGCCTGCATAAAGGAAAATCATCATGCAGGCCATTTGTAAGGAGTGCATACAAAAAATTTCATTGTGGTGCAAATGCCAAGATAAATGAAAGCAACATCTTTATTAAAGATTTCACTAGCACTATCTGAAAGAATATAGAGCACAAACTACGTGGAGAAGGCCACTACAAGTTATTGATGCCAGTAGGAATTAAAGAATTTGACCCGCATTGTAAAATCAAAATGGTTCTCGATAGTATGAAGATATGTTCTAGAGACCTGAAAGAAGACCTTCCAGGTCCTACTTGCAATATGTCCACCTTGGTTTTGAAAGTGAGGATTGCATGATTGGTATGATGCTCGTGTGCAAGAACTGATTGTTGTTGGATCCCATTGTACCAAGTGGATTACGGATTGGATGCGGGAAAAGGACTCATGAAACTTGAGGTCCCCTTCCCCTTTCTAGTCTCTTGGGAGCCTGCTAATGTGTAGAGCTTGATTTATGGAGCCTGCTGGTCTTTTCAAATCGACAATCTGAGTCTCAGGTGTTAAGTTATTAACAGTCAAAGTTTTGCTGGGGGACACGTTGGTGCCAGGTTGGTTCACATTGATAAACATGCCATCTGATGTTTTTGGAGCTTTGCCAGGGATTGTATGCATTCTATGTGGTGTATGGAGCTAGAAAGAATTGATTGCTTGTCAAACAGAGTTACGGACTGCAAGTAATGGCCGAACAAAGATTGGGTGAAGTTGCTCGAGATTGGTTACATATGAAATTTAACGTTTTTGCAGCCTCAGATTGAGATCTCCTAGGAGTTGAAGTGTGGCAAGGAAAAAGGGGGTCAGAGTCAGCAAAGTAGGGTTTTGGCCAGTATTTGTAGCTGGGCAATTGGAGCCTCAGGTAAGAAATGGCAGAGGGATGAAGTGGTACAAGGAAGGTGGATTTTCTTAATGCTTGGTGAAGATTTTCCAACCCACCCTAAGGGGGGGTGCCCATTTGTTGCCATGTGGCTTCCAAAATCCCACATGCGTGAAGGGATCTTGCTTGTCTGGCGTATTTTGACAGAGGCGTGAGCCTCATTGGTACAGAAAGGGGGAGAGAGGGGAGCTCCCTCACCCTGTGGCGATGGTGGGCTTGGTGGGGTGCTGCGTTGGTGGTGCTTTCAACCCTGTAGGGGCATGTGACGCTGGCACCACCATGTAACGTTGGCGTTTGAGAGAGAGAGAGAGAGAGAGAGAGAGAGAGAGAGAGAGAGAGAGAGAGAGAGAGAGAGAGAGAGAGAGAGAGAGAGAGAGAGAGAGAGAGAGAGAGAGAGAGAGAGAGAGAGAGAGAGGTCAATGAGGAGCCAAGCTGAGCGGACAAAAAGCCAAGAAGAAGTGTCTACCATTTAGTCATGCCTAAAAAGGAATAGACCAAGCGTATGCAACTAAAAAAAAATGCTATAAGGAGCTGAAGTTGAATGCACAATCTGGGAAGCTCCCCTTTTGATCTTATTTGGGACTTAGCCACTCCTATAAAAGGAGCTGCACATAAAAATTTAGGGGATTTTTTTCCAAGAGGATTCTTGGAAGGCTTGTAAGCCTATGTATGCATGTTTTCCATTCGAGGTGTAAGATGATTGTATTATCGCTCTGCTAAATAATATCAAGCCGTTGCCCCACTTTCTACTGTCACTTCTTCCCATCCCCTTCCTTTTCTCTCACTCTTTGTGTGCGTGTCAATGCTTGCGGAGGTGTGTGCCCGCATGTTGGAGCCCCATTTGTCCAACTGTTGTAATGAGGCCATCTTGTAAAGCATATAAAATTCCCATTTTATGTCAAAGACGTCTTATCATTTTGATCCATTCGTCTGGGTTATGTAAGTATTAATCAGTTAGTCAGGACTCAGATTTGTTCCCACTTTGTAATAATGAGTAAGAGAACCCCATGTATATTTTTGAGCTAAGGTGACTAAAGTATAAAAGTCACTTTAGAACCATTTTTGAAAAACATTGTTTTTGAATATTAATCCTGTGTCGTACTAGTCTGAGAGAGAGAGAGAGAGAGAGAGAGAGAGAGAGAGAGAGAGAGAGAGAGAGAGAGAGAGAGAGAGTCTTATCCTCTTCGCAATGCGCTTCTCCCTCACCGGATTCACGACGTGACTACACCATCGCGGTAGTCTCTCCGAGAGATACGCGTCCATGCCACACATTCACATTTTTGAGCTGTTCGCGATCGATCCTTCCTTGAGCTTGTTTTGCTTGTAAGTAGCACAAACAGTGTCTGTTTTCAACAATCAAGTGCTTTATGGAATGAGAAAGAGATTAGCTACACATAGATACTCATGAACTTAAGTGTCGCCCACTTTTGGATTATGACCTGTTAGTCTATCGTGATTGTATTCGAGATAGCTAGGGTTCAAATCTGGTGAGATTAGACTTATAGGTAAGTATATCCTAGTGAGAGGATGGTGCCTAGAAGGTTTGATGAGATTCCGAGTTCATTGGAAGTGTAAATTGTGAGCGGGTAGGGATAGAGTGGGTTGCATTCTACCAGGGTTAGTGATTGATGCATCATAAAAGTGCGTATGTGTAGATTGGTCTCAGCCTGACAAGCTAACGAGATTGCCTACGTGCACCTACAGGTTAGTCGTGTCATCGGATGATAAGTATGTTGTCTGTGTCGTGCTTGTGAGTATGAATAGGGGAGTAGTTATGCCCTAAAACATTGGCGCCGTTGCCGGGGACACAAGACCTTAAGTAGGGAGATCTACGTCACTCGTGTGATGGTTAGCTTACTTTAGTTTTGACTAGAGAGAGCTTAAACTTTTAGAACAAGATCCAGGATAGAGTATCCTGAGGTCTAGTGGATAGCCAGGAACCTTGTGTCTTGCCGAGGGTCTGCGACTAGTTAGATTTAGTTAAGTAGGATAATGTGGAGTTATGGTTTTTGGTTTTGAGTCTTCGTTATACTTGTGTAGAAATAGAGTAGAAAAACGCTGTAAAAACGCAAAAAACAAACAAAAAGAAGCAACAATAAGGCTGTTTGCTTGCCTTGAAAGAAAAACCCACACCATATACCCTTGAAGGGGGTGAAAAAAGTAAACATTGAAATTTATGATCCAACACTTGAGAAAACATAAAAATTGCGACCAAAACCAGCAAAAAGAAACAGGTGATTGTCATAAGAAAACACTAAGTGAACCTAAAGAGGCCAAGAAGAGATATAACCATTAGCCTAGGGTAAACTGACTGTGTCAGCTGACTGTGTCAGGTGGTACGATTGATATTCGCAAGTTTAAGATGAAGTGTCATCAAATTTGCATCACTTCAAGTGCATTTGAGTTGTGAATTACCATAGAAGAGTGAAATTTGTGAAGTGCTTGAGTCTAAGGTCAAAATAAGTCCAAACTTCATAAAACTTGGGGGATAGACTTATATGGGCACAGGGAACACAACTTTGCAAAAACAGACAAAAATTAAATCCCCATTGCTCTCTGCCTAGTCTATTGCGATAGACTGATGAAGGTGGTGATTGACTAACAACAAGGAAAAAAACTTTATACCACAGGTTTAACACAACAATACAAGGGTACTCACAAAAATTGAGTGAAACTGAACACCATCTTGACCACAAAACTTCAAAACTGGTGTTTTAGAGTCTGAATTCAGAGACAAGGGCAAGAAGGCTTTGACCAAATGTCTAAACAGTGCCAAAATTTGTCAATGCACTACACAAGGAGAGGCTGAACCAGCTGTGGAGAAAACTTGAGAAAAATGCTAAAAAATGGAGAAAATTGCCAGTCTATCGCGATAGACTAAGGAAACTGCTGCTAAGGACCATATCTTCCAAATTTCCCCTAGGGAGAGCTTTATCAGAGCCTATACAGCACACACACCAAATTTCAAGGCATTTAGACCACTGAAAGTCAATCTAAGGCCCAGATAGAGAATCAGGCTCTGACTAAAATACTAAAATGGGACCAAAACTCAACCCAAGTGTCCAAACTTCATAAAACTTGAGGGATAGGCTATAGAGGGTAACTAGAACTCAAGGGTGAAGTCACAATTTTGAATTGACTTGTGCTGAGCAAATTGTCAGTCTATCGCGATAGACTAAGAAAGTAGTGATTCAGACATATTTTGCAATTTGTGACTATACTGGTAGGACATACTCTCCATATAGATCCCAACCATCATTTCATATTTGAAATTGGATCACCAGAAGACTGACTAAGTGGTTACTGTACATACTTAAAAGATTTTTTGGTAATTCAGGGAAAACCCATGTGAACAGACTAACCATCCTTGTGTAGATCCCATAAGGAGATCATCACAAAGCCGCACAAGCAGGAGTCCAAGTAAGATTTAAGTTTGCAACCCAAATTTCATTCTTATGTATTTAAGGTCAAGAGCCTTTGTTAAGTCGGGAGCTAAAAGTGTCAAAAGTCAAGTAAGCACCACGTCCACCGAAGAGAGTGTAACTCAGACGAGACTAGACCCATTAGCACCGATCATTGAAGAGGGTAGTGATACTGACACTTCGTCGGAAAAGTCCTTCTTCATGATGGGGAGTCAACAGCCAGGAGGTTTCAACGGTGAAGGACCAATGCCAGGGGGGAGAACCTCCCTACATCCTTTAAACGAAACCAAGTTCACTATAATCTTCTTGGAAGGAACTAACTTGAGGGGAGCCTTAGTTTATTATGACTATCGGGGACGCAAGTGTATTTGTATTGAAGAAAGACCGGCTCCGAGACTAGAGATAATTTGAGTCTATGATGATGGAGACAGATTCTGAGACGAAAAGGGGAACCACTATCTGATAGTGAGTAACCCTGAGGATTACAACAGATATGGGGATAATGTGGCAAAAGGGAAAATGGTTTCAAAAACCCAAGAACCGCCTCCTAACATTGATCGACCTGGAGCGCTTTTTATGTATGATAAGAAAACAACCAGGGTCCCAACCTATAATGAGACTGTAGGGATTTACAAGCATGAAAGCGAGGGAATAGTCTCTTACTTTCGATGCAAGGAACCCTACCCAAATGAATTAAGCAAAGACAAGGTTCTTTACTTATTTTCTTATGAAACTGCTATGGGGAAGGATATTGTTTTTGTTGACAGATACGGGCGAGAATACAAACGTATTATCTCAGAGGAGGTTTAAAAGGCAACAGTTCCGGGAGCATCGACCTATGGCCCCGACGAAGTACCAAGAGCCACCTACACCCCTAGCAAGTCGACAAATCCCTTTTCAGAAGAGTATGACGCTACCTCACATTCTACCCGACAACCGACGTCCAACTACCAGGACCAACCAGCTACTCAGCCATCATTGCAGGCATGGCTTCGACAGAGTGCTACATTAGAACAAGACCGAACCTGAGAGGGTTATCAAACCGCACGAGGGCTAAGGGATTTACAAGAACCACCACTCTATGCACAATATCAAGGAGAGAGTAAGCCAAAGACTCAAGGGTCAACTGAGCCTGGAAGGACACCCCTAGAACGAGTTCGGAGAGATGAACCATCTCTCGCGAGAACTGTTAGAAATTATGGCTTAGGAGCACCATTGGGAGAGGAACCTGGCCACTACAGAAGACCATAGGAGGTATATCGACTAGGACGGGGAGATCCCATGATGAGATTTGTAGACCATCGTAGAATTAGACCTTCTCAAGTGCAAAAATGGGTAAACAAGAAATATACGGGAAGCAGGGATCCGGGAGATCATGTAGCAGCCTTTGTGCGTGTAATTAGAGCTGAAGAGGTGTTAGACTTTCCTACCCAATTTGCAGGATTCGGTTTAACCTTAGAGGATGATGCTGCTACATGGTTTGACTCAGTGGAGCGAAGAGACTTTGAGTCTATGGAGGAAGTGTTTGACGAGTTTATCGAGGAATTCTCACAAAGGGGAATAGCTCATAATACAGTCTCACAAATCCATAAATTCAAACAGAAAGATGGAGAGTCTGTGCGAAACGCAGCCCTCCGATTAAAAAGATATGTTAAGTTTTGCCCCGTGGAAGAACTGCCAACTCAGTCCAGACTTATGCTTATATTTATCCAAGGACTAAGGAATGCAGATCTTCAGAAGGACTTACATATCAAAAGGAGCACGACGTTGAATGATTTAACCAAGGAAGCTCTATACCTTGTGGACAATTGTGTGGTCTACAAAGAGGGTGAGTTCAAGGATCTTGACGATGATTCTTCCTCGCAACAAAGCGGAAGCAAGTCTGCTAAGACAACACCGAAAGGAGAAGTAGCGGTAAGCTAAGAGCAGCTTGTAGAGGAAGTGCTTAAAAAGATTAAATTGTATTCCAAACCACAAGCTAAACAACCAAAATGGTGTGCGATTGAATAAAAATGGACAAACCATGGGATGGAGGAGTGTTATTATAACAAGGGATATGTGAGAGAACGACCATATGCTCCGCAAGCTCATGCGACATCCCCTCAAGTCCCACCGATGCCTAGATATCAGACAGGCAACCTACCAGGACCTGTAGGTGTAGAAAGACCACAACCAGTGTTGGGACAACAACCACCCCTACCAGGATTACGACCAGTCGGCATAAGATACACACCCACAGTAACTGAGTCGGATGAGAAGGATTTGGTACCTATGCATGCATACTATGATGAGCCCAATGGATATGCGGTGAACTCTGTCTATTATCCACAGGAAGAACCCTCTACACCAAAACCATGGAGCATGATAGGAAATACAGGACCACCAACTGCTGCACAGGCAAGGGGGAAGGAAGATATAGCTTGGATGAAAGAACACTGTTGTTCATAGCCAACGGAGGCATGAGCGGGCAAAGAATTGCACACCAACAAAGAGGAGCTCCAGGAGCACCTCAACAGCCTAAAGGACCATGCTACAAGTGTGGTGGAGACCATTGGCTGAGGGACTGCCCTCATGACAAAATCATTAGGGTCAACACATATTGCACCGAGTGTGGAATTACTCACTTGATCCCTGATTGCCCTAAAAACCCGAGCAAAGGAGCAAAAACTACCTTGAATATGCTGGGAGCACTGCCTTCCAGTGGAGGGTCAGAAAATAAAACTTCGATTCCTGTTAAGGTCTTGACGAGAGCCCAAGCAAGGAGAAATGACAATCAGCCCAAGAGTAACGCTGAAAATTAGGAATAAATCAAGACTGACAAGTCTAGCGTTAGTCGTGATAATCCTTGGAAAGAACGAAGAGCGAAAATGAAAGCTAGACGTGAGCGAAAACAAAAAGATGTAGAAGCTGAGCTAATGATAGCTCGAGAGAAACTTAAACAGCAAAGAGAGTCCGACTCTCTAAAATCAACGGAGGGACCAAGAAGTGCAAGCTCAGGAGGGTCGGTATTGGTAGATGAGATCAATGAACCCTTAGATGCAATCTTGCAAGCATATGAAGCAAGATTGAAGAACAGACAGACTCTAGAGCAAAGGTGGATGACATATCCATATCCAGAGATAGAAAAACAGAGACTAGAGATGTGCAAACAGCTGATTGAAACTGCACAAGCTTTACTGGAGCCTCCACCTATGGAAGTGGGGGATAGAGTAATCAAACCACCAAACAATGAAACACCACACAAAATTGAACAAAGGATACCGACAAGATAGAAAACGTTAAATCCTTGCCGGATGTAGAGGATGCAAGAGACATTCCTAATAGCACTGATGAATCACTGAAATATTTTCCACCATATACCCCTATTGTGGAAGAAAATTGGCATGAAGAGCTATGGGAAACGGTGAGAAAATCTCAAGAAAAATATGAGACAAAAACAGTCGAGTCGGCACCTTTCTCGGAGTTGAACTTGAATAAGCCTCCATGGGATTTAGATGTTAAATCATTTCAAGGGGATACTAGTTCAGTTGCATCCGAAGATAGCAGACCAGCATCACTCAGAACTTTGCCATCATATATGGGGGACTATGAGGCAAGGTCAAAAATTCGAAGAGTACCTTCTCAAAGAATAGGCGGGTCAAATCAATTGGACACTAAAATCCTGACAGACTTGTTGACCACTCCGGTCAAGTGTACAATCACATTGGCAGAATTGTTAAAAATTAGGCCAAGCATGTGGACGGAAGTGGGCAAATGTCTTGAAAAATTTGGTATAAGGACGCCTCTTAAGTTCTTCGAAACCGAGCTTAATGAGAGAGAACCGAAGAAAGTCAACACTAGACCAGTTCCACTCAATAAGGTAGGAGAGTATTTTGAGGGTGAAGACGGCAACACAACCCTACCATTTGAGTATAACGGCATACAGACTAAGCCAATACTTGATAGCGGAGCTGGCATTGCCATTGCGGCCAAAATGCTATGGGAAAAATGGAGAAAACCAGCAATACGAACAACTAGAATGAAATTGCAACTGGCGGATGGGCACATAGAAAGGCCTATAGGATTGCTTGAGGCAATTGTGGTATCTTCCTTTGGCATAGAGTACGAACATACCTTTTCCATAGTAGATTTTGGCAAGAAGAACAACTATGAAATTATCCTTGGTAGGCCATTCATGAGGCAACTCAAAATGGTGCAGGACTGGGGGTATGATTATTTGTATCTAAGACATGCTGAAACTACTACACGAGTAAACATGAAAAATCATAGCTACCATGATGTCACGAGAACCCGTGTGGAAGAATTTGAATCAGCCACCATTAGTGGATCAGAAGTCCCAACGTGGCTTTGTAAGAAAAAGGAGATATGGATGTGCGGGCATCTCAATGTAGTGAATTTGACCACAATGAAAAGACACTAGAGAGGGTCTTGGAAGACGATGCATATATACGAGAACCTTTTCCTGAAGAGAAGCTCGAACCCCTACAATGGTCTCAAATTTTGGCTACATTGGATGTATGCGTCAATGAAGTCACTCCCACCAAATTTTGTGATGAGAATGGCTACGATATCATACCATACTACATGTTGAGCAAAATTGTGGAGGAGGACGAGGACGATGGAGATACTGAGAATATGAGGATCAATAAAACAGAAACGAAACTTGAGGTTAAGATAGTGGGCTATGTGGACATCCCCACTAAAGAAATCAAGTAGGAGGGAGAAGAATTTTATGATTCTTCTGATCAAAGTGAAAACAAGGATAACGCGGATGATGAGAAGTCGGAAAATACGGAGGGAGACGACAATCAAGATCAAGAAAATGACGTCTTCTACAATTTCCCAAACCAAAGTGAGAGATGCCAAAAAAGATACAAGAGTAAACGACACCGTATCAGTCTACCAACCAGGCTGAGACCCATGCCGGAGTTTAGGGGTAAGACACATTTCCTTATGAACATTCATGCTGTTGATTGTGCTAAGGATAAAGTGTCAGGAAGATTTCTTAAGGTTGTTGAAGACTCAGGATTTAAGTCCAGACTGTTGAAACCTAAGAAAACCAACAAAGCAAAAAAAAGAGTTGCAACAGAAAAACTGAATGTCTTTGGTGGTCCAATTATGACGAAAATTGAACGGAAATGAGATACAATGAGTTGAAACAAAAAATTAAAAATGTATGGACAACTGAAATGGAAAGTAGCGATGGAAAGAACGCTAGTGATGGGAGTAAAAAGATAGATGTACCTCCTCACTATTGTAAGTACACCATTCAGGAAAGAAGATTGGTGGTTTAGCAACCAATGAGGGAGCCTAAATCAAACGAGTCCTACGATGGGCCAGAGAACGCCAAGAAAATAGACTTAGCAGAGCCGGGAGAAATTCCTCAACCTGCTTACATTGCCACAGATCTAGGTCGGGAAGAAGAGCACTTACTGATCAAAACACTTAAGGAGTTTCGAGATGTATTTGCATGGTCGTACAAATATTTGAAGGGGGTGGATCCTAGCATTTGTGAACATTCAATCCCTCTGAAGTCTGA
This sequence comes from Adiantum capillus-veneris, assembly GCF_014529385.1. Taxonomy (NCBI): domain Eukaryota; kingdom Viridiplantae; phylum Streptophyta; class Polypodiopsida; order Polypodiales; family Pteridaceae; genus Adiantum; species Adiantum capillus-veneris. The sequence goes on along the minus strand of NC_140943.1, from coordinate 92,396,922 downwards.
TGCAAAGCCAAGCAAACAACGTCCATACACGTATAATGAGACATTCGCCAAAAGGATAAAAGAAGAGATAGACAAACTTATGGAGGCTGAATTTATTTATGAGATAGAGCACACGGACTGGGTGTCCCCGATAGTGGTGGTACCCAAGAAAAACGGGAAATTACGAGTGTGTGTAAATCTCAAGAAGGTAAATGCAGCAACAATAAGGGACAACTACCCTCTTCCTATCACTGAACACGTCCTGGAACGAGTAGCAGGCAAGCAAGCCTATAGATTTATGGACGGATTCTCTGGTTATAACCAATTGGGGGTCAAACTAGAAGATCAATACAAAACAGCGTTTGCAACAGAATGGGGCATATATGCGTTTAGAGTAATGCCATTTGGCTTGACCAATGCTCCAGCCACATTTCAGAGATTAATGACACATGCTTTTAAAGAATACTTGCGAATATTCTTGGATATTTACATGGACAACTTGTGTGTCTATTCTCTATTGAGAGAAGACCATATAGATCATCTTAGAAAGGTATTCGAAAAATGTAGAACGTATAGGATTTGCCTCAACCCAAAAAAATGTGTATTCATGGTACGACAAGGTAAAATCTTAGGCCACATAGTGTCGGCTAATGGAATTACCACTGATGAAGACAAGGTAAAGGTGATCATAGAATTGCAAAGACCAAACACTGTACGAGAGGTACAATCATTTATGGGACATTGTGGATACTACCGACGTTTTATCTACATGTACGCTGTAATAGAAAAACCCTTGTATAGTCTAATCACGATCTTCAATTGGACCAATGAATGTGAGGAGTCATTCCAGAAACTAAAAGATGCACTAGTATCTGCACCAATTCTAAAAGCACTAGATTGGTCAAAGATCTTCCATGTACATGTAGATGCTTTGGCATTTGCAATAGGCTGTATATTAGCACAACCAGGGGAGGGTAAGATGGATTTTCCAATCAGTTATGCTAGTAGACAACTCAACAGTGCACAAAAGAATTATACTACCACTGAAAGAGAAGGATTGGGTATGATATATGTGGTAAAGAAATTTCGCCATTACTTGCTCGCGAACAAATTCACATTCTTTGTGGATCATCAGGCACTCTTGTACTTAGTAAACAAACCTTGTAACACAGGACGAATTGTAAGATGGTTCATTGTGTTGCTGGAGTTTGATTTTACAGTAGTAGTTAAGAAAGGAAAAACTCATCAAAGAGCAGACCACCTTTCTCGATTACTACATGGCGAAAAAGCTACTGGGGTAGATGATGATCTCCCAGACGCATACCTGTTTAATATAGAGATGGTACCAAAATGGTCAGAGCAAATTATTCCGTTGCTGATATATGGAATGAATCTTGACGACAAACACACGGTGCAAGACGTTAGACAAGCACGAAATTACACAATGCTTGCGGGAAGAATGTACCATCATGGAAACGATGGGATTCTAAGGTTGTGTATAGGCCCAGAGGAGTACGAAGCATATCTAGAGGAGGCCCATACACAAACAGGGGGATTCCATAGAGGAAATCAAATGATGTATGAACAACTAAGAAGACTTGGAGTGTATTGGCTAGGAATGGCAGGCGATGTAGCTAAGTACATCAAGAAATGCGACTTTTGCACATCCAATACTACTGTGGATTATGCCACATTATACCAAGTGACAGTAGCACCCGCATGGAGTCATGCTATTGTGGAATATTTGACTAATAAGGAGCTTCCAGGAGATTGGTCTAAAGCCAGACAAAAGGCTTTACAAATCGAAGAAAATAGGTATGCCCTCATTAGTGACCAATTGTATAAAAGAGGAACTGATGACTAGCTGAGGTTAGCTCCTCATGAAAATGACTACTTTCCATTATTGGAACAAGCTCATGCAGGCATAGCAGGAGGTCATTTTTCAGCAGAGAGAACCGTAAAAATAATTATGATTGCAGGTGTATATGGTGACCGACCATGATTCAAGATGCAGCAGAATTCATGAAAAGGTGTGATGAATGTCAACGCACTAAGGTACCAGTTAAAAGAGACGAAATGCCTTTAAGGCCAATGATGAGTGCTTGAGCATTCGCTAAATGGGGATTGGACTTTGTTGGTCCTATCACTCCACCAGTGTATCGTTCACAAGCACAATATATCATAGTGGCCACGGATTACATGACCAAATGGGTGGAAGCAAAAGCCACAATGAAAGCAGACGCTAGAACCACGGCACAATTCTTATATGAATATGTGTTTACACGTTATGGCCTTCCAATCGAGCTGGTGAGTGATAGAGGGACACACTTTGTAAATGAAGTTATCCAACATCTCTTAAATGAGTTTATGGTAATTCATCGCAAATTTGCACCCTATCATCCACAAGCCAATGGCCAAGTGGAAGCGACCAACAAAATATTGTGCATAGTTCTTACGAAACTGGTTAGTGAAACAAGAACAAATTGGGATCAGATGCTCTATTCGGCATTTTGGGCTTATCGAGTTGCATATAAAACAACACTCAATGCTACACCATTTAATATGGTATATGGGTTAAATGCAATATTGCCTATTGACTTTTTGATCCCCACACTAAGGGTAGCTACACAATTGGACTGGACGGGGCATGAACTTTCAGAATGGTTAGAGGACCTTGAAAAATTAGATGAGTTACGACTCAATGCTGTAGCAGCCATATATGCAAAAAAAAGACAACAGAAAGAGTTTTTTGACAAACATGTCAAGAACAAGGACTTTAAAACGGGCGACTATGTCTTAGTATACACCCTTAAACAGCATGCCAAAAAGCTAAAGAAAAGGGGAATGGGGCCTTATTTGATCCAAGAAATATCGTCCAGCAGAGCAGTAAAACTGTCGACACTAGATGGAAAAGAAATGCCGAACTAGATTAGTGGGTGTCGTTTAAAAAAATATCATCTACCTTTAACACCGGAAATGTTGTTTCAATTGCATTATGGAAAAGCCTATAGACAGGAACAACAAAGAATTCAGGACCAGGCACAACAAGAAGCCAAGGAACGGATTGCTAAACGAAAGCAGTTTCTCAGGACAATAAACATGGTCACCCCAATGATGACTGACGAATATCCTCTTTTGACATCCCAAACAAATGAAGCGGATATACAAAGCGAAGAATTAGCAAAGACCATGATAGACTTTAGGGCTCAGGACGATAGCATCATTGACGACTTGGAAGATACGTGGTGTAGTCCTTACATAAAAGCTTATGCAGACACAAAACAAGTTGAAATCTATGCATTGCTTGACACTGGAGCAAAAATGAGCGTCATCAGCTTTGAGCTCTTTCAGAAACTTGGACCAATGAGGACGATCCCAGAGACACACCGGTTGAAAGTAGCATTGGGTGATGAGGTGACCACGTTGTGGTCTATTATAATACCAATCACAGTGCAACCACACCAGTACACTACAAATTCCATGTACTGCCACCAAGTAAATCAGCAACGCCGTGTATCTTAGCAGTGTCATGGATGAAAGATAACAAGGAATTCATTGATTTGGATACTAATGAAGCGATGTTCCGAAATGACAACTTTTCAGAACCCTTCTTATCATATAACCAATACATGTCAAGGAGGAAACAAGAGTCAATACAACCGCAAGGATATGCCCAACAACAAACAGAGTTTACAAGTCCAGCAACGTCTTATAAAAAATCAACAACCATGCAGGGAACCAGGCAAGTTTGGGTACGGCGTACAGATCTGGCCGAGGCACAATTACATCAAAAGAGGAAATACAAAGTTTGGATAAGGCAAGACAACCTAATTCCTATAAAAAAGGGGGCAGAAGAATAGACAAAACACCAAAAGCCAGCAAAACTTCAAAGAACCACAGTCAATCGGTTGATTACGCAACGGACTATATTGGTATGGCGGCCAAAATTGCCAATTCAAAACAGGCCAACAACACAAGAAGGGAGGCCAAAGATGACCATCGAGCAGTTATCTACAACTGTCAATGTCAAGCCACATCATGCAAACAGCACGAGAAAACAAACAGAATCAACAACAAAAACTACAAGGATCTATAAGACCCAAGTCATCAAAGGAGAAAGAAAAAATGTTCCACCAGAAAATGCAACAAAATATAGGACAATATCGACTTCAAAGGATCCACATACGCCAATTCAAAACCAGTGGAAAACAATCAAACAAAGAGCGGCAGATTTACAACTACTCCTTGCAAAGAAAATCTGCCAGCCAACTCAAGCTACCACAGGAAACCTCAACGACAAATGCCAATAAGCGAATCGCTTATACCTTCCTCTTACACCGCATAAATTCTTTCTACATGCATTGTCTGCACATGCATATAGGGCTATATTACAAGGCCTGCATTAGCATGAGTTCACACCCATGCACAACACATACCCTTGACGATACCCTGTCGTCCGGGAGGACTCCAACTAGGAGGGGGGAGGCATTCCAAATGCGGACTCATGACTCATGTCATATATTAGAGGGCAATGTTTGTGAGCAATTTTTCAACCATTTTTGCGTTTTATTGTGTGATTTTAGGAAAAAGAACATTCCCTCATAATTAATTAGAATTGGGGACCAAATCATCATACATGAGCCCCTAGGGATGTGTATAGACTATAAAGAGAGTCAAATCTGGCCAAAAAACGTCTAAAAACAGCAAAAAATAGGCCAAGGTTGACGATTATGAGTGAGAATGTACATAGATGAGAAAAAAGTGAGCTACAAAGTTTTTTGCTTTTCATTGGTATTTTTATAGGTTAGAATTTCTATTTTCAGGTTATTTTGGGATATATTTGCTTTATTTTAGCCATTTTCTAGCAAAAATTATAGAAAAAAATCCGTAATCCAAATGGAAACACAAAAGAAGAGATGCCTGATTGGAGCAAGGTAAAGAAGACATAGAAAAAATAGGGACTGCAAAGGTGACAAGGCAAAATGACCACCGTCATGAAGGGACCTCCAACAGGAGAAATCTACAAAAATTGTAGAACTGGAGCAACCGAGGTCCAAATCAGGAAATTTGCGAGCCTAAACTGCATCTCGCAAAAAGTTATGGCCACAGGTAAAAGATGGGAAAATTTTGTGTCGGAGTCTCGATTACATATAGAGAGGCTAGGCTAGAAATCTCTCATTTGAGCCATTTTCCATTGTGAGAGAGAGAGAGAGCTCCCTACAGCAGTTGAGACTTCCAGAAGCTCATCCATCGTGCATGGTCACGAGACCGACATCAGATATGAGAGGTACGCTCGTCAACACTGACTCTAAGTGTTGTTTACTTTAGTTAGTCGCAAAACCTCGCCAGCATCACAATCACAACCTATGCACACATACGGTAGACCGATTGTTAGGGAGACCTAGAGGCCACCAAATGGAACCAAAATTGAAAGGCACAATGCCTATAGATTAGGGATCAAGCCTATGACCTCGGAAAGCGCGAAGGAAGCCGCTCAGAAAACCCTAATTTCACAGGACCTGCAAAAGGGCAACTGAACCAAGGTGATCGGAAATGAGCCAAAACTCATAGACAGCAAGCCAATAACCTCGACAAACCGACTGAAGGGTTAGACCATGAAAAAGTTCGTCAAAACGGAGCCTAAAGTCCCTATCTGACGAAAACTGCATAAAGCGTCACGATACTCTAACGGACCGACCAAATGACAAAATGACACCAAATTTAACAAGGTACATCCAAAAGAGGTCAACTACGAGATGGAATGTGTCCACTGAGGAAAAAAGCTCTTCCACTAGGGCAAATGCCAGCAACACGCCAGAAAGATGTCCAAATGGTCGTTTTTGGTGTTGTAAACACCAAAACAACAACCGACTGCTTTGATGGAAGGTCAAAAGGAAATAAAAGACAGTCGGAGTCATACAATGACCAAAAGGAACGGCTAACATCACCTAAGTGGTCTACTTCGACTCCAGGACCAGCTAAGTGCTGCAAACAGGGAGTATACTCTTCTAAATTGATTAAAACTTGATGTGTGTGTCTAGGAGAGCCTATTAACACCATTGTGGTCAACTAACATTAAAAAAAAAAAACTGGTAAAAATGACTAAGTACTAGTCTATCGCGATAGACTTGAATTTACAATTAGACAAGTAAAATTTTGATTTTGGCTTCATGAGGGGTTCTAACAAGGAATATTAACCACCATTATCAAATCAAAGTGCAAAAGGGATCTCTTTTGGCCAAATAACCTAGTCTATCTCGATAGACTTGCTACTACAATACTTGGGGGAAAGACTTTTCAAAATTTTCACAAAACAGACTTGGGAAAGCACATGAAGGCAGTACACCAAATTTGGTGGAAGGATGGACTCATATGGCAAGCCGAGAAAGACATGACGACAACTCAGAGTCAGAACAGGACATCTCAAGGGCAGACAGTTAAAATTCACATGCGAGAGGTCAAGAAACCTTACATCAACTTGGAGAAGGCAGACAGATGATCACAGAACCAAAAAAATGACAAATTGACACTGAGTACTAGTCTATAGCGATAGACTAAGCAGAGGGATACTAGGCCATCTAACCAAAAATTTGAATTAACAGTTGGATTCAGCATGATGCAAGAAGATTACCCACTAAGTTTGAGCCCAAAACAACACAAAATGAAGGAGATAGACCAACATCTCCTTGGATAGAATCTGGAAAAATGGGAGTTGATCCAAAAAGGGGTCATTTGACATTCATTTGAGGTGAAAATGGGATCAGATCATGTGCAAGGTATGAGAAACCAATTGGTGGAGGCACAACTGCAAAATAGGACCCTTGTCAAAAGATGGCTAGTCTATCGCGATAGATTGAGCAAAATTTGCAAATGAATTGATTTTCAGTTTGGGATTATAGAGTGACCTTACATGCCCTGTGAACATACACCACACAAAATTTCAAGGCATTTGGACTTGTTCTCCTTCACCAACAAAATTAATTTGAAGCCGTCAGAGTCGCACAATGGAAGAGCTTGTCTATCTGCTAACATTTTACCTTAACTCATCTTGGGACTAAGAAGGCTCATCTAGATGCATGATTAAGTGGTAATCAATTTAGAAGAGAAGTACTATATTTGTACATTAACTGTTAATTGTGAATACAAGATCCATGGATGCTTCTCCGGGGAAAAGAAAAGGCAAGAACTTGGCAACGGAAGGTGCAATACCCTATGCACTTCTACCCAATTCACTAAAGCCAACGGCCACCTGGATACTTGCAGATGTGCAACAGGCAGCAGCCTTTTAGATATATCAAGGTTCATATGTGGATGACAAAAGAAATTTAGTGGATACAGTGATGATCCCCAAGGAGGCAGAAAATTACTTGAAAAGATCACCGCAAAGGTCATGGCTCAAAAAGGTTGGCTTGTGAAACTTTGTATCACTACCACCAGTAGGGATAGATTTCAAGAGGGTACAACACCTAATTGAGACTATCCAAGAAGATGGAACTTGCAGAGTGGCAGGAATGGATAATGAAGTGATCGAGATCCAGATCACCAAAGAAATCATCAAGGAGGCATTGAAATTGTCTGATCAAGGAGCCAACATGAGAGAAAGAAGGAAAAACCTCACAGTCTACTTGCAAAAGTCCAAACTACCATCTTTCGAACTCATAGCAAACCCGGAAGTAAGAGAACTGACACAAATCTACAATCAGTGTTTGTTGAGCTATAGCAAAAGACCGCCAAGATACACTACACCACACGGGAGCATCTCAACCACACTGACATGGGCTATGGGAATGACCCATGAGTTCTATATAGATCACGCATCATATCTGTTTGAAGAAGTGACAAAGCTACGGCAGGACAAGCCAAATTACATTGTAGGAGGAGAAGTCCTCACCAGAATCATATACCAGGCCATAGGCACGGCAGATCAGCTGCCACCTGCTCCCCATCAAAACGGCTGGCTGGTGTTAAGAGAGAATATCGAAGACAGATCACAAAGGAAAGTACCGGACTCTATTAACACTATTGGAGGACGCAGGCTGGAAAGAGTAACAAGAAGTACACAAGAAAAGATGGAAGAAGAAAGAAGAACTGAAGAGGAAGATGTCCGACTAAAGAAGCGGAAAGCGGAAATGGAAAACAACACCAGGTTACAGAAGATAGAAAAAATGGAAAGGATGCTAGAAGGATTTGCTCTAGAGAGATCTCTACAAGGCGATGTAGGCGCCACTTGGAAACCTTCTAGTAGCACTTACACACCGAGAACGAAGAATAAAAACAACCCAGCTTTTGAGTTGGACTGGTTCGAGAGGTACATCCAAGAAAGAAATGCTAGGGACGAACCAGAATTGCTACTAGAAGAGGAGGATCTCCAAACTTTGAGAGATCAGTTGAGGCCAACTTCACGAGATCAGGAAACACCACCGCCATCTCCAAGGCCAGAGACAAGTGAGAGGCAATCTATCCCACCTACTGACTCTCCTTTGCATTCAGAAAGCTCACATCGTGATGAGAGAGTTCATATACCACCCAGTGAAGAAGAAGAAGAAGAAAGAACAGATGGTCACCCAAACACTGGAACCATATCACAAATTGATAAAGGCAAGCAAAAGAAGGTGGATCAGACAAAAGATAAAGCTTCCTCCTCTCAAGGAATTGAGCTGGAAGCTACTATAGATGAAGATTTGCAGTCAATGGAGACAATACTAAACCGAACAAGACTGCACAGTCAATGGTTAGCTGATCAGAACAGGTCCAACAAAACGAAGTTAGAAAAAACCCATCAAGAAGTTATGAGACTGCAGGAGCAAAGAGATGACACTCTAAAATTGATCAGCATCAGAGATGCTGAGATCTTGGGGCTCAAAAGCACGATAAATCTCCTCAAAGACAATTTACAGGAGCTTGAAGATTTCAATGCCATTTGTGAAGATACAATCAACGTATTCCTTGAAGATGTCAGTGACAGAGATGAACACATCCATAAGTTGGAAAAAGAAAAGCAAGATGCGCTGGAGACAGTCAAAAGTTTGCAAGTTGTCATCGATGACTTACAAATTGAAGTCAAAGATTTGAGGGCAGTAACATATATACAAGCAAGGGAAATCGAACGAGCTAAGAAACAAAAAACGTCGCTACCAACAACATCGGTAGTCCACCCACAAGAATAAGTGGCTGCACTGAAGAGGGAGCTGGAGTTGGAAAGAAAACAACGCTTAATGATAGCCAAAAGTGCGCTTAGAGCAGAGGATCAACTACAAAGGCAAATTTCAGACTTACAAAGTGAACAGCAACAAGGACGAGCTCCTGACAGTGAAATGGAAAGCATTGTTTCCAAATCAATCAGGGAAGAAAATGAAAACTTGCACATTAGGGTAAAACAGTTAGAGGAGTCTGCAGCTCAAAAAGAGATGGAATTTAAAGCTCTCCAAATCAAAAGTAGAACAATGGCTGCGCAAATCGCAAGTCTTCAAACTGCAAGGCAACACCAAGGACGGGTACGAGGCACCTGGAGCAAGCAGCCACGGATTTGGCTGGACTCGTTGAAGTATATGGGGGTTAAGATGACTACGAGGGAGAATCAGATGATCAGGAAGCCCCAGATACACAGACTGATCAAACTGGCTCCAAAGACCAAGAAATAGACGAAGATTCAGTCACGAGATTGGAAGAGCAGAGGCTGGCCGAGCAAATGGAAAAACAATCAGAGATGATATGGTACCAGGCAATGCAACTAGAAAAGGAGATGCTACAAGGGCTCTCCAGATCAGGCAAAACAGCAGCAGAGCTACGGGAGGAATGGAATGCCCCTATGTTACCCTATGCTCTGCTGAAATACAAAACTCTAACACATCAACGGCAGCTCGCAAAAGAAGAACAAGTGCTAATGTTTGAAGGAGAATTATAGGATCCGGAACAGCAAAACAGAATAGTAGACAGCCAGCCAAAGTGGAGGCGTCAATGGCTCTTGGATCATCCTAATAACCTGATCCACTTAGTCAACGCACCGCCTGAGCTGAGGAATGACAGAACTTTTTGCCCAACTCCGCGAACATACACCTACAGCCAACATAAAGCACTACAAAGCAGAAATCCGACATAGCTAAATTATCCAGTATTGCCAGGGCCTGCAGAGGGAGAGAGAATATCCGGTTCTTACATGGTGAAAACCCTTCAGGGCACCATTGCAGAATTCGAAGGCTCTCCCAAACCTATCCTGCAAGATGCTATGTAAAATAGCTCGAACCTTTTTGGCATGTCTCACAGTCTTCTTAGAAAGCTGGACTTCAGAGTATATGAATACCGAAAGCAGCATCTCAGAGCTGTCATACGATCTAAGTGGGCCACCTACAGAGCCAATATTGTATGCCTATTTCAGACGGCTAATGTTTCTGCCAAGCTACCATCTCCAAACCTTCGAAGAAGCATTTTACACAGGCTTCTTCATGTACAAGTCCAAAATTTTTGGCCCATTAATGGCAAGCAAGTCTATGCGATATGATGCGTTTCTACATCAAATCAACCAAGAAGGACGACAATGACACTGAAGACAAAGACAATCATGTCGTGGTAGACATGAATTAGGAGGGGGGGAGTGTTGGAGCCCTATTTGTCCAATTGTTGTAATGAGGCCATCTTGTAAAGCATATCAAATTCCCATTTTATGTCAAAGACGTCTTATCATTTTGATCCATTCGTCTGGGTTATGTAAAGATTAATCAATTAGTCAGGACTCAGATTTGTTCCCACTTTGTAATAATGAGTAAGAGAACCCCATGTACATTTTTGAGCTAAGGTGACTAAAGTATAAAAGTCACCTTAGAACCATTTTTGAAAAACATTGTTTTTGAAATTAATCCTGTGTCGTACGAGTCTGAGAGAGAGAGAGAGAGAGAGAGAGTCTTATCCTCTTCGCAACGCGCTTCTCCCTCATCAGATTCACGACGTGACTACACCATCGCGGTAGTCTCTCCGAGAGCTACGCGCCCACGCCACACATTCACATTTTTGAGCTGTTCGCGATCGATCCTTCCTCGAGCTTGTTTTGCTTGTAAGTAGCACAAACAGTGTCTGTTTTCAACAATCAAGTGCTTTATGGAATGAGAAAGAGATTAGCTACACATAGATACTCATGGACTTAAGTTTTGCCCACTTTTGGATTATGACCTGTTAGTCTATCGCGACTGTATTCGAGATAACTAGGGTTCAAATCTGGTGAGATTAGACTTATAGGTAAGTATATCCTAGAGAGAGAATGGTGCCTAGAAGGTTTGATGCGATTCCGAGTTCATTGGAAGTGTAAACGGTGTTGTGAGCGGTTAGGGATAGAGTGGGTTGCATTCTACCAGGGTTAGTGATTGATGCATCATAAAAGTGCGTATGTGTAGATTGGTCTCAGCCTGACAATCTAACGAGATTGCCTACGTGCACCTACGGGTTAGTCGTGTCATCGGATGATAAGTATGTTGTCTGTGTCGTGCTTGTGAGTATGAATAGGGGAGTAGTTATGCCCTAAAACACCGCATCGTATAGTGTTTTGCAAAGAGGGAAAAATCGGGGTGCTGTGTGAGTTGGGAAGGGTGAGTTGGTACATTCGTGCTGAGTGATGGTTTTGCAGAGTAGGAGATTGTTGTTCCGTGTGCAAAGGTGGTTCTATTAGTGAAAATTAGCCAATTTGAAGGTGTTATTCAAGAGGTTAGGGGTGTTGTGGATACCTTGAGCTATAGGGAGGCATTGTACTGTGTGTTAGGTGTGTTCCTCATTCCCCCTCTCCAACATTTTGAAAAAATAATCAGCTCTTGCTATGACTAGGACACTCACCACCTAAGGATCACTATCCCCAGCAATGACACCAATGTTAGCGGATTGCCACAACGAATGTCTATAGCATAGCTTTTTGGTACTAACATAATTTCAATACTTAGGGAATTATCTCGAATGGGGTGTGGAGCTCTTTGAGGATGTCAACCTCAAGAAGAAAACCTATGGAACGACAATATCTCTAGCACTTGCAAACATATCACTCTTTAATCTGACAACATGCCTTTGTCTTATGTCCCTGCAGTCAATCATCAACGTATTTTTGTACTTGAATGGAGTCCAAATTCTACAAAAATTTGGGAGGAGGTCCAAGACACTAGGGGGCATTAGCCTACCAAGGTTGGCTGCAATCCAATGAGTGCTAGCACCAAGCTAATCCATGTAACATTTTTCGGGAGATTTATTGTAAGAACACTTATTCTTTTGATAAATCTGGAATATTGTAACTCCTATTGAACGAGTGGATATTGTAATTTATGAGCCGGAGCTATAAGCTTCCATATTTTATCAATCTATCTTTAGTTAGAGCTTCCAAAAGATTAGTTTTGACCAAAGAAACATTGGCTAATGTATAAAAGCCAATTTTGTTAATTTTGATAAGAAATACACAGCGTAAGCTTACGATGCTCACTCCTCTCCTTATTGTGTTTCTATCTCCCTTGTCAGTTGTCACATTGTAGTGTCGTCTATTGCATTGCAACCACAAGTAAGAGCTTTACTCATTGACGTAAACATATCATGATAAATTGTGCTTTTGGTGTCACCAAATTGCGGCCTAATTTCACCATAAGTAGGAATTTAAGCTAGGAAATCACAAAATAAGCACAGGGGGGTATTGGGGCATCATTGCTAAGCATTTAGATGCATTCGGGTCACAAACACGACTAGGTCAAAATCTCACTGCTATTAATAATCACATTGTTGGCACTTCATTGAAATTGAGATTTGAGACTATAAGCATGTGAGCTTAGTTCTTATATACTTGTCCTAGAAGTTTCATAGCATTCGGATGTCATTTGATGCTATAACGATCATGGTTTGTTTGCTCATTAGTGATGATGGGATAGGTCATTTGAGTGTAGCTTGTGTTAGATGCAAGTTGTCTGTTGTTTTCCAAGAGATTGACACCCTCTTGTAGCCTCTATGCACTAGTCGAGTCAGCTTCGTCCCATGGATACACAATTATGTTCGTGGTCCTCGCTATGTTTGCAATAAGATAAGAGTGAGGTTAGGAAACCCATCCACATTTGGCGCCACTGCTGGGGATGACTAGACCTAATAGGAAAAACAAGAGAATTTTATGTGGTTGGCCTTTAACTTCCTCTAGGACCAGCTAGAGTTGAACTTTCTCTTTAAAATTGCATAGCGTAAGAGTGTCATCTTTTGCTGTGTAGAGGTAGCTTGGGGGTAGATTGTACTTGCTAAGTACCTTGTAGGACTGTAAGATTAGGTTAGGATTTTGAGAATGATTGAGGGACAAGACAAGTCTTAATATCAAGGCTCAAGAAACCATTTAAAAAAAAAACAAGTGTTTGTGGACACTTTCCACAACCCTGTTGCAGTAGAACCTAGGAGTAGGGTAAGTGGAATCCGAGGCGGGATCTCAAATCATTGCTCACTCCGAAAAAATCATCTGTGAGTTGTTTATGTGAAGTTGCAAAATTTTAGGTCTACGGCTTGAAACAACATCAAAAGGCTCTCAACCACTGAAATCGGCTCTCAAAAGGATCACAAATATTTACTTTTGTCCAATTTTCAAGTGTTTTTGGCCAACCAAGCATACCACAGTTTCTATTATGGAAATCCTATGCCACATGGAAGAGGTTGTCCAAGCTCAAAAAGTTCAAAGAGGGAGGAAAGAACATCTCTTTCCTTACCTACGATGGCACCTTTGGTGCTACGGACAAAGTCTTGGCCTTCATTCAACAATTCGATGCAGCGTTTGGAGATGAGGGCTTCACGGAGTCCTCTAAGCTATGCCATATAGCTATGCATTTTCAAATGTCCGCCATACAATGGTGGTTTAGCCTACGGGCAAACGGTGAAGCTCCAAAAACATGGAAAGCTTTAAGAGCTTCCATCATAAAGCACTTTTTGGCTACCGATGCCAAAGACAAAGTACTCACCAAATGGCAAATTTTGAAGCTCTCTCCCTACAAATCTATTCACAAATATGTAGAAAAGTTTTGGGACTTAAAATCTTGAGGCAGTTTTTGGCTACCGATGCCAAAGACAATGTACTCACAGAATGGCGAAGTTTGAAGCTCTCTCCCTATGAATCTATTCACAAATATGTAGACAAGTTTTGGGACTTAAAGCTCAAAGCCAATGTCTTCAAAAAGATGGATTCTGGAGAGAAAAAACAACAATTTTGTGCGGGTCCAACTAAAGATATGGCGGAGTATGTAAAATCCCAAAGGCCACGCACCATATTTGCGGTCATACACCATACCATGGTGGCTTCACGAATCAATTTCCAACAAGGGGCTAAGAGGAATCCTAAGCCCATGAGAAAGAGGACCACAATAATGAGCCTAACGTGAAGGACAATGTCCAAAAGTCTCCTAAAGGCAATGCTAACAACAACAAAGCTAAGGAGAAGGGAGTTTATAAAGGCAAAAATAAACTCTCTCTTGAAGAGTTTGAGTTTAAGTGCGGGGAGCAAGGGTATGCCTATTGTGCTTGTCCCCACAAGAATACACAAAATGATTCTCCTAGAGCTACCTTGGTCAAAATCCAAGAAGAGGATGCTCATCACAAAGGATCTCCTCTATGCCATGCTTGGGGAAAGGTAAGAGAACATGATGCTTTTATTCTCTTTGACCCTGGTTCTACTCCCAATTTCATATCCACAAAGTTGGCCACCAAGCTAGGCATCCAAGACTATGAGATGGGAGATGTCCTTTCTGCCGATGGTGCTTTCAAGGAGCAAGAAGCTTGAGTCACTCCCTTATTTGAGAAATTGAGGCTCCATGTCCAAAGCTATGTGGACAAAGAGGACTTCTTTATCTCTCCTCTAGGGTCACCATGGTTGATCGCATGGCTGCTAATGTTAAATTCCCTGAAAGGCAAATCTACTTTAGGTTCAGGGAAAAAGATATGTACATAGATGCCAAAGAGTTGGGTAACACCATACCCATTGTACATACGCAAGCTTTCACTTAGTCAATAAAGAGCTCTATTTTTATGTACATTATTTTTGTTAAAGATTCTCAAAATGAACCTAATGCTTTAGCAAAATAAAATATAAACAATCACAAGGAATTAGATTTATCCAATTTTCTCAAAGGATTTCAAGATTTTTTTATTGACGACATCGCTTGTGAACTACCTCCTAAATGAGGCAATGATGACCATGCAATTGAACTTCTTCCAGGGAATTCACCGCCGAATAAACCTCCTTATCGAGTTTCTCAAGATCAACAAGAGGAGATTATGTGGCAATTGCATGATTTAGTTGAGAAGGGCATGGTTAGGCCTAGCTCATCTCCATTTTGTTCACCCGTGTTATTAGTGCAAAAGAAAGACGGCACATATCCTATGTGTGTCGACTATAGAGCACTAAATAGGATCACTATCAAGAATAGGTTTCCCGTTCCATGAGTAGAAGACCTATTTGATAAGCTACAAGTGTTTACATACTTTAGTAGGATTGACCTAAAAAGTGGCTACCATCAAAAAAGGATATTTGATCAAGACATTGTAAAGACCACATTTTGCACTGCGTTTGGTCTTTATGAATACATTGTCATGCCTTTTGGTTTGGCCAATGCACCAACCACATTCAACTACTTGTTGTAGAAGCTATTCAGGCCTCATCGAACCTTTACTAGAGTGTTCTTTGATGATATAATCATCTACTCTAACTCACTAGACGAACACAAGAAACACCTCCAGGTAATATTTCAAGTCTTATGATAGAATAAACTTTATATTAATTGAAAGAAAAGTGAGTTTTTCTTACAAGAGATTCAATATTTAGGTCACATTATCTCTCAAGACGGCATCCAAATGGATCCATCAAAGCTAGAGGTAATAAAAGGATGGCCTAATCCAACGAATCTACATGAATTAAGAAGCTTTATAGGTATGTGTGCATACTATAGACACTTCATCGAATAGTTCTCAAAAATCTTGGGACCATTACATAACCTAACAAATAAAAACGTTAGGTATACATGGTCTACCAAGGAGAACAATGCTTTTGAAAAGCTTATCTCTCAACCTATGCTTACACTGCCAGATTTCTCAAAGAAATTTGAGGTGCAATGTGATGCTTGTGGTGATTGCCTTTGAGCTGTTTTTCTCCAAGAAGGGCACACCATAGCCTATGAAAGTCGAAGGCTTGACCCTATTGAGCAAGCTCTAGGAATATATGAAAAGGAACTCCTGGCAGTTCTACACGACTTAGATTCATGTAAGCACTATTTATTGGGGACTCCTTTCATTCTACGGACAGATCACCAAAGCCTTAAGCACTTCATGACGCAGACCAAGCTCTCCAAAAAAAAATGAGGTGGAAACATTTCCTTTCCCAATTTCATATTCATACTGCTCACACTGCTGGCAAGCATAATCAAGTAGCCGATGCACTCAAGACGGCCGAGAGTGAATGCGGTTTCCATAGCAACTCACAATGATCTATCTTCTATGATACATGAGTACGCTATTGATCTTGAGTTTAGAGATGTGATTTCATCCCTTGCGCTAGGGAAAAAAGAGGAACCATTTACCTTACAAGATTGTTATCTTCTCTATGGAAATAGACTATGCGTTACTAGCTCACTACGTGAGAAAGTAATGTATGAATCCCATGCTCCTCCTTATGTGGGGCATAGAGGGATTCAGTCTACCCTAAAAGGTATATAAACATATTTCTATTGGCCTCCCATGAAAGCAAACATACAAGAGTATGTTTCTAAATGTTTGGTATGCCAAAAGATGAAGTTTGATAGAGGGAAGCAATCTGGATTGCTTCAACCTTTGCCAATCCCTAATTCACCATGGGAGAGCATATCCATGGATTTTATCTTTGGATTGCCTAAGTCTATCCATGGAAATACGGGAATATGGATGATAGTAGACAAGTTCAACAAACAAGCTCATTTTATACTTGTCAAAAAGACTATCAAAGCCCATCAAATGGCAACCCTTTTCATATCACAAATCTTCAAGTACCATAGCTTGCCAATGTCCATAGTGGCGGATAGAGATCCTAGAATGACCAATAATTTTTGGAAGGGTCTCTTTGAGAATTTAGGGACAAGGCTAAACTTCGCTTTGGCTTATCACCCTCAAACGGATGGCCAGAGAGAAATAGCTAACCTAACAATTCTTGATCTACTAAAAGCCTATGTAATGGAAGTAGATCAAAGGTCCCAATGGGAGAAGTACTTACCCTTAGTGGAGTATGCCTATAATAATACTCTACATACCTCCACGGGAAAAGCACCTTTTGAGGTAATTGAGGAAAGATAAAAAAGTCCCCTGATACGTAAGGTACAGGGGAAGATCTTTTGTGCAGATGAGTATAGCCGAGACCTACAAGAATATTTCCAAAAGATTAAGGATGCTATCTCTATCTCACAGCAAAGGCAAAAGGTTATTGTTTGCTGATAAACACAGAAGAGCCCAAGCCTTTAATGAAAATGATTGGGTCTTGCTTTAATTTCCCAAGGCTTGATTAAGGCACATGACGAGCAAGAATCCTACGGGACACCAAAAGTATTATGCTAAGTTAGCAAAAAGGTACTATGGTCCCTTCCAGATTCTTAGACCAATCAATGAGATGGCCTATCAACTCCAGTTGACCAGTCAATGGCTCATACACAATGCTTTTCATGCGAGCCTACTAAAGCCTTACAAAGGAGAGCCACCTCAAGAACCAACTATTGAAGACCCATTGGAGATCGAGGACCAAGAAGAGGTGCTCCAGCCCAAGTTCATTCTCCGACATGAAGACAAGGTATTGAGAGGCGGTAAGATTATCTGACGATATCTTATTAAGTTCAAGAACTATCCTTTTGAAGATGCTAGATGGATGCAAGGCATACAATTAAAGGATAACATAAACCTTGTCAATGCTTACATTGCTTCCCTAGAGTAAGAAAATGTAAAAATGTTTAAAATGAACAAAGTTTTTGTCTTATAAGACTCTCTTTTTCTTTATTGTGCACAAATGTTAAGAAGTATGCATGCTTAGGATCAAGTTTGTGGAGACGATGTCTTCCAAACACCAAGTAGAGATTTTCACTCTAGCATGGAAGATTGATAGGACTAATGTGCAAACATGCTTGCGGCAGCTTAGGCTCTCAAGCGCCAAATGGATTAGTCATCCATTCTGGAACGATGTCGTAGGGTAAGATAGGGATCCTCTACTCACTAGAAAAAGCACTAATGAATAGGGTTTATCTTCTCTATCCCATAGTCAATGACGACTATGATTTTAAGAGAGAGGTAATGTCATAATACTAATATCTAATTCTCCTAAATGATTTTCTCATGTTAAACTAATCATTTAATATGAGGAAGTACCAGGGGAGAAAAAGCTAGAATATTGGTTAAGCTGGCAGACTGGTCACAATAGGGATCCAAAGGAGGGAAAATAGGGATCCAAAGAGGGGGCCATCTGCAAAAGATCAATGTGTAACAATGGGTTTCAAAGACCCTAAGGTTCAGCCATTAAGACTTCCAAAATGCGAAGGTTCCAAAATTCAAAGGTAAGGTCCAATGGTCAACACCTAGGAAATATTGGATGCTTGTGGGAAGACTCAAAAGTCTTCCCACATCCCTATCTTGGAGGGGGCAAGCCCTTTTAGTAGGGGATAGGAGAGAAACACACACACACACACACACACACACACACACACACACACACACACACACACACACACACACACACACACACACACACACACACACACACACAATCTAGCAAGCTTCCTTTACACAAAGGGAATAGGGGACACATGTTAGTTCCCTATCCCAGTTGCCCCCAAGGTGCATTCAAATCCTATTGGTTGGATGGCCATAGAGGTGGACCAATGAGAATTAGGCTAGAGTACATTTAGTTTAATTCATTCAAAAATGCTTGATAAAAGAACCAATAGAAAGTAAGCTCTCTAGAAGACTATTGGACAATCTCCCGAGGGGTCCAATGAGCAATCAGCAGCCCAATGGCTTGCCTGATTCCTGGCCAGAAGACTCAGGGGTCCAATTAGAGTTTAATTGCATTAATTAAATACTTAAAGCTCTCACAAAAGGGAAAAGGGAGACACATGTCAACTTATTCTTCTTAATTATCATTGGCTAAGCTTTGAGGGTCCAATAGGATGCCAATATGAGTCAAAAGTAAGAGGGGTCGACCAAGAGAGAGAGGGGACTGATTTTGGCATGAATTATCACACACACACTCACAAAATCTTGTGTGTGGAGTAAAGAAGGTTATCTCCTTCTCAAGATTTTTGAAAAGCTCATCATCTACTCCAAGCTTGTAAGAAGGGAGGCCTATACCAACAACTCTTGGCTTTATGATGCAAATCCAACTAAGATCCAATCTGCAATGCATGCTCATCTCCTCTACCACGCTAATTTCTAAGCTATGCTAAGATATTATGAGTGATTATGTGAGGAGACATACTTCTTTCTCATAAGCATACTCCTTCTTCCTCTTGGTCTTCTCTCATACCTCGCTAGCTCTCACCATGTTTGAAGGTGTGTGAGATCTTGGGTCTGAGACCGTGAGGGAATTGATGTTGTGTTTTATAAGTGTGAGCTTGGTGCTTGAAGCTTCCATCTTCATTGCAGGAGCAAGTTATTGAAGGAAAACAAAGTATTGTATTGCAAAATGTCTCCCTTGATGGGGGAAACCTATAATACAAAGCCGGTCCTCAACTGTTGTCAATAGCTTAATTTCTCTCTCTTTTGAAGTATTGTTCATGCCTATCTAACTAGGTGTTATGCTTTTGTTGATCTCTCCATACAAGCACTCTTGCTATGATCATTAGGAATCTATTCAAATGAAATGCTCACTATGTCTATGTTATTTTCCGCTACACAAGTTACTAGACCATTAAATGTTACATTGGTATCAGAGCACAAGGTTTCTCTTTTCTTGCTCAAGAAGAGAGGTCCTCATGTTAACTATAAATGGTTGGTATTATTAATTGCAATTGAGTAAGTAGAATAGGGATTTTTTAGCCTTGCAATGCATCTGCTTCGTGCAAAAAATGGGGCATCAGCGTCGAGAGCTATGGTCTTAATAGTGGACTCCTACGGGGCTTGCCTACGGCTTAACCACTATTGAACTATTAGAAGCTTGATAGGAGCCGGTACTATTTTGGTCTTGAAAGACCCTCTCTTCTATTCCTTGCAATTAATGATATTCGAGCCACGGGTACAGGAGCTTGAGTGCAGGATCCATACGAAGGGCTCAAAAATCTACTATTTGACGACGCATCTCCTTCCCAAAGGAGAACTCAAGTTTCAATGGTAGAGCCCCCACCAAAAGAACAAGAAAGAAGTGAGTCTCCTGCCACCTTGGAGGAGATGTCTTCACAAAGACGGCATGCAAGACGCTCTCCAACACCCCCTAAACGGAGAAGACCAGCGCACACTTCTCCACACCATAATTCAAAAAGGGATGATAGAAAACAAGAGAAGAAAAAAGCAAGAAAGAGGTCACCCTCTTCTCCATCTTCTTCATCCTCTTCCTCTTTATGAAGAAAGTGATGGTGCAAACAAGGAGGAACAAGGGAAGAAAAAGGCAAGAAAAAGGAAATCCTATGCTACATGGAAGAGGTCGTCCAAGCTCAAAAAGGTCAAAGAGAGAGGAAAGAACATCTCTTTCCTTACCTAAAATGGCACCTTTGGTGCTACGGACAAATTCTTGGCCTTCATTCAACAATTTGATGCGGCGTTTGGAGATGAGGGCTTCGCGGAGTCCTCTAAGCTATGCCATGTAGCTATGCATTTTAAAAAGTCCGCCAGACAATGGTGGTCTAGCCTACGGGAAAATGGTGAAGCTCCACAAACATAGAAAGCTTTAAGAGCTTCCATCATGAGGCAGTTTTTGGCTACCGATGCCAAAGACAATGTACTCACAGAATGGCGAAGTTTGAAGCTCTCTCCCTATGAATCTATTCACAAATATGTAGACAAGTTTTGGGACTTAAAGCTCAAAGCCACTGTCTTTAAAAAGATGGATTTTGGAGAGCAAAAACAACAATTTTGTGTGGGTCTAACTGAAGATATAACGGAGTGTGTCGACTCCCAAAGGCCACGTAACATATTTGCGATCATACACCATACCACGGTGGCTTCATGAATCAATTTCCAACGAGGGGCTAAGAGAAATCCTAAGCCCACGGAGAAAAAGGATCGTAATAATGAGCCTAAGGGGAAGGACGCTGTCCAAAAGTCTCCTAAAGGCAACACCAACATCAACAAAGCTAAGGAGAAGGGAGTTTATAAAGGCAAAAATAAACTCGCTCCTGAAGAGCTTGACCGTTATCGTAAAGATAACCGTTGTTTCAAGTGCGGGGAGCAAGGGCATGCCTATTGTGATTACCCCACAAGAATACACGAAATGATCCTCCTAGAGATACCTTGGTCGAAATCGAAGAAGAGGAAGCTCACCACAAAGGATCTCCTCTATGCCATGCTTGGGGAAAGTTAAGAGAACATGATTCCTTTATTCTCTTTGACCCTAGTTCTACTCACAATTTCATATCCACAAAGCTGACCACCAAGCTAGGCATCCAAGCCAATAAAGTCAATAAA
Source organism: Adiantum capillus-veneris (assembly GCF_014529385.1). Lineage (NCBI taxonomy): Eukaryota > Viridiplantae > Streptophyta > Polypodiopsida > Polypodiales > Pteridaceae > Adiantum > Adiantum capillus-veneris. Next base: position 92,375,346 of record NC_140943.1, on the reverse strand, counting down.
CTAGGGTCAAAGAGATGAAATTGTGGCCAACTTCCAATAAGAGCTATGTTTCCGTGTACATGATTTTTGTTAATGATTTTGAAAATGAACCTAATGCTTTAGCAAAAGAAAAGATAAACAATCACAAGGAATTAGAGTTATCCAATTTTCTCAAAGGATTTCAAGATGTTTTTATTGACGACATCCCTTGTGAACTATCTCCTAAACAAGGCAATGATGACCATGCAATTGAACTTCTTCTAGGAAGTTCAGCGCCTAATAAACCTCCTTATAGAGTTTCTCAAGCTGAACAAGAGGAGATTATGCGGCAAGTGCATGATTTAGTTGAGAAGGGCATGGTTAGGCCTAGCTCATCTCCATTTTGTTCATCCGTGTTACTAGTACAAAAGAAAGATGGCACATAATGTATGTGTGTTGACTATAGAGCACTAAATAGGATCACTATCAAGAATAGGTTTCTCATTCCATAGGTAGAAAACCTATTTGATAAGCTACAAGGGTTGACCTACTTCAGTAGGATTGACCTAAAGAATGGCTACCATCAAATAAGGATAGTTCGATCAAGACATTGTAGAGATCACATTTTGCACTACATGTGGTCTTTACGAATACATTGTCGTGCCTTTTGGCTTGACCAATGCACCAGCCACATTCAACTGTTTGATGCAGAAGCTATTCGGGCCTCATCAAACCTTGATGATATAATCATCTACTCTAACTCACTAGATGAACACAAGCAACACCTCCAGGTAATATTTCAAGTCTTACGAGAGAATAAACCTTATATTAACCAAAAGAAAAGCCAGTTTTTCTTACAAGAGATTCAGTATTTAGGTCACATTATCTCTCAAGATGGCATCCAAATGGATCCATCAAAGCTAGAGGTAATAAAAGGATGGCCTAATTCAACACCCCTACATGAATTAAGAAGCTTTATAGGTATGTGTGCATACTATAGATGCTTCATAGAAACGCTCTCACAAATCCTGGGACCATTACATGACCTGACAAAGAAAAACATTAGGTATACCAGGTCTACCAAGGAGAACAATGCTTTTAAAAAGATTAAAGAAAAACCTATCTCTCAACCTGTGCTTACACTGCCGGATCTCTCAAATCCATTTGAGGTCTAATGTGACACTTGTGGTGATTGCCTTGGAGCTATTTTGCTGCACGAAGGGCATGAAATAGCCTATGAAACTCAAAGGCTCAATCCTATGGAGCAAGCTCTATGTATATATGAAAAGGAACTCCTTGCAATTCTACATGCCTTAGACTCATGGAAGCACTATTCATTGGGGACTCCTTTCATTCCACGGGGACGGATCACCAAAGCCTCAAGTACTTCATGACGCACGCCAACCTCTCGCACAAACAAATGATGTGGAAAAATTTCCTTTTGCAATTTCATTTTCATATTGCTCACATTGCAGGCAAGCACTCTCAAGACGGCCAAGAGTGAAGGCGGTTTTCATAGAAACTCACAATGATGTATTTTCTATGATAGATGAGTACGCTATTGATCTTGATTTTAGAGATGTGATTTCATCCCTTCCACTCGAGAAGAAATAGGAACCATTTACCTTACAAGATGGTTATGTTCTCTATGGCAATAGACTATGTGTTACTAGCTCACTATGTGAGAAAGTAATGTATGAATCACATGATCCTCCTGATGTGGGGCATAGAGGGATTTAGTATACCCTAAAAGGGACAGAAACATATTTCCATTGGCCTGCCATGAAACCAAACATAGAAGAGTATGTTTCTAAATGTGTGGTATGCCAAAAGACAAAGTTTGATAGAGGGAAGCAACCTGGATTGCTGCAACCTTTTCCAATCCCTAATTCACCATGGGAGAGCATATCCATAGATTTTATGTTTGGATTGCCTAAGTCTATCCATGGCAATACGGGAATATGGATGATAGTAGACAGGTTCAACAAACAAGCTCATTTTATACCTGTCAAAAAGACTATCAAAGCCCATCAAATGGAAACCCTCTTCATATCACAAATCTTCAAGTACCATAGCTTGCCAATGTCCATAGTGTCAGATAGAGATCCTAGAATGACCAGTAATTTTTGGAAGGGTCTCTTTTAGAATTTAGGGACAAGGCTAAACTTCTCTTTGGCTTATCACCCTCAAACGGATGGCCAGAGTGAAATAGCTAACCTAACAATTCTTGATCTACTAAAAGCCTATGTAATGGAAGTAGATCAAAGGTCCCAATGGGAGACGTACTTACCCTTAGTGGAGTATTCCTACAATAATAATGTACATCCCTCCACGGGAAAAGCAACTCTCGAGGTAAATGAAGGAAGATCAAAAAGTCCCCTGATACTTAAGGTACAAGGGAAGATCTTCCTTGCAGATGAGTATAGCCAAGACCTACAAGAATCTTTCCAAAAGATCAAGGATGCTATCTCTATCTCACAACAAAGGAAAAAGGCTGCTCCTAATAAGCACAGAAGAGCCCAAGCCTTTAAAGAAAATGATTGGGTCTTGCTTAAATTTCCCAAGGCTCAATTAAGGCACACGATGGGCAAGAATCCGACGGGACACCAAAAGTACTATGCTAAGTTAGCAGAAAGGTACTATGGTCCCTTCTAGATTCTAAGACCAATCAATGAGATGGCATATCAACTCAAGATGCCCAGTCATTGGCTCATACACAATGCTTTTCATGTGAGCCTAGGTAAGCCTTACAAAGGAGAACCACCTCAAGAACCAACTATTGAAGACCCACCGGAGATTGAGGACCAAGAAGAGGTGCTGCAGTCCAAGTCCATTCCTTGACATGAAGACAAGGTATTGAGAGGCGGTAAGATTATCCGACGGTACCTTATCAAGTTTAAGAACTATCATTTTGAAGATGCTAGATGGATGCAAGGCATACAATTAAAGGATAGCCTAAACCTTGTCAATTCTTAGAATGCTTCCCTAAAGTAAGCAAATATAAAAATGTTTAAAATGAACAAAGTTTTTTTCTTATAAGATTCTCTTTTTCTTTATTGTCCACAAATGTTAAGAAGTATGCATGCTTAAGGATCAAGTTTGCGGAGATGACGTCTTCCAAACACCAAGTAGAGCTTGTAACTCTACTATGGAAGATTGATAGGACTAATGCACAGACATGCTTCTGGTAGCTTAGGCTCCCAAGCACCAAATGGATTAGTCATCCATTCTGGAACGATGTCGTAGGGTAAGATAGGGATCCTCTATTCGCTAGAAAAATGACTAATAAATAGGCTTTATCTTCTCTATCCCATAGTCAATGAGGACTATGATTTCAAGAGAGAGGTAATGTCGTAATAAATAATATCTAATTCTCCTAAATGATTTTCTCATGTTAAACTAATCATTTAATATGGGGAAGTACCAGCAGGGATCCAAAGGACCGATCACAGGAGGGATCAAATGTATGGAAAATAGGGATCCAAAGGGGGAGGCATCTGCAAAAGAGCAATGTGCAACAATGGGATTCAAAGACCCTAAGGTTCAGCCCATTAAGACTTCCAAAATGCTAAGGTTCCAAAATTCAAAGGTAAGGTCCAATGGCCAAAACCTAGGAAATATTGGATGCTTGTGGGAAGACTCAAAAGTCTTCCAACACCCTATCTTGGAGGAGGCGAGCCCTTCTAGTAGGGGATATAAGAGAAACACACACACACACACACACAAACACTCTAGCAAGCTCCTTTACTTTACAAAAAGGGAATAGGGGACATATGTCAGCTCCCTAGCCCAGTTGCCCCCCCAAGGTGCATTCAAATCCTTTTGGATGGCCATAGAGGTGGACCAATGAGAATTAGGCCAGAGTACATTCAACTTAATTCATTTTAAAACACTTGATAAAAGAACCAATAGAAATTAGTCTCTCTAGAAGACTATTGGACAGTCCCCCAAGGGGTCCAATGAGAGCAGCCCAATGGCTTGCCTGATTCCTATTGGCCAGAAGACTAGGGGGTCCAATGAGAGTTTAATTGCATTAATTAAATACAGAAAGCTCGCACAAAAGGGGAAAGGGGGACACATGTCACAAGGCTATCACTTATGCTTCTTAATTATCATTGGCTAAGCTTTGCAAGGTCCAATAGGATGCCAGCATGAGTAAAAAGAAGGAGGGGTCGACCTAGGGAGAGAGAGGGGGTTGATTTTGGCAAGGATTATCACACACACTCACACAATCTCACGTGTGGAGTAAAGAAGACTATCTCCTTCTCAAGATTTAATAGAAAGCTCATCATCTACTCTAAGATTGTGAGAAGGGAGGCCTACACCAACAACTCTTGGCTTTGTGATGCAAATCCAACCAACAGCCAAGCTCCAATTTATGCTCATCTCCTCTAGCATGCTAATTACTAATCTATTCTAAGCTATTATGAGTGATTATGTGAGGAGACATACTTATTTCCCGTAAGAATACTCCTTCTTCCTCTCGGTCTACTCTCATACCCCGCTACCTCTCACCATCTTCGAAGGTGTGTGAGGTCTTGGGTCTGAGACCGTGAGGGAATTGATGTTGTGTTTTAGAAGTGTAAGGTTGGTGCTTGAAGCTTTTGTCTTCATTGCACCACCAAGTTATTGAAGTGACACAAGGTATTGTATTGTAAAATGTCTCCCTTGATGGGGTAAACTTATAATACAAAGCCTTTTGGAGGGGGGACCAGCTCCATGTAAATCCGGTCCTCAAATGTTGTCAATAGATTAATTTCTCTCTCTTTTGAAGTATTGTTCATGCCTATCTAACTAGTTTTATGCTTTTGTTTCTCTGTCCATCCAAGCACTCTTGCTATGCTCATTAGGAATCTATTCTAATGAAATGCTCACTATATCTATGTTATTTTCCGCTACACACAAGTTACTAGACCATTGAAGACAATCTACAGACATAAAATTATTGACAAATTGAGCAGGGTTTATCCAAACTTAGTGAAGAGAGTGAAATTAATGTTGATAGCTTTGATCTTTCTAATGAATAGGCTACGAAAATGAGTTCCCATATCTTGTTAATTACCTTGTTTCTAGGCTTCAACAAGCCATGGGCAATCCATCCCTCCAAAGTGCAATGGCAACTACGTGCTCATGGGATTCTCCAAATTCCTCACCAAGAAGAGAGAGTACCTAGGAAGCCTCCTTCTGAGACTTCCAAAAGAGGCCTCTCTCTGATAAGGGAAGAACAAGAGGATGCACGTATGAAGGGCTCAAAAATCTACTACTTGCCCCGATGACACATCTCCTTCCCAAAGGAGAACTCAAGTTTCAATGGTAGAGCCCCCACCAAAAGAACAAGAAATAAGTGAGTCTCCTGCCACCTCGACGGAGATGGCTTCACAAAGACGGCATACAAGATGCTCTCCAACACCCCCTAAATACAAAAGACCAGCACACACTTCTCCACACCATAACTAAAAAAGGGATGATAGAAAACAAGAGAAGAAAAAAGCAAGAAAGAGGTTACCCTCTTCTCCATCTTCTTCATCCTCTTTCTCTTTATGAAGAAAGTGATGGTGCAGACAAGGAGGAACAAGGGAAGAAAAAGGCAAGAAAGAGGTCACCCTCTTCTCCATCCTCCTCAAATTCTTCCTCTTTTGAAGAATGTGATGGTACAACTTTTGAACCACCAAAAAGAAGAGGCCATAGGAAATCCTATGCCGCATGGAAGAGGTCGTCCAAGCTCAAAAAGGTCAAAGAGGGAGGAAAGAACATCTCTTTCCTTACCTAAAATGGCACCTTTGGTGCTACAGACAAATTCTTGGCCTTCATTCAACAATTTGATGCGGCGTTTGGAGATGAGGGCTTTGCGGAGTCCTCTAAGCTATGCCATGTAGCTATGCATTTTCAAAAGTTCGCCAGACAATGGTGGTCTAGCCTACGGGCAAATGGTGAAGCTCCACAAACATAGAAAGCTTTGAGAGCTTCCATCATGAGGCAGTTTTTGGTTACGGTTGCCAAAGACAAAGTACTCACCGAATGGAAAAATTTGAAGCTCTCTCCCTACGAATCTATTCAAAAATATGTAGACAAGTTTTGGGACTTAAATCTCAAAGCCACTGTCTTTAAAAAGATGGATTTTGGAGAGCAAAAACAACAATTTTTGTGCGGGTCTAACTGAAGATATGGCGGAGTGTGTCAACTCCCAAAGGCCACGCCACATACAGGGATTTCAAAATGACGTGATCACACTATAATTTTAGGTTAATAACAATAGAAATGCAAAATAACAAATATTTTGTTAATTGACATTCATCTTTTTTGACCTCTAGGGACATGGAGACCGGCTCGTATCCCGCCGGGCTAGTGAATCTTCCCGGCAGTCACGTCGGGTAAAGCTATTTGCCCGTCGGGCCCGCCGTGGCTATATAAAGGTGATGCCGGTGCTTGTCTTTTCACAAAAGAGGTACATTGAAAAGTCTTCACCAAACTTTCTGGCAGCTTTCCACATTCTCAAAGCAGTGTAGCAGTAATTTTTTAAACCCTTCCTTATTTTATTGATGGTTTTTTGAGTTTTTTGCGTTAAAACTTAAAGGTTTAAAATTTCTTTTATCAAATCATCGTACGAGACATCCTGTTTTGTCGTACGAGATGTGCCAGTGCATCCATCATTGCAAAAGCGTAGGATGACTATGTTTTATGTTGCTCCCAGTCATTCATGCTTTGGCACATGGTTGCAATTGCAGCTAGGTGTGTCATTGCAAAAGCGTAGGGTGACTATGTTTTATGTTGCTCCCAGTCATTCATGCTTCGGCACATGGTTGCAATTTCGACTAGGTGTGTTGCTGCTAGAATGACAATAGCATCTGTTTGTAAGTTGTCATACGGTGAGGCATTGGCACATGGTTGCAATTGCGATTAGGTGTGTCACTGCAAAAGCGTAAGAGATCTATGGTCTATATTGCACTTTTTCTTTCACGTAGAAAAGATCCAAATGCAGTGGCACATAGTTATATTTCACAATGTGTTGTTTGCAATAATACCATTGCAGGCAAAATGGATCCTTCTGCTACTTCAGTGATAGAGTTCAAAAAGAAAATTAGATAATTGTTGATTACGATCGTCAGTGCACTAGATCCCGACGATATAGCATAGATTGTTGTAGATGAGTCTAGATTGCAATCATTATACAGTGAGATTGCCCGCAAAATGTTGTTGTTATATCCAGACAAAACAACCGAATCAATAAAGTGATTACTAAGAAGTTGGGTGGGCAATTTTCCCAAGGTGGCCTCTGATTTGAAAGAGGAATGCCCTCAAGAAGTAGACAAGGGTAAGCTAGAGCATTGGAACACTAGATGGAGAGTTGAAAAGGAGAGGTCAAGGCGATCATCCCACATAGACACACAGTTTGGCCTAAGCAAGAAAATGCGAATGGCTGTCCACCAGAGTTGTGGGGAGCAGCCAAGTTGGAGAACCGTTTATTGAGGAGGCTTCCATTGAGGGAACATCGGGTTCTACTGCTTCTGCCAGTCACCTGGAGAGCAGTATATACAATTCTGAATGTAGTATGACTCTGGGCATTCCAAATAAGTCCATTAAGAAGATCAAGAAACTTGGGTCAGGGGCTTATGGAACAGGGTGGCAAGTTCAAATCAAAGGGAACAGTTTCCTTCCTGCAATGAATACTTATTGTGCCAAGGAGTTCAAAGGAGAGGTCAAGCATCAGTGGAAAAGCTTTGCATCAGAAAGTGGGGTAGATCTCAACCATAGAGGGATTGTGAGGAGTATTGACCACTCTGTAACGTTGCCATGGTTTCTGATATTCCCCTACTTGAATGGGGGAACTTTAGGTGATCTCATGGAGACAGTGCCCCATCCACATGGCTCTTTCATGACGCTTGTAGCGCATCAAGAGGGGAAAGGAAAGATCCCTGCAGACTTTAAATGGGAGCAGCCCTCTGAAGACCAGAAAACACGTATCAAGAGCCTGTGCAATCATGCTCCCTAGTTGATCCATGCCTTGGTGAAGGCATTGCGATTCGCACATGACGAGGGAGTGATCCACAATGATCTCCATCCATGGAACATCATGTTGGACTTTACCAAGGATCTCACTCCCCGTATTGGAATAATTGATTGGGGATTGGCTCTGCGTGTTGGCTTAGAGACACAAAAGACCAACAATACCGATGAAAATTGGCAAAAGCTTCATCCTTGGCAAGATCCTGAGTTACTAGATGGCAATCACCCGTGCCCATGGACCAAGGCCACAGATGTGTACGCCATATGATGGGTGATATGGAAATTTTGTAAGTTTTGTGGAGAGTTCTCTGACTACTACAACACAGATTGGTTCAAACATAAGGTTTTAGTGGAGGTACAAGCCATATCTAGGATTGTTGTGGAAGGTTGGGTGAGGAAGAAATCCACAGAGAGAAAGACCTTGGCACTTTTAGACGAAGAATTAGAAAGATTTGAAGCCCAGCCAGAACGATGCTTACGCCCTCCCTCTGAAATGAGTGTAGCCTTTTTTTTTATGGATATATGATGTACTTTATGAAGCAGGGTTTTCTGAGACTTTTGACTTATAAAAGCACTTTTAAAATTTGGGTTTTATGCACCATGGATGATGTATGAGTAATAAAAACACTTTGTTATATCTCAATAGACAACAAATTTTCTATGATTTTTGTTTTTTCTCTTAAGTTTCAAGCAATAAGCCACGTGGAATCACTGATTGTCATTCATTGATTTAAAAAATGGTGGTTACTCTTATATCAATTGATTGTCGTAAGATGGTGGTTATTCTTATATCAATTGATTGTCGTAAAATGGTGGTTACTCTTATATCAATTGATTGTCGTAAAATGGTGGTTACTCTTATAGCAATTGATTATCATTAAGTTTGTATGCCGTAACTGAAGTATAGTGTTTAATCAGGATATGGATAATGATAATCAAAGGGCTAAGCGTGCTTTTGAGTGTCTCAGATCCATGTGTCAAGGCGGTGGAGTGAATGACACCGCTTGAATTGCAGCTCGTTGCTCCCAGTGGGTACACAATGGAAAGAGGTGAACTCTAGGATTGACCGAGAAATGGTCAAATCCATATGGCCAGGCGTTCTTTTCCAAGTTCCTCAACTGCGTCGCCAATGATGTCAGCTATAAAACTGCCAGACTTTATTTGACCAGAGCTATCCACAGCTTTGATAAAACATTCACCACGAGGACATACAAGCATGATGTTGATCAATGACCGCCTTTGAACATTGGACCAACCATCACTAACTATGGTGTATCCAGATTGTTATGTTGCATTAATATTACCCTTTGAATATCCTGTTGTGTGCTTGTGTAACATTTATCCAACATTTGGTTTCTCATATGGTGATATGTTGGAGGGGTAAATCCAGCACCATACTCCCCAATGCGTTTCCAAGCTGACTTCCATGCATCACGGGTGACAATGGCCAATGATCCCCCAGTGAAATAGACGGCTTTAGCTAGTGCAAGTTGTGCTTCTTCTAAGGCAAGCGTTTTGATGCTCGTCTGCAAGCTAACCTGTCTACTTTTTGATGATCCTACATGAAAGTCAGGAGATCCATGGTTTGGAGGTGTAGTTCCATCGATATGAGAAGTTGGTTCCCTGCTTTAAGTGCTTCCATTGGTGGGCATTACACCCAATGATCCCTCGTCCTGGTTTGATCTTATCGTTACCGGGGTGTGATGGTCAAAAGTAGAGAGTTTTGATCTTTTGCTCATGGAAATTAGCTTACCAATTAAAGCTTTTAAGCGCATAGCTGCTTCTTCTGCACCTAAGCCCTTGCACTTTCCTCCTTGGATTCTAGTATTGCCACCTAGCAAATGATCCCTTATTCTTGGTGCTCCTCCAGATTTCTCTTTGCCACAAAAGTTACATTTCCAATCTTGATACTTATTTAAATTTGTGGCAAAATTCCCTTCTGGTCCTGGAATTTTTCCACCTGCCTTTCGCTTGCCTTGCGAAGTGGTGCCCTGCGAAGCAGGACCTGGCATCGAGGTAGGAGGTCTCCTCAAGGAAGCCAGGCTTGAGACACCAACATCACGGCTCACATTCCCGGTGGAAGACATACTTATTGGATGCTTGCAATACCAATAAACATAGCTCAGTATGCTATCTCTTCTTTCAAGTATTGTTCAAACCAAACATTAGTGTTATAATCAATATCACACACAAGTGTAGTAGTGAAGCTTGAAGGGAATAAACCTCAATATACTCAAACATGATCAAGAAAATACAACGGTGAATCAAATATGTGATCAGTCCATCCCAAAAGTAGAGATATCGACCCAAAGATTCACCTTCCTACCCCCTTTCATGAATCAGTCCAGTCCAAAAAAGAACTAATGACCCATGATTGGAGCTCTAATCGAAATAGCAAGCAAATACAGCGGTGAATCAAACATGTGATCAATCCATCCCAAAAGTAGAGATATTGACCCAAAGATTCACCTTCCTACCTCCTTTCATAAATCAGTCCAGTCCAAAAAAGAACTAATAACCCATGATTGGAGCTCTAATCGGAATAGCAAGCAAATACAGTGGGGTGAATCAAACATGTGATCAGTCCATCCCAAAAGTAGAGATATCGACCCAAAGATTCACCTTTCTACCTCCTTTCATGAATCAGTCCAGTCCAAAAACGAACTAATGACCCATGATTGGAGCTCTAATCGGAATAGCAAGCAAATACAGCGGCGGTGAATCAAACATGCGATCAGTCCATCCCAAAAGTAGAGATATCGACCCAAAGATTCACCTTTCTATCTCTTTTCAAGAATCAGTTCAGTCCAAAAAAGAACTAATGACCCATGATAGAAGTTCTAATCAATATAGCAATCAATTTAGCAAATATAACGGTGAACCAAACATGAGATCAGTCCATCCCAAATGTAGAGATACCGACCCAAAGATTCACCTTTATACCTCCTTTTCAAGAATCATTTCAGTCCAAAAAAGAACTAATGATCCATGATCAGAGTTACATTAAGTTTGAATTTTTTTAAAAGACTATTCATTTTTTTACCTTTAGTTTTTCTTCTAAATTTTAAAGGATGACCAAATTTAGAGGAAGAGGTGATGTGATGGGATGTGATGTGATGTCTATAAAAGGGTTATATAGAGATGCCAAATATGGAGGGGGTACACGACAGGCCCGGCGGGATTCTTGCTTGTCTCGTCAGGCCCGCCGGGTTTCATATTAAACCCGCGGACCTGTCGGGATTGTTGGTTGTCCCGCGAGTTCTACGTTTTCTACCAGTTTTCGTAGGTCATGACATTAGATATGTTATTAACATGAAAAAAATAGTGATAATAACAACAATAATTAACATTTAACAAAATGCATCATCGCGTAATTAAAATCCCTGGCCATGTACCATATTTGCGGTCATAGACCGTACCATGGTGGCTTCATGAATCAATTTCCAACAAGGGGCTAAGAGAAATACTAAGCCCACGGAGAAAAAGGACAGTAATAACGAGCCTAAGGGGAAGGACGATGTCCAAAAGTCTCCTAAAGGCAACACCAACAACAACAAAGCTAAGGAGAAGGGAGTTTATAAAGGCAAAAATAAACTCGCTCCTGAAGAGCTGGACCGTTATTGTAAAGATAACCGTTGTTTGAAGTGTGTGGAGCAAGGGCATGCCTATTGTGATTGTCCCCACAAGAATACACGAAATGATCCTCCTAGAGCTACCTTGGTCGAAATCCAAGAAGAGGATGCTCACCACAAAGGATCTCCTCTATGCCATGCTTGGGGAAAGGTAAGAGAACATGATGCTTTTATTCTCTTTGACCCTAGTTCTACTCACAATTTCATATCCACAAAGTTGGCCACCAAGCTAGGCATCCAAGCCTATGATATGGGAGATTTCCTTCCTGCTGATGGTGCTTTCAAGGGGCAAGAAGCTTTAGTCACTCCCTTAATTGGGAAATTGAGGCTCCATGTCCAAAGCTATGTGGACAAAGAGGACTTCTTTATCTCTCCTCTCAAGCACGAGAATGTAATCCTAGGGGCAACATGGTTTGATCTCATGGCTTCCAATGTTAAATTCCCTGAGAGGCAAATCTACTTTAGGTTCATGAAAAAGATATGTACATAGATGCCGAAGAGTTGGGTACCAACATACCCATTGTACATACACAAGCTTTCAATAAGTCAATAAAGAGCTCTGTTTTCGTATACATGATTTTTGTTAAAGATTCTCAAAATGAACCTAATGCTTTAGCAAAAGAAAATATAAACAATCACAAGGAATTAGAGTTATTCAATTTTCTCAAGGGATTTCAAGATGTTTTTATTGACGACATCCCTTGTGAACTACCTCCTAAACGAGGCAATGATGACCTTGCAATTGAATTTCTTCCAGGAAGTTCACTGCCTAATAAACCTCCTTATAGAGTTTCTCAAGCTCAACAAGAGGAGATTATGCAACAAGTGCATGATTTAGTTGAGAAGGGCATGGTTAGGCCTATCTCATCTCCATTTTGTTCACCCGTGTTACTAGTACAAAAGAAAGATGACACATATCGTATGTGTGTCGACTATATAACACTAAATAGGATCACTATGACGAGCAGGTTTCCCATTCCACAGGTAGAAAACCTATTTGATAAGCTACAAGGGTCGAACTACTTCAGTAGGATTGACCTAAATAATGGCTACCATCAAATAAGGATAGTTGATCAAGACATTGTAAAGATCACATTTTGCACTACATTTGGTCTTTACGAATACATTGTCGTGCCTTTTGGCTTGACCAATGCACCAGCCACATTCAACTGCTTGATGCGGAAGCTATTCACGCCTCATCAAACCTTGATGATATAATCATCTACTCTAACTCACTAGATGAACACAAGCAACACCTCCAGGTAATATTTCAAGTCTTACGAGAGAATAAACCTTATATTAACCAAAAGAAAAGCCAGTTTTTCTTACAAGAGATTCGGTATTTAGGTCTCATTATCTCTTAAGATGGCATCCAAATGGATCCATCAAAGCTAGAGGTAATAAAAGGATGGCCTAATCCAACGAATCTACATGAATTAAGAAGATTTATAGGTATGTGTGCATACTATAGATGCTTCAGAGAAACGTTCTCACAAATCCTGGGACCATTAGATGACCTAGCAAAGAAAAACGTTAGGTATACCAGGTCTACCAAGGAGAACAATGCTTTTAAAAAGCTTATCTCTCAACCTGTGCTTACACTGCCGGATCTCTCAAAGCCATTTGAGGTCTAATGTGACACTTGTGGTGATTGGCTTGGAGCTATTTTGCTGCACGAAGGGTGTAAAGAATGAGGATGCAAGAGAGCTACACAAGACAAGCACAAAGCACACAGAGATGGAAAGCTTCTTCTTCTTCTTCACAGAAAAGAGAGTACAAAATGACTAAATGCTAAAGCTGAAAAGTAGCACATATGTACATGCGGTCACTAAGTGTGAACTCGCTAGAAGCGTACTAGGCTGGCACTATAAGTGTAGTCCAGCTGTAGAATCACTGGCAGAGATCCTCCGTGTTGGTCACCTAACGCGCCAGTGAGTAAATGCCGTAAGCGGCCAAGACCCGTAGTGGATGCCAACTTAAGGTGTAGAGCTCGACATCTCAACACTCACCCTCGAGCTCTGCATGTCGCAGAGTCCAAGCATAGTCCGGAAACATCAAAGCTTCTCAGCTCCGAGGGCCTTGGTAAAGATATCCGCTATCTGCTCCTCTGTGCTGACATAGACCAAGTCGATGTTGCCCGGCAACACTCGCTCTCGAACGTAGTGGTAATGGACCTCTATGTGTTTGGTCCTGGCATGGAACACTGGGTTCCTAGCTAACTGCATGCTGCCGAGGTTGTCACAATGGATGAAAATCTGCTGGTCCACCTGCACTCCCAAGTCCTCAAGTAATGTGCGTAGCCAAGCTACCTCGCACGCCGCAACTGCTGCACCTCTGTACTCGGCCTCTGTGCTCGATAAAGCAACCGTAGGCTGCTTTTTGCTGCTCCAAGTAACAGCAGCACTCCCAAAAGAGAACATGAATCCACTCGTAGATCTCCTATCAACAATGCTACCTACCCAATCTGCATCTGTATACCCATACAATGCTAATGGTGCATCTGCTGCATAGAACAATGCGTAGTCAAGAGTACCTTGCACATACCTAAGTGTGCGTCGTACTCCATCCAAATGTGGCTTCCTCGGAAGCTGCATGAACTGACTCTCCAAGCCTACTGTGTAGCTCAAGTCTGGCCTCATGATAGTCAAGTAGATTAGACTACCCACAATCTTCCTGTACATGTTGACATCCTCCATCACCCTTCTCTGCACTCAGCTTTGCATTCACATCCAAGGGAATAGAAATTGGCTTACAATCAGCCATACCATACTTTGACAACATGTCCAAAGCATACTGTCTCTGTGATAGCCATACACCCTCTGGAGTCCTGATCACCTCAATGCCAAGAAAGTAGCGCAACTCGCCTAAATCTTTCATTTCAAACTCCTGTTTGAGAAGACCCTTCACATGGTCAATCTCCATAGCATTGTCACCAACAATAATAAGGTCATCTACATATATGGTAATGACCACAATCCCCACATCACTCTCATGTACATAGAGTGAATGATCAGCATGAGATCTCCTAAAACCAATGCTGACAAGATACTTGGCAATCCTGTGATACCATGCTCTAGAGCCCTGCTTCAAACCATACAAAGCTTTGAGAAGTCTGCATACATAATCTGGGTAACCTGGATCGACATAACCTGGTGGCTGATCCATATACACTTCCTCTTGCAACTCACCATTCAAGAAGGCATTCTTTACATCCATTTGATGCATGATCCATCCTCTAGATGCAGCCACTGCTATGACAGCTCTCACAATCGTCATCTTTGCCACTGGAGCAAAGGTCTCCTCATAGTCTATGCCATACGTCTGTGCATAACCCTTTGCGACCAGCCTTGCCTTGTGACGCTCAATGTTACCATCAGCCTTATGCTTGGTTTTATACACCCATTTACAGCCAATATCTTTCTTGCCACTTGGCAATGGAACCAACTCCCATGTGTCGTTTTCTTCCAATGCATCCATCTCTTCATTCATTGCATCATCCCAATGCACATTTCCAACTGCATCCTCAAAACATGTGGGCTCCACATCCTGTATCACCTTAGCCATGTAGCCTTGGTGATGCGCTAGATACCCATCATAAGTCAATTTTTGAACTGGATTTTTGACTCTATTAGATCTGCGCGGTCTTGGGTCCTCCTTTGCCCTCTGGCATATTCTTGTACTTTCCTTACACCAGGTGTCCTGACAGCCGGAATTCCAAATTCCTCATCAAGACTTTGTTCAGAACCATCTGAATCCATGTCTACATGTGAAAAACCTGATGATGCATCAACCATAAGGGGAGGTTCATCAACCTTTTCCTTTCCTTTTCGTGATACATTCCCTATACCTGTTGGTGGAGTAACCTGCGTACGTAGTCTACCATTCCATGGTTTCTCAACAGAGCCACGAGAAGAGGACTCTTGTGGTCCACTCAAAACCTGTGACTGTGGCCTCACATTTTGTACAACCACATCATCTTTTACATCAGCCTCAATAGTGCCATGTGCATTACTGTACCAGCTGCTCATCTCATCAAAGACTACATCTCTGCTCACTCGTAATTCTCGTGTAGTGGGATTGTAGCACCTGTACCCCTTTTGTTCAAGGGAATATCCCACAAGAATACATTTCTCTGCTTTAGGATCCAATTTCCTACGCAACTCATCTGGTACATGCACGTAAGCTATGCAGCCAAACACTTTCAAGTGTGCCAAATCAGGCTTTGTACCTGTAAACTTTTCCTTAGGAGTTACATCATGCACTGCAGCTGTAGGTGTCCTGTTCATAATGTACACAGCTGTATTTACGGCTTTAGCCCAGAAATGATGAGGCATGTTCTTCTCATTCATCAATGCACGTGCAACCTCTGCAATGTGCCTGTTTTTCCTTTCTGCGACCCCATTCTGTTGTGGAGTATATCTGCATGTAAACTGCCTGCGTATACCATGCATTCACAGAAAATTTGAAAAATCATTGGAGAAGTACTCTCCCCCTCCATCTGACCTCAATGTCTTGATTTGCATATCTGTCTCCTTCTCAATCATGACTTTGAAGTCTTGAAAGTGACCAAACACTTCACTTTTGTTACGCATGAAGTAGACCCATACTTTCCTTGTATGGTCATCAATGAAAGAGACATAATATCTGCAACCATGTATACTTGCAGTATCGGTTGGACCCCAAACATCTGTGTGCACCACCTCAAGTGGCTTTTTACATACATTGCGCTCATGTGGAAATGAGCCCTTTGACTGTTTTCCAAACTGGCATGCTGCACACACTTTATGCATACCATCCACCTTGAATTTGGGCAAACCTTTTACAATCTGTTTTGATTGCATGCTGCGCAATCTCTGCTCATTGACATGGCCAATGCGTTTGTACCAAATGTCAACATCAGCCACAACACCTGTGCCCTGTGCAAATAATGCATCTTTTACCTCAGGCATGTCTACATTCAGCGTAAACATTTTGCCCACACATTTGCCCTCTGTGATCAGCTTACAGCCATTTTGGAAATCTTCTACATAACAGCCATTCGGATTGAAACAAACCTGCAAACCCTACTCAACAATTTGTCCAACAGAAACAAGATTCTTTGTAATGTTTGGGACATGAAGTACATCTGCTAAGTACTTTGATTTGCCACTCTTCGTATTTAGAGGTATGTCTCCTACATGAGCAATGGGGTGAGCTGTGTCATCTCCTGTCTGCACATAGCCTGACACATCTGGTTTGCGCATATCTCTAAACCACTCTCCACGAGACGTCATGTGATTAGAGGCACTTGAATCCACATACCAAACATCATCTTGGGTGGAATTCTCTGCAGTCATTGTATTCATTACATGCTGCATAACAAACGTGCGCTCGTTTTTGCTGTCATGTGCATCTCTGCTAGTAGATGCATAGTTGCCCTGTTCTCTCTTTCCACTTGCTTTTCCCTTTGGACAGTCACGTGACATGTGACCTCTTTCACCACAAGTCCAACATTCTTTGCTATCTGGAGTATGTTGCTGCCTGCTTGATCCTGCACCATGACCTCTTTGACTCCCCCTGCCTTGAGACTGGTTTCCCCTGCCACCTGTATTGTTTTGATTTGATTGAACTTCCAAAAATTGGCCCCTGCAACCCCTTGGGCCTCGACCACGACCTCTACCTCTACCTCTGTTGGAGTTAGAATAGAAGGCCTGTTCAGAATTATTTCTGCCATGAGAAGAAGATGTGTCAAGGTTCTTCTCCTCAAGAATAAGCATAGAAATCAAATCTTGGAACACGGGGATGTCGTCTCTTGTATTCATGGAAGACCTAAAATGTACATACTCATCTCCTAGACCATCCAAGCATGCACGGACAATGTCATCGTCTTCCACTGAGACTTTAATAGATCCAAGAGCCTCAATGATACTCTTGATCTTCAAGGCATAATCATTGATTGAGAGGTTGTTCCTCTTAACCTGATTTAGCTCCGACTTTAGTTGAAGCTTCCTGGCCTTGGTGTTCACCTCGAACACTCTGCCTAAGTTTCTCCATGCAATGGCGGGGGTTTCAGCATCCTGTAGATAGCCCATCATGCCATCTGTGATGCTCATAGAAAGCCAATACATCACTTTGCTCTGGCCTTGTTGCCAGTCCCTCAAAGCTTTCCTTTGTTCTGCTGTAGCATTTGCCTCGGGAATCTCTGGTTCCTTTTCATTGTCTCCTTCTACATAGTCCCAATAACCTTTTCCTTTTAGGAAATTTGTTATTCTGAACTTCCATGCAGGGTAGTTATTTTTCTCAAGCTTCTCAGTAACAATCTGGCTGAAACCGTCAGACATCTTGAAGCACTAAGACAAAATAGCTGCAATCTGCAAAAACTTGCAAATCTGCTGAACCTGCTATCGTGGTACTTGTAACGCTTTCTACACTCAACGAGTGTCCACAATCAAGCGTACATACAACCACTGTACTTGTACAGTAAATCTCTATATACTGCACTTTGGAGGCCTGTTCAGAAATCTAGTTGTGGATTGCGAACGAAGGGATTGTGATGCTCTTGCTCTCTTAGCCTCTCTTGCCTGCACCAGGCTTTGATACCATGTAAAGAATGAGGATGCAAGAGAGCTACACAAGACAAGCACAAAGCACACAGAGATGGAAAGCTTCTTCTTCTTCTTCACAGAAAAGAGAGTACAAAATGACTAAATGCTAAAGCTGAAAAGTAGCACATATGTACATGCGGTCACTAAGTGTGAACTCGCTAGAATCGTACTAGGCTGGCACTATAAGTGTAGTCCAGCTGTAGAATCACTGGCAGAGATCCTCTGTGTCGGTCACCTAACGCGCCAGTGAGTAAATGCCGTAAGCGGCCAAGACCCGTAGTGGATGCCAGCTCAAGGTGTAGAGCTCGACATCTCACCAAAGGGCATGCAATAGCCTATGAAACTCAAAGGCTCAATCCTATGGAGCAAGCTCTATGTATATATTAAAAGGAACTCCTTGCAATTCTACAAGCCTTAGACTCATGGAAGTACTATTTATTGGGAACTCCTTTCATTCTGCGTGGACGAATCACCAAAGCCTGAAGTACTTCATGACGCACGCCAACCTCTCCCACAAACAAATGATGTGGACAAATTTCCTTTTGCAATTTCATTTTCATATTGCTCACATTGCTGGCAAGCATAATTAAGTAGCCAATGCACTCTCAAGACGGCCAAGAGTGAACGCGATTTCCATAGAAACTCACAATGATCTATTTTCTATGATAGATGAGTACGCTATTGATCTTGATTTTAGAGATGTGATTTCATCCCTTCCACTCGGGAAGAAAGAGGAACCATTTACCTTACAAGATGGTTATCTTCTCTATGGCAATAGACTATGTGTTACTAGCTCACTATGTGAGAAAGTAATGTATGAATCACATGCTCCTCCTTATGTGGGGCATAGAGGGATTCAGTCTACCCTAAAAGGGATAGAAACATATTTCCATTGGCCTGCCATGAAACCAAACATATAAGAGTATGTTTCTAAGTGTGTGGTATGCCAAAAGACAAAGTTTGATAGAGGGAAGCAACCTGGATCGCTTCACCCTTTTCCAATCCCTAATTTACCATGGGAGAGCATATCCATAGATTTTATCTTTGGATTGCCTAAGTCTATCCATGGCAATACGGGAATATGGATGATAGTAGACAGGTTCAACAAACAAGCTCATTTTATACCTGTCAAAAAGCCTATCAAAGCCCATCAAATGGCAGCCCTATTCATATCACAAATCTTCAAGTACCATAGCTTGCCAATGTCCATAGTGTTGGATAGAGATCCTAGAATGACCAGTAATTTCTGGAAGGGTCTCTTTGAGAATTTAGGGACAAGGCTAAACTTATCTTTGGCCTATCACCCTCAAACGGATGGCCAGAGTGAAATAGCTAACCTAACAATTCTTGATCTACTAAAAGCCTATGTAATGGAAGTAGATCAAAGGTCCCAATGGGAGAAGTACTTACCCTTAGTGGAGTATTCCTACAATAATAATGTACAACCCTCCATGGGAAAAGCACCTCTTGAGGTAATTCAAGGAAGATCAAAAAGTCCCCTGATACTTAAGGTACAAGGGAAGATCTTCGTTGCGGATGAGTATAGCCAAGACGTACAAGAATCTTTCCAAAAGATCAAGGATGCTATCTCTATCTCACAAACAAAGGAAAAAGGCTGCTGCTGATAAGCATGGAAGAACCCAAGCCTTTAAGGAAAATAATTGGGTCTTGCTTAAATTTCCCAAGGCTTAATTAAGGCACACGACGGGCTAGAATCCTACGGGACACCAAGAATACTATGCTAATTTAGCAGAAAGGTACTATGGTCCCTTCTAGATTCTAAGACCAACCAATGAGATGGCCTATCAACTCAAGATGCCCAGTCATTGGCTCATACACAATGCTTTTCATGTGAGCCTACGTAAGCCTTACAAAGGAGATCCACCTCAAGAACCAACTATTGAAGACCCACCGGAGATCGAGGACCAAGAAGAGGTGCTGCAGTCCAAGTCCATTCTCCGACATGAAGACAAGGTATTGAGAGGCGGTAAGATTATCTGATGGTATCTTATTAACTTGAAGAACTATCCTTTTGAAGATGCTAGATGGATGCAAGGCATACAATTAAAGGATAACCTAAACCTTGTCAATGCTTAGAATGCTTCCCTTAAGTAAGCAAATGTAAAAATGTTTAAAATGAACAAAGTTTTTGTCTTATAAGATTCTCTTTTTCTTTATTGTCCACAAATGTTAAGAAGTATGCATGCTTAGGATCAAGTTTGCGGAGATGATGTCTTCCAAACACCAAGTAGAGCTTGTAACTGTACTATGGAAGATTGATAGGACTAATGCACAGACATGCTTGTGGTAGCTTAGGCTCTCAAGCACCAACTGGATTAGTCATCCATTCTGGAACGATGTCGTAGGGTAAGATAGGGATCCTCTATTCGCTAGAAAAAGGACTAATGAATAGGCTTTATCTTCTCTATCCCATAGTCAATGAGGACTATGATTTCAAGAGAGAGGTAATGTCGTAATAAATAATATCTAATTCTCCTAAATGATTTTCTCATGTTAAACTAATCATTTAATATGGGTAAGTACAAGGGGAGAAAAAGCTAGAATATTGGTTAAGCTGGCAGACCGATCACAGTTGGGATCCAAAGGATAGACAATAGTGATCCAAAGGGAGGGGCATCTGCAAAAGAGAAATGTGCAACAATGGGCTTTAAAGACCCTAAGGTTTAGCCCATTAAGACTTCCAAAATGCTAAGGTCCAAAATTCAAAGGTAAGGTCTAATGGCCAAAACCTAGGAAATATTGGATGCTTGTGGGAAGATTCAAAAGTCTTTCCACATCCCTATCTTGGACGGGGCGAGTCCTTCTAGTAGGGGATATGAGAGAAACACACACACACACACACACACACACACACACACACACACACACACACACACACACACACACACACACACACACACACACACACACACACACACACATACACACACACAAACACTCTAGCAAGCTCCCTTTACTTTACACAAAGGGAATAGGGGACACATGTCAGCTCCCTAGCCCAGTTTCTCCCCCAAGGTGCATTCAAATCCTTTTGGATGGCCATAGAGGTGGACCAATGAGAATTAGGTGAGAGTACATTCAGCTTAATTCATTTTAAAACACTTGATAAAAGAACCAATAGAAATTAGTCTCTCTAGAAGACTATTGGACAATCCCCCAAGGGGTCCAATGAGAGCAGCCCAATGGCTTGCCTGATTCCTACTGGCCAGAAGACTAAGGGGTCCAATGAGAGTTTAATTGCATTAATTAAATACATAAAGCTCTCACAAAAGGGGACAGGGGGACACATGTCACAAGGCTATCACTTATGCATCTTAATTATCATTGGCTAAGCTTTGCAAGGTCCAATAGGATGCCAGCATGAGTAAAAAGCAAGAGGGGTCGACCTAGGGAGAGAGAGGGGGTTGATTTTGGCAAGGATTATCACACACACTAACACAATCTCATGTGTGGAGTAAACAAGACTATCTTATTCTCAAGATTTAATAGAAAGCTCATCATCTACTCCAAGATTGTGAGAAGGGAGGCCTACACAAACAACTCTTGGCTTTGTGATGCAAATCCAACCAACAGCCAAGCTCCAATTCATGCTCATCTCCTCTAGCATGCTAATTACTAAGCTATGATAAGCTATTATGAGTGATTACGTGAGGAGACATACTTCTTTCTCGTAAGAATACTCCTTCTTCCTCTTGGTCAACTCTCATACCCCGCTAACTCTCACCATCTTTGAAGGTGCATGAGGACTTGGGTCTGAGACTGTGAGGGAATTGATGTTGTGTTTTATAAGTGTGAGCTTGGTGCTTGAGGCTTCTGTCTTCATTGCACCAGCAAGTCATTGAAGTGACACAAAGTATTGTATTGTAAAATGTCTCCCTTGATGGGGGAAACTTATAATACAAAGCCTTTTGGAGGGGGTACCAGCTCGATGTAAATCCGTCCTAAAATGTTGTCAATAGCTTAATTTCTCTCTCTCTTGAAGTATTGTTCATGCCTATCTAACTAGTGTTATGATTTTGTTTCTCTCTCCATCCAAGCACTCTTGCTATGCTCATTAGGAATCTATTCTAATGAAATGCTGACTATATCTATGTTATTTTCCGCTACACACAAGTTACTAGACCATTGAAGACAATCTACAAATTGAGCAGGGTTTATCCAAACTTAGTGAAACTTTGCTAGGGAGCTTAAATTGAGTTGCTTTACCTGTTTTTTGTTTCAACATCTTGTCAAAAAAATGCTACAAAATTCCAAAAGTAAATAATTGCAATTATTTACATCTGCTCCATATTGAGACTTTTTGCACAGCTGAGTATACCACAAGGTCAAGCATATCAATTAGACTGCTCATATCAAATTTGGTGAAATTTGGATCACAAAAGTGAGACTTAAGCTAGATTCTCAAAAACTCAGTCTACAGACAGTTTGATAACTTGGACAAATCTTGTTCAAACTTAGTGAAACTTGTCTAGAGACTACAACAAGGTGTCTAAATGGAAAAAAAATTCTAAAAAGTGAGAAAAACCAAGAAAAGTAAATAATCATATTATTTACTTTTGAGCCCCAGAGACAAGATTTTGGATTTTTGAGCTTGTACAATGTTAGAACAACATAATATAGTTAGCAAAAATTATACAACCTTTGAGAGAAAACAACTAACTTGGTTAAAACTGACACAAGAACCAGATTGCAGGCAAGGAATTGGGAGCTTGATAGGAGTTGAATTCAAGTCAAGTGAAAAAATGGATAACAATCTAATCCACCGGTAAGTACTCTATCCAAGGCTTAACAACTCTATATGAACCTTAGATCTGGTCGTACACTAGCAAATCAAGGCATATTTGGAGAGACCGCTAGTAGAGTATCCACCAAAGAGAGTGTGAATCAAGGTAATCAATTGGGCACTATCTTTGAAGAATTTCCAGACACTTATTCTGACTCAACTTCTGAAATGTCTTCCTATTCAACTCAGTCAGGATCCAGAACAACAGTGCGATATAAGCACATACTCACTTTTTATAAGACTAACGCCCATGGAGCTCAGGTTTACCTGGATCCTAATGAGAAGAGTATGAAAATCGCATTGACGACCATGACATAGAGCTTGAAGAGGAAATTAGGGCAAACAAACAAGAAAAAATGTATATGGATAAAAACGGGATTCAATATGTAAAAGCTGAAAATCCTAATGTGATAGACAAATGGGGGCTAGAAGTGAATACAATAATTTTGGATATGGCAACAAAAGAAGGTCCACCAACTTTAGAATTAAAGGGATACTATCAAGTTGATCTGAAACCTTCGAAACGACTTAACACTGATAATCCTAGGATTGGAGTCTATTGTTAGGAGGATAGTAACGTCAAGGATCTATTATGGACCTCTCATGCCAAACCAGGGCAGTTAACACCCGTGAAGATCATCTATATCTTCAAGATCAAAGACAAGGGTTTAGCAAATCTACTATCTTATGTATTTAGGGATTGTTATAACAATAACTTTGTTATGATGAGTCCTGAGGAGGTAGAATAGACCAGATACCAAGGGTACTCTATAAGAGATTGGATATTGGGGCAAGGACCTGATCCTATTCCAAGAGAGGAACTCTATGAGAGATATTTTGGGAGCAATGTTAAAAAAACCAAACCTACCTCATCACAAAGAAAACCGAGTGACATTAGAGCCAGTGCAGGGCTAGATGAGTCACTATTTCCAACAGATTGGTTTGAAGGACTCGAGACATGACCAACCGCCAGAAGAGTTGGAGCTGAGCCAAACAGATGTGTCAAACTAACTAATTTTAAAAAATGGGGCAGAAAATATAGTGGATGTGGGGATCCATATGACCACTTAGCTAGCTTCAAGCAAGTGCTAAGAGCAGAATGCATGTTTGATTTGCACACTCAATTTGAGAGATTTAGAATGACTATAGAAGGAAAATCTTTGACATGGTTCCAAAACATTCCACCCAGGGAAATCATGGATTTAAATACATTAGCTCAAGGATTTGTAGTTGCATGTTCCAAAACTAAGATTAAACATAATACGGTAGCTCAAATCTATAGCTTCAAACAGAAACAAGGTGAGTCTGTTAGGGATTGTGCAACTAGGATGAAAGCAATACATTGCAAGATGCCCATAATTAGAGATACGAGCAGAAGAAAGATTAGAGTCATTGTTTCTAGAAGGATTTCTCAACAAAGAACTTCATGCTATACTGTATAGCAAGAAGCATACGACCCTAGAAGAGTGTGTATTAGATGCTATTCACTTGGGAGACAATTGTGATATTTTCAATGAAGGAGATGTCCCTAAGGATACTCTGAGTGAGAAAACAACATCCACAAAACCAACATAAGTGGGAATAGCTATTGCACCATCACTTAGATCCATAGAAGACATGCTCAAAAGGGATGAACAAAATGATGAAAAATATGCAAATAGCTCCTATGAGAGGAACTAGGCAAGGAATACCTCAACACGGACAACCAATTAAGCCGCAAAAATGGTGTGCCATTGAGGATAAATGGACAAACCATGAGACCAATGAGTGCTATCATTGACCAAAGTATGATGGAAATTTTCAATATGTGCCTATGAGACCACAAGGACAACCCATGTACAAATATCAACCTAATATGGCCCCAACACAAAGACTTCCGATGGGTATGGAAAGACCACAACCAGTGTTGGGTCAACAACCTCCATTTCTATGACATAATGCAATGCCTGTAAAGTACACGCATGCAGAAGGAGTCATAGATGAACAAGCATTAGTGCCTGTTACACCTTATGTCGAGCCTAGTCTATATAGAGTAATGGTAGAAGGAGAGTGGTAGAATTCACATCCAGCTTCAATGGAAGGACATGTGACTTATGCTACATCAGAGCTTACAACGATGTACTTTGTAGCTAATCAAGGTGTTAGACCTCCAATGGTAAGACCCATGATTAAGCCAAAGACTAAAAACTGTCATAATTGTTGTGCAGATGATCGTTGGAAAAATGAATACCCATAACTTGACAAGAACATTAAGCCAGTTGAAGATTTTTGTACACAATGCTGCAATAAAGGAGGACACTTTTTTGAAGATTGTCCAAAAAATCTGTTAAACAAAGGAAAAGAAGTGGTGAATGTAGTCCAAGTGATACCTAGTAGCTCTTCAAAAAGTGAACCTATTGTTCCAATCAAGGTGATCACTAGAGCACAAACTAAGAAAAAGAAACATAACTCCTCTGATGAATCAGAAGATACTAAAAATTCCTCTTAAAAGACCAAGAAAAGAAAACATCAAAGCTATGAGTTGAGAAAACAGAAACAAAAGGATGAAATTGAGGAAAAAGCCAAGAAAGTATTCCAGGAAAAAGTGAAAGACACTGGGAGTGAAATTAAGGAAACCACAATAAAATCTGGAAGATCAACTTTGGTAGACAAAATTTTTGAGCCAATTAATGCACCCTTGGAAATTAAATGGAATCTTTCCAAGCGGGACTTATACATACCAAAATATGGAAAACAAATGGAAAAACTATCCTTCTCCAAACATGGAAGCAGCTAAGCTTGAAGCTTATCAAAATTTGGTAACAAGAAATGTTGGAAAAACAAAAACCCAAGCTTGAGAGTATAGAAAAACCTGAGGAGCTTCTGGTAGAAACCAATAAAGAGAAATCCAAAGTGGTGGCAGAATCCCACCTTGAAACTAAAGAGCCAGAACTCATAGTTCCTAACAGTGAAGATGCTTTAGATGGAGTTCCATTTGTGCAAATTGGCTAGGACATTTATGGGAAAAAGTGAGAGAGATTAATGATTGGAGCATAACTTTGAAATCAACTCCTATAGAGGATGTCTCGTTAGACAATTTACCTCTTGATATGGACATTGATATACAATCCTTGTATGGGGATTGTGGCTCTGAAGCATCAGAAATGTCTAAACCATTGACTCTAAAAATACTACCCTCTTACTTAGGAGACAACGAAGATGAGTCCATAGTGTGCAAAACCACTCGCGTAAAAAGAGCGGAACAGACCCTAGAGGTAGAGAACATCCATTCAATCATGTGAAGGAGTACGAGCGGAAGTGTGACACGAGAGAGAGTGCGAGAAGAAGAGCACGACGATATGGTGAACTCGCTCTACAGTAATGTGTAGAGCATAGTGAGTTCTTATTAGGTTTTTACAAAAGAGTATGTGTACATACCTGGCGGCCTGCCCACTTACCTGGGCGACCACATTGGGCTTTATACCCCAACAACCTCCCACTTAAAGTCCAATGTGGTACATTAAGTGTGAGAGAATCTACTATACAAGCTAATATACAAGAGATGTAGAGAAGTGATGTACTACCCTACACCTAACTACTTGCGAAAATGCGCAAAGCTCTCTGAGGGAAGTCCTTTTGTAAGTAGATCAGCAGGATTTTCTGTGGTGTGAACTTTGACAAGCTGAAGTTGCTTATCCTCGAGCATTTCCCTGATGAAATGATACTTCACATCCACATGCTTTGTCTTTGAGTGATAAACTGGATTGCGAGCCAATTGTATAGCACTTTGACTATCACAATATAACATAGGAATCTCTTCTTTGATTCCCAAATCTGTTACTAGTTGATTAAGCCAAATTGATTCTTTGCATGCCTCTGATGCTGCAACATATTCAGCCTTTGTAGTAGACTGAGTAACACAATCTTGTAATCTAGAACGCCATGATAGTGCTCCACCAGCCAATGTAAAGACATACCCTGACGTAGACCTTCGGTTGTCTAAGTCACCTGCATAATCTGAGTCTGTAAAACCCTTTACACTTAGCTCCTAGCTCCCATAGCATATATGCATACTCTTTGTAGCTTTCAGGTATCTCAATATTCCTTTCACTGCCTCCCAATGTTTCTTGCCTGGGTTTGACATGTATCGACTTACTACTCCCACTGCAAATGCAATGTCTGGGCGAGTAGCAATCATTGCATACATCAAACTACCCACTGCAGACGCATATGGAATCTTATCCATTTCAGCCTGTTCGTCCTCAGACACAGGACAATCTTGTTTGCTAAGTTTCACATATGGTGGCAATGGAACACTCAGTGCCTTTCCCTTCTCCATATTGAAACGTTGCAAAACCTTGTCAATATACTCTATTTGAGATAACCAAATCAACTTCTTTGATCTGTCTCTCTCAATGCGCATACCAAGTATATGACTTGCCTCACCCATGTCTTTCATGTCAAACGATTTTGCCATCTTTGACTTCAAAGCTGAAATTTCTTCCAAGTGCTTGCCAGCAATCAACATGTCATCCACATACAAAATAAGGATCAGCCAACTACCATCCTTAGCCTTCTTTGTATATAGACAGTGATCGAACTCACTACGTTTGTAGCCTTGAGAAAGCATAAACTTGTGGAATTTATGGTACCATGCCCTCGGTGATTGTTTTAAGCCATAAAGACTCTTTAACAACTGGCATACCCAATCTTCCTTGCCTTTCTCAACAAACCCTTCTGGCTGCTGCATGTAAATTTCCACATCTAAATCACCATGCAAGAACGCTGTCTTGACATCCATTTGGTGCAACACCAAATCTAATATGGCAACCAATGCAAGAAAGCATCTCAATGTAGTCATCTTGACCACTAGAGAGAAGACTTCATCAAAGTCAATGCCTTGTTTTTGCTTAAAGCCCTTTGCAACAAGCCTTGCTTTGTACTTTGGCTGACTATCATGAGCGGTGATCTTATACCTGTAAACCCATTTACAAGGTAGAGCCTTTTTGCCTTGTGGTAATTTAACTACCTTCCATGTCTTGTTTTTATGCAGAGCTGTCATCTCTGACTGCATGGCCAATTGCCAATTCCCGGAGTCCTTCATTTGCACTGCTTCCTTGTAACATGAAGGCTCATTGCAATCAGTCAACATGACATAGTTCATAGATGGAACAAACCTATCAGGAGGTCGCGTGACACGTCCAGATCTACACACAATAGGTGGCTCAGGCTCAGCCACAACCTGTGGTTCCAATCTATCCTGTCCTTGCTCCTCTTGAGCCCTGACATTTTGTCTTGCACGTGCAGGTCCATCTTCTTGGAAGACAACTCTTCTAATCTCCTCAACCCTCTCTGGTTTAGAATGATATTTGGATTCATTAAAGTGAACATCATTGCTGCAGACAACCTTTCTGGATTCGGGATCCCAAAGTCTGTACCCCATCTCACCAGAATTACCATAGCCTAGAAAGATGCACTTTCTACTCTTTGGCTCAAGTTTGTTCCTAAATTCCTTTGGAACGTGAGTATATGCTTCACAGCCAAAGACTCTGAGATGCTTGTATGAGGGCATTTTGACTGACCATACCATCTCTGGCACTGAATCCTTCTGCAAAACCTTGCTAGGAGATCTATTTACAAGATGAACAGCTGTTGATACAGCTTCAGCCCAAAACCCATTTGGCAGCTGTGCATTAGACAACATACTTCTGACCTTCTCTTGTATGGTCCTATTCATACTCTCAGCAACACCATTTTGAGGAGGATTGTAAGGAGCAGTAAGTTCACGTTTTATACCTTTTGACTCACAAAAGTCCTGAAAGGCCTTTGAAACATACTCTCCACCATTGTCAGTGCGTAAGCATTTAAGCTTCTTGCCACTCTGATTCTCCACAAGTGTCACAAACGTTTTGAAAACACTAAACGCTTCATCCTTGTGCTTGAGAAAGTAAACCCATACTTTCCTCGAGTAATCATCTATAAATGTCATAAAGTAAGAAGCTCCCCCTAGAGATAGGTTAGGCATAGGTCCACACAAATCACTATGAACAAGTGCCAACTGTGTATCTCTTCTACTGCTTCTATGATTATGTGGCTGTTGTGTTTTCTTACCATACAGACAATGTTCACAGAATTCAAAATCTTTAAATGAAAAGCCAGGCAAATAACCAGAACGAGACAAGATTTCCATTCCCTTCTTGGACATATGTCCTAACCGGCTATGCCACAAAGAAACGTTCGGTTGCTCGATTACATTTTTAGAGACATTTGATACATAAATCATGTAAAGTCCTCCAGACTTTACTCCATGTGCTACTGTCATAGAACCCTTGGATATCTCCCACATGTTCTTTCCAAAAGTGGTGATGTAGCCAGCATCATCAAGTAAACCTGTGTTGATCAAGCTCTTTGTAATTGCGGGAACATGTCTCACATTCTTCAGCGTGAAAGAAGAGCCATTCTGAAACTTCAATTGAAGATCTCCGACACCTAAGATCTCACATGTCTGCCCATTGCCTAGCCGAACATGATCTTTAGTGGTCACATAAGAAGTAAACCACTCCTTGTTTGGAGACACATGAAGTGATGCCCCTGAGTCTATAATCCAGTCACTCAGTGCATTTCCATCAGATGCTGTAAGAAGAGCTGAGTCCATTGTATTCTTCAAGAAGTAGATGTCTCCTGACAATAGACTGTCATCCTCTGCAACAGTGTTTGTCACATTTATTTCTTGAATCTTCACTGAGGACTTGTTCTTCTCACCATGGTCTTCAGCTTTCTCTTTGCCTTTTTCTGCTTTCCATTCTCTGCAGTCTCTTTTCATGTGACCCTTCTTGCCACAATGGTAGCATTCTATGTCACTCTTGCCTTTAGCACTGCGGGACTTGCTACGAGACTGATTCCTCTTTCCACCTTTGTACTTTTCTTTGGTCCTTCCCCTGACAACTAAGGGTGTTCCTTTGCCTTTGTCCATTGTCTTTCTATTGGTTTCTTCAGTAAGCAGACTTCCTTCTACACCTGCTATGTTCAAACCATCTGGAGGTGCAGAATTACTCAAAGCTGTGCGAAAAGTGTCCCAACTTTCCGGCAATGTGATCAACAGGAACATAGCTCTAACAGGTTCATCAAACTTGACGCCTTGAGCTGACAACTGACTATAGATTGTGTTGAATTCATTCAGATGATTGGACATAGGTGTCCCTTCTTTCATCTTCAAGTCAACAAGCTTCTTAAGCCAATATACCTGTAAAGCTGCACTCTGCTTCTCATAAAGATCACTCAGCTTTAACCATGCTTGATAAGCCGACATCTCGTCTGCTACATTGAAGTAAACGCTTTCTACCAAAGTCAGCATAATGGTAGAAAGTGCCAATTCATCCATTTCGCTCCATTCATCTTCGTCCATATCTTCTGGTTTTATCCCCTTGAGCTTTATAGGTTTTATCTGCTTCTTTTGTACCAACACGTGCCAAATCTGCTACTTCCACAATGGGAAATTGGTTCCATCCAGCTTCTTGATATTGTAAAGAGCAGTGTCATGTGATCCAGCCATAGCTACGCTTCACACTAGTTTACTTTCTTGGGAAAAATTCGGTAGAGTTTCCCCTGTAAACTGACCTCTGAACCAATATCAACCTGTCAAATGAACCAAGAAAGGTTCAGATTCTGCATAAATTTCGGCAAAGTCTCATTTGTAAAATGGCTCTGGTGTACTAAAAAACAGACCAAAAAACAACTCAAAAAACACTGTCTCTCTGACACTGTAAGCTGTGGGTAAACCTGTCCTGCACATGTACTGTCTCTGACTGTCCTGTCACTGTCCTGTAAGCATAGACTGCGACAATGCCTCGACGGCAGTAAAGCAAAGATGCAATCCCAACTGTCTAACTCACAGTCAATACATCCTAGCTGCCTATCTAAGGGTGCTCGAGGGATCGCTCCAAGATCTGTATCACCGAAAGGATCTCAACATTCGAGAATCCCCCAGCTCAATAAAACCTCACTCGACCCTCAACAAAGGCTGCAGTAAATCTGACAGTACATAGACTTCCCACAAAGTCATACATCCACAAATTTCCCACTGTATGCTGTAACTGCTGCGGCGGTTGTTTGTTGCGTGACTCACAGCCAACAAACCCTCAACAGACATACATCATCTCTGACAATACATCCCATGTGGAAGTACCTGCAATGTAAGGATGAAATTTGGAGTATTAAGCAGCAAACACAAGCTACCTGATGAACTAGTGGATGTCGCCTACAGTCTGTGTGTAGATGCGCCCGTGTCGTATGTGACACGCCTCAAAGAACTGTGAGCCGTCCTTCGATGTGTAGACAGCCACAAATCAACACTCTGGGAGTGTCGATATCCTCAGCACCTGCAGTCGTAGGCCGAAAAACCCAAATTTGCAGAGTCGGATCTGCACCAACCGAGACCACGTAGTCGAAAATGGCCTGCGCAGACCTTTGTCGAAGCTGAACGGTGGCCGAGATGACCTCAGAATGAAATTCTGAGAACACCAAGCCCTTCGAGCACCAGTTGAAGGAGTACGAGCAGAAGTGCGACACGAGAGAGAGTGCGAGAAGAAGAGCACGACGATATGGTGAACTCGCTCTACAATAATGTGTAGAGCATAGTGAGTTCTTATTAGGTTTTTACAAAAGAATATGTGTATATACCTGGCGGCCCGCCCACTTACCTGGGCAACCACATTGGGCTTTATACCCCAACATCATGTCAGCACCCATTCAATGTATTCTTACCTTGGGAAAACTGTTAAAAATCAGACCATATTTATGGAATGATTTACAAAAAACTCTAGAGAAGGTGGGGAGAACCAGGCTAATCGTAAATTTTTTGGATAAATTGAAACATGAATTGGATAACAAGGAGATAAAATCCATCACTATGAACAAAATTGGAGAATACTATGAAGGGGAGGAAGGAAAGACAACCCTTCCAGTGAGATATTATAAGATCCCCAATTTTTGGGTTTCTTCTAAAAATAAGAAAAATAGCTTTCAATATCTATTTTGCCAAATTTTGACTTAAGAGCTTGATAGTATTGGAAGGTTCTAAAGTAAAAAGCAAGGTCATTTCCATGTTCCAGTAGGTTATACGGACGTTTGGTTCAGTTTTGGAAAAATCCGCTATTTTTAGCTTTTTCATGCTTTTTATGCTTTTAGATTCTTTTTTGCAAAAAGCAAGGTCAGATCCTTGATCTACGTGCTCCAAGGAAGCTATGGTCCAATTTTGTAAAAATCTGCTTTTGAATGCTTTTCACACTATTTTTAGCTTTTCATGATTTTAAGTGCTTTTTAGTGAAAAGTGAGTCCGCTTTCTTTTAATCCAATGGACAAGGGAAACTCGTGGCTCAATTTGAGAAAATTTAAATTTTCTTTCTTTTTACCTATTTTTAACTTTTTGTGCTTTTCGACGTTTTTGAAAAGCAATGTGTTTTTTATGATGACCTAAACATAAAAATATTAAACTTAATCTCCATCAGATTTAAAAATGATCACCCGGAGCAAAAACGGGACCAAACGGGATTTTTATGGAAATTATTTTTATAAAAAGCGGTATCATAAATACGTTGGGGTAGTATGAGAAAGTCATAATTATGTCGAGACATTACGGTGGGACATAGTCTAGCTAAGGTTCCATTAGTGGGCCGGATACTGTTCAATTGGCCAATTTTAATGTAAAAATTGGATGGTAAGTGAAAGAGTTGACTACCAAAAGCTATGCCATGTTTCTAGAAAAGATTGAAGTTTTTTCCCAAAAGCTTGCAGCTAATCCTGGCTGAGAGGTAGCGCTACCTTCTGGCTTGGGACTCACTCCGGCCTACTACACTTGCCTATAAATTATCGGTTACTACTTAGTTTTCAGTGTCGTCTATCGCGTCTACTACCTCGAGGCTATACGTATCTATTATATGGAGTGGTGCAAGCTCTTCATCACCATCTCCATAAGCTCTTCTCTCACGAAGAAGAAGAAGAAGAAGAAGAAGAAGAAGAAGGATACTCTCTCTCTACTTGCTTACTATCTTCTCTCTCGTTTCATGGTGTACGCGCTCTCCGGAAGCTTTCGTGGAGAATACCTCTATGTAGCTCTCATCACCGCTCTCTTGCGGCAAAGCAAGAAGCCTTTCGACAACCCCTAATGGATTCTAAAGCATGGTGAGAAGCTCTAAATCCCATAGCCATCATCTCTCTCGATCTCTCTCTCTCTATGTCGTTTTTTTGAGTAGTCACCCTCTCGATGTTTTTTTTTTCGTATACGAGTGCATGGATTAATCAAGTATGTATGAAGTTGCCTCATGATTATTTCATCATGTTTAACACGCTGATTTATGCACATGATGCGTTCATGATCACGTGCGTGCATAAAAAGCGCTTTTCGTTTCACGTCATAGAGACAGGACGAACAATGTTTCGGTCATAAATCACAAACCGTTATGAATCAGGCCTAACCCTTTATGCCAGAGATAAAACACGTCATTTAGGACATTTTCTCTCTTTGGTTTCATATTGAAAACACGCACGAGCTAAGAGATATGGTCAAAAAACAGCTTCCTGCCCACTTCACAACCATTTTTTTAAAACTCCAGGCTCCTTGGAGAACCACTATATAGATTCATTGGATGGGCAAACCCATTTAACCAACCGGAAAGCTTGATGAAACTTGATGATAAATGTATTTAGGTCTCCATTATCACCTAGGGAATGCAAGTTATTAATCGTTTCATAACCGATTTTACCTACACGTGTAAGGACACTACCAAGGGGGGTACCATATGACGTCGTAAAGTTACCAAAGCTGTTTATGTATGATTTATGGCTTGTTTTGGTGAGTTCATTTCAGTTTCTAGATGCCCATAAACTTATGTGAATGTATATGGTTAGACATCCCGAACGGCATAGGCATATATGATTAAAGTGGCTTTTTTTTGGGGTTACCGTTCGTTGTGTGAGTACCATATGGGTGAAGTGATGTGTTAGAGTGATATTCTATATTATGGAGCTGAGCTTGATGCATTGGTTTGAGGTCAAATACTTTCATTTGTATGTTCTGCATGCTCCCAAAAATACCAAAAAGGTGTTTTTTGCATATGTGTGAAGTTATGGTTTATGGTTGACCTAAAGGTCGGAGCTGTTTTGCATCATGTTTATGGTGATGGAATGTTATCATATGATGTATGGGAACTCATGGTTTGATTGGATGCCTCATATGCATGGTTATGACTGCTTTCCACCTTTCTAGGTCAAAACTAGCTCTATGTGCTAGGGAGGTGAAGTGAAGATGTGATGCATCAACTTTGCATGGTTGGATGTTGTCAAAATTGAATTTTTATATCATAATTAGTTGTTGGTTGGAATCTTTTTATGCATGAAGGAATCACGTCTTAAGGGTCATATGTGTGTCGACTCCGACTGATTTCAGGGTATACGTCAAACTCCAAGTGTGGGAGTTGGTTCAGTGTGGTTATGATTTATGGTTAAGGGCTAAGATTCCCTCATGGATTATGGTTGTGATTTTATGGTGGAAGCCAGTGTGGCTTATGGATTGTTTTTAGATATGGTTACGCTGCCAAAATTTTTGCAGCCATGTTATGTTCTAAAGTGGTTATGCAAGATTGGTCATGCCTCACCCAAGTTGGGTGGAGTGCTTGCCTGTGTTATGTGATTGGATTATGGTTTATGGTTTTGGGAATGAATCATGAAGTGAACTAGAAGGTTTATGGTAGTCATGTAAGGGTAGAGACCCTGTACAGTATAATTGCTTGGAAAAGATTGTTTGTGCATATGGGAAGTGCTATTGTGATTGGACTCATGTGTTATGTTTCTCATGGTAGTGTTGCTACAAGACTAGGAAAACCTACATCCCATAGCCTTAGACTAAAGGGTCGTTGATATGGGGCTTTGTTGGATCGGGGGTGTTGCCTAAGTCTTCTTCTTCTACACGGTTAGTGCGTCGGGGGTTGCATGACCTACACGGTTAACACATCGGGGGTTTTGCCTTTGCTTTGCCTAAACACTCGATGCTAGGCATCAAAGAGACATGGCGCCTAAATTGGTATGGTTGGTGTTGATACCCTACCACCTACTAGTACTTGGGATCCTTTCAGAGCTCAGGTTCATGGAGGGAGGTGAAGCGGCCTCAGCCTATGTCTAGCTCAGGTAAGTTGGAGGTGTTTTGGCTCACTCCCTGCAAAGTGAAATTCTCTCTGTCTATAGTAGAGCAGATGTGGATGGGTGGACTAGTCGATCCCTACACAGGGTCCAGTGCTGTGCTAGTTATTTTATCATAAACTTTTTGATGTTATGGTTTACCCAGATTTTGTCATTGCATTAATACATGGTTGTCTGTTTCATTTAGACGGGACATTTAAAGATTCTCTATTGTCATTTTCTCATGTCTTTGTGCACTCTATTTCACTCTCCACTATATTCTCTCTCTCTGTCTCTCTCTCTCTCTCTCTCTCTTCCCGCAACGCGGTCTATACATATATTCACCCTCTACAATGTTGTATTTTTTCTTGAGTACGCTTTCATTCGAAACACCCATTCAATGGTAGCACTAGTCGATAGGTACCTCTGGATGTAGTCTGGCTCATGGCCTAGACTCCATGCTTCGTTGGGCTCTAAGAACTCCTCCCCTATGCAAATGCTTCTGCAAATCTGATGTATATTGAAAATTATATAAAAATATAAATTGTATATTTTATGCATAGACCCTCGGGGAGGGGTATCTCTCACCTAGTATCAGATCCAACGCTTAAGGTTACGGGGATAGCCTAAATCCTGATACTAGTCGGGTTAGCTATGCAGCATGCACGCATTCATGCATGCTGTTTGAGAAAAGATATTGTATTCATGATGCATCTATAAGTAACATTGGTTGATGGTACTTGTTTGACTTGTCTTCTTGGGTGGAAGTGTTTGGTTCGAGTTGTGGTGAAGTGGTTGAAGTGTTCAAACAACGGAGTTGTAATTTGTTTGAATGTTTGTTTTATAGTAACAATGGCTCCCAAAGTGATGTCTAAATGCTTTATCCAGGGGAATGAGGTTTTGGCCATAGTGTTCAACAATATGGCGACACTGTTGTCCAGGGATGAACGGGAACTCTTTTACTTAAATCGGGACCAAAATCTTCGGCATTCCAGGAAGCACAACTTGTTGGAAGACTGTTGACCGTACTTACCTTACGTGTCACCAAGAACCCTTCTGTCAATTCTTCATCTATATTGACGACAGTCCAAGAGATTGGTTTGCCAACCTCAAACTACTTCAACTCTAGTCCTAGAAGACATGCTCCACTACTTAGCAATGCATTCCCAAATGTTAAGGATTGCCGAAGTCGCTAAGAAGTTTGAAGCTTTGCAGCTCTCATAGGAAAGGAGAAGCTAGAGGATAACTACAGACCACGTTGTCGCATGGGAGGTCTGAGAGAATACCCTATTATGAGAGTTAAAAGAATATTTAGAGAATACCCTGTTATGAGAGTTAAAAGAATATTTAGAGAATACCCTGTTATGAGAGTTAAAAGAATATTTAGAGAATTAGCTCCAAGACACCCATAATATTGTAATGAAATTATAAAGATTAAATTTTGATGAATAAAAGAAGCGTAGACTCAGTTTTGGTTCACATGTGTACTAATTTCTCTCTCTCTCTCTCTCTCTCTCTCTCTCTCTCTCTCTCTCTCTCTCTCTCTCTCTCCTTGTCTTGTTTTTAGATGGATCTTCTTAATTGTCTAGATGAACTCCCGAGTGACTTTGCACAAAGAGTCTTTTTTAATTATGCGGTTGGATTCATTCTCCATTGAGGAATTGAAGTGGTTCAAGTTTCAATGGGGACTAGAGACTACCTTGTACCAACACTTACGTAGCATGGGAGTTATATGCTGAAGCTCAGCCTGAACATTGAACGTAAGTGCCTGATAGTTTTATGACCAATCCATAGCTTTGGGTAAAGGAAAATATCCAAGAAGGTGACGTTAAAGTGCAAGGATATGTTCCTTACCTTAACCTATGTTCTCTTTTGGACATACCCAGTCGTGAACTCATACTTAGTAAGAAGGCCCTTATGCTAAACCAAAGATACGCCTTTTGTGAGAAGGTCATAATCAGAGTATGGAAGAAGTCAAATGGCGGCAACCGATTCTATTATGTACCCCAGGATTGGTTCAATAGAGTCTATAGACCTATTCTCAGATACAACCCTCACAATGTTACTGTTACCTTTGATGACTACAAAAATCCAAGGTGCATTAGTGACTTTGCCAAGCACAACCAATGGCAGTGAACTCGAGAAGATATTTCTATAGAGGTGATGTAAATGAATGACATACTCACGTAAACTGCTTTAATGGATTACCACCCACGGATATATCACAAGGAGAGGAATGGTACGAAAAGGAAGAGGTGAATTTCAATGCACAAGTTGAAGTGCTAAACTTTGATACTTGAGATATGAATAAATATTGGGGTAGGACCTCGGTTGTAGGAACCAAGAATTGGTTCAAAGGACCCTTTTGTATTTATGTATCTCCCTAGAAACACTATGTACCTTTTTGGTCTTCTGCGGTTATAAAAATTTGATTTTGATATAGCACATTGTTTTGAGGATATAATATTTGAGTTTGAATCTTAGTTTTATCATTCTAACTAACTTGAGTGATGGGGTGTGTGTGTAGATGACTGAAATCTTACCTCAAGGGACATGGGCCGATATACTCTCCCACCTTATGGTGGAAGAGCATTTCCAAATTGGAGTGGAAGTGCAAAGGCTTGTCACTACCACGCATAACGGGGAAAAGAAGAAAAGGTTGATGTCTACGAATTTCATTGTACCTAATACCTTTCGATCTTGGTATCATTATGCTACATGCAACCCTGAGTTTAGACCACCTGAGCATAAACCCTCACATGTTGGGAGTATCAAGTGGATACAATCCAAGTGGATGCAACCCTGAGTTTAGACCACCTGAGCATAAACCCTCACATGTTGGGAGTATCAAGTGGATACAATCCAAGTCACTAATCAAATATTGTACATAAATGCTTATGAACTTACCCTAAGACCGACAAAAGAAACATGGATGGCCAAAAACATACTTCCTTTAGTAATGGCTACAGGATGCTTTGACATTGTTATGTTAAGTGTATGGGGCCAGCAATGCAAAAACAACGACCAACATTCCTTTAGCTTGGTACCTTGTAAGTTGTTCTTTGATTTGTTTTGAAGTCACAACTCTACAATCCTCGTAATGTAAAAATTTCATACAATGTCTACAACAGACCTCAGTGCCTTACAGATTGTGCAAATATACACAACTCAGTTGGATGGAACACAACGGATGTGTTTCCAAAAGAATTTGCCTACTTTGATGATTACTTTGGGTACAAGAAGGCGATTGTCCACACCAAAATGGGGGTACCTCTAACAAACAAATCCCTTACTCAAGAATGGTATGACTCAAACTCCAATGAAGAGATGTTCCAACCAAAGATCACAAAGGATTATTGGAATCACCCATTTGTATATACTCAAGGAATGGGACAACTATGCTCCATTGGTGAAAGGATATCAGAATGGATATTACCGAGTGCATTATGTCAGAGCCATTAGGATTTATTAGAAACTTTCGAGACACTTTGTAGAGTTTTCAAAAGCCCATAGTTTTGTGATGTAGAAATTGGATTAATTTATTTGTTATTCTTTCTCGTATTTCTCTCTCATCTTATCTTCAAATGTCTGTTCTATTTGATTTAAGGACTTCGAGTGGATTAGAATATTTTACTAAGTGTAACCTTGGTTGATATGGTGTAGTAAGTTACCATGCCTCCTAGAGGAAATGCGGATGCTGCTGCTAATGCAAATGCACCTATTGTTCCTCAACACACCATCATCGATAGAGACATCGATGCTATGCTTCGCAAGTCTCAACCTGGAAATTTTAGCGGGGAAGGAAAAGATGTAGGCAAAGTTCTTGAAGATTGGATTGAGCGCATGGATGACTACTTTGATTTGGCTCATTTATCAGAGTAAGCAAAGCTATCATCGCTAAGTTCAAACTAGAGAAAACAACCAAGCATTGGTGGAGAGACCATTGCATAAAAAACAATGTTGATCTAATGTTGTAACTTGGGATTACCTTAAAACCCAACTCAAGAAGAACTATCAGAACAAAGTCTATCATTCAAACCGTTGAATGAGTTTCTTGATTGTACTCAAGGAACCAGAGATCTCGAATCATACTATCAACATTTCTTAACACTTGTCAAGTATGCTCCAGCAGAGATGACTCAAGAGGTTAAAGGAGCTCAATTCGTGTCAGGTTTACATAATCCTATGAAGACTAGACTACAGAGTCTTCGTCTTACCAATTTTGCGGATGTCCTTGATGCAAGAAAACCCATTGAAATAGAGTTATCTACTACCAGAAAGAGGAAACCAGAACCTGTTCCTATTCGTGAAATCAAAAGGCCTCATCCCGAGGAGGAAGAGAGATCTGAAAACCCACAACAAAGAAGAGAGAACTTATTATGTATGAAAGCCAGATAGGATCATTTGTGCTACACTTGCCTTGATCCTAGTCATCAATCCAGGGATTGTCCATTTAACAATTCAAGATTCACAAGATTGGTGGACAATTATGAATTTAGAAACTTCAATCCAAATTGGAACTTCGGAATTTTAGACCCAGACTGTAGACGGCTAGATAGTTTCACTATGTGGGAACTTCCTCTTGGGAGATGGGCAGCTAATTACTTAGTAGTTACTATGGTAATTACTACAGTAAACCCAAAGTGTATAAATAGGGCCCATTACATTGTAATCGGGTTGGCAATTGTTATCATTTGGGTTAGCACTTTGGATACACTTGTACTTGAGAATCATTGGCAGTGTTGTCGGCTGTACTCTCTCTTTGTAAATCATATTCGCTGTAATCTTTATCTGTAATCCCAATCATGGCATATATTCCAATTACACTTACTTCTCATCCAGTCTTCTGAATCTGAATCTGAACATTATTTCCAGTACATAAGTCTGATTCTTATTCCAGTATCCAAATTCCAGTCTAGTTTCTGATTTCTGTCCAGACTACTCTCTAAAATCTTCTCACACTAGTAGTAGCTGAAATCTTCTAACACTGGAATTAGTTGTCTCAAGAGATCAGCTCCAATTCCATTTTGGCGATCACGGTGGCTCAAGCTGAAGCTCGTTGACTGAAAGACTCTTCTCCTAGTTGGA
This sequence comes from Adiantum capillus-veneris, assembly GCF_014529385.1. Classification (NCBI taxonomy): domain Eukaryota; kingdom Viridiplantae; phylum Streptophyta; class Polypodiopsida; order Polypodiales; family Pteridaceae; genus Adiantum; species Adiantum capillus-veneris. The sequence goes on along the minus strand of NC_140943.1, from coordinate 92,335,126 downwards.
AGTTTTCAGCAATGGCACCTAAATCTAGTCGTGGTCGAAAATCCACCATTCGTTTTGATCCCATTCCTGAGGATTCAGGAAGAGAGTCTGACCCCAAGCAAGAGAAGATGACTGACACTGAAGCTCAGGAGGATCATAGTCAGGCTGATGAGGCGTAGGACTCACAACACTCCAGTCATTCTCGATGCCGACGGGCAGAACGAGAAGCACGGAAAGCCAAGAGCTCCAAGAGTTCTCAGTCCCGGCAGGGGGATGAGGATACCAAAGGAAGTAAAGGAAGTCACCATACTTCTAGCAGACAAACCAAAGAAGACACCGACAATTAGACAGAGACACAGATTGATTGGGATGCTAACACTGACAATTGCAAGAAGACTTCCAAGCGCCATTCTGAATCCAAGAAGAGAAGTGGCAGGATCAGTAGTAATCGAAATGATTACACAGATTCCCTGAAAATTTCTTTTGCAATATTCAAGGGAGGTAAGAAGGATGATCTAGACGTTCACATACATGCTTTCGAGCAGTATGCTGAACTAAAAAATATCGATGAAGATGATTGGGGGGAATATTTTCCACAAACCTTGAAGGAGGCAGCGAGGAAATGGTATTACCACTACCCTGTCTGCCAGCTCAGATCATACAACAAATTGCTTAAAGCCTTCAAGTTGGAATATTCTGACAACAGAGGGGATGAAGATATCCTTTGTGAACTAGATAAGATCAAACAGAGAAATCTATCAGTCTGAAGCTATGTGGAAAAGATCAAGGAGCTAACCAAGAAATTACAGGAACTGCCATCTGAGAAGAGGTTGAGGGCATGGTTTCTAAATGGTTTCAGAAGCAAAAAGCTTAGGGAGCAAGAGGTACCAGCCCCTACCAAGAAATTCAATGATCTGGTCCAAAGGGCATTGAAGCTGGAACAGCAGGCCAAGAAGGAAAAGAGCCATAAGAAGCGAAGGACCAGTAGCAGTAGCTCTGCTACTGAAAGTTCTAATTCCAGTGAGGTGTCCAGTAGCTCCGAGAGCAACTCTAATGAACGAGCCAAGGAGAAGTCAAAGAAGGGATCTTGGACCACCAAGAAAATTGAAGAAATGGCTAGACAGATTGCCGAAATTAGCCACGCAAGACAGCCAGTTCGGAAGATGGAGACTTGGTGTTCGAAATGCAAATCCAAGGACCATATCTCCAATGAATTTCCACAATGTACCTACTGTAAGGCTTTTGGTCATCTATGGAACAATTGTGGCATCAGGATTCACCACTTTAAGAAAGGCAAAGATCTGTCAGTGGTTGCCTACACTGAATTAGTGAAGGTAGAACCAGTCAAAGTAGCTCAAGAGGAGAGACCATGTACTAGTGGTACTGGTCAGAGACGTGGCCGATTCCAAACACGTATGGGCCGAGGCAGAGGATGTGGAAACTTCCACAATAGGAGCCTGAATTGCTACACTTGTGGGAAGTATGACCATTTTGCAACCCAATGCCCAAATGCACCTGCAACTACTACGACTGAGGCTAAGGCACCAGAGCCAGTCCCAGTACGGGTAGTCACTAGGAGCAAGGGTGTAGTCATTGAAGAAATTCCAGATACTTCAAAAGCACCAGTCAATCCTACTAGTAGCAAGTGGGCTTAACAAAGAGAAATTTGGAAGGCCAAAGGTAAAGAGAAGGTGGTAGATGAGTAGCAAGAGTAGAGGGAACTAGCGGCTAAAATCACGGAGGATTTAGCCAAGAAGCTGCCAGAGCAGCCAGAAAGTTCTGAAGCTAGAGTCATTCAAAGGATACCAGCCCAATCGACAGATAAAGATCAGTCAGTACCGGCCATACCAGAGACCATGTTGGCTGCGGTACATGGACTAACTGATGAACTGAGAGGTGGAAGCACTACAAAAGAGGAATGGTAGTGTGAAGATACTAGTTCTTCAAGCTCTGACAATCAGTCTGACCAAGAAAGAGAAGAAATTCATGTGAAAATTTGTTATAGAATTCAGAAGTTGATTGTAGAGCTGGAGGATATCAGAAAAACCTTGCCTGAAGTGGCCAACTTTATCAGACAGCACAGGAAAGCTGAGGCGGAGGCCAGATGTTCAATTCTCATACAGTCTTCTTGGAATACTATTGTCAGTTGTATGGGACAACTGGTGGAGGTTGCTGGGTCAGAAGATGAAGTGAAAAAGCTTAAAGTTGACTTGAAGGAGGCTGAAGAATAGATTCAAAAGCTCCAGAAATCACGGGAAGAGCAGAACATACAACACAGGGTACTGGAAGCTCATTCAGAAAGGGTTAATGAGTTATTAAACAAGAAGCTAGCTAAGGCTAAATCTGAGATAATGATCATCAAGAATCAAAGGAATGAAGCACTGAGAGCTGCAGAAGAGGCTGAAACAATGCTCAAAATGAAGCGGGTGGAATTCAACTCCCTATTCATTCACCATACAGCCCTGAAGGCTTCTCTTACTGAAAGATACATTTATAACATCTTGGATGAAATTCTGAATCCAGTAGGCAATGTTGTTTTTTATTTAGAGAATTTGAAGTCCTTGATGGAAAGTATGCAAAGTGATTTGGAGGACAAAGTGACTGAGTATAATACTGCTTTGATGAATCAAGCCATATTGGATTATATTGAGCAGCAGACTTCTCCGGATGAAGCAGAAGAAGACAAGGAAGATGAATACAAGGATGACGGAGCTGATAAGGAGGAGGATGACCAAGAAGAAGGGCATACAAATGATGATGATGATGCCCCACCACCATCTCCACCTCTAGGACCTGGTACTGGTGGCACAAGGCCAACTGAAGGAGGCCAGCCAGACCAGCTAGGCTAGTATGAGGGTTAGCAGGAAGGACAGAAGGAAGGGCACCAGTCGGGTAATCAGCAGACTGAAGAACAGTAGCCCAATCACACTAGGAATCAGTCAGCTGATCAGTCCCAGCTCAGTAGGGATATTAAAGGAAAAATGAAAGTGCAGGATGAGGGATCAACTGATGATCATCAACATTCACTGTAGCTTATTACCCTGAATAGGCAATTGAGACAGCATAGGATTCGGATGTGTATGGGCCAGTGGAAGATTCAAATCAGAGGCCTGACCAAGATTACTAATCAGTGCTGCAACTTACTGTTGAATCTTCTAAATTTCCTGAAAAGGATATTGCAGCTAAGGCGGGCCTGACACCACAGTATAGGGAGATGGTTGAGATTATTTTCGAAGCTCGAGTCAAAACTAATCAGCCTCTTCTAGAAGGATGGATCCATACTACTTCGCATTGTCATAAGCTGGCCAGAACCAGGATTACCAAGGGCAGGCGTACACTCTATGATCCTGAAATCAAAACCTATCATTCCCTCACGCCTTATGAAGTAGAGATAACCACAGAAAGGTAGGATCAACTTGAGCAAGAGGCCATTTACCAACTGACTCAGAAGGAGAATGCTAGTACTGGGACTTCTCAGGCGCCCTCCAGGTCAAAGGGAAAATGGAAGACGGTCCAATGGAAGGATACTGGGTAGTTCCATCTCAGAATTCAATGGTGACTTTTCTTCCTTAGCGGGTAGGTGGATATGAGAGCTCTACCTTGGCCTTTTCAGCTGCCTCTCGTAGTCCCTTGGCCTTTTCAACTACCTCTTGCAATCTTTGAATGCCCACTCTGTCAGTGGTCAAGCCCGATTCCCAACATCAGAACTAGACGGTGGATTTTTCAGTCTCACATCCGAATCAGACAGGGGAATTTTTCATAAATTTTGGAATCTTGCCAAAATTCAAGAAAGAAGGGAAGGATGTAGACGGCTGGACAGTTTCACTATGTGGGAACGTCCTCTTAGGAGATGGGCATCGAATTACTTAGTAGTTACTATCAAAGTGTATAAATAGGGCCCATTACATTGTAATCGGGTTGGCAATTGTTATCATTTGGGTTAGCACTTTGGCTACACTTGTACTTGAGAATCATTGGTAGTGTTGTCGGTTGTACTCTCTCTTTGTAAATCATATTCACTGTAATCTTTATCTGTAATTCCAATCATGGCATATATTTCAGTTACACTTACTTCTCGTCCAGTCTTCTGAATCTGAATCTGAACATTATTTCCAGTACATAAGTTTGATTCTTATTCCAGTATCCAAATTGCAGTCTAGTTTCTGATTTTTGTCCAGTCTACTGTCTGAAATCTTCTCACACTAGTAGCTGAAATCTTCTAACACTGGAATTAGCTGTCTCAAGAGATCATCTCCAATTCCACATACCATCAGCAGTTCACAGGAACTTCAATCAGCAAAGCTTTAACCAAAACCAGAGACAACCTCAAAACCAAGGGAATTTTAGACCAAGCAATCCACCTTTTGTTTGGAATGGATCGCCTGTCAAAAATAACAACAATGGAAATGTTAACTGTCAACCTCATCCAGGCGGAGGAGGAAATCAAAGACCTCAAGGAAGACCTCAAGTTAATAGATCTCAAGGGGCTAGAGGTGAAGAGACGCTTCATTGACTTTCGAAAATGATCAAAACTCTAGAGTTACAGTTACTTGGAAACGGGGGAAGCCTAAGCTCAGACTAGTGAACTCTACCAAACTTATGAAGAGTCATAGGAAAAATGAAAGAATTTACGCAGTAAAGCTTAACCCTAAGGAGAAGAAGATATATTCACCTGAACTCGAATGGATAACAAAATTTGATCATGTATTTCCTTAAGAAATTTCACAATTACCACCCAAACATGATATTGACCACGCAATAGAGCTTACTCCAAGAGCTCAACCAGTTACTCATAGACCTTACAAAATGTCAATATACTACCTGAATCTACGGAACTCAAGGAGCAATTAACTCAACTCCTTGAACAAGGCTTCATTCGACCCAGCATTTCTCCATGGAGTACTCATGTTCTCTTTGATCAAAAGAAGGATGGTACTCTACATCTTTGTATTGATTATTGTGGATTGAACCAAGTAACAATTAAGAATAAATATGCAATACCAAGGATTGATGAACTGCTTGACCGATTACATGGAGCTTCTATCTTCACAAAGATTGATCTCAAGTCAGGGTATTACCAAATCCGAATCAAGGAGGAGGACATACCAAAGACAGGATTTAATACTTATTTTGGACATTATAAATTTACTTATGCCTTTTGGACTTACTATGCTTTTGCAACTTTTAATCATCTTATGACCGATGTCTTTTGAGAGCATCTTGATGATTTTGTTCTTGTCTTCTTTGATGACATCCTGGTTTACTCAAGAAACAGAGAAGAACATGAACAACATGTGCCACGAGTACTTGAACTTCTTCGTCAAAATCAACTTTATACCAAATGTAGCAAATGCACCTTCTTCACTGACAAGGTGAAATATTTTGGATTTATAGTATCTAAGAATGGTGTTTCTACTAATCCAAGTAAGATTGAAGCTGTTATAGCTTGGCCTACACCTAAATCAGTACGATAAGTACGTGGCTTTCTTGGTTTAACAGGATGATATCGTACATTTATTGAAACCTACGCTAAGATTGCATCTCCATTGACTAATACGCTTGAGAAGGCTAAATTTAGTGTTTACTTGGAATGAACGTGCTCAAGCTAGTTTTGAGGAACTCAAACGGTGGCGTTCTATCTCAATAAGGAAAACCAGTAGCTTATGAGTCTCGTAAGTTACGTATACATGAGTTAAATTAACCTACACATGACTTGGAATTATTGGCCGTTGTGCATGCTCTCAAAGTATGGTGACAATTATCTTCTTGGAAAGATATTTGAACTACATACCGACCATAAAAGTCAAAAGTGGATCTTTACCCAACCTGACCTTAATATGCGGCAATAACAAAGATATATGGAGTTGTTATGTGCAAATATGATCTTGGAATTGAATATTGTTCGCGGATACGTCGCGAGACAGAGGTCAGCACAGCGAGAACTCACGTAACAAGATTTGTCAGCTAAGGACGAAGCTCGACCCGCAGGTGAGTGGAAGCAAGCATAGGGTGTCAACCTACACTCGACCGACTCTCAACTAATTCCTACGGAGGTCTCTACCCAATGTCTAAGCTACAGCCTTCCGGAGTGCTTAAGAGGAGATTTTCTACAACACTTCCAAGAGCTAAATACCCATCAAACGTTCTCAAAACGCCATAGAACTTAAAGGAGACCCTACTAACACCAACATGTCACTCTCCCTAAGGTCCATGAACCAAAATCCCAAACCTAAACACCCAGTGCAAAATCACGTAGCTTGTCTGGTTGAATTTTACAGGTCTTCGTTTCCAAAAACTAAATTACCTAATGTGTAGCTCTACTCGATGCGAACGCGTGGATATGTTGAAATCCGAAAACGGATAACGTTGCTCACCGAATCACCATATGTAGCTCGTGGATCGAGTTTGTAAAACCAGACCGTACACCCACAATGTAGGTATTGGCGCGTAGCTCTCATCAGGGGCAACACGCTATACTTCTCCGCACTTGATTCTGACCACCAGTGTGCGCGTAGCATCAAGATGAAACTCTCACTCTCTCTCGTACACAGTACGCTCACTCACAGACATAACTTTTTAAAAATGACCAAGGACTTTTCATTAAGGTCAAAAGTGGTATAAATACCTTACAATCTCAAACCCTAATGTTCCAATTTAACCATCTACTCAATCTAAATGTCAAAAATGGGATACAATCTAGAAACTTCTGTAAGCCCCACTATTTACAAGGTGAAATGACGGGTTTCCTCAATTTAAAGAATAATTACAAGAAATATTATTCCACCGAGCATTCATTTTCCATTGGGTGTGTCCAGGTGCTAACACTCCCCCCCTCCTAGTTCATGTCGTCCCCGACATGGCAGTTGAGCTGCTTCTTCAGTGTAGGCTTTCACGCATCTTTAAAAGGGACTCATGTCGCGCATGCTGAGCTAGTAGGGTCAGACCGAATATATATGTGCTGATGGTGAAGAAGCCGGTGTAGAAGGCTTCTTCGAATGCCTGGAGGTGATACAAAGGCAAAAACATGATTCTCTGATAAAGCGTATGTATCACCTTGTGAGAAGGATGAGCGGACAGATCGTATGCACATCTGTATGTATCTTGAAAGAAAAAGATAATGTCTGTCGCCTGGCCTAGTTTGAAGGTTTCAAAGACTACCAAAAGGGTTTTACATATTTTTCTGATCATGATGCAAGATAGGTCAGGCGAGCCAGTGACAATTTGATGGCGCCTGTTAGGGTTTTCACCATGTATTGCTCACTTATTCTCTCGCCCGCCTTCAAGCCTGACAGCTTTGGGTAATTTACCCAAGTGGGTTGGCTTTTTTGCAACAACTCATGGGCTTTCCATGTCTTCATCCTTGGTAGAGGGCAGAAATTGAGGTTATCTCTGATCACTTTAGGTACCTCTACCAGATGGATCAAATATTGAGGATATTTTGTGAGCCATGCCTTTCTCCATCTGGGCTGAGAATCCACTATCAACTTGACCCCTTCAGGTTTAAAGATATCTGCTTTGTACAATGGCACTTTTGGCTCCTCTTTTATTCGTTTGTTGATCGTGGCAGCTTCATACTGTAGCAGAGGATATGGGAGAGATGGTTGTAGCCATTCACGCTGAAGGTTACTGGCATCTATGTTCTGAATGGTCATCGACTTAAACACCCTCTGCTCCCACTCCGATGCTTCTCTGGCTGTGTCTTTTACTGCCGCTTCTATGGCCTTCTACAACTTTTCTTCCTCTTCTTGTGTCAAATCCCGGGGTTCTTGTGAGGTTCCCACAAGGATGTCCTCTTGCATGGTGGTGTCCACTGGATCTGACACATTCTCTATGTCAATACCCTCCATGGCTGCTGGCCCGGTGCTAAACTAGTGCTATTCCATTTGCTGTTGGCCTCTCAGCTCTTCTATCTGCTTTTGAAGTGTCTTCTTTTCCTCTTCCGCTTGCTCTCCCATGTTTACTAGGAGGTCGTTTAGATTTGCATTTATCTTTTCCGCCTCCTCAAGCTTCCTCTTGATGGCTTCGTTTTCTGCTTGCCATCTCTAAAAATCCTCATCCATCTTTCTTTTTACGGCTTCTAGCTCATTTTGCATGGCTTTGTTCTCTTCTTCCAGGCGGTTCTGCATTACCATAGATCCCTCAGCCAGCATCAGTCTTTGCCTCTTCTCTAGTGTTAACTCCTTTTGGAGCTCCTTCATTTGTTATTCATATAGCTCAGTCTCTGAAGTCGTGCCAGTCGAGCTAGCATCTCGGACTCTGGCCGGAGATGCTCTTAGCCATTGGTGGATGGTCTGATATTTTACTTTAATCTGGTCTTTTAGTTCTATTACCTCATCTTGGCTTGCCTCCTGTTCTATCTCTGCCTTTTCCTTGGAATTCCTCAGTGTTTCCACTTCTTTGGACTCTTCAGCAAGTTGTAGAGTCAGGTTGTCCCTTTCTCTCTCTGCATCTATCAATGACTTGCTGATTTTCTTGTATTATTCCTTTGCTCTTTGAAGCTTGTGTTTGGCTGCCTCATTCTGTTGTTCCATCTCCTGGCATCTTTGTAATGCCGCATCCAAACTAGCTTGCAGCTTTTTTTGTTTGTCCATATTCTCTTGGCCTTGTTTTTGTAGTGAGTCGACTTCAGCCTTGATCTGAACTTCATTGGTTTTGGGATTATCAATCTCACTCTCCATGGCCATTGATCTTGCTCTGAGCTCGGTTCAAGCTTTTTCATTACCACATCCCAATCATTGGTAGGTGGCTGTAGGTCCACTGTATCAGTGGCCATCTCTTTAAATTCCACTAACCGAAGGCTATGCATCTGTTCCTTGGGCCTTGTGCTTGTCAGCTCAAATGCTACCGTAGTTGCCTCTTCTCGAGAGTAACCCGCAGCTAGTAGATCAAGAAATATTCTAAAATTCTTTTCTTCTGGATCTAGCTTCTCCTCTTTTGGTTCAGCTTCTTTTTTCTGCTCTTCCTCTTTACTCTTCTCTTTCTTGGAATCTTCTTGTTCATCCTCCTTTTGTTGGGTTTGTGGAGGGCTAGGGGGAGGTGGTGATGGCGGTGGGCTGGATTCCGGGCTTGACGGTGGAGTTGCTGGCTTCTTCTTGAAATCTCTGTCTGCCTTGGTTTTTCTCTCTCTTTCTTGGCCTTCCCGCTCTTCTAGCAGCTGCCGTCGTACTTCGTCCACTTCTTCTGTAAAAGGGACATTCGGGATATTTTCCGTTGTAGCATCTAAAATCTCAAAGTTTTTGATGTAGTCTTCAAACCGATCTCGGTGCACCCTTCGAGATGATCCCGACATGGCTTCTAGGGATGGCATCCACAGCTCGCTTAGATCTCCCTTGAGTTCTCTTTCGGCTCTGAAGCTTTCCATCAGTCTTTCGAGCCGTACCGCTTTCTGTGACTTGGTCTCTTTGTTTTGGCACTTGTAGACTTTCTTTCTTTCCTTTCTTCGACTTTGGCGGCTCTTCTAGCACGGTCTCTAACTAGCGCTTCAAACGTGTGGCTACTCTGGGTGCCTTGGGCGGTTCTTCCTCCTTGTATTCCTTTATCTTTAGCCAATCATTCTGTGAAGGAGGTTCAAGTCAGTTTCCTTTGGCGTGCAATGCTCCATAGACCACTTTTGTTATTAGCTCACAAGGTACAATGTAGGTGGGACTTCTGTTCCCCATCTTCACCAGTTGTCATGGATGTAAGCAGCATAATTGATCACTTTTGGTTTGCTTTTTTGCATTGCCCAGGTGAAGGTGGTAGCAATGGCTCCAGGTGGCATCGTGTACTTTTGTGGCCGCTTTGTACACATGTGGAAGTATTGGTTGTAAAGTTGGCTTATGATAGCCACTTTTGGGTTTGCAATATCTTCAAATGTATAATTGTTCTTCTTTTCTGAGTAGACTTTGACTTCATCTCTCCTCTTTGTCACACTATCTCCCTTGTTGGAGATGTCAAGTGCGGCTGCCACCACCCTCTCTATGATGACAATCATGGTATCTGTCTTGCTCTGCAGATCGGTGACTCGGGCCACTCCATCTTCTTTGATAGTGGTTACAAATTACCACACTCTTTTGATGTCAATCCCCACTTGCAAAGCTTCAAAGTAATTATGTAGATCCAACTTCTCCAGGTAATCCCCCATCTTGCTTCTCACAAATTCATTGAGTTCCCGAGGTAGCATGGGTAGCTCCATTGCATTTCCTTCAAGATCTTTGAATACGCCTTGGTAGATCTTCAAATCATCCTGAATCCATGTACTGGTGGGCTCCAGGGTTCCTTCTGAGATCACAAATGGCTCCACTTCTTCTAAGTAGTCTTTTATTGTCATCCTCTTCTTCTTTGCAGGTGATTTTGCGGCTTCCATGGATCCTGTTGCACTCAGTAGTCCGAAGTTAGCGTTTTTTCCCTATTAGCTGATAAACTGAGTTCCAAGTATCCAAATGACTTGAAAATTGAAAATAAAACTTAAAAGGAACTAGGGAAACTCTTCATGTGCTCACAATAGCTTTTTGGCTAAAATTTATCATTTAGACATCCTACGCGTAGGATATCTACTTTGCCTGTTTTTGGTGAAACTTGGTTGGTTGGTGGTCCTTGACCTGTGCAACATGGCTATGTGATTGGAATTGGGTTTGGGCATCAAAAAGTGTAATTCTGGGCAGATTCAAGCTTTACGCTCACAAATTGGGTAGAATGTCCTCAACAGGGAAAAAATGATATTCAAATGGGTTGAAATTTGATATACAGGCTTCTTGCACCATGTTAATGGCTCCCATGAAGTCAGATCCTGCACAGTAGGTCAAAATCATACTTGAGACATCCTCCACGTAGGATGTCTTTTTCATCAAAATGACTAGAAATTGATTCTGGGGTTAGCCCTTGGCATGTGGAACATGGCCCTGCTCTTGGATTTTGATTTGGACAAGAATTGGTGTTGTTATGAGCATGTGTAGTGTTTTTAGGCTCAAAAAGTGCATCTTGGAGGTGTTGGGGGCCAAATGTGATGGGAATGGCTTGAAACTTGATACATGGGCTCATCAAGGTGTTATAGAGAGATCTGGAACTCAAAAATGCTAGCTGGGGGCCAAATTGGTCATTTAGACATCCTACGCGTAGGATGTCTATTTCATCATTTTTCACATATGACCCCACAGATAGCTTGGCAATGTGCTCATGAGTGTATTGTGCAAGTTTCATGTGATTTGGACTAGTTTTGGTAGGTCTATGGCCCATTATTGCCTCTATGCTCTGACTTTGCGTTTTTTGATGCATATGAGGTCAATTTTTGTCCAAATGTGATGAAACTTGGTGGCTGGCATGTACATGCTATTCAGAAGCTGTGTGTGATAAGAGATGTTGAGTTTGGTGCCTAGATTTGGCCTTGAGACATCCTACACGTAGGATGTCTCCTGATGAAATTTACATTGGAGGTGCTATTGGTACCTGCCCTGAGCCCCCCTGAGTCCCTTTTAAGCCCTATTTCAACAAAAAAGTCAAACAGATAGAAAGAAACTCCCTGTGTGGATTTCAGAGCCTCTCAGCCATTTTCTGACTCTTCGAGTGCTTTTCGGCGATGAAATTTCTTGATGTTGATCTCCATAGCTTCACGGTCCCTTGGGGATCCTCGCCATATGGTTTTTGTCGACTTTGGCTTCATCGGAGCTCCGTTTGGCAATTTGTCGCTCTGGAAGCGCCCGTGGTTGTGTTTACATGTCGTCGACTACTTGTGGTGGTCTGCCACCATAGGACTTGGTTGTTGATGGTCTAGGAAAGCCGCTCGTGAAGTTTGGTGGCAAACGGACATGCGGTTTTGCCGTGAGAGCTATTTGACGCTTTGTGTGTCTGATGCCGTTTCTGAAGTTTAGTGCCGCTTCGGGTCGCCTTATGTCCATGTGGGCTATATAGACTTGTCGAGCATGTCGAGATGGCCCTACCCATGAGTTTTGGTAGAATTTGGGCGCCTTTCTGCCGATTTACCATTTGGTGGCCTCTTGCGGGGCTCTAGAAGTTAGGGTTTTTCCCGATGGTTTTCTACCTCCTTTGGGCATTCAAAAGTGGTCTCCTATGCTAGGGTGAGCTGCCGGTGAAGTTTCATTGCTTTTGGGTTAGCCATTAGGTCGCCACTTCTACTTGTAGGTCTCTACCGCTCTCTTCCCATGTGAACCCTACGCTAGTTTTCGCGACAAAACAACAAACATGCGCGAAAAGCTCAAGGTGGTGAGCCTACCTCTCATGTCTGGAGCCTGTCGGGTGGTCGTGTGGATCGTAGAAGCCGCTGGAAGTCCCATTCGCTCTAGGTGGCAAGAGCTCTCTCTCAAAAGGCAATAGTAGAAATGAGCTTAAAATGACGTGAAAAAATCTTATAATGGGGGTCCCCGAACCACTTTTCATGAAATTTGACATGTGCTCCCAACTTCTTGCGAGATGTGGTTTAGGCTCAAAAATTTCTTGATTTGGACTCCATTTGCCCAGTTTCCGAGGAATTTGACGTTTCGGTCAAAATCTGGCCAAAACTCGCTTTCCGCTCCATTCACATAATTGCACCCCCATTGTACCATAGGTTATCCTATAGTCACTGATCATCCCCATATTTTTTGTTTTTCATTACGACCATTTTTCACCTGCTTTTTGTATTTTTGAAGTTTTTCTACTCATAATTAGTAAAATTAAAAAGAAAATAGAAAATTAAATCCAAAAAATCTCCAAAAATCATAATAACTCAAAAACATCACCGCAAAACTTTATATACACTCACATGTAATTTTTATGGCCGGATTTCTGTGTATTTTACCTATATATACACACCTAGGGGCTTGATTTGGCGTTTTGCCCCATATACTTGTCTATTCATGCTGTATAAGGGCATATGTACTTAGGTTAGTCCAAAAAAATTTGCAATCAAACGACAACCCTTTAAAATAGTCGAAAAACATGCCCTCTTTTTACCATTGGGTCCGCATTTGAGAATGTCTCCCCCCCTCCTAGCCGGAGTCCACCCGGACGACAAAGTATCGCCTCGGTGTATGTTTCGTGCATGGATTAAAAATTTGTGCTAATGCTTGGCCGCGTAATGTGGACCTATATGATGCATACTCGGTCAATGCATGGAAAAATTAATGCTCTGCAAGAGGAGGTTATAAGCAAGATGCTTATTGGCATTCGCCGTCGAGGTGTCCTGTTTGTTGTTGATTTAGTCGGCAGATTTTCTTTGCAAGTAACAATTGTAACTCGACGGCTCTCTGTTTGATCGTCTTTCTTGCAAATTCGCTTGGTATGCCGCTACAGTCGATATGGCCATGGTTGTCTCCTTGGAGAGAATTGTCGTGGCGGAATTGGCCATAGTCTTTGTCTCTTTTGCTTTCCATTTGTAGCTTTGTTTTGCAGGTTTTTGTAGGTTTATTGCCACTTCCACGGTTGTCATTGTTTTGATGTTGATTGGCACCCACATAGATCGGTTTGCCGGTTTCATATGTTGTGTGTGTGTGCTTTGCCGATGTTGCTTGTACTGAAGGGAGTTCCTTTTGCTTGGGTTTCGGGATCCAAATGCGAGTCGCACTAAAGTTGTTACTGAGCATTATCTTTGGGATCCATATCTTTTTTATGCCCTTGTTTGTTGGTTCAACTCTTTTCTCCTTTTGACTTTTGCTGTTGTATTGTAATTTGTCTGCCATGTCACCTCTATCCTTCCGCACCTATACTTGTTTTTCACGAGTTGCTAACCTTGATCTTTGCAATGCTGTCTGTGTTGTTTTCTGTTGGGAGTGAACATGGTTGGCGATTCTCTGTTTGTTTGCCGTGGGTAGCGTGTTGTTCTTTAGTGGCACCCATCCTTTTGGTTCCTTATCCAGTGATTGTGTTGCTGCCATCTGGTTCTTTCGGGGTTGCTGAGCAAAGGCTATCACCTGTTGCTCTTGTGCATGCTGAATTTTGATTGCATCCACATTCCAATCTATCTGCACATTATACTCTTTTTGCCAAGGTTGTCCCAACAACATGGGGTGTTGTGTGCTTTCATCCTCAACCACATAAAGCTTGGGTGGGTAAATATATTGATGTACTTGTACATGCAATATAATCCAGCCCAATATTTTTAGCGAATGTGATGTACTACTGTCCAACACCTGTGGAGTAGGATGTAGTTGACCTGTGGGCTTGAGCTGTTTGTATAATTGGTAAGAGATCATATTTGCTTGAGCTCCAGAATCAAGCAATGCCGTCGATTCAACTTGATTGTTGCTACCCACTTCGACTGCAATTATTGGTTCCACTGTGTCATTCATCAAAATTCGTTAGTCGAATAGCATTTATTTGCAACGGTGATCCACATTGTTGTTGTTGTCGTAGAAGCCTTCTTTTTACAATGTGTTCTTTTGATTCTGCTTGGGCCTCTTCTCGTACCCTCTATTTCTCCTGTATCCATTGTTTTTCTTGATGGATTTGTTGAAGCATATCCTGTGTTAATGGTAAATGATATTTTTTTCAATTGACACCCACTAATCCAATTTGGCATTCTTTCACCTGCTAATATAGCAAGCTTGACAACTCCACTTTGTGACAAGTCACTAATCACAAAGGGTCCCATCCCTCGTTTTTTAATTTTCTTGGCATGTTGCTTCAAGGTATAAACAAGTACATAATCACCTGTTTTGAACTCTTTCGTGCACACATGCTTATCAAAAAACTCTTTTTGTCTTCTCTTTTTAGCATAGATCGAAGCTATAGCTCGCAAGAGAAGTTCATCTAGCTTTTCAAGATCATCTATTCTTGAAGAGATCTCATGCCCCGTCCATTCTAAGAGTTTTGCTACTCGTAGAGTGGAATTAAAAACTCTATGGGTAATATAGCATTTAGACCAAACACCATGTTGTACGATGTTGTTCCTATTGATGTTTTGTAAGCTACCCTGTATGCCCATAGTGTTGAGTGTAACTGTTGATCCCAGTCTATCCTTGACTCTGATACAATTTTAGTCAGAACAGTGCATAGTGTTTTATTTGTGGCCTCAGCTTGTCCATTTGCCTGTGGATGATATGGAGCAGATTTTCTATGTATGACCATGAATTCCTCTAGCAGATATTCAATGACTTCATTAAAAAAATGTGTTCCTCGATCACTGACAATTTCTATTGGTAACCCGTATTGTACAAAGACATTCTCATACAAAAATTGTGCAATGGTTCTTGCGTCTGCTTTTTGTGTTGCCTTGGCTTCCGCCCATTTTGTGAGATAGTCCGTAGCCACAATGATATATTGGGTATGGGTGCGATATGCAGGGGGTGAAATAGGCCCCACAAAATCAATGCCCCATTTTGCAAATGCTCTTTCTCACGTCATTGGCCGTAGTGGCATCTCATCTCTCTTTATCGGCACTTTGGTGCGCTGGCATGCGTCACAACGCTTCACAAACTCCTCAGCATCCATATGCAACGTAGGCCACCATATTCCTACGGTTAAGACAATTTTTGACGTCTTATCGCCTGACAAATGGCGTCCACTTATGCCTCCATGTGCGTGTTCTAAAATCAGCAGGTATTCCCTTTCACTTGCACACATTCTAAGTTGATTGTCCTTACCTCGCTTATAGAGTTGATTCCCAATTAAATTAAAGTCGCGAGCCTCCAGCTCTATATCCCTTTTCCATGCTTTTGTTATGTTTTCAGGAAATGTCCTTGTGGTTAAGAAATCAATGATATATTGACTCCATGCAGGTGCAATGTTTACCTGAAACAATGTCGCGTGATCCACTGGTCGTTTGGCACTACATATAGTACAATTGTTAACATAAGCGTGAGTGTCAGCATACATACACTACAAGAGGCTATTCATATTAGCGACGCTCACACAGCGACGCTCAAAAAAAATAATTCCCGGCGTCGCTATGAGTGTCGCAAATTTACAAGTAAATTTGCGACGCTCATAGCGACGCCGGCTGGGCTAAAAAAAATAACAGAGAGCGCCCAAAAACTCAGATCTCAGATCTGAGTTTTTCGGCGCCCTCAAGCAAGGAGCAGGTAACGCTCTCTCTCTCTCTCTCTCTCTCTCTCTCTCTCTCTCTCTCTCTCTCTCTCTCTCTCTCTCTTTCTTCTCCACACACACACACAAGTAAATTTGCGACACTCATAGCGACGCCGGCTGGGCTAAAAAAAAAAACAGAGAGCACCCAAAAACTCAGATCTCAGATCTGAGTTTTTCGGCGCCCTCAAGCAAGGAGCAGGTAACGCTCTCTCTCTCTCTCTCTCTCTCTCTCTCTCTCTCTTTCTTCTCCACACACACACACACACACACACACACGAGGAGAGGAAGGAGAGCCAGGTATGCTCCTTCCCTCTCCTCACTCTAATGTTCCCTTCCCCTCTTTCTCTCTCCCTCTCTCTCTCTCTCACACACACACACACATAGTGTTTTTGAGAGAGAGAGAGAGAGAGAGAGAGAGAGAGAGAGAGAGAGAAAGAGTACAAACATAAACAAAAACGCACACACACATACATAAACAAAGAATGCACACACACATTGAGAGAGGAAAAGAGAGAGAGAGCATGCATAAACAAAAAACGCACACATTGAGAGAGGAAAAGAGAGAGAGAACATGCATAAACAAAAAACGCAGACATTGAGAGAGGAAAAGAGAGAGAAAACATGCATAAACAAAAAAACGCACACACATTGAGAGAGAAAGAGAGAGAAACTAATTTAACGTCGTAGGAAACTAATTAAAATTAAAAGACCTAAAGATCTAGCCGACGAGGAGTTGAACTCAAGACCTATTATTCAAGAGGGAAATGGCATAACCAATCTATCATACTTGGCATGGGTGATAGAAAGGTTATACCATTTATCTCTTTTTATTGGCACACACATCCACACACGCGCACACACACAAGAAGAAGAGAGTTATAACGTCGTAGGAAACTATCCTAAAAGACGTTAAAGATTAGGTTAGATGTAGACTTACGTTAAATTAGATTTAGGTTTATTTTTAGTTAGATTTACGTTTATTTACGCTAGATTTAGATTTACGTTATATTAGATTAGATTTAGGTCTCCATAGACTGCGATGCCTGCATGAAGCGGGTGAAGAAAGCCCTCAATGGAATATAGGGTATTGTTGCCTTCACTCATGGTGGGCTCCGTCGATCCAAAAGTAGTGGTGAAATGTCTTCAGAAGATAGGGAAGAAGGTGGATCTTCAGGGCGGCAAGAGTCACTACATCCCCGACAATGACCATCTAGACAACCTCTAGTCATTCAACAGCAACTTCAAAGTTAGTAACAAGAGCAAGAACGGTCCAAAGGGCCAATTGCTGTCGTCAGATGTGGATGGAGATGAGGCAGCGTCACTGCCGGAAGTTAACTCTCACATCTTTAGTGATGAGAATGCCAACTCTTGCCGAGTTATGTGAAAAATTATGTGTTAAATCAGTTTTAAGGTTCTTATAATCCCTGTTAGTTTAGTTCTTTGTTTTTAATATAACATAATTTACGTTAGATTTAGATTTATGTTATATTAGATTAGACTTAGGTTTATTTAGGTTTACCCACACACACACACACACACACACACACACAAGAAGAAGAGAGTTTTAACGTCGTAGGAAACTATCCCAAAAGACGTTAAAGATTAGGTTAGATGTAGACTTACGTTAAATTAGATTTAGGTTTATTTTTAGTTAGATTTACGTTTATTTAGATTTACGCTTATTTACGTTAGATCCAGTCCACGCAAGAATTACTTACGGTTTAGGATTTAGAGTTAGACAAAATGTGAAAAGATCTACTGTGAAAATATGTTAAGATGCTGTGAAGTGCTACAGCTAGAGAAGAGGCAAAGGGGTTTTGTCCACTACATGCAGTATCATGTAGACGTGGGTCTGTAGATTTCTTGTACCCACAAATATAGGTATTGAGCAATAAAGACGAGATTATAACCCGGTGGTTCTGATCTCCGTGCACCTCTAGACCGAGGTGTGCGGGGATTGGACATGACTAGAGAATGTGAGGTAGAGAGAGAGAGAGAGAGAGAGAGAGAGAGAGAGAGAGAGAGATAAGACGAAGAATGCCAATAGAATATTAAATTTTTTGTCCAGGTTATAAGATTTTTATCCTCATTATGAGTAGTGACGAGGATGTGGGACCGTCCAACCGAAACACCTATCTCTCAACGAGGGTCTTATGTCCTTGTAATCAATGCAAGCATGTTGTGCGACGGACAAGACGTGTTTCTTTGCAGCACGTTCGCGAATTTGGCGAGTTCGATCCATCTATTATAGATCGAGTTGTTGCCAATTATAACTCGTCGGACTCTGACGCTGGCCAACAAGCAGCAATCTTGCAACCCAATAGACGTGTTCGAGTTACCATACTGGCCCCGACTCATGATCAATCACTTGCTCGATCCAATGCACATATTCAAGAATGTGGGTAATCTACTATGGGACCATCTGACCGGCAAGAAAGATACTTTGGGAGCCAGAGTTGACCTTAGAAATGTGGATCGTATGGAGCAATATTGGCCGCAAACAACGTCTGATGGATCGATAAAACTCCCTAAAGCAACATGGATTTTCACAAGGAGCCCAAGAACGCAAAGTAAAAGAGACCATTCGATCTTTGCGGACCCCGACTGGCGTAATGCACTCGCTCCGAACATGTTTTACTAAAGAAGGAAAGCTTACCGGTTTGAAGTCACACGATTGGCATAAAATGTGTCAGGTACGTTCATAGTGGACTTTAATATCATTGCATAAAATGTGGACTTTAATATCATTGTTGCACATACTTTACAGTTTATTTTACCGGTTGCCATTGAGGGATGTTTGTCTCTCGACATCCGTAACACAATCTACAAACTTGCAAAGCTGGTGCAATGGATCTCACAAAAGGAGATCAACGTAGACTCCATACCATTCGCCAAACTAAATGCTGCGGAGCTTGTGTGCAAATCAACCGATTTTGCATGCTTCACAATCCAGTGATGCAAAAGTGGATTTCACAATATGAGGATGCAAAGCAAGAGCGACAGAGGGCACGAATCGAGTGGAGACGGGGAAGACGACCACCGATGCACTATCCGACGGGTCTGGAGAGCCTACCAACATTCATGAGCTTAATTAAGATGGTTGCACAACCAATTGAAAAGCGCACAACAATGCGGTGACGAAGTGACTGAGGAAGAGTGGGAGTACTCTCGGGGTTGTGCGACCAAGGTAAGTTTGCAATGTACGACTAGCTAGTGACTTTATTTCTAAACGTTTGAACGGCCACTCATAATCTTTGTTCGTTGTAGTATAAGTCATACACAGCAGCATGGTGTAAAGGTCGACATTTTAGGGTGGAACGGATCGACAAAAAGCGTTTTACTCAAGATTGTGGAATCATGGCAAAATTTGAACAGTCTAGTCGACGACGTTCCTCTGATGCAGATCCTGTGGTGGTGGAACTCACTTACTTCGGCACGCTACAAGAGATTTTGAGGATCGATTACAGAGGATTTTTTGTCGACTTGTTCGACGTGCAATGGTTCAAAATAATCATGGAGGGTCGCAACGCTACTGTGCGTAGAGGAGAGTCTGGTTTTCTTGAGGTGGATTCTACTAAGAAATGGACTGACCTAAGAGACACTTTCGTACTACCCGAGCATTGTGAACAAGTAAGTATGTAAATAGTTAACATCCCCCTTTTACAAGTTATGTGCTTGAAAGCTCTCATGTAAGTTATGTGGCTCTGGCAGGTAATATTTCATCCTACAAAGTCTACATCAAACTGGTGGTACGTCATAGAGGTAGCCCCTCGTAGTGCAAGGACGTATGAAGGCTACCATGTGCCAATCACAACGGCATCAATGGAGGAGATCAGAGAAGATGCTCAATCAGAAGCCGCTGCGGTGGTGCTGGACGAGCATCAAGATGCTACTACTCTATATGGGGTGCATGCAGAGGAGCTACAAAATGAAACAGAGGATATGTGTTTAAACGGAGAGCTCTATATAGATATAGGAAGTTATGCTGAGTTAAGCGAGGATGAGAGAGAGATCTCTTAAAGCCACAAATATTGTATTTGAACAATTTTGCTCTATGTTGTAAAAGCTCTGGCTCTTTAAGTACCTTCCATGGTGTATAACGCTCTTTTCTACTCGCGCTCACATCTTTTGATTGAAAATTCTGAGTTTTCGATATGCCTCTTCTTTTCACTCAATTCATTGCGTCATTGTGTCATTGTATTTAATGGTGTTTGCGTCATTGTCTACTCTATTCATTCAATATTAAGTTTAAATATTCGTGTGTTTAATGCAGGTATGGATGATGAGGAGTTTCTTTCTTCTTTGTCATCGTAGCAGAGACAGTGGTATGTGGAACATCATCGCTCTGGCGCATCATCGCGCGTTCCTACTCCATCCGCATCTCCCTCTCTTTTGGAGCATTCGGCGCGCTCCGAAGCTTCGGTGTCGACGAGACGATCTTCACACTCGTCTAGACACCGGCGCTCTAGTGGTGGCGGTGGCGGTTGTTGTGGGGATTCCGCCGCCGATGCCTCCACACTGCCTCGTGTTCGACGAGGCTCTTTACCCTCCCCTTCTTTGCCCGCCCCCACACCAGCCACAGCATTGCCATCTATGCCAGGTTTTGCGCAGCTGACTGTTCCTAGCAGCTACACACCTCTACCTACTCCGCTAGGAGCCACCCCACTCGACACTCCTCGCTTCGGGGCCCAGACGCCGGTGGAGACACCTGACGTCCGTACCCCCATCGACACGCCGCTAGAGACCCCTGCCGGGACACCCAGGTTCACGCTTCACCGGCCAGAGGGCTTGCCTTACTCCGTCGACTTCAGCGGCGGCATCATCATGGATGATGACGGCAAGAAGGTGATCTCGCGCATGCGTGGTCTTTGCTCTCAGCTGTTTAGACACTACATACTAAACAAATGGAGTGAAGTACCAAGTGATTTAAAAGACAAAGTCATCAGCATACTTCATGATGAGTTTCCCGTTCCAACACGGGATCAGTGCTTCAATGAAGACCTGATGAAGATTCGAATGCGCGAATACTGCAAACACAAGCGTTCCGAAGTGCAAAAAGCAATCAAGCATGGGTGGAACAGGCCAGATTGGCTGGCCAAAGAAGATTGGAAGAATGCGAAGAAAGAAGCGCGCGAGAATCCCGACAAGTGGAAGCAACAAAAGGATGCAGCCAGAGCGCGAGTAGAGGCAGGGAGCTCGCACCACTTTGGGAGCGGTGGATGGGCATCGTTTGAGGCCAATTTTGTAAGTGTTTTCGCATTGCTCTTTATGTTCGATAGTTTAGGGTTTATGAGTTTTTTAATTCTAACATAATGAAATCTTTGTATGTTTTGACAGTGGTCGATGACAGGACGTGATCCCACACCGTACGAGCGCGAGTACGCAGGCAAGAAGGGCTTAAACGCCCTGATGGACATTCTCAGTTCTCGCGGCGGCATGGTTAGTATTAGGGTTTACTCTTTTCTATTTTTGTATTGTTTTATAAATGTCGTTATATGTTTATACTTACTGAAAGCTGTCTTATTGTCTTTTTTTGCAGAATCCGACAGATATGCCGCTTGGACGCGATGAGACGTCTGACTAGACGACGTCAGTTTAGTTGTAGCTAGATAGCATTAGTTTAGGGTTTCTCATAGCTTATGTATCATGAGACGGATTTTATACGTCTTTTTGAACCATGTATATTATTACATTTGTCACCGCAGTTCATTTTGCCAATCAATTCTTTATGCCTATGATGTTGTACAATTGTCATTATTACATTTGCCAATCAATTCATTTTGCCTATGATGTGTACAATTGTCAATTTTACGCTTGTCAATTTTGCAAACAATGCGTCTTGTGGGTGACTATTTTGGGTCTATTATCTACCCTTGCACTTTTTTTAAAAAGTGAATCAAGTACAATATGGTTGATGGGTGGCAGGGCATTCAATGCCCTGTCACCAAAAAAAAATTCTCTCGGGCGTCGCTATAACCGTCGCTATTTATGGCTCTGTAGCATCGCTATGAGCGTCGCTATAGACTTCTGTGTAAATGTCGCTATAACCGTCGCTATGAGCGTCTCTATATAGCGACGCTTATAGCGATGCATATAGCGATGCCTATAGCGACGCATATAGCGACGCTCTCGTAGCGACGCATATAGCGACGCTCTCGTAGCGACGCTATTAGCGACGGTTTTAGCGACGCCGGGGGTTATAAAAACCCAGTGTGTTTCCGTCGCTAACAGCGTCACAAGAGCACACAACCTCTTGTAGTGATAGTTGGTCAATAAACCCATAATTGTTTCAGTCTCTGGTGTGTTTTTATTTTTGAACAATGAAATGCACAATCCTCAATATGTGCTTCTTCAAGATAACACTCGAACTCCTCAGGATTTATACATAATCGTAGAATCTAGCCCGATCCTAGATGATGCAGTTGTCCTGCAATTAACTGGAAGTTTTTTGTTTGTCGAATTGTTTGTTGTTTGGGTCTGTCTTCCCTGTTATCAAATCTACTTCCAAAGGAAAGAGTGCTAACAATTTCCTGAGACCATTTAAGTATCGTTTCAATATTGAAAAGATAAGCATCAGGTATGTCATCGTCTACTCCTTCAGGAGCTTCCCCGTTGTGCAGCCTTGAAAGATGATCCGCCTGTAGATGAGTTTCTACCACTGTGAAATCAAACTCTAGCAATATAATAAACTAGCGTACAATTCTCCCAGTATTGCATGGTTTATTTACCAGATACAAAAGAGCTTGATGATCTGTGAAGAACACAAATTTGTTTGCGAGCAAATAATGCCAAAATTTCTTTACAACATAAATCATTCCTAACCCCTCTCTTTCAGTGTGGTTGTGTAGTTATTTTCTGCACTATTTAATTGTCGGCTTGCATAACAAACTGGGAAATCCATTGTTCCGTCTCCAGGTTGAGCCAGAATACTCCCAATTGCATATGCAGAAGCATCAATGTGAACATGGAATATCTTTTCCCAATCTGGTGCTTTAAGTACAGGTGCTGATACAAGGTTTTCCTTAAGCTTTTGGAATGAAGTTTCACACTCCTCAGTTCAGTCGAAACTGACTAACAAACGATACAGAGGTTGTGCAATGACTGCATACATATATATGAATCTTCGATAATATCCGCAGTGTCCCATGAAGGATTGCACTTGTTCCGCATTAGTAGGCCTGGGAAAGTCTACTATGACTTTGATTTTGTCTAGGTCAGTGGTTATGCCATTTCTTGAGACAATATGTCCTAAGATGCGTCCTTGCCTAACCATAAAAATGCACTTTTCCGGGTTGAGACAGATTCGATATGTTCTGCACTTCTCAAATATCTTTTGTAGATGGTCAATATATTCTTCTCATAGAAGAGAGTGGACACAGAGATCATCCGTATATATTTCTAAGAATATTCTCAGGTATTCTTTGAATGCATGAGTCATTAACCTTTGAAAGGTAGCTGGGGCATTGGTTAAGCCAAAAGACATAACTCTATACGCATATATTCCCCATTCTGTGGAAAACGTTGTTTTGTGTTGATCCTCTATTGCAATTTCCAGTTGGTTATACCCTGAAAACCCATCTAGAAAGGAATAAGCCCATTTCCCAGCCACCCTCTCAAGTACATGTTCTGTGATCGGCAAGGGATAATTATCCATTATGGTGGCTGCATTTACTTTTTTGAGGTTCACACATACACACGCAACTTCCCATTCTTTTTGGGGAAAACCACAATGGGTGACACCCAATCTGTATGTTTGATTTCATAAATGAATCCAACATCCATCAGCTTGTCAATCTCCTCTTTGATTCGTTTAGCAAATGTGTCATTATATGTGTAAGGACGTTGTTTGCTAGGTTTGGCATCTGATTTCAAAGGAATTGTATGTTGGCATATCGATGGATCAACTCCTTTGAGGTCTTTGTAGGACCATGCAAACACATCTTTATACTTCTTGAGAAGTTGTGTTAGTTGTTCTTCTGCTTCAGGCTCTAAATCAGTTGCGATATAGACCGGCTCAGGATTTTCACCTGGCGCAGCGAGGTCTATCCGT
This sequence comes from Adiantum capillus-veneris, assembly GCF_014529385.1. Classification (NCBI taxonomy): domain Eukaryota; kingdom Viridiplantae; phylum Streptophyta; class Polypodiopsida; order Polypodiales; family Pteridaceae; genus Adiantum; species Adiantum capillus-veneris. The sequence continues at coordinate 92,311,101 of NC_140943.1, read as the reverse complement.
TTTGCATTTTCCTGCCCATCCTAAGATTCCTGGTTTACTCTTTCCCTGACTGGTGGTGTCATTATGATTTTTCTATCCTGGATGGTGAATTTTTTATAGTGGGATGGTACATTCATGTTTCCTTTTTTTGACTCCTCCTTACCATCACTTTCTCCCTCAGTCGTCCATACCTCTCATAATGATCGTTTTAGTTCTTGGTATTTCTTTTTACGCTCCAATTTGGTCCACTCTGGGTCTTTTGTTTTTTTCTTGTTTTGATTTTTGAGATTTTTTGATTTTGTTTCTGTTTTAGCTTTTTGTACTTGTTTTATTTCCTCTTGCGTCCGTTCCCTTCGAACTTTTGAGAATCTTCCTGATATTTGGTCTTTTACACAATCTTCTGCCTTGACAAGCATTAGATAGTGAGTTTTATCTTTTATCCTGGGCATAGGGTTCTCTTTCATTTTGTTTTCTGCTCGTTTTTTTCTAATAGCATTCCTGGCATCTGGGGTGTTGATTGGAAAAATCATAAAACTTGATATTCGTTGTTTTATCCCCACGCTCGCTTGAGCTGTCTGAACACTCGTTATCTGCATTGTTATTTACCTCCAGATGCTCAGAGGAGTTATAAGACTCTTCTTGTTTTGGTTGTTCTACATTCTCATCCCCTGATGGTATAAGGCTTACCATGTAATAGGTTAACACATCATAGCCATCCTTATCGCAAAATTTTGTTGTTGGGCTATCTGTAATGGTACAGACATCCAATGTTGCTAGTATGTGTTCCCATTCCAGAGGTTCTAAGGTATCTTCAAGAAAAGGTTCCGGAATATAATCCTTGTCCTCAATAGCTCTTTCTAAGACGCATTCCTCTCTTTTTAAGCTCCCACAATGTGAAGCTCCGCACATCCATAGCTCTTTTTTTTGCCCTAACGAGGCTGGGAGTTCGGACCCTGTCAATGTAGCTGAATCAAACTCTTTCACTGGTGTCTGGTTCACATCTTTGTAACTATGGTCTTTTAGGTGTATTTTGGTTGTTGTCTCGCCATGTCTGAGGTATATGTGGTCGTAACCCCAATCTTGGACCATCTTTAATTGTCTCGTGAATGGTCTTCCCAAGATGATCTCCTAATTGTTCTTTTTGTCGAAATCGACTATTGCAAATGTATGCTCATACTCGATTTCGCACGAGGTGATAATTACTTTTTCTAAGAGTCCTAGAGGCTTTTCCATGAACCCATCTGCCAATTGCAATTTCATTCTGGTAGCTCTGAAAGCCGGTTTTTCCCATTTTTCCCAGATTTCCTTGGTGGCGATAGCGACTCCTACTCCACTGTCAAGAATAGCTTTGGAAACTACTCCTTGGAATTCTACTGGTAGCGTGGTGTTTCCATCTTCTCCCTCGCAATATTCTCCAACCTTGTTTAAAGGTACTGGCCTAGTGTTTAGTTGAGGCTTGTCCAATTCTCTGATCCCTTCTCGAAGCTTTGATGTGGGGTCTTTTACTCTAAATTTTTCTAAGCATTTGCCTACGGTGGTCCACATATTTGGTCGTAACCTCTGGAGTTCGGGTAATGTGATTGTGCATGCCACAGGGGTGGACAATAACTCAATCAACCCTTGTGAATCCATCACTCTATTAGAATAAAGTCTTTGAGATGGGATTGCTCTCACCTCAGACTTGGCTTCATACTCCCCTAGGTAAGAGGGTAGAGTTTTTAGCGAGTCTGGTTGGTTGTGCCCCGAACTAATTGATCCCTGGTCTCCCCCTTGTGAATGCATATCAAAGTTCATTTGTGATCTTGCTTCAAATTCTTCAATAGGAGGTAAGATTTTATTTTTCTCTTTTCTCGTGCCATTCATTTGGTAGCTCACCTTGTTAGATTCATTGGAGTCACGGATTTGCTTCCACAGGTCATCTAGACCGTTACAATCCTTACCCATTTCTACCAATGTTTTAGGTTGAAAACCATCACTTGTCTCATCTATTGTATTTGGCACTATGATAGGTTCTCTCCTAGACTCAAAGGTAGTCATGAGTCTCTCCTTCGTGTCTACTTGTTTCTCTAAAGTTGGTTTGATAGGGGTTGGAGCTGGTACTTCATGCCAACTTGCAAGTTTACCAAGCGGGTTTTCTATCAAGGATTGATCTGTTTCAATCATCTTTCGACACATTTTCAACCTCTGTTTTTCTATCTCAGCATATGGATAAGTCATCCATCTTTGCTCTTGGGTTTGGTTGTTTTTGAGTCTGGCTTCGTAGGCTTTTAAAAGTGATTCTAACTTCTCATTTACCTTTTCTGCCAACACTGATCCTCTTGATCCTGCACTTTTGGGTTCTACTATTTCCTTGGGTGTTATGGTTGCTGCAGTGTGTGAGCTTAGACTAGCTAGATCCTCTAACCTCTCTAATCTATCCTTTGTGTGTTTTAACTCCTCGGATAGAGCCGTTTGCTCTTGTTCTCTTCTGGCTTTCATACGCGCCTTTCTAGCTTTCCAAGTGCTTCTCTGATTTTTCATTTCTGAACTTGGGACATCGGTTTTTGGCTCTTCAACTATGGGTTCATTCGTCATTCTTTGAGCTTGGGCTCGTGTCACTGCCTGAATAGGTATTATTGTCTCGTTTTCTGACCCTCCACTGGAAGGCACTGTGTCCAGCATGTTCAAGGTAGTTTTTGCTCCTTTGCTCGGGTTCTTAGGGCAATCAGGAATCAAATGAGTAATTCCACACTCGGTGCAATATGCGTTGACTCTAATGATTTCATCATGAGGACAGTCTTTTAGCCAATGGTCTCCACCACACTTGTAGCAGGGTCCCTTAGGCTGTTGAGGTGCTCCTTGAGCTCCTCTTTGTTGGTATGCATGTCTCTGTCCGCCCATGCCTCTGTTGGCTATGAACAACAATATTTGTTCATCCAAGCTATATCTTCCTTCTCCTGCTGCCTGTGCCTGTGCAGATGTTGGTGGTCCTGCACTTCCCATCATGCTCCATAGTTCTGGCGTTGTGATTTCTTCCGGTGGATACTAGACATGATTCTCTTCTGGTTCGGTTATTGTTGGTGTGTATCTTATGCCAACTGGTCGTAATCCTGGTAGGGGTGGTTGTTGCCCCAACACTAGTCCTACCGGTCTTGGTAGGTTGCCTGCTTGATACCTAGGCATCGGCGGAAGTTGAGGAGATGCTACCTGAGCCTAGGGAGCATAAGGCCTCTCTCACACATATCCCTTGTTATAAATAACATTCCTCCATCCCATGGTTTGTCCATTTTTGTTCAATAGCACAACACTTTGGATGTTTAGCTTGAGGTTTGGCGTACAGGTTAATCTTTTTTAGCACTTCCTCTACAAGCTGCTCCTGGCTTACAACTATTTCTCCTTTCGGTGCCGTCTTAGTGGTTTTGCTTCCACTTTGTTGTGAGGATGAATCATCGTCGAGATCCTTGAATTCACCCTCTTTGTAGACCGCACAATTGTCTACAAGGTAAAGAGCCTCCTTAGTTAACTCGTTTAACGTCGTGCTCTTCTTCATATGTAAGTCCTTCTGGAGATCTGCGTCTCTTAGTCTTTGAATAAGTATAAGCATAAGTCTGGACTGAGTTGGCGGTTCTTCCACATGGAATAACTTAACATATCTTTTTAGTCGTAGGGATGCCTTTCGCACAGATTCCCCTTCTTTCTATTTGAATTTATGGATTTGTGAGACTGTATTATGAGCTATCCCCCTTTGTGAGAATTCCTCAATAAAGTCATCAAACACCTCCTCCATAGACTCAAAGTCTCTACTCTCCACAGAGTCAAACCAAGTAGCAACATCCTCCTCTAGGATTAGTTCAAACCCTGCAAATTGGGTAGGGAAGTCTAACACCTCTTCGACTCTAATTACATGCACAAAGGCTGCTACATGATCCCTAGGATCTCTGATTCCTGTGTATTTCTTGTTAATCCATTTTTGCACTTGAGTAGGTCTAATTCTACGATGGTCTACAAATCTCATCATTGGATCTCCTCGTCCTAATCGATATACCTCCTCTGGCCTTCAGTAGTAAGCGGGTTCCTCTCCCAGTGGTGCTCCTAAGCCGTAATTTCTGACGGTTTTTGCAAGAGATGGTTCATCTCTTCGAACTCGTTCTATGGGTTCTCTTCTAGGATTTGTTGACCCTTGAGTTTTTGGCTTACTCTCACCTTGATACCATGAATAGAGTGGTGATTCTTGTAAATCCCTTAGCCCTCGTGCGGCTGGATAACCATCTCGGTTTCGGTCTTGTTCGAATGTTGCATTCTGTCGAATCCATGCCTGCAATGATGGCTGAGTTGATGGTTGGTTTTGGTAGTTGAATGTCTGTTGTCGGGTAGAATATGAGGTCGCGTCGTACTCTTCTGAAAAGGGATTTGTCGATTTTCTAGGGGTGTAGGAAACCCTTGGCACTTCTTTAGGGGCATATGTTGATGCTTCTGGAACTGTTGCCTTTTCTACCTCCTCTGGGAGAATACATTTGTATTCTCGCCCGTACCTATCAACAAAAACAATATCCTTCCCCATAGCAATTTCATAAAAGAGGAACCTTGTCTTTGCTTAATTCATTTGGGTAGGGTTCTTTGCAATGAAAGTAAGAGACTATTCCCTTGCTCTCATGCTTGTAAATCCCCACATTCTCATTATAGGTTGAGAACCTGGTTGTTTTATTATCATACATAAAAAGAGCTCCGGGTCAATCAATGTTTGGAGGCGGTTCTTGAGTTTCTGAAACCATTTTTCCTTTTGCCACATTATCTCCATATCTATTGTAATCCTCAGGGTTACTAACTATCAGATAGTGGTTCCCCTTTTCGTCTCGGAATCTATCTCCATCATCATAAACTCGAATTATCTCCAGTCTCTGAGCAGGCCTTTCTCAATACAAATACACTTGCATCCTCGATAGTCATAATAAACTAGGGCTCCCCTAGAGTTTGTTCCTTCTAAGAAGATTATAGTGAACTTGGAATCGTTCAAAGGATTTAGGGAGGTGCTTCCTCCTGGAATTGGTCCTTCATTGGAGAAACCTCCCGGCTGTTGACTACCCATCATGAAGAAGGATTTATCGGATGAAGTGTCAGTATCACTATCCTCCTCAATGATCGGTGCTAATGGATCTAGCCTTGCCTGAGTTACACTCTCCTCGGTGGACACTAAGCTACCCTGATCACCTGCCACCTTTTGATCTCTAAGAATGTGTCTTCCTGATCTTAAATTCATCAAGCTTAGCAATGCAACTTAACACAAATCAAACCACTCACCTGGCAAAGGATCAATTTCCGCTCAACTTCTTGCTTTGTCTCGCTGAATATACCTGTACACAAGCATTTAATTTCGGCAATCGAATCAAAGCATTTAACCGCTAGAGGTGGTCTTAGTAGTGATTGGTGTAACTGGAGGTTTGACCCCAACCACTACTATATTTTATAAACTTCAGATGTTCTTGATTAGGTCTGCTAATCTGGAACTATACTTCCCTCGGATGTTGGTCAATTTACATGGAAAGTCTTAATTCCATCTTTGCTTCGTCAAAAGGTCAAACAAGGTCCAAACTCACTTTTGAAAGAAGTTCTGGCACTCTTAAGTCAATTGGAACTTCACCCTATGTCCTCAGTCAGCTTTTCTCTTCACTAGGCCCAAGTAGACATCCTACGCGTAGGATGTCTCCTGCTCTATTTTGCCTATTTTTTTGCACTATAGATTCCCCTTGATGTGCTGAGTCCACATCTATTTTTACCTTTTGATTTGGACACCTATAAGCTGGTCAATTGATCAAAAATCTGTTCTAGCAGCCTGATGTTGGTCTGACGAGTCAAATCAACTCCAATTTGGACCAAAATTGACTAGGGGGCTTGCCCCAGGCTATACAACACCCTGCTATGCCTACAATCAGTTTCTGGCTTCAATTTCATGAATTAGACATGCTACGCGTAGAATGTCTAACTGCTCAAAATGGCTTCAAATGCAAAGCACAGACTCCTCTTAAGGTGTTGATCACTTTTGTATGCTCAAAATTAGGTTTGGAGTGCTAAATCACACAAAACACATCCTACGTGTAGGATGTCTATTTGACCTGTTTGACCCCAGACTTGAGCCACAGCTTCCCCTTCATGTCAGCAACCCAGTGCTATGATTAGATTTTAGTTTGGATTTCAAAAGACCCCAATATTAGCTATCCTAGCCCTTTTCAGTCAAAGATGTTAAAGTCTGCTTAAAACCCAATTTTCTCACCCAATTGAGATGAAACCTTTCTCAGGCACTCAATAAATCATGCAGATCATGCTCATGCAGCCATCCTATGGTTTTGGTCTTAAAATAATGCCTTGGCACAATTTGGGTAGGATGTCTCTCATTTTTTGTCTATCTGGCCTTATCCTGTCAAGATATGGTCAAACTTCCACTTTCTAGGTGAAAATAGGGTAAAATCTACCTTCTGAATGCACTCGTCAACTCAAAATTTCAAAATTTCCACCAGATCATCCTGTAGACATCCTACGCGTAGGATGTCTCCTAGCTTAAAATGTAATTTTTTTCTGACAGAAATGCTCCTGATGCTTTGCAGCTCTCTCAGAAACACTCACAGCAACTTTTGAACTTCACTTTAGCTTTCAAACACTCTTTTGCATCTTTTACAACCTTGTGATGATCCTAACATCAAGTATAACATGTATGAAGTGCTCCAGATCATAAATCATGATGTCCTACTTACCCTACTCCTACTCATCATATGAAATGGTGATAATGGTGTCTTGGTTGCTTCCTGGCCTCTCCAGAATCTCAAGCTAGCGTTCCACCGCTTCTACCACTCAAACTCCTACTCTCTACACCACAACTCAACTAATACCTCAAACTATCTAAGTCTACCTAAGTCTACCTAAGTCGAAGGATCTAGGCCAGACACTCGCTCCCTATACTCCTCCTAAGACCTAGAGAGTCCTCCACCCTCTGATCCTATCTAAATGTAAAACGAGACTCTAGAAAGCCAGAGAATCCCTATTCTCAAGGACTAGTCTCGGTCACCTACTTAGGGTTTAAGTCCTCGTCAACGGCGCCAATGTTAGCGGATATGCCGTGACGGACGTCAGCAGAGGGAGAACTCACCTAACAAGATTTGTCAGTTAAGGACGAAGCTCGACCTGCAAGCGCCTAGAAGCAAGAATAGGGTGTCAACCTGCACTCGACTGACTCTCGACTAATTCCTACTGAGGTCTCTACCCAATGTCTAAGCTACAGCCTTCCGGAGTGCTTAAGAGGAGATTTCCTACAACGCTTCCAAGAGCTAAATACCCATCAAACATTCTCAAAACGCCACAGCACTTGAAGGAGACCCTACTAACACCAATAGGTCACTCTCCCTAAAGTCCATGAACCAAAATCCCAACCCTAAACACCCAGTGCAAAATCACGTAGGATTTCTGGTCAAAATTTACAGGTCGTCGACTCCAAAAACTAAAGTGCCTAATGTGTAGCTCTACTTGATGCGAACGCGTGGATATGCTGAAATGCAAAAACGGATAACGTATGCTCACCGAATCACCAGATGTAGCTCGTGGGTTGAGTTCGCAAAACCAGACCGTACACCCGCAATGTAGGTATTGGCGCGTAGCTCTCGTCAGGGGCAACACGCTGCACTTCTTTGCACTCGATTCCGACCACCGGTGTGTGCGTAGCATCAAGATGAAACTCTCACTCTCTTTCGTACACAATACGCTCACTCACAGACATAACTTTTTAAAAATGACAAAGGTATTTTCATTAAGGTCAAAAGTGGTATAAATACCTTACAATCTCAAACCCTAATGTTCCAATTTAACCATCTACTCAATCTAAATGTCAAAAATGGGATACAATCTGGAAACTTCTGTAAGCCCCACTATTTACAAGGTGAAATGACGGGTTTCCTCAATTTAAAGAATAATTAAAAAAATAATATTCCGTCGAGCAGTCATTTTTCGTTGGGTGTGTCCAGCTGCTGCTAACAAATATGAACCTGGGAAGGAAAATCTTGTGGCCGATGCCTTAAGCAGGAAGAGTATTGTGTTGGAATTAGGGTTGCAGAGAGACACACACAGCTTGGAGAAGACAAAGGAAGCTCAAGGCACACAACAGAGAGTATATTACTTAGTGTTCAATGGAATGATAGATAGCCCTAGAGTGATGGGCGTATATACAATGTACGGGGGGGGAAACCTCCTAAAGAGGGAAAAAATGCCCCGGCGGTCCTAGTGTGTTCACACACATCACTACCACATATATATGGTAACAAATCCCCCCTGGAGTGATGCGGGGAACGAGAGCTTGCACATGAGTAAAGGGAAGTGCCATGCCCTAAGGACATGATTAGTCCACAAAGGGGAGTAAGCCCAAAGCTTTGCGGAAAGCTTCAAGCTTCTCACGAGACAATGCCTTTGTGAAAAGATATGCAAGGTTGTCCTGTGTTGGCACATAGGCCAAGCTGATCTCTCCTGTTGAGAGCCTCTCCCTAACATAGTGGTAATGCACCTCAATGTGCTTTGTGCGAGCATGAAAAATTGGGTTCCTCGCAACTGCCAATGCGCTCTGACTGTCAGTGTAGATAGTGTTGGCAATGTCCTATCCAACACCCAAATCAGCCATAAGGCATCTGAGCCATACACACTCAACCGTAGCTGTGAAAACTTCCCTGTACTCAGCCTCACAACTCGAAGTGTCCATAGTAGTTTGCTTCTTGCTCAACCATGATATACATGAAATGCCAAGCATGAAACAAAAACCACTTGTGCACACTCGCGTGTCAAAACAACCAGCCCAATCTGAGTCCGAAAAAGCATGTAAGTCTTGTGGCAATGATCCCCCCTTGGGATAAAACAAGCCAAGATGTAAAGTGCCACTAAGGTAGTGGAAAATCCTCTTGACAGCTTGCCAATGCTTAGACCCTGGGCTATGCATAAATCTGCAGACCTGTGAGACTACAAATTGAATATCTGGCCTCGTGTTGCATACATAAATGAGGCAGCCAACAGTAGTTTGGTAAAGAGTGACATCAACAGGATCGCCAACATCATGTAGACTCAACTTCAAACCTGTTTCCATGGGAGTGGGAATAGGTTTGCAATCCTCGAGTTCAAACTTACATAGCAATGTCTCTATGTAACTTTTCTGACACAAGGCAATACCACCATTACACTGCTTAAACTGTATACCCAAGTAATGATGCAACAGCCCCAAATCTTTCATCTTGAAAGTAGCATCCAAATCAGCCTTAAATTCAAAAATATGTCTCTCATTTGGTCCAGTGATCAGCAAATCATCGACATAAAGAACCACAATGAGAAGTACATCACCCTCACGCTTTACATACAATGTCCTTTCTGTTGGACTATTACGAAAGCCTTGTTTGACCAAATGAGTGTCAGCTTTCTCATACCAAGCACAAGGAGATTGCTTCAAACCATACAAAGCCTTCTTACATCTGCACACGTTGTCCTCTTGTCCTTTTATGACAAAACCGCGAGGCTGCGTTAAATAAACTTCCTCAAATATGTCACCATTCAAGAAAGCAGTAACAATGTCTGATTGATGTACATCCCAACCAAAATGAGCTGCCAATGCACATAGAAAACACACAGTAGTCATACGACAAGTGGGAGCAAAAGTCTCTTCATAATCTATGTCTTTTTGTTGTGCATAACCCTTTGCTACAAGTCGAGCCTTATGGCAATCGATCTCACCATCCGGATTGCATTTCAACTTGTAAACCCACTTCGTACCAATGGCCTTTTTGCCAGGAGGAAAATCACATAAAGTCCATGTGTCATTTTCTATAAGTGCATCATATTTTGATTGCATGGCAGCCATCCAATTTTCTGAATTTTGTGCTTCATCAAAAGATAGAGGCTCCTCAACATCATGTAAGCTAGTCACAGCCAAAGCATAACAATCATATGCATAAGATGCATGGCGAGAGCTTGAACGAGTACTACTAGACAAAGGTGCATCCAATTTACTATCACGCAAAGTGTGCACCAACCATTTTGGCATACCTCTAGCCTACTCATTTTTAGCCCTTTCCTCATCAAGTATATCATGCACATCTGCCTCAGTAATAGGCTGATCTGTAACATTTTCAGAAACCCCATAGGATGCACATTTTCCTCATTGGAACTTACATTCATATTTCCACCACTGAAAAGGCAACAAAGTGTCATAAATGTCATGTGAGCTTACATTACTGTCTCTAGTACATGACAGCAAGGGTTGAACACAATCTTCCACAAACACTACATCCCGTGAAACGAGAATACGCTTTGTTTGCGGATGATACAACCTGTAACCTTTGCTTTCAGCACTATAACCAGCAAAAATACATTTGACAGCCTTATCATCCAAATTTTTTGCGCTCTGTTTGTGGCACCAAAGCATATGCCAAACAGCCAAAAGCACGCATGTGCTCAATAGAAGGCTTTCTATCATGCCATGCTTCATATGGAGTGATAGACTGCAAAGCTTTTGTAGGACACCTGTTAAGTACATAAGTGGCACACATGATGGCCTCAAGCCAAAAAGAATGCGGCAAAGCTTGACTTTTGACCATACATGGTGCCATTTTCGTCAGTGACCTGTTTTTCCTCTCAGTAACACCATTTTGCTGAGGTGTATAAGGCACTGTACATTGGTGTTTTATCCCATGACTAGCTAGGAATGCATTAAATTCATGTGACATATACTCCCCCCTCGATCGGAACGGAGGGTGCCCATAGTACATTTCGAGACATTTTCAGCCATAGCCAGAAATTGTTTGAAGCACATCAAAACTTCGGACTTCGCTTTAAGCGGAAATACCCATGCATGCCTGGAGTAATCATCGATGAAAGTCACAAAGTACAAGTAATTGCCCAAGGATGGAGTTTGCATGGGCCCATAAACATCACTATGCACAAGCTGCAACCTGCATGTGGCCCGAACTGAACCATCCTTTGGAAACTTAGAACCCAAAATATATCCTTCACAAACATGTTTGACAGGTGCTTCAAGAGGTGGCAAAGAAGCAACCAAAGTTTCAAGAGGTGGCAAAGAAGCTGGTAAAATTCAGATGACCAAAACGTGCATGCCAAAGTTTTGCATCTGAAATAGCCCTTGAATCTGCAACAGCATTTGCAAAATTTTGTCCACACTTGTCATAGAAAGTGATCGTATACAGCCCACGGCACAAGAGGCCAGATGCAACAATTTCATCACCAAAATTGAGATCATGAACTGTACATCTGTCATCCACAAATTTGACTACAAGTCCAAGTCTAGCAAGTGCGGATAACTTCCAATATTACAGGAAGCTCATGATATACCTATAGCAGGACATCCAGGATACATTAAGACTTACTCTACTGTAAGAAAGAGTTTCTTTTGGCCAAGACTAAAGCATGATGTGTTAACCTATGTTACAAGATGCTTAACATGTCAACGTATTAAAGCTTAGCAAATCCCCCCGATAAGCTTCAACCTCTAGATGCTTCACAAATAAAATGGGAATGCATATCCATGAATTTTATTACAGGACTTTATATATCTTTGGGATATGAGTCTATTTTTGTGGTTGTTGATATGCTTACAAAAATGACCCATTTATTTCCAGTCAAGACAACATTTACGGCTAAGGATATAGCTCAAGTCTTCATGAAAGGTGGTTTCATATATCACGGTTTACCTTGACAGATAATTTATGATCGTGATGCGAAGTTCACCTCAAATTTTTGGAAAGCCTTATTCTCAGCTATAGGAACCCAATTAGCCTTTAGTACTGCTTATCATCCTCAAACTGATGGGCAGACAGAAAGAACAAATCAAATCATTGAAGACATGTTAAGAGCTTATTGTATGCATGAGCAAAGTAAATGGACTAGATATTTGTATTTGGTTGAATTTGCCTATAATTTCTCATTCTAATGCTCAATTGGAATGTCTCCTTTTCAAGCATTGTATGGACAAGAGTGTCTTACTCCACTCAAATGGATAGACCCTCTCATACGGTTCAAGCATCCAAAGAAATATTGGATGAAATGCAGCTACAAACCAATTTTATACAACAGGATATTAAGATTTCTCAAGATAGATAGAAGAGTTATGCTGACCTAAGACGATCTGTCGGACTTTTTGAAGAGGGTGATATAGTATTTCTAAGAGTAAAACCCAAACGTAGTTCTTTATCAATGGGTAAGTGTAAGAAGCTAAGTGCCAGATATTGTGGACCTTGTGTAATCACAGAGTGGATTAATGATCAAGCTTACAGACTCTTGTTACCATCACACATAAAGGTACATAATGTTTTTTACATTAGCTTACTCAAGAAGTATGTACCTTATCCGCAACATATTCTTGATGATTCTCTATTATCTACCTCTATCGATGGACTTGTGACGATGTAATGAGGCTAAATTATCTAGATTTCATGTCAAGGTGAGAACACCTCAAATTTTACAAGTGTGGGAGGATGTAAGATCCCCAATTTTTGGGTCTCTTCTAAAAATAAGAAAAATAGCTTTCAATATTTATTTTGTCAAATTTTGACTTAAGATGCTTGATTGACAGTATTGGAAGGTTCTAAAGTAAAAAGCAAGGTCGTTTCCATGTTCCAGTAGGTTAGATGGACGTTTGGTTCAATTTTGGAAAAATCCGTTATTTTTAGCTTTTCCATGCTTTTTATGCTTTTAGATGCTTTTTTACAAAAAAAGCAAGGTCAGATCCTTGATCCACGTGTTCTAGGAAGGCTATGTTCCAATTTTGTAAAAATTTTCTTTTGAGTGCTTTTCACACTATTTTTACTTTTTCATGATTTTTAGTGCTTTTTAGTGAAAAGCGAGTTCGTTTTCTTATTCCAATGGAGGAGGAAAACCCGTGGTTCACTTTTAGAAAATTTTTCTTTTTTTTTCTGTTTTTTACGCTATTTTTAGCTTTTCGTGTTTTTCGATCTTTTTGAAAAGAAATGTGCTTTTTATGATGACCTAAACATAAAAATATCAATTTTAGTCTCCGTCGGATTTAAAAATGATCACCCGGAGGCAAAGCGGGACCAAACCGAGATTTTTATAAGAGTTATTTTTATAAAAAGCAATACAGTAAATACGTTGGGAAAATACGAAAAAGTATAATTATACCGGGACATTACAGTGCGGCATAGTTTAGCTAAGGTTCCATTAATTAGTTGGCTAGAAATTGTCAATTAGCCAATTTTAATGTAAAAATTGGATGGTAAGTGGGAGAGTTGACTACCAAAAGCTGTGCCATGTTTTTAGAAAAGAATGGTTTTTTTTCCAAAAGCTTGCAGCTAATCCTGGGACTCACTACAGCTTATTGCACTTGTCTATAAATTGCCAGTTAGTGCTCCGTTTTCAGTGCCATCTGCTGCGTCTACTACCGCAAGGCTATACGTATCTATTATACGGAGTGGTGCAAGCTCTTCATCACCATCTCCATAAGCTCTTCTCTTGAGAAGAAGAAGAAAAAGAAGAAGAAGGATATTGTCTCTCTACTTGCTTACTATCTTCTCTCTCGTTTCACGGTGTACGCACTCTCCGGAAGCTCTCGTGGAGAATACCTCTACATAGCTCTCATCACTGCTCTCTTGCGGCAAAGCAAGAAGCCTTTTGACAGCCCCTAATCAATTCTAAAGCATGGTAAGAAGCTCTAAACTCCATAGCCATCATCTCTCTCTCTCTCTCTCTCTCTCTCTCTCTCTCTCTCTCTCTCTCTCTCTCTCTCTCTCTCTCTCTCTCTCTCTCTATGTCGTTTTTCTGAGTAGTCACCCTCTCAGTGATTGTTTTTTCGTATACAAGTGCATATATCGATTAAGCGAGTACATATAAAGTTGCCCCATGATTATTTCATCATGTTTAACACGCTGATTTATGCACATGATGTGTTTTATGCTCACTTGCGTGCATAAAAAGTGCTTTTCGTTTCACGTCATAGAGGCGGTCGGAACATTGTTTTGGTCATAAATCACAAACCATTATGAATCAAGACTAACCCTTTACACCAGAGATAAAACATGTCATTTAGGTCATTTTGTCCTTAGGTATCATATGAAAAACACGCACGAGCTAAGAGATATGGTCAAAAAACAGCTTGCTACCCACTTCACAACCATTTTTTTTAAACTCTGGGCTCCTTGGAGAACCACTATATAGATTCACTGAATGGGTAAAACCCACTTAACCAACCGAAAAGCTTCATGAAACTTGATGATAAATGTATTTAGGTCTCCGTTATCACCTAGGGAATGCGAGTTATTAATCGTTCCATAACCGGTTTTACCTACACTTGTAGGGGCGCTACCAAGGGGGGTAACCATATGACGTCGTAAAGTTAAACAAGTTGTTTATGTATGATTTATGGTTTGTTTTGGTGAGTTTATTTCAGTTATTAGATGCCCATAAACTTATGTGAAGGTATGTGGTTAGACATCCCAAACCGCATAGGCAGATATAAGTGTCTTTTTTTTTGTTACCATTTGTTGTGTAAGTACCGTATGGGTGAAGTGATGTTATAGAGTGATGGTCTATATTATGGAGTTGAGCTTGATGCATTGGTTTGAGGTCAAATACTTTCATTTGTATGTTATGCATGCTCCCGAAAATACCAAAAATGTGTTTTTTGCATATGTGTGAAGTTATGGTTTATGGTTGACCTAAAGGTCGGAGCTGTTTTGCATCATGTTTATGGTGATGGAATGTTATCATATGATGTATGGAAACTCATGGATTGATGTGGATGCCTCATATGCATGGTTATGACTGCTTTCCACCTTTCTAGGTCAAAACTATCTCTACGTGCTAGGGAGGTGAAGTGAAGATGTGATGCATCAACTTTGCATGGTTGGATGTTTTCAAAATTGGATTTTTATATCGTGATAAGTTTCTGGTCGGACTCTTTTTATACATGAAGTAATCACGTCTTAAGGTCATATGTGTCTGGACTCGGATTGATTACAGGGGATATATCAAACTCCAAGTGTGGGAGTTGGTTCAGTGTGGTTATGATTTATGGTTAAGGGCTGAGATTCCCACATGGATTATGGTTGTGATTTTATGGTGGAAGTCCGTGTGGCTTATGGTTTTTTTTCTAGATATGGTTATGCTACCGAAATTTTTGTAGCCATGTTATGTTCTAAAGTGGTTATGCAGGATTGGCCGTGTCTCACCCAAGTTGGGTAGAGTGCTCGCATGTGTGATGTGATTGGATTATGGTTTATGGGTTTGGGAAGGAATCATGAAGTGATCTAGATAGTTTCTGATAGTCATGTAAGGGTAGAGACCCTGTACAATCTAACTGCTTGGAAAAGATCATTTGTGCATATGGAAAGTGCTATTGTGATTGGGCTCATGTGTTATATTTCTCATGGCAGCGTTGCTACAAGACTAGGATCACCTACATCGGTTAGCCTTAGACTAAAGGGTCGTTGATGTGGGGCTTTGCTGGATCGGGGGTGTTGCCTAGGTCTTCTTCTTTTTGTTAGGTTCATCTACACGGTTAGTGTGTCGAGGGTTCAATGACCTACACGGCTAACGCGTCGGGGATTTTTCCTTGGCTTTGCCTAAACACCCGATGCTGGGCATCGAAGAGGCATGGTGTCTAAATTGGTAGGGTTGGTATTGATCCTTTTAGAGCTTGGGTTCATGGAGGGATCCTTTTAGAGCTTGGGTTCATGGAGGGAGACGAAGCTACCTCAGTCTATGTTTGGTGCAGGTAGGTTGGAGGTGTTCTGGCTTGCTCCCGGTGAAGTAAAATTCTCTATGTCACTTGTAGAACGGATGTGGATGGCTAGACCGGTCGATCCCTACACAGGGTCCAGTGCTTTGCTAGTTATTTTATCATAAACTTTTTGATATTGTGGTATACCCAAATTTTGCCATTGCATTAATACATGGTTGTCTGTTTAGACAGGGCATTTAAAGATTCTCTATTGTCATTTTCTCATGTCTCTGTGCACTTTATTTCACTCTCCACCATATTCTCTCTCTCTCTCTCTCTCTCTCTCTCTCTCTCTCTCTCTCTCTCTCTCTCTCTCTCTCTCTCTCTCTCTCTCTCTCTCTCTCTCTTCCCTCAATGCAGTGTACACATATATTCACCCTCCACAATGTTGTATTTTTTATTGAGTATGCTTTCATTCATAACACCCATTCAGGGGTAGCACTAGTCGTTAGGTACCTCTAGATGGAGTCTTGCTCATGGCCTAAACCCCATGCTTGGTCTGGTGCTGAGAACTCCTCCCCTATGCAAATGCTTATGCAACTCTGATGTATATTGAAAATCGTATAAAATTATAAATTGTATATTTTGTGCATAGACCCCCGGAGAGGGGTATCTCTCAGATACAATGATGTAGAAACCATGGCAATACTGGACAGTGGGGATGGCATAGCCATTGTCACAAAAGCAGTATGGGAATCATGGGAAAAACCGGCCATTAGAAAAACTCAAATGGAATTACAATTGGTAGATGGACACATAGAAAAACCCCTAGGACTGCTTGAAAAAGTGATAGCTAGTTCCTGTGGTATTGATTATCAATATACTTTTGCGATAGTGGACTTTGGAAAGAAACTTAATTATGAAATCATCTTGGGAAATCCATTCATGCGGCAAGTATAACACATTCAAGATTGGGGAAACGATTACCTGTACTTGAAGCAAGTGGGATCATTCACAAGGGTTAATTTGAAAGATCACAGTTATAGAGATGTAATGAAAACACCCATTTAATAATTTGACTCAGTCTCTTTAGCTGAATCAAAACTTCCATCTTGGTTAAACAAAGACACACCTATTTGGATGTGTGGAGCATGAGTAAATAGGAGTTTAAAACGAGAAGAATGTATCTTAAAAAGGGATTTCACAGATGAAGCATATATACTTGAACCCTTTTCGGAGCATCTATATGAGCCATTCGAATGGACTCAAATTTTACAATGGATGTACGTATGATTGCCTACTCAATTTTGCAATGATGATGGCTATGACATAGTTTCCATACAAATGATCTCAACCATTCACATCTAAGATTAAGTTCAAGAACCCAAGGACTTACTGGAAGCTCAACAAGTCTTTTCAAACCTCTATTATGATGCTACTGACGAGTTTGAAGAACATTCAACCACATCTGATGATTCTGGGTCAAAAAAAGAACATGTGAGAGCACAACTACTCCTAGAAGGAGGAGAGGAAAAGTTTTTTGACTTTGCAAACCAGAAACCAAGAAGACAGAAATGGTATAGAAGGAAAAGTGAAACAATAAATTTGATATCTAGACCTATGCCATCAATTTCTAGCATAACACAGTTTCTGATGCAGATAGATCACATGATTGTGTCAAAGACAAGATCACGGGTAGATATCCTTCAGAAAACAAACAAGGAACATAAAAAAACAACAAGGAAAATGATAAAGGAAACTCAATCAAAACATAAGCACCATGATGATGAATCATCCATGACAGGAGTTGAACGAAAGAAAAAATATCAAGAGTTGAAGAAAACTTTAAAGGAGGTGTATACCACTGAAATGGAAACAACCGAGGAAGAGAGTCACAAAAGGAATAGACAATGATCTACCAGATACATATCTATTCTCCGTGGAAATGATACCCCTTTGGTTAGAAAATATGGTTTCATTGATGACTATAGCTCAAATGGATTCTCATATATCACTTCCTATTACACTAGGATTAATTGGGCAATCAGCTATGTATCAATTACTAGCCGGAAGGCTATACAAAAGAAATTGAGATGGAATATTGATTTTGTGTATTAATCTAGGAGAAAACCCAATATCTAAATCAATCACACATGACCATAGTAGGACTTCACTTTGCGGAAGAACAAACTATGCAATAGATCTTGAGACTGGGAGTATTTTGGCCAACCATGAGAAGTGATGTTCACTCATTTGTGAAAAACTGTCTTCAATGCCAGAAACAAACACCCATACCTCATGTGACATTATTTAAAATCTCACTCGTTTCTAAGTGGAGTAACTATATGGTTACTTACTTATCAAGTAGAACATTTCCAGAGGATATGAGTAAACGCCACCAGAGAGATAAGAGACTGTGCTCTTATTGGCAACCAATTGTATCGTAGAGAAAAGAATCAACATTTGCGTCTCTGTGGGGTCTTTGTGCAAATGAATATGAATATATACCACCTCTAGAACAAGCACATGTTGGATTAGCTAGAGGTCACTTTTCTAGTGAAACCACCACTAGAGAAGTTTTAATGGCAAGCGTATGGTGGCCAACACTTTTTGCAGATACCAAAGAATATGTTCAAAGATGTGATGCTTGCAAAATGGGGCATAGATTTTGTCAAACCAATACAGCCACCTGCTTATAGAAATCAAGCTCAATATATCATTGTAGCTACGAATTATTTGACCAAGTGGACAGAGGCTAAGGCAACCAGGAACAATGATGCTAGAACCATATTCACATTCTTGTATGAGAATGTATTCACAAGAAATGGACTTCCAATAGATATTGATAGTGATAGGGGAACTCATTTCTTCAATGAGGTAATTGAGTATCTGTTGAATGAATTTATGGTCATCCATAACAAATCCGCTCCATATCATCAACGAGCAAATGACAAGCTCAGTACACAAATAAAATTCTTAGCTCAATATTGACGAAAGTGTTTAACTCAGGATGAACTGATTGGAAAATGAATCTACATGCTTCTCTATGGGCTTATAGAGTTTCATTCAAGACGGCTTTAAATGCTAAACCCTTTAACCTTGTTTATGGTCTCAATGCCATACTACCGATAGAATTTCTATTGCCGGTACTAAGCTTGATGAACAAAGGCTAACGACTGTAGCTCATCTCTATGCACAAAAAGGGAAGCAAAAACAATTTTTTGATTCACATCTAGTCAGAAAAATCTTCAAAAAAGGGGACCTAGTTTTAGTTTATTCCCTTAAGCAACACATTCCCAAATTCAAGAAAAAGAGAAATGGACCATTTGTAATTGAAGTTGTGGACCATTTGACACATTAAAAATATATAATGGCTTGCATCGAATTGGAAATTTACAATACATGGCCATTTTAGGAAATTGTAAAACATGTGTGATCCAAATCTTCACTGCTTCTTCATGTTGATCTTCGATGTGCATCAGTAAGGCTCGGGCTTTTAGCATCTTCTGCTAACGAAAGTCGTCTCCATTAGCATTCCCCCCTTTCGATTTTAGTGCCCGTCCCTCGGGCACTGTTGAAAAGTGTTTGTGGAGGCTGTGGAAGGTTTTTGATTGGTTGTTGATGGGCTGACCGTTATCATTTTGTCATTGAATTTGTTGATGAGGTTCAGTTTGCTACAGCATCTTCGTTAGTCCAAATATGTCTGATGTGAGAGATGATGTTGCATTTGTCTATTGTAATAGCATAATGATGAGGCTGCTGTTTATTTATGAAAAGTATGTACAAGGAAAGTAGAACAATGAGGATCTAAATTAGGGTTTAATACCTGGATTACCAAAGGGAAAAAACCCAATGGGAAAAAAGTGCCTTTGGGATACGCGCATTATTGGAGTACTTATTAGCATGGGAAATATTAATAAAGTACTTGAGGGATTATTTGTTGATAGATATGGAATTAAAAAGGCACTAAAAATTAGAGGGTAGGATGATGGAACATTGGTTTGCATGTTGTCGTCCACTCAAGGTGCATAGGTGGAAGCAAAAAGAGTGTCTAATGCATATGTCCAATGGTGGGACTTCCTATATACGCATACATAAAAATGCATGGAAAACAATATGTTGTGCAAGAAAGATTTTGAGGGGTTCTTCAAAAAGATGGTGTAGCTATAAAAGCATATGACATGGCTTTGCAAGCTGGCACCCCTTTAAGAATGGTTTTTGTTGTCGAGGATATGTGCTCTCATCTTATTGTGCATTATACGTGAGTGTTGGACTCTATGACACTACACCATGATTAAGTTAATAGAATTCCAATGTTATGCTCATCTCATCTAGCATGAGCAATGCAACTTAGATATGCTCAACTCTTCCAGCTTGAGCGTAAGCCTAATAACTATGACTCTTTGCATAGAGTCTAATATGACTTGACAGTTTGGGACTAATGCTTTGCTAATCTTATGGTTCAGCATCCCGACTCTAACTATGCCAAAGAGTGTTTTTTGCACCCTGGCGACTTGACTTTTCACATTCTTGTGCTCACTACAAACATTTCTTCATGTAAAAGTAAGCTTGAATCCTTAAAAAGAGGATTAGTGAAGGACCAAGTTGGCATTGAAGGTTTCTTTTGCCGTACCTGTTATATCTTCTTTGAATCTGTATTCACGTGTGTAGGGTTGTCCTTCTTTGACTGTGAAGACTTCATTATCTATTTGATTCTCCAATTAGGCTTCTTGATAGAAGTTTTTGATGTTTTTGTAGGCCTCTGTTCACTATCGAACATTTGGCTTTTGACTAGGATCATTGGAAGACTTAGAAATCCAAATCTCTTGATGACCTTTGTATCTCCTTTGTTGACTTCACTTCACTCTAATTTTTGTTAATTTCTTGAGATCTTCATGCAAGTCTAGTGTAGTTGCAGTTGGCTTGTGGTTGACCGGTAGGTCAAATCTTTGTATAACCTGTGTAGAATCCTTGTCCAAGAGGAAGATTCTTTGAGATACGTCTTTGTTCTGTATCCTCTTGAGAGTTGTGGCAGACTTTAGCAATTTTTGATGTTGTTCTATTGTATACCTGCTTCTTAGGTATCCTAGGATATTGGCGAGGT
This sequence comes from Adiantum capillus-veneris, assembly GCF_014529385.1. Lineage (NCBI taxonomy): Eukaryota > Viridiplantae > Streptophyta > Polypodiopsida > Polypodiales > Pteridaceae > Adiantum > Adiantum capillus-veneris. Next base: position 92,290,336 of record NC_140943.1, on the reverse strand, counting down.
TGATACCTTGCTAGCATTCTTTCTTGGGAGGGACTTGACGTTACTTCATATGCCCTTACCTAAGGTTTTGGTATCCATATTTGTATGTTACCTCAATAGTACTCATGTTCCTTTAAGCTCCATTGTGATGTTATCCATGCCATGTGTTTGTCTTTCTGTGTTGATTTCTCGTCCTTAATCCAAACCGGATCATTGCCTTTGACTAAACTGCTCGAAACAAACACTTGTTGGACTTGACTTTTCTTTCTTGAGTACTTTGGCTGATGTACGTTTGATTTTTTGGGTGTCTCCTTAGAGGTTTTTGTTGGGTCAACAATTGACTTGAAGTCTTGAAAGCCTGACTTGCTTGAGAGAAGCTGATCCATGAGGGTTCTTTGATGTAGAGGCATATGATGTCACAACTTTTGTGCTAATCGGTGGAAGGTCCACTTTGGCTTTACCTTTGTCTGCAAGATTTTTTGTTGATTCTTATGACTTTTGCAACTTTGAATCTATCATTAATGGTATCCCTAAATGTTGCTTGCTACCACTTGGAAAAGAAAGTAATAGAATTATTTCTTCTTTGTATGCTTTGTGTTGGTCTAACCACGGATGTCCAAGGATGACATCTACAAGCATTTTCTTTGAAGGCTTTACTTGAAACTTTATGCGCTCTTCCTGCTTCTGGATGCTAAGAATAACAACCATGTCTTCTTGACTTGTATGGATACCTAGCATTGTTTTGCTATCATGTTTGCAATGGAGTGAGCTGGAGGATCCTTTGGATGTTTGTTGCAGTATATTGCAATCTACTTCTTTCTCCAATAGGGCATTGCGTCTGACACTTGCTCCATTTACACTACTGAGGACTATATATATTCTCGTTGTTGGTTCTATTGAAGATCTATGTCTTGCTTTTGTTGTGGTTTCATCTTGATCTAGTTGTGTCTTTATGGAAGGCGGCTTGAGACTCTGCTTTCCGATTTGACTTACATCAGCTGGCAATGTCTAGATCTTTGGACTTTCTATTTCTTCCTAGTTGTTTACAACCTCGTTCTTCTTTACTTTTGGCTTTGGTGGCATTCTCTGCTCAATAGATTTTTTGGTTGCCCTTTTCTCTATTTGATCTGCAATTGCTATTGCCTGATTTTATTTAAGCTCTTGCGAAGTTCTATTCGATGGAGATGAATCATCTTTAATAAGATCTGATTTGATGTCAGTCTCTATTTTAATTGTGCTTGAGGACTTTGAGCTGCCATCTGAGGGTGACCAATCTTGGTCTTCATTCTTTGTTTCCTGTGATAACTCCATCATGTTTGAACTCCATATCTCTAGCATCTTATGGGCCATTGGCAGTCCCACTATGATGTTATCTGTAAGATCTTTTGTTGTGATCACATGGAATTGAGATATGATGATCTGTGGACCTATTTGAATGGTGGTGGAGATGATTCCCCAACATTCAGCTCGTTTGTTTCCAAATATGCTCACAAGAGTTAGGAGCATCTTCCAAATGTGGTTGGCCACATTTTTTCCAAGTGCGAAAAGACATGAGATTCTTGTCTAACTAAAAATCTAGCTTTACTTCACTTGATACCTTTTCTTCTTGTTCACTAGTAATGCTGCACTTGATCTTCTCGAGATTTCTTTCTAAAATGACTAACTTTGTTGTGGTTGTGTACTTTGGTTGAGCTTTATTTTCATTTTCTTTGATTTGATCACCTGCTTCAATCGATGTTGGCTCAGTTGGTTGTGATACTACACCTTTTGGTTGCAAATTGATGAGCATTGCCTACCTGCATCTGAGTAACCTTTGATCTTAAAAGATCCATTGTACTTTCTAGAAGAATCTGTCTCTTTGAAGGATATTTTGGTGGTGACTTTGTGTAGCTTTTTTACCTTTAGCTTCTGTTGAATTTGAATTATGCTTCACCTATTCAGGCAGCTTAAGGTTTTGCACCATCCTGAGATAATCTTTGACTTCAGTCTCACCATCTATAAGGGTTTGTACAAGGTCATGAACTTGATGGTATTCACTTCCATGCGCATATCGATATGCATATGTGAGCTTGGTCACATGCAATTGCTTGAACACTATGGGATTTTTTGGCTTTTGGCTTTGACTTCTGGAGTTCAGCTGAAACTTTTATCCTTGATGATCTTCATAGAGACATTTATCTGTAGACTGTGATGGAATCTGGATCAATTGAAAACTTCCAACAACCATATGATCTTTCAATGGTGTTTGCTTTAAAGGGGTCTGTTGGCTAGAGGATCTAGGGCTTCTAATTGCTATTGTGGTTCTCGATATAAGAGCTGATTTTGATGAATTTACAGCACCCCCCTTCCTAGGGTGATCACTATAGCATGCTGGATTATGAGGGTTCAAAATTGTTTGGCTTTGGTTTAGTCTCACCTTTTGGGACTGTGAAGGCACACTTTGGGTAGCATTGTTGATGTTTGGCATCAGTAAACCTTCTGCATAGTTTCCTATGTATCTCTGTGAAACATGAAAAATTATTCCCCAAGTCAAGCTGTAAATAGCATTATCTTTGCCCTGATATTTTCTATCCCATGGATCTCCTATTATATGAGCTTCTGTGGATTTAGGACCCAATTCATCATAGATCTTAGACTCCCGTCTATATCTATGACTGTTTTGATCAAAGTATGTGCTCGTTTGGTCACAACGTCAAAGCTTGATTTTCGATGGAGCAGAGTTTAGCTCGGGACATATTTCTAGGTTCACTCGGGTAATATCCTTCAACACTAGAGATGATGGGCTATTATAGTTTCTATCCTCTAAAATGAACCATCCTTTCTAATCTATCACTGGACGCACTTTTATGAGCTGGATGTGGACCATTCAAACACTAGCTGATCCTTTTTGTACAGTTACCCTTTTTGGTCTACATAGTGTGCATATGAATTATGTGTGCCATACAAATCTAACATCATTCGCTTTGATGTGTACCTTAGACTCGTGAATGATTGCACACTTGTGGCAGTGGATGCAGAATCATTTGCAAACCTAACAGTCTTTTCAACATTCGGTGATGTTTGACCAAATTCACGCAGGATGTTGTTCAAAGAATCAATTTTAAGCTTTTCAGGTGCCTTTGCATCTTTATGCTGATTTTGAACTTGCAGTTCTTTTACCGGTGCTTCTAATGGTAATGTAAAATCATGTGATTGCATTACAAGTGACGAGTTGGCTGCACTTACATTGAGATTCGGATTTAATCCATTTTCAACTTCGAAACTTGCATTGTATTCCTCTCTCTTTGCTCTTTCATTCAAGTGTAAGCATTGTCAATTTTGTTGAGGTTCACGACTGCGTGTTAGTGAGCCTAATCATCAAATTTGAGTGCTTAAATCACTGTTTTTTGACATTTTGACCATAGGAGAGTGTTCATAGAACATAGGGCGACATTTTTGCTATGTTTTGTTGCAATTTTTAAGACCTTTTTCATGATGTATTGTGATTTTGGTACCTTGATGGATTGCGACTAGACTTGCATAGTGTCCCTAGGTGTCCTAGACCTCCTCCTAAAGTTTTGTTGCATTTCGAGTCCGTTTGAGTGTCAAAATCGTGTGATGACCTAGAGCGGGGAAAAAGGACATAGGCAAATTTCATTGATCATTGAGTGGTGATTTGCTTGTTGAGTTGGTATGTTTGCTTGTTAGGTTCACTTCTTGAGATTGACAACCTCAAAGAGTCTCCATGCCTCATCCGAGTCACTTCCCTGAGTATTGACATTATGTTAGTGCCATATAGCTATGCTACAGAGAAGTCCGTTGTGGGGTGACCCGCTAACAATATCTCATAGACAAGGGTAAAGTGAAAGTGGACCCTCCAACAATCAATATAGAAGATGTGACAATATGTGCCTCTACATCAAAGGACCTTGATGGATCAGCTCCCTTGAGCAATGCAAGCCTTTGAAAGTCTCAATTGTTTGTTGATGCAAATACTTTGTAGCAAGGGCTGTGAAGGGAGATGGGATGAGGTAAAACAATGACAAGATCCACTACATGTGGCATAGTGACATGAAATGCTCAGTAGGGCTCTATAATCTCGGCAAGCCCATCCCCAAATCTCCATTGATGCATGTCATTTGTGCCACCATCATGTGTGCAAGGGCCTCCTCCATCATCATCGTATTTGTCCCACTTACTTTTGATGTAAATGGATATTGTCCATGGTAGCTAAGCTTAGAGACCATTTTTAAGAGCCCTATGTATAAAAGTCACTTATTAAGAAGATAAGAGAGAACTCTCTATATGTGTGAAGTAGAGAAGTGAGTAGAGCTACTTTGTAATCAATATATCTTGCAAAACAGTAATCCAAATCAAGTTTTGTTTAATGTGTTGTGTTTCTCTCCTCTTGCTCTCTCATTTTAGTGTATTCATTGTCACTTATGTGAAGGTTCGTGACTACGATTTTTGAAACTTAATTTGTTGTTTTACTTAATAGTTTGATAGGACGTTGTTCTTCCTAGGCCTTAGGAGGTGCTATTAAACTAAGAATGTTCTTGTTTTTGACATGTGAATCGATGAAATGCAATTTTTGTACACCTCAAAATCAAATTTTCACGGTCAAGATATAGTTTCATAGCATTTCAAGCTCATTTAGTTGAGAAACCATCAAGTGATTAGTTGGTGTGAGGATTGACCATATGTTTGGCGAGACTAATTGTTTATTGTTGGTTCATAGTTGCTCTTGTGCATCTACGTAGTTTCACTCTGTTGTGATTCATAACCCAATGCATCTCTGTGTCACATCTAGGTGGCTTCCTCCTTGAGTATTGACATGTTGTGTGTCATAAAATCTAATATCTAACTAACCCAAATGATTTTCTCATATTAAACTGATCATTTAATATGGGAGAATAAGCAGGAACAAGAGTTAGAATATAGAAATGTGCTTATGGATCTACCTTAGCACGATACCAAAGTCAATGGGTCCAAATGAGAGATGGTATGTCAAAGATAAATGATAGCTAATGGATCTTGAAAGACCATACATTTAGCTTCATTAAAGACCTCCAAAGGTTAGTGTGAAAAGTCCTTAGACCTAGGACCTTAGGCAAAAGGACCTTAGGCAAGCTAGGGTTGAGCTTGAGGTGGGAACCCGGCCCAAGCTTGAGGTGCTTGTCGTGCTTGCTGACTAAGGTGCTTGTTGTGCTTGCTAACTAAGGTGCTTGAGGTGCTTGTCATGCTTGCTGACTAAGGTGCTTGAGGTGCTTGTCATGCTTGATGATTAAGGTTCTTGAGGTGCTTGTCATGTTTTATGACTAAGGTGCTTGAGGGGCTTCATGACTAAGGTGCTCAAGAGGTGAGGTGTTCCAAAGTCAACATGGTCCCTACAAGAAGGGGGGTGAGCCCTAAAGCTAGGGGCATGAGAGATAACACACACACACACGCTCACTCAAGGAAAGCCCAATACCTAAGAAGCAACTAGGACACATGTCAAGCACCCGCACATGTTGCCCTCATGTAGTGCCTAAATCCTATTGGTTGACCTCTAAAGGGGTCCAATGATAATTTAGTTTATTTCATTAATTGTTAAGTAATTTTTCAAGCCCTCTCTCTCAAAGGGGAAAGGAGGACCCTTGTCCAAATGCTACCATGGTTGCTTGATATGTCTAATGCATGCAATTGGCCAGTCTAGAGAAGGTCCAATCAACTCGAAGCTTGAGCTAGGAAGAGGGGTCAATCCAAGCAAGGAGGGGGGTAGCTTGACCATATACTCTCTTTCACACATTCACACACACACATTCATTCTCTCAATGTGTTGAGCAAGAACTCTATCTCCTTCTCCAAGCTTGAGAAGTTGAGAGCCTACACCAACAACTCTTGGTTATGGAATGCAAATCCAACCAAGAGCCATGCTCCAAAGTGCAAGCTTGCCATCTGCTTCATCTCCATTAATATGCTACTATGCTATGCTAAGCTACAAGAGTAATACAAGTGAGGAGATTGTTCTTTCTCGTAAGTTGCTCTTGGAATTAGGGTTGCAGAAAAACGCACACAGCTTGGAGAAGATGAAGGAAGCTCAAGGAACACAATAGAGAGTGTGTTACTTAGTGTGCAATGGAAAGACAAATAGCCCTAGAGTGATGGGCGTATATACAATGCACGGGGGGAAAAACCTTTTAAAGAAGGGAAAAATGCCCTGGCGGTCCTAGTGTGCTCACACACATCACTACCTCATGTATATGGTAACAAATCCCCCCTAGAGTGATGCGGTGAACGAGAGCTGGAACATGAGTAAAGGGAAGTGTCATGCCCCGAGTACATGATCAGTCCACAAAGGGGAGTAAGCCCAAAGCTTTGCGAAAAGCTTCGAGCTTCTCACGAGACAATGCCTTTGTGAAAAGTTCTGCAAGGTTGTCATGTGTTGGCACATAAGCCAAGCCGATCTCTCCTGCTGAGAGACTCTCCCTAAAATAGTGGTAATGCACCTCAATGTTCTTTGTGCGAGCATGAAAAACTAGGTTCCTCGCAACTGCCAATGCGCTCTGACTGTCAGTGTAGATAGTGTTGGCAGTGTCCTGTCCAACACCCAAATCAGCCATAAGGTGTCTGAGCCATACACACTCAACCGTAGCTGTGAAGACTGCCCTGTACTCAGCCTCACAACTCAAAGTGGACATAGTAAGTTGCTTTTTGCTCAACCATAATATACATGAACTGCTAGCATGAAACAAAAACCACTTGTGCACACTCGCATGTCAAAACAACCAGCCCAATCTGAGTCTGAAAAAGCATGTAAGTCTGGCGGAAATGATCCCCCCTTGGGATAAAACAAGCCAAGATGTAAAGTGACACTAAAGTAGCAAAAAATCCTCTTAACAGCCTACCAATGCTTAGACCCTAGGCTATGCATAAATCTGTTGACCTGTGAGAGTGCAAACTGAATATCTGGCCTCGTGTTGCATACATAAATGAGGCATCCAACAACAGTTTGGTAAAGAGTGACATCTACAGGATCACTAGCATCATCAAGACTCAATTTTAAACTTGTTTCCATGGCAGTGGCAATAGGTTTGCAATTCTCAAGTTCAAACTTACATAGCAATGTCTTTATGTAACTTTTCTGACACAAGGCAATACCACCATCACACTAATGAGTGTAAGCTTTCTCATACCAAGGACGAGTAGATTGCTTCAACCCATACAAAGCCTTCTTACATCTGCACACTTTGTCCTCTTGTCCTTTCTTGACAAAATCACGAGGCTGCGTTACATAAACTTCTTCGAATATGTCACCATTCACGAAAGCAGTAACAATGTCTGATTGATGTACATCCCAACGAAAATGAGCTGCCAATGCACATAGAAAATGCACAGTAGTTACACGACAAGTGAGAGCAAAAGTTTCTTCATAATCTATGCCTTTTTGCTGTGCATAACCCTTTGCAACAATTTGAACCTTATGGTGATCTCACCATCCGGCTTGCGTTTCAACTTGTAAACCCACTTCATATCAATGGCCTTTTTACTAGGAGGCAAATCACATAAAGTCCATGTATCATTTTCTATAAGAGCATCATATTTTGATTGCATGGCAACCATCCGATTTTTTGAATTATGCACTTCATCAAAAGAGAGAGGTTTCTCAACATCATGTAAGCTAGAAACTACCAAAGCATAACAATCTGATGCATAAGATGCATGGCCAGAGCCTAAACGAGTACAACTAGACAAAGGTGCATCCATCTCACTGTCACGCAATGTATGCACCAGTCATTTTGGCATACCTCTAGCCTGCTCATTTTCAGCCCTTTCCTCATCAAGTACATCAAGTACATCATGCACATGTGCATCAGTAATAGACTGATCTGTAAAATTTTCAGAAACCCCCATGGGCACATTTGCCTCATTGGAATTTACATTCGAACTTCCACCATTGAAAAGAGGCAATAGAGTGTCATAAATGTCTTGTGAGCTTACATTACTGTCTCGAGTACATGACAGCAAGGGCTGAATAGAATCTTCCACAAACAATACATCTCGTGAAACCAAAAGACGCTTTCTTTGCGGATGATACAACCTGTAACCTTTGACTTTATCACTATAAACAACAAAAATACATTTGACAGCCTTATCATCCAATTTTATGTGTTGTGTTTCTGGCACCAAAGCAAATGCCAAACAGCCAAAAACATGCATGTGCTCAACAGAAGGCTTTCTATCATGCCATGCTTCATATGGAGTAATAGACTACAAAGCTTTTGTAGGACACCTGTTAAGTACATAAGTGGCACACATGATGGCCTCAAGTAAAGGTAATTGCCCAAGGACGGAGTTTGCATCGGTCCACAAATAGTGACTATGCACAAGATGCAACCTACATGTAGCCCTAACTGAACCATCCTTTGGAAACTTTGAACGTTGCATCTTACCCAAAATACAACCTTCACTGTTAACTGAGTCAACGTCAGTTAACAAAATCTTCTAAAGACTGAAGACGTACGGATGCACATCGAAGATCAAAGTGAAGAAGCAGTAAAGATTGGAGTTACACATTTTCCACATTTTCTCAAATGGTCACGTATTGGTATTTCCCGATTTATTTAGCCATTGTGATAATTGTAACATGTTACGGGCTCAATAAGAGTTCCAAGATGTAAAGCATAGGTCACTTAGTGTACTTACGTTGCAGATACAATAAGTGTGGAGTCTCAAACGTCTTGGGCGCCGGACATTACACATTTTAGACCTTGGCTAAGGTATAAAAGCCAACTTTGTAAAGATTTTATTAAGTTTTTGGATAAGAAATACACAGCATGAGCTAATGGCGCTCACTTCTCTCCTTCTCGCACTTCCTACTCCCTCTTCGGTTGTCACATTGCGAATGCGTTTGTTTCATTGCAACCACAGGTAAGAGCTCTACGCTTGACGTAAGCCATTTACACTATTTCGTAGCTTTTGGCGTCCCCAACCCGCGGCCTAATTTCATCATAACTAGGAATTTACATGTTCAAATAAAAAACTAAGCATAGGCGGGATATTGGAGCATCATTGCTAAGCATTTAGATGCATTCTGGGTCGAAAACGATTAGGTCAAAATTCCACTGCTGCTGTTAATAATCGCGATTTTGGAACTTGACCTAAAGTGGGGTTTGATACCATAAGCATGTGTGCTTAGGTCTTATAAACTTGTCCTAGAAGTTTCATTACGTTTGGATGTCATTTGATACTGTAACGGATGTGAATTGTTTGCCGATGAGCGATTGCCTTTTGGTGATTTCAGTCACTTGAGTGTAGCTTGAGTTAGATGCGAGTTGTTAGTTGTTTTCCAAGAGATTGACAACCTTCTTGTAGCCTCTATGCACTAGTCGAGTCAGCTTCGTTCCATGGTTTGACAAATTAATCGTGGTTCTCGCTAATACTACAATAAGATAGGATTGTGAGGTTAGACATACGTCCCACATTTGGCGCCGCTACCGGGGACGAATAGACCTAAACAAGGGAAAATAGGAGCGTCTTGTGTAATTGTCCATTAACTTCCTCTAGGTTTACCTGGGGTAAAACTTTCTTTTAGAAACCGCATAGCTTAAGATTGTCGTCTTTTGCTTTGTAGAGGTAGCTTAGAAGTAATCGTACTTGCTGAGTGGTTTTAGGATTGTAGGATTGTAGATTTAGATTAGGATTTGGAGAATGATTGAAAGGCAAGACAAGTCTTAAGATCAATGCTCAAAAAACCATAAAAAATAAGAAAACTAGTGTTTGTGGACACTTTCCACAACCCCATTGCATGAGAATCTAGGAGTAGGGTAAGTAGAATCCAAGGTGAGATCTCAAATCATTGCTAACTCCAAACGAATCATCTGTGAGTTGTTTATGTGAAGTTGCAGAGTTTTAGGTCTACGACTAGAAATAGTACGAAAAGACTCCAAACCAGTCAATCTAGCTGGAGAGTAAGCCTAAAAGTCCTATGAACCAGTGGGTAAGCTCAAGGACACTCTGAGGGAAAAATTTTAAAAGTTTGCCAAAAATCAGAATATTTACTTTTTCTTGACATTTTAGGCCAAATTAAGTTTTGACTTGATTTATAGGCTCAAAATAGATCATGAAAAGACTGTCGAGTGAAAAAGTTCAAAAAAGTGTCAGTTTTGGGCCTAAAGTTAATAATCGTGATTATTAAGTTTCAGCTTAGATTTGACCAAGGTTCATACCATTGACTCCTTGCATGTATACAAACAACTTTTGTAAAGGCCCAAAAGATTTGGATCATCATAATGGCAAAAAACTGGGTAAAAACTGAAGTTTGTATTGACTTTTTGAGTCTTGAGTGTAAATTGGGAAAAAATTTATCCAAACTTGATGAAACTTGATACATAGGCTTATATTGATGTGATAAACATGTGTACATGCTCAATTGATCATAAAGATGAAAAAAAATTGTCAGTTGTTGTAAATAATCGCGATTACTTACATTTGTCCTATTTTTCAAAAAAAAAAAAACAAAGTCAGCATACCACTAGTTTTACCATGTTGTAATAAGCCCACAAACCAAATTTGGTAAGATTTGGATCATTGGATTAAAATTGTGACCAAATTTGCAAAGTCAGTCTGCGGACAAAAAACTGATGACCATTTGACCAAAAATTGTCCAAACTTGATGAAACTTACCTAGAGACCTTAAGTTGAGTTCCTTAACAGATCTATGTTAAGATTGGGACAAAAACTTGCAAAAAATTTGCCAGAGTAAATAATCGCGATTATTTACATCTGCTCCAAAATTTGACAATCTTGCATATTTGGGCATACCACAAGGTCAAGCATATCAAGTAGACCTCACAAATCAATTTTGGTGAAATTTGGATCACAAAAGTGAGACTTAAGCCAGATTCTTGAAATCAAAGTCTGCGGACACGAAACAGTTGATAAACTTGATGAATCTTATCCAAATTAAGTTTTAACTTGACTCAGAGACTCAAAAGAGATCATAAAAATACTGTTTAGGAAAAAAGTTGGAAAAAGTTGTCATTTTAGGTCAAAAGTTAATAATCGCGATTATTAACTTTTGCCTGAAAACTGACCAAGATTGATACCCTAGACTCTAAGCATGATTGCAAACATCTTTTGTAAAGGCTCATAGAGTTTGGATCACAAAACAGACCAAAAACTTGACAAAAATTGAAATCTGTACTGATTGTCGAGAAATTGAGTCTGACTTGATGAATGTTGTTCAAATTAAGTTTTAACTTGATTCAAAGGCTCAAAATAGATCATAAAAAGACTGTTTAGGAAAAAAGTTGAAAAAATTGTTCATTTTAGGTCAAAAGTTAATAATCGCGATGATGAACTTTTGGCTCAAAACTGATCAGGGTTGATACCAGTGATTCATTATATGTGTACAAACAACTTTTGTAAAGGCACGAAAGATGTGGATCACAAAACAGTCTAAAAACTTGGTAAAAACTAAAATCTGTACTAATTGTCGAGAACTTGAGTCTGACTTGGTGAATCTTGTTCAAATTAAGTTTTAACTTGATTCATAGGCTCAAAACAGATCATAAAAAGACTCTCCTCTGAAAAAGTTGAAAAAAGTTGTCATTTTAGGTCAAAAGTTAATAATCACAATTATTAACTTTTGGCTCAAAACTGATCAAGGTTGATACCATAGACTCTAATCATGATTTCAAACATCTTTTGTGAAGGCTCATGAAGTTTGGATCACAAAATAGACCAAAACCTTGATAAAAACTAAAATGTGTACTGAATGTCGAGAACTTGAGTGTGACTTGGTAAATCTTGTTCAAATTCAGTGAAACTTGACTCATACGCTTATATTGATGTGTTAAACAAGTTTACATGCTGAGTTGACAAAAATTGCCAAAAGTAAATAATCGCGATTATTTACTTTTGAAAAAAAAAATCTCACAAAAAAAACAGTAAAGTAAATAATCACGATTATTTACTTTTGCTCCAGAATTGAAAATTTTTGCACAATTGAGTATACCACAGGGTCAAGCACATCAAGTAGACTCCACAAATCAAATTTGGATCACAAAATTTGAGACTTAAGCCAAATTCTTGGAATCAGAGTCTACAAACACTAAACAATTGATAACTTGGATAAATCTTGATCAAACTCAACCAAACTTGTCCAGAGACCACAACAAGGTAATTACTTAGCAAAACAAGCCTAAAAAGTGTAAAAACTGAGAAAAGTAAATAATCAAAGAATATTTACTTTTGAGCCCCAGAAACAAGATTCTGGACTTTTGAGCTTGTACAGTGCTAAACAACATAATACAAGTCCATTCATCAATTTTGGGTTCCATCGGATCCAGATTGGTACCTGTTAACTCAGTTTTAAGTTGCAGATTAGTCCTTTAGCTCCTTGCAAGGATAGAATTTGGAAATCTCATTTGCTGACTCACTTAGCTCAGATTGAAGAACCACGTTGCAGGCAAAGGATTGGGAGCTTGACAAGAGCTGAATTCAAGTCAAGTGGAAAAAACGGATAACAATCTAATCTACAGGTTAGGTTATTCAAGGCCTAGATTTTCATCATTTCAAAGGTTGCAATCAATTCTGACACTTTCGAGCTAGAGTCAATCAACTCTTGTGAGTTGAAGAGAAATCGACTACCAAAACTACTTTGGCCAGAGCGGTTTTATCAAACCCGAGAAAAAAAAAATTCTAATCAATACCAAAATCTGCTAGGAGACAGTTTTTACAGAACCAGTCGACATGGACTCATCTCGAGCTGAGAGTTCAAGTACAGTAGAGCAAGCTAGTAGCAGTGGCAACACATGCACAATTGTAACATAGCAAATTTTACAGCTATATGGCTACAATGGAGACAAAGTCTTGTATACAGATTCAAAAGGCCATAGATACTTGATGAATAACAAAAGCAGCACAGGAGGCAAGATCCTATTGATGAGAGTAAAGCCAGATTTAGAGAACTCCCAAATGTTCACAGACTTCAGTGGAACCAGGTATTGCAAGCTCAAAGATAAAGTGCAGATAGAAGTTCAGAAAGTCAACCCGAGTGTTTATCCAAAAATCTACACAAGCCAGCAAAACATACAGTTAGTGCATATGCAATCAGGGTCATTGTACATGGACTACAGTGGTCACATCTATAATCAAGACCAGAAATGAAAGGTCCAACAGATCAACCAATTGAAGCCAATCTAATTGGAGAACTGAGCCAAAGACGGTACAAAGGTCAAGATGGAGCATTCTACAACTTGATACTTAGTGTTTTAAAAGAAGATGCCAACAACTTGGCAAGCTTAGAAGCAGAAGCTTCTCAGCTAGAGCTTGACATGACAGAACCATTTGAAATACCACCAGTCATGGCGTATTGCTCAGATTGTGGACGAAAAGGTGGACATTTTTTTTAATATTGTCCAAGAAATCCAGCCAACATCAACCGCCAAGCAAGGTATAGAGCAAATTGGAAATGAGAATTCCGATGAAACTGCATCAAACCCGTCACTTTTAATGCAATCGGATGATTCTGCATTACCATTAGAAGCATCGGTAAAAACACTACAAGTTCAAAATCAGCATGAAGATGCACAGACATCTGAAAAGCTTAAAATTAATTCTTTGAACAACAAATTCTTGCATGAATTTTGTAAAGGTGTCGAGATACCACCAAATGTTGAAAAGACTGTTAGGTTTGCAAATGATTTTGCACCCACTGCCACAAGTGTGCAATCATTCACGAGTCTAAGGGACACATCAGATAGAATGATGTTAGCTTTGTATGGTACACATAATTCATATGCACACTATGTAGACCAAAAAGGGCAACTATACAAAAAGGATCAACAAGTGTTTGAACGGCCCACATACCAGCTCATAGAAGTATGTCCAATGATAGATCAAAAAGGATGGTTCATTTCAGACGAAAGAATCTATTATAGCCCATTCTCTCTAGAGTTGAAGGATATTAACCGAGTGAACTTAGAAATTTGTTCAGAGCCAAATTCTCCTCCATTAGAAATCAAGCTTCGATGTTGTGACCAAACGAGCATATACTTTGACCAAAATAGTCGTAGATATAGACGAGTTTCTAGCATAATTTATGATGCCTTGGGTCCTGAAACCACAGAAGCTCATATCATAGGAGACCCATGGGATAGACAATATCAGGGCAAGGATAATGCTATCTACAGCTTGACTTGGGGAATAATTTGTCATGTTTCATGGAGATACATAGGAAACTATGCAGAAGGTTTACAGATACCAAACATCAACAGTGCTACCCAAAGTGTACCTTCACAATCCCAAAAGGTGAGACTCAACCAAAGCCAAATAGTTTTGAGCTCTCACAATGAAGCAAGCTATAGTGATCACCCTAGGAAGGGGGGAGCTGCAAATTCATCAAGCTCAGCTCTAGTACTAGAAAATGCTACACCAATTAGAAGCCCAAGAACTTCTAGATAGCAGACCCTTTCAAAGCAAAAACCATTGGAAGATCGTATGGTTGTTGGAAGTTTCCTGCTGACCCAGATCCCATCAAAATCTGCAGAAAAATTCTTCTATGAAGATCATCAGGGAAAAAAGTTTCAGCTGATCTCCACAAGCAAACGCCAAAAGCCGACAAATCCCACAGTGCTTAAGCAATTGCATGATACCAAGCTCGCATATGCATATCGAGAAGAAGATGGTAATGAATATCAGCAAGATCATGACCTTGTACAAACCCATACAGATGGTACAACTGAAGTCAAAGACTATTTGAAGATGATGCAAAACCTCAAGCTGCCAGAATAGGTGGCACAAAAGTCAAAGTCAATGGGATCTAAAGTCCAGAAAGCTACACAAAGGTCACCACCAAAATCTCCTCTGAAGAAACAGATTCTGCCAGAAAGTACAATGGACCTATTAAGGTCAAAGGTTACTGAAATGCAGGAGGACAATGCTCAACAATTGCAAAAAAGTGTAGTATCACAGGGTGAAAGCATGTATAGGTGGACCTCTTTTTCCACTATATAGTATATGGTTTTTGGGGTTGAGAAAATGGGTGGTTTAGACGTTTGAAACAGTGGGATTAAATTCAAAATTTATGGAAAAGAAGGGTTAAAATTTGACGTGTACTAAGTGAAAGCGCTTACTCATTAATGATCACCTCAAGGTACGTTCAAGAACTTAATGCAAATATTCTCTCGAGTCTTGTCCCTCCCACTCTGTCTCGCTCGTTCCTCCCCCCTCTCTCTGTCTCGCCAGCGCCATTCAGGTTTCTGATTCCCTCTTTCCTCCCTCCTTTGCGTTTCTCTGCTAGCCGAAGCAACAAGCAGCAACATCACAACAACAGCAAGCAAATTCAGGAGGAGTACTTTTTGCGGGGCTGGTCATCAACTTCAGTAAAAATCCCCTACAGAGCAGCAATAGGTATGTGTCATCATGTAGCTTGAAGAATTCTATCTCGAATGTTGGTTGAATTTGAATGTGGCTGGTTTTCCTAGGTAGCATTTCCAGGTAGCATTGATCCATGTTTTAACATGCTTCATGCAGATGTAGAAGCGTTGTATGCTTGTCTCTAAATGTGTGGCAAGATAACCAAAGGGGGCTTGGCCTAGTGCTTCATGCAGATGTAGAAGTGTTGTATGCTTGTCTCTGAGTGTGTGGCAAGATAACCAAAGGGGGCTTGGCCTAGTGGTTAAAGTGAATGGGTGGGTGCGTAAGGACCCAGGTTCAACCCTTGGAAATATGGTTTGCCCTCTGTTGGGTGGCAAGATAATCATGGATTGTAACTATTAATGATGCATGTGTAAGTTTAGAATTTATTTCTGTAATGTATATGCATTGTGCACATCTAATTGATCACCCTTGTGAATGCTTTATAAGAATGCATCGTGCAGCTTGAAGCATGAATGCATATTTTATCAATTGTGTGTTCATGCAGGTTCAAGCATGAATGCATTTAACTATTGATCTTGTATCTATGTGGCATTTGTGATTTTTTCAGGATGAAGAACCAGGCTACAAAAGGACCTTCAGACTCTGACAAGGGTACACCTAGGAAGGGAAAGAGCTCTACGCAGGAGTCGCCTATCAAAACAGGTTAGATGCATCATGCATGCATTCTAAAATTGGTTTTATGTCTTGTAAAATTTCTGAATTTTTTGCACATGCATGCTACAAAAAGAACTTCCGAGTCTCCCAAGGGTACACCTAAGAAGAAAAATGTTCAGCATGTTAGATGCAGGTATTTCCCCCATGGATTCAATTAAAGTGTTGCTTTATTAGGAAAAAGTAGTGTGCACACCACTAGTAAATATCAAGTGGGTGAACCCCACTTTTTATGGGTACAACACCACTGATAGGCTGTGTTGAAGTGGTGCACCTGCAACACCCTTTAAAGTTGGGCAGTTGCATCACTACATAGTTATGATGATATGGTGCACCATCTCTTAAAAGTGATACTGGACCACTTTAAAGTGCTCGGCAGCACTAAAAAGAGGTAAGGTTCTAGTAAAAACTGGCGATACAATGGGTGCATCACTTTCCAGTGGAAAACCCTAACTATTTTGTGGTGAAGCATCACTTTTAAGAGAAGCATCACGATGGTGCACCACTTTTCAGTGGTTTTACACACTTTTAAGGTACCGAATAACGTTCTAGTTAAGAAGTACCACTTTCTAGTGGTAAACACAACTATAAAGTGGTGCTTCTTAACTAGAACGTCATTCGGTACCTTAAAAGTGTGTAAAACCACTGAAAAGTGGTGCTTTTTAACCTAAACGTTATTTGGTTTAAAGTGGTAAACACCAATAAAGTGGTGCTCACCATTTTTTGTGGTTCAAATCACATTTAAGTGGTGTTTATAGTGGTGAAGACCACTATAAAGTGGTGAACATCACTATAAAGTGGTGCTCCTTAACTAGAACATTATTCGGTACCTTAAAAGTGTGTAGGACCACTGAAAAGTGGTGCTTCTTAACCAAACAGTGACTATGCACAAGATGCAACCTACATGTAGCCCTAACTGAACCATCCTTTGGAAACTTTGAACGTTGCATCTTACCCAAAATACAACCTTCACTGTTAACTGAGTCAACGTCAGTTAACAAAATCTTCTAAAGACTGAAGACGTACGGATGCACATCGAAGATCAAAGTGAAGAAGCAGTAAAGATTGGAGTTACACATTTTCCACATTTTCTCAAATGGTCACGTATTGGTATTTCCCGATTTATTTAGCCATTGTGATAATTGTAACATGTTACGGGCTCAATAAGAGTTCCAAGATGTAAAGCATAGGTCACTTAGTGTACTTACGTTGCAGATACAATAAGTGTGGAGTCTCAAACGTCTTGGGCGCCGGACATTACACATTTTAGACCTTGGCTAAGGTATAAAAGCCAACTTTGTAAAGATTTTATTAAGTTTTTGGATAAGAAATACACAGCATGAGCTAATGGCGCTCACTTCTCTCCTTCTCACACTTCCTTCTCCCTCTTCGGTTGTCACATTGCGAATGCGTTTGTTTCATTGCAACCACAGGTAAGAGCTCTACGCTTGACGTAAGCCATTTACACTATTTCGTAGCTTTTGGCGTCCCCAACCCGCGGCCTAATTTCATCATAACTAGGAATTTACATGTTCAAATAAAAAACTAAGCATAGGCGGGATATTGGAGCATCATTGCTAAGCATTTAGATGCATTCTGGGTCGAAAACGATTAGGTCAAAATTCCACTGCTGCTGTTAATAATCGCGATTTTGGAACTTGACCTAAAGTGGGGTTTGATACCATAAGCATGTGTGCTTAGGTCTTATAAACTTGTCCTAGAAGTTTCATTACGTTTGGATGTCATTTGATACTGTAACGGATGTGAATTGTTTGCCGATGAGCGATTGCCTTTTGGTGATTTCAGTCACTTGAGTGTAGCTTGAGTTAGATGCGAGTTGTTAGTTGTTTTCCAAGAGATTGACAACCTTCTTGTAGCCTCTATGCACTAGTCGAGTCAGCTTCGTTCCATGGTTTGACAAATTAATCGTGGTTCTCGCTAATACTACAATAAGATAGGATTGTGAGGTTAGACATACGTCCCACATTTGGCGCCGCTGCCGGGGACGAATAGACCTAAACAAGGGAAAATAGGAGCGTCTTGTGTAATTGTCCATTAACTTCCTCTAGGTTCACCTGGGGTAAAACTTTCTTTTAGAAACCGCATAGCTTAAGATTGTCGTCTTTTGCTTTGTAGAGGTAGCTTAGAAGTAATCGTACTTGCTGAGTGGTTTTAGGATTGTAGGATTGTAGATTTAGATTAGGATTTGGAGAATGATTGAAAGGCAAGACAAGTCTTAAGATCAATGCTCAAGAAACCATAAAAAATAAGAAAATTAGTGTTTGAGGACACTTTCCACAACCCCATTGCACGAGAATCTAGGAGTAGGGTAAGTAGAATCCAAGGTGAGATCTCAAATCATTGCTAACTCCAAACGAATCATCTGTGAGTTGTTTATGTGAAGTTGCAGAGTTTTAGGTCTACGACTAGAAATAGCACGAAAAGACTCCAAACCAGTCAATCTAGCTGGAGAGTAAGCCTAAAAGTCCTATGAACCAGTGGGTAAGCTCAAGGACACTCTGAGGTAAAAATTTTAAAAGTTTGCCAAAAATCAGAATATTTACTTTTTCTTGACATTTTAGGCCAAATTAAGTTTTGACTTGATTTATAGGCTCAAAATAGATCATGAAAAGACTGTCGAGTGAAAAAGTTCAAAAAAGTGTCAGTTTTGGGCCTAAAGTTAATAATCGTGATTATTAAGTTTCAGCTTAGATTTGACCAAGGTTCATACCATTGACTCCTTGCATGTATACAAACAACTTTTGTAAAGGCCCAAAAGATTTGGATCATCATAATGGCAAAAAACTGGGTAAAAACTGAAGTTTGTATTGACTTTTTGAGTCTTGAGTGTAAATTGGGAAAAAATTTATCCAAACTTGATGAAACTTGATACATAGGCTTATATTGATGTGATAAACATGTGTACATGCTCAATTGATCATAAAGATGAAAAAAAATTGTCAGTTGTTGTAAATAATCGCGATTACTTACATTTGTCCTATTTTTCAAAAAAAAAAAAACAAAGTCAGCATACCACTAGTTCTACCATGTTGTAATAAGCCCACAAACCAAATTTGGTAAGATTTGGATCATTGGATTAAAATTGTGACCAAATTTGCAAAGTCAGTCTACGGACAAAAAACTGATGACCATTTGACCAAAAATTGTCCAAACTTGATGAAACTTACCTAGAGACCTTAAGTTGAGTTCCTTAACAGATCTATGTTAAGATTGGGACAAAAACTTGCAAAAAATTTGCCAGAGTAAATAATCGCGATTATTTACATCTGCTCCAAAATTTGACAACCTTGCATATTTGGGCATACCACAAGGTCAAGCATATCAAGTAGACCTCACAAATCAATTTTGGTGAAATTTGGATCACAAAAGTGAGACTTAAGCCAAATTCTTGAAATCAAAGTCTGCGGACACGAAACAGTTGATAAACTTGATGAATCTTATCCAAATTAAGTTTTAACTTGACTCAGAGACTCAAAAGAGATCATAAAAAGACTGTTTAGGAAAAAAGTTGGAAAAAGTTGTCATTTTAGGTCAAAAATTAATAATCGCGATTATTAACTTTTGCCTGAAAACTGACCAAGATTGATACCCTAGACTCTAAGCATGATTGCAAACATCTTTTGTAAAGGCTCATAGAGTTTGGATCACAAAACAGACCAAAAACTTGACAAAAATTGAAATCTGTACTGATTGTCGAGAAATTGAGTCTGACTTGATGAATGTTGTTCAAATTAAGTTTTAACTTGATTCAAAGGCTCAAAATAGATCATAAAAAGACTGTTTAGGAAAAAAGTTGAAAAAATTGTTCATTTTAGGCCAAAAGTTAATAATCGCGATGATGAACTTTTGGCTCAAAACTGATCAGGGTTGATACCAGTGATTCATTATATGTGTACAAACAACTTTTGTAAAGGCACGAAAGATGTGGATCACAAAACAGTCTAAAAACTTGGTAAAAACTAAAATCTGTACTAATTGTCGAGAACTTGAGTCTGACTTGGTGAATCTTGTTCAAATTAAGTTTTAACTTGATTCATAGGCTCAAAACAGATCATAAAAAGACTCTCCTCTGAAAAAGTTGAAAAAAGTTGTCATTTTAGGTCAAAAGTTAATAATCACAATTATTAACTTTTGGCTCAAAACTGATCAAGGTTGATACCATAGACTCTAATCATGATTGCAAACATCTTTTGTGAAGGCTCATGAAGTTTGGATCACAAAATAGACCAAAACCTTGATAAAAACTAAAATGTGTACTGAATGTCGAGAACTTGAGTGTGACTTGGTAAATCTTGTTCAAATTCGGTGAAACTTGACTCATACGCTTATATTGATGTGTTAAACAAGTGTACATGCTGAGTTGACAAAAATTGCCAAAAGTAAATAATCGCGATTATTTACTTTTGAAAAAAAAATTCTCACAAAAAAAACAGTAAAGTAAATAATCACGATTATTTACTTTTGCTCCAGAATTGAAAATTTTTGCACAATTGAGTATACCACAGGGTCAAGCACATCAAGTAGACTCCACAAATCAAATTTGGATCACAAAATTTGAGACTTAAGCCAAATTCTTGGAATCAGAGTCTACAAACACTAAACAATTGATAACTTGGATAAATCTTGATCAAACTCAACCAAACTTGTCCAGAGACCACAACAAGGTAATTACTTAGCAAAACAAGCCTAAAAAGTGTAAAACCTGAGAAAAGTAAATAATCAAAGAATATTTACTTTTGAGCCCTAGAAACAAGATTCTGGAATTTTGAGCTTGTACAGTGCTAAACAACATAATACAAGGCCATTCATCAATTTTGGGTTCCATCGGATCCAGATTGGTACCTGTTAACTCAGTTTTAAGTTGCAGATTAGTCCTTTAGCTCCTTGCAAGGATAGAATTTGGAAATCTCATTTGCTGACTCACTTAGCTCAGATTGAAGAACCACGTTGCAGGCAAAGGATTGGGAGCTTGACAAGAGCTGAATTCAAGTCAAGTGGAAAAAACGGATAACAATCTAATCTACAGGTTAGGTTATTCAAGGCCTAGATTTTCATCATTTCAAAGGCTGCAATCAATTCTGAAACTTTCGAGCTAGAGTTAATCAACTCTTGTGAGTTGAAGAGAAATCGACTGCCAAAACTACTTTGGCCAGAGCGGTTTTATCAAACCCGAGAAAAAAAAAATTGCTAATCAATACCAAAATCTGCTAGGAGACAGTTTTTACAGAACCAGTCGACATGGACTCATCTCGAGCTGAGAGTTCAAGTACAGTAGAGCAAGCTAGTAGCAGTGGCAACACATGCACAATTGTAACATAGCAAATTTTACAGCTATATGGCTACAATGGAGACAAAGTCTTGTATACAGATTCAAAAGTCCATAGATACTTGATGAATAACAAAAGCAGCACAGGAGGCAAGATCTTATTGATCAGAGTAAAGCCAGATTTAGAGAACTCCCAGATGTTCACAGACTTCAGTGGAACCAGGTATTGCAAGCTCAAAGATAAAGTGCAGATAGAAGTTCAGAAAGTCAACCCGAGTGTTTATCCAAAAATCTACACAAGCCAGCAAAACATACAGTTAGTGCATATGCAATCAGGGTCATTGTACATGGACTACAGTGGTCACATCTATAATCAAGACCAGAAATGAAAGGTCCAACAGATCAACCAATTGAAGCCAATCTAATTCGAGAACTGAGCAAAAGACGGTACAAAGGTCAAGATGGAGCATTCTACAACTTGATACTTAGTGTTTTAAAAGAAGATGCCAACAACTTGGCAAGCTTAGAAGCAGAAGCTTCTCAGCTAGAGCTTGAAATGACAGAACCATTTGAAATACCACCAGTCATGGCGTATTGCTCAGATTGTGGACGAAAAGGGGGACATTTTTTTTAATATTGTCCAAGAAATCCAGCCAACATCAACCGCCAAGCAAGGTACAGAGCAAATTGGAAATGAGAATTCCGATGAAACTGCATCAAACCCGTCACTTTTAATGCAATCGGATGATTCTGCATTACCATTAGAAGCATCGGTAAAAACACTACAAGTTCAAAATCAGCATGAAGATGCACAGACATCTGAAAAGCTTAAAATTGATTCTTTGAACAACAAATTCTTGCATGAATTTTGTAAAGGTGTCAAGATACCACCAAATGTTGAAAAGACTATTAGGTTTGCAAATGATTTTGCATCCACTCCCACAAGTGTACAATCATTCACGAGTCTAAGGGACACATCAGATAGAATGATGTTAGCTTTAATTGGTACACATAATTCATATGCACACTATGTAGACCAAAAAGGGCAACTATACAAAAAGGATCAACAAGTGTTTGAACCGCCCACATACCAGCTCATAGAAGTATGTCCAATGATAGATCAAAAAGGATGGTTCATTTCAGAGGAAAGAATCTACTATAGCCCATTCTCTCTAGAGTTGAAGGATATTAACCGAGTGAACTTAGAAATTTGTTCAGAGCCAAATTCTCCTCCATTAGAAATCAAGCTTCGATGTTGTGACCAAACGAGCATATACTTTGACCAAAATAGTCGTAGATATAGACGAGTTTCTAGCATAATTTATGATGCCTTGGGTCCTGAAACCACAGAAGCTCATATCATAGGAGACCCATGGGATAGACAATATCAGGGCAAGGTTAATGCTATCTATAGCTTGACTTGGGGAATAATTTGTCATGTTTCATGGAGATACATAGGAAACTATGCAGAAGGTTTACAGATACCAAACATCAACAGTGCTACCCAAAGTGTACCTTCACAATCCCAAAAGGTGAGACTCAACCAAAGCCAAATAGTTTTGAGCTCTCACAATGAAGCAAGCTATAGTGATCACCCTAGGAAGGGGGGAGCTGCAAATTCATCAAGCTCAGCTCTAGTACTAGAAAATGCTACACCAATTAGAAGCCCAAGAACTTCTAGACAGCAGACCCTTTCAAAGCAAAAACCATTGGAAGATCGTATGGTTGTTGGAAGTTTCCTGCTGACCAAGATCCCATCAAAATCTGTAGCAAAATTCTTCTATGAAGATCATCAGGGACAAAAGTTTCAGTTGATCTCCACAAGCAAAAGCCAAAAGCCGACAAATCCCACAGTGCTTAAGCAATTGCATGATACCAAGCTCGCATATGCGTTCATGCTTATACAAATGCATCATGCAGGTTCAAGCATAAATGCATTTAACTATTGATCTTGTATCTATGTGGCATTTGTGATTGTTTTAGGATGAAGAACCAGGCTACAAAAGGACCTTCAGACTCTGACAAGGGTACACCTAGGAAGGGAAAGAGCTCTACGCAGGAGTCGCCTATCAAAACAGGTTAGATGCATCATGCATGTTTTTCTAAAATTGGTTTTATGTCTTGTAAAATTTCTGAATTTTTTGCACATGCATGCTACAAAAGGAACTTCCGAGTCTCCCAAGGGTACACCTAAGAAGAAAAATGTTCAGCAGGTTAGATACAGGTATTTCCCCCATGGATTCAATTAAAGTGTTGCTTTATTAGGAAAAAGAAGTGTGCACACCACTAGTAAATATCAAGTGGGTGAACCCCACTTTTTATGGGTACAGCACCACTGATAGGCTGTGTTGAAGTGGTGCACTTGCAGCACCCTTTAAAGTTGGGCAGTTGCATCACTACATAGTTATGCTGATATGGTGCACCATCTCTTAAAAGTGATACTGGACCACTTTAAAGTGCTCAGCAGCACTAAAAAGAGGTAAGGTTCTAGTAAAAACTGGCGATACAATGGGTGCATCACTTTCCAGTGGAAAACCCTAACTATTTTGTGGTGAAGCATCACTTTTAAGCGAAGCATCACGATGGTGCACCACTTTTCAGTGGTTTTACACACTTTTAAGGTACCGAATAACGTTCTAGTTAAGAAGCACCACTTTCTAGTGGTAAACAGAACTATAAAGTGGTGCTTCTTATCTAGAACGTTATTCGGTACCTTAAAAGTGTGTAAAACCACTGAAAAGTGGTGCTTTTTAACCTAAACGTTATTTGGTTTAAAGTGGTAAACACCAATAAAGTGGTGCTCACCACTTTTTGTGGTTCAAATCACATTTAAGTGGTGTTTATAGTGGTGAAGACCACTTTAAAGTGGTGCTCCTTAACTAGAACGTTATTCGGTACCTTAAAAGTGTGTAGGACCACTGAAAAGTGGTGCTTCTTAACCTGAACGTTATTTGGTATAAAGTGGTAAACACCAATAAAGTGGTGGTCACAACTTTTTGTGGTTCAAATCACATTTAAGTGGCGGTGCATGATGGTCAACCACTTTCAGTGCTATAGAACCACTTTTTAGTGATGCTTTACAAAAGTGCAATAATCGTTAGTTCTGCATCTTTTCTAAAAGTGGGGTTAAGTGCTTTTAAGTGATGAAGCTTTACAAGGAGATACCACATTCTATTGGTGTAGCACCACTTTTTAGGAGTGTAGCACCAGTTTTAAGTTGTGTACAACAATTCACATCGGTGTAGCACAACTCAACAGTCAGCCCACTTTTATGTGCTGGAGCACCACTTTAAAGTGGTGAAGAAACACCAAAAGGGGATGTATCACTAGAAAAAAGTGGTGTAGCAGGACTTTTCAGTGTTACCTAACCAGTTTTAAGTGGTTGAGAACCATTTAGTGGTACACCACCACTTAAAAATTTTGCAGTACCACTGAGAATGGT
This sequence comes from Adiantum capillus-veneris, assembly GCF_014529385.1. Classification (NCBI taxonomy): domain Eukaryota; kingdom Viridiplantae; phylum Streptophyta; class Polypodiopsida; order Polypodiales; family Pteridaceae; genus Adiantum; species Adiantum capillus-veneris. The sequence continues at coordinate 92,265,572 of NC_140943.1, read as the reverse complement.
GCAGAAATCATTTCAACCACTTCTTATTGTTGATAAAACAAGTTTAATTAATGGCTCATTACATACTAACATGCATTCTTATATGTTTTTACAGGGAGGTGGACAGTACCACGAGTGGCCTTACCCACTCAAACAAAATTTTGCTTCACCAAGGAAGATTTTCATACCGAATATGGGTTATTCTTGGCTGGTCAGGATCCAAAGCTCCTATGTGATGATGATTTCTCAGATGAGGAGTGGCTTAGTGTATGTCTTTACAAGCGCCACCAAAAGGAGAAGATGCATTTAAAGGGGCTGAGGCCTGAAATGTATGCAGAATGTCTCCTGCTATACCACAAAGTATATCAGGGAGCTCCCCCAAACAACGAGGTAGGCGTGCATTTTGCACATGGATTTACTTGGCAGAAGTGCAAGGCCGTTGAAGATTCTGAAGGTTTAGTTGCATGGGCTATGTATGCTGAAGGTGTTATCAAAATGTTACGCCAACAAAAAACTTCAAATAGGAAATTGGAGAAATAGAGGTCCACAAACGGTCCATGTCTTGGAAGCGAGTGGAAATTTAATGCAGAAAATATGCCTAATTACACTGACAGTACTGGCACAGGCTTTGACTGGCAGACATACTCAGGTGGACATCAATTTTCAGGGCAGGCTAAGGAGGAATTTCTAAAGAAGTGGGCCTTTGGCTCGATGGGAACATTTGGAATGTCAAATGTTTCCTCGACTACATTTTCTGCGTCAACGGCTGATGTAGCAGCTATTTCTAACATGAAGGCTAATGCTGCTGGAAAGTTAAAAGAGAAGCAGCAATGTCTTGAAGCAATAAAAATTGCTTTAGATCAATCAAAGACAAAGAGAGATGAGGAGGTTGGTTTGATGCGAGGCGCCGCCAAGATCGTAGAGAGAATGAACAAGGATATGGAGGAACTCAAGTTGCATAAGGCTGGGCTTGTACCAAACGAGGAAGCAATGGCAAAGCTTGAGACCTTGATTCAAATAAAAAAGGAGGCTCTCAAAGACATGGGACTTGATATTGAAGTGCACAATCTCAATAACCTAGGTGAAGAGGCAGCACAGTTACAGGTATGTAAGCTTGATTGATTCACCTAGTAGTAGTTGATATTACTTAAAAGTGGTTAAACTCTAATTAGGAAAAAATGGTTAGAGACCATTTTATATGGTAAACGACCACTTAAATGTGTTTATATAACACTCTTAAGTGGTACCACATAAAGCGATGAAGACTCTTGAAAGTAATGCACAAAAACTTATACTGTTTTATAAAGTACGCAGTGCTAATTTTTTACAGGGTCAGCATGACACTTTGTTATGGGAAGTAGAAGTGGCGACAGGGCATCTTTGATTTGTGGAAACGATTATTAATTTGTTCAAGTCAAGAATGCCTATCCTTCCTGTCAGGCTGCCTGTTCATTTGGGATCGGACAATAGCTATGTGCAATTAGGTGATTGTGTTGCTTGTGGGATGTCTATCATGCATACTGTTGTTATCGGTGTCTACATGCTCCGGTGTCAACATCCGTATCACCCACTTTGTTTTGTAACTGCCTGTAAGTCTGCCGGCCAGTGTCTATTTCATGGATGTGAGGAACCTTTAAAAGATGCTTTGTCATAAAATCTAATATCTAACCAACCCAAATGATTTTCTCATATTAAATTGATCACTTAATGTGGGAGAATAAATGGGAACAAGTGTTAAGATATAGCTATGTGCTTATAGATCTATCTCAACACGGGGCCAATAGTAAAGGGGCCCAAATGGGAGATGGTCTATCAAGAGCAAGGCTAACCAATGGAGCATAAGACCTTAGAGTTAGCTTCATTGAAGACCTCCAATAATGTGTGTAAAAGTCCTTTGACCTTAGGTAAGCTAGGGCTGAGCTTGAGGTGGGAACCCGGCCCGAGCTCCAGGTGCCTGTCGTGCTTGAAGTGCTTGTCCTGCTTGAGGTGCTTGTCATGCTTGAGGTGCTTGATTAAGATGCTTGAGGTGCTTGATTGGCTCCATGCTTGAGGTGCTTGACTTGATGCATGATTAAGGTGCTTGAGGTGCCTTGAGAAGCTTGCCTGAGATGCTTGTGGGAACACCCCCTACTTCAAGTGCTTAGTCATGCTTGATGACTAAGGGGCTTGCTCATCCAAAGTCAAAAATATCCCTACAAGGAGGGGGGCAAGCCTACAAGGGGGGGGGGGGGGGGGGGATGAGAGAGAACACACACACACACACAAGGGAAGCCCGAGCTTGAAGAGGCAGCAAGGACACTTGTCAAGTTCCTTCCCATGTTGCCCTCACGGAGTGCCTGAAGCCTATTGGTTGGCCACCCAAGGGGTCCAATGATAATTTAGGATATTTAATTAATTGATTTTGGATTTATCAAGTCCTCTCTCTCAAAGGGGAAAGGGGGACACTTGTCCCAAGGCTACCCATGTTGCTTGTAATGGCTCCTGCTTGTGATTGGCTAGGCCTGGAGGGGTCCAATGAGCTTCAAGCATGAGCTACAAGGGGGGGTCGACCCAAGCAATCTAGGGGGGTGCTTAGGGGGTATACTCACCCACACACACTCACAAGCACTCTCATTGTGTGCGATGCAAAGTGGAAGATCTCCCTCTCCAAGCAAGTAAAGGTTGAGAGCCTACACCAACACTCTTGGCTATGGAGTGCAAATCCAACCAAGAGCCATGCTTCAATGCTTAAGCTTGCCATCTCCTTCTTCTTCATTACTATGCTATTATGTATGCTAGCAACAAGAGTATGATAAGTGAGGAACTAATTCTTTCTCCTACGAAATGTTTCTTCTTCCTCTTCCCTACCCTCATTCCCTGCTAGCTCTCTCCACCTTCGAAGGTGTTTGAGGTCTTGGGAGTGAGGCTTGGTATAGTTAAATCTTTCTTCAAGTTTAGGTTATGCTATGATGGTGATGCATGAAGCTTTCCATCTTCATTGCTTCACCTAGGTCACAAGGAACACAAAGAATGTATTGTAACAAGTCTCTCTTTATGGGAGAAATCATAATACAAATGCCTATTGGAGGGGGCACCGGCTCCACATAAATCCGGTCCTCAACTGTTGTCATGTTCTCTAAATTCTCTCTCTTGCAAAAGTATTGTCTATGCCAAGTTAACTAATTGCTATAATTATGTTGCTATCTTCAATTATGTCTACCCGCTATGCTCACAAAATCATTTCTTGAAAGTACTCTCATTAAATTCCGCTACTCTCAAATTGAATCGGCAAATTCCATTACATTGGTATCAGAGCATTTGGTTTCTCTTTTCTTGCTTAAGAAGAGAGGTCCTTAAGTAGCCTATAAATGGTTGGTGTTGTTAATTATAATAGGGTAAGTGGAATTGGGTTCTATTATCGGTTTTGTTGAGCCCACTATGTGGGGGATGGTGCACACCTCGGGAGCTTTGGACTTAATAATGGAGTCTTTCTAGACTTGCCTACGGCTTTACCATTATTGAGCCATAAGAAGTCCGAAAGGAGCTAACCCTTGGCAACTCTGCTATGTTAGACCTACTCCTCTACTCTCTATAATTAACCACTTTGAGCCGTGGGTGTAGATACTTAAGAGCCGATTTTCAAAGGCTAAGAGGAGTGGCAACTAAGGTTTTGTATTGCCAAAGCATACACTAAGTATAAACATAAATTTTGTTAACATGGCTGACAATAATCAAGAGCGTAGAATGAACATTGATAGCTTTGATTTTGCACATGAAGGTGCTAATGATGATGCTCCCATGTTTGTGAATTATCTCGTCACTAGGTTGCAACAAGCTATGGGCAACCCTGTTTTGCAAGCCGAAGTTACTCAACAACTTCGTGCTTATGGAATTTCCCTTCCTCTCCCAGAGGAGAGAGAGCTTAGGAGGCCTCTTGAAGAGACCCCCAAAAGAAGACTCTCTCCCATTCGAGAGGAGGAATCCAAAGAGAAAGAAAGCAATGACAGTCTAAGTTCTTCTGAAGATGTGGCTCCATGAAGACGGCGGTCTAGACGATCGCCTACTCCTCCCAAGAGGAAAAGAGCAACCTATAGTTCTTCTCCTCATCACTCTGAAAGGCAAGAGAGGAAAAAATGGAAGAAAAGGGCTAGGAAGAGGTCACCCTCTTCTCCTTCTTCTTCACCTTCCTCCTCTTCCGATGAAAGTTATGGCTATTCTCCTAGAGAATACAAGAGGGGAGGACATCGCAAATCATTTCCTGCATGGCGAAGGTCACAAAAGCTAAAGAAGTTCAAGGAGGGAGGAAAGAGTATCTCTTTTCTCACCTACGATGGCACCTGTGGTGCTACCGACAAAGTGTTGGCCTTCATCCAGCAATTGGATGCGGCCTTTGGGGACGAGGGCTTCACACATTCCTCCAAGCTACGCCATGTAGCTATGCACTTCCAAAAATCAGCTCGTCAATGGTGGGCTAGCCTTCGTGGCAATGGAGAAGCCCCAAAGACATAGAAAACTCTACGAGTTTCCATCATGAAGCAATTTCTTCCAAGTGATACTAAAGATAAAGTTCTTACCGAATGGCGTGGCTTGAAGCTTCTCTCTCATGAGTCTATCAACAAGTATGTAGACAATTTTTGGGATTTACATCTCAAAGCTACTGTCTTTCAAAAGATAGACTTTGCCAAGCAAAGACAGCAATTCTGTGCGGGATTACCTGAAGAGATGGCCGAATACATCAACTCTCCACGGCCCGGTACTATTACCGAAGTAATCCACCACACCATGGTTGCTTCACGCATCAATTTCCATCAAGGGGCTAGACGTAATGTCAAGCCCATGGAAAACAAAGATAAAAATGATGCAAAGGGGAAATCTAATGCTCAAAATAATTCCCAAGGCACTTCCAACAACAACAACAATCGGTCCCAAGGAGAAGGGAGTTTACAAAGGTAAAAACAAACTCTCTCCTGAAGAGCTTGAAGCTTTTGGCAAGGACCATAAGTGTTTCAAGTGTGGGGAGCAAGGACATGGCTATCGTTCTTGCCCCAAGAAGAATACTCGCAATGAGACTCCTAGGGCTTCCACCATCGAAGCTCCAAAAGAGGATGCTCATTGCAAAGGATCATCACTTTCCTATGCATGGGGAAAGGTAAGAGAGCATGATGCCTTCATCTTGTTTGACCCAGGCTCTACTCTCAACTTCATATCTATAGAGTTGGCCACCAAGTTGGGCATTCAAGCTTTTGAGATGGGAGATATAGTAACAGCTGATGCAGATTTCAAGGGACAACAAGCCTCCGTTACTCCCTTGATTGGGAAGTTGAGGCTTTATGTCCAAAGCTATGTCGACAAAGAAGACTTCTTCATCTCTCCTCTCCAACATCAGGATGATATCCTAGGGGCACCATGGTTTGATCGCATGGCTGCCAACATGAAGTTCCCTGAAAGGAGAATTTACTTCACCTACAGGGGAAAGAACATGTATATACATGCTAGTGAGCGTGGTCGCACTATTCCACTTGTAAATCCTCTTTCTTTTGATAAATCAATGAAGAGCTCAGTTTCTGCGTACATGATTTATGTCAAAGAGTCTCTAAAAGCTAATAATGTTTCATCAAATGAAAATGATAGGAATCAAGAAGAGTTAGACTTGTCTACTTTTCTTAAAGGATTCCAAGATGTGTTCATCGATGATATCCCTATGGACCTACCTCCAAAATGAGGGGATGATGACCATCGTATTGAGCTCCTTCCAGGAAGCTCACCGCCTAACAAACCTCCTTATCGAGTCTCACAAGCTCAACAAGAGGAGATTATGAGGCAAGTACAGGAATTGGTAGACAAAGGGATGGTGAGGCCTAGTTCCTCTCCCTTTTGTTCTCCAGTCCTTTTAGTGCAAAAGAAAGATGGTACATACCGTATGTGTGTGGACTATCGAGCACTAAACCATATCACTATCAAAAACAGATTTCCCGTGCCTCGGGTAGAAGATCTGTTTGATAAGATACAAGGCTCTACCTACTTCAGTATGATTGACTTTAAGAGTGGCTATCATCAAATAAGGATAGTGGATGAAGATATCCTAAAGACCGCGTTTCGCACAACATTTGGTCTTTATGAATATCTAGTCATGCCTTTTGGCTTGACTAATGCACCAGCTACTTTCAATCGTCTCATGGAGAAATTTTTTAGACCGTATCGTAAATTCACTCGAGTGTTCTTTGATGATATCATCATCTACTCCAAGTCTTTGGAGGAATATAAGAAACATCTGCAAGTGATTTTTCAAGCCTTGAGGGAGAACAAACTTTTTCTCAACCAAAAGAAAAGTGAATTCTTCCTTCAAGAGATTCAATATCTAGGTCATATTATCTCTCACGATGGTATTCGTATGGATCCATCAAAGTTAGAGGTAATAAAATCATGGCCTAACCCAAGGAATCTACATGAGCTAAGAAGCTTTATTGGTATGTGTGCATACTATAGAGGCTTCATAGCAAAATTCTCTCAAGTAGCAGGACCACTACACGACTTAACAAAGAAGAACGTTAAGTTTGTATGGACTGCTAAGGAGCAAAATTCTTTTGAAAAACTCAAAGAGAAGCTTACTTCCCAACCAGTCCTCGTGCTTCCGGATCTCTCAAAGCCATTTGAGGTCCAATGTGATGCTTGTGGTGATTGCCTTGGAGCGGTTTTGCTTCAAGAAGGACATGCCATAGCATATGAGAGCCGAAGGCTCAATAGTGATGAACGAGTCTTGGGCATTTATGAGAAAGAGCTTTTAGCTATTCTACATGCCCTAGACACATGGAAGCACTACCTATTGGGGACTCCATTTATCCTACGAACCGACCACCAAAGTCTCAAGTATTTCATGACGCAAACCAAGCTTTCCGACAAACAAATGAGGTGGGCAAATTTTCTTTCGCAATTTAATTTCCATATTGCTCACATAGCTGGTAAGCACAATCAAGTTGCCGATGCACTTTCACGACGACCAAAAGTTAATGCGGTGTCTATAGCTACTCACAATGATCTATCCTCTATGATAGATGAGTATGCTACTGACGCTGACTTTAGAGACATAATGTCAACCCTTGCTTTGGGGAAGAAAGAGGAACCATTCACCTTGCAGGATGGTTATCTTCTCCACGGCAATAGGCTATGTGTTACCCATTCCCTTCGTGAGAAGGTTATGTATGAATCCCATGCTCCTCCATATGCAGGGCATAGAGGTATTCAACCTACTCTCCGAGGAGTAGAGACGTATTTCTATTGGCCTACCCTGAAAGTGGACATACAAGAGTATGTTTCAAAATGTGTAGTATGCCAAAAGACCAAGTACGATAGAGGGAAGCAACCTGGATTACTCCAGCCATTGCCTATTCCAAATTCACCATGGGAGAGTATATCCATGGATTTCATCTTTGGATTACCCAAGTCTATCCATGGGAATACAGGAATATGGACAATAGTCAACAGGTTTAGCAAGCAAGCACATTTTATTCCTGTCAAAAAGACTATTAAGGCACATCAAATGGCAACTCTCTTCATATCTCATATTTTCAAGCACCATGGATTACCCACATCCATCGTGTCAGATAGAGATCCTAGAATGACCACTAATTTCTGGAAAGGTCTCTTTGAAAATCTAGGAACAAGATTGAATTTCTCTTCGGCCTATCACCCACAAACGGATGGCCAAAGTGAGATAGCCAATCTTACGATACTCGATCTACTCAAGACTTATGTTACCGAAGTAGATCAACGCTCACAATGGGAAAAGTATTTACCTCTAGTAGAGTATGCCTACAATAATACTGTACATGCTTCTACGGGGAAAGCACCTTTCGAGATCATAGAGGGAAGACCTAAAAGTCCCTTGCTACTCAAAGTACATGGGAAGATCTTCGCCGCCGATGAGTATAGCCGTGACCTACAAGAATCTTTTCAAAAGATTAGGGAGGCTATAGCCATCTCTCAACAAAGGCAAAAAGCTGTTGCTGATAAGCACAGAAGAGCCTTAATGTTCAAAGAAAATGATTGGGTCTTACTCAAGTTTCCTAAGGCTCGATTAAGGCAAACGACGGGCAAAAATCCTACGGGCCATCAAAAGTATTATGCTAAACTAGCAAAAAGATACTATGGTCCTTTCCAAATCTTGAAGCCCATCAATGAGACGGCTTATCAACTCAAGTTGCCCAACCATTTTCTTATACACAATGCCTTTCATGTAAGCCTACTTAAGCCCTATAAAGGAGAGCCACCAACTGAACCAATTATTGAAGACCCTCCCGAAGTTGAAGACCAAGAAGAGGTGCTACAACCCGAAGCTGTCCTTCGGCATGAAGACAAGGTACTACGACATGGTAAGATAATCCGACGGTATCTTATTAAGTTCAAAAATTATCCTTTTGAAGATGCTAAATGGATGCAAGGAGTAAAACTTAACGATAGTATGAACCTTGTCAATGCTTACAATGCTACATTAGAGTAAGAAAATGTACAACTCTCTTTTAAATGACTCATGTTTTTGTCTTATAAGACTAATCCTCTTTTTAATTGTGCACAAATTTAACTAGTATGCATGCTTAGAATCATGTTCGTGATGACGACGTCTCTCAAACACCAAGTAGAATTTGTCACTCTACTTTGGGAGAATGAAATGGACTAAAGAGCAGACATGCTTGCGGCAGCTATGTCTCCCAAGCACCAAATGGATTAGTCATCCATCTTGGAAAGATGTCGTAGGGTAAAAAAGGGATCCTCTACCCGCTAAGTACGATTGACTAATGACTTAGGCTTTATCTCTTCTACCTCATAGTCGAGGACTACTATGATTTCAAGAGAGAGGTAATGTCATAAAATCTAATATCTAACCAACCCAAATGATTTTCTCAAATTAAATTGATCACTTAATGTGGGAGAATAAATGGGAACAAGTGTTAAGATATAGATATGTGCTTATAGATCTATCTCAACACGGGGCCACTAGTAAAGGGCCCCAAATGGGAGATGGTCTATCAAGAGCAAGGCTAACCAATGGAGCATAAGACCTTAGGGTTAGCTTCATTGAAGACCTCCAATAATGTGTGTAAAAGTCCTTTGACCTTAGGTAAGCTAGGGCTGAGCTTGAGGTGGGAACCCGGCCCAAGCTTGAGGTGCTTGTCCTGCTTGAGGTGCTTGACTGGCTCCATGCTTGAGGTGCTTGACTTGGTGCATGATTAAGGTGCTTGAGGTGCCTTGAGAAGCTTGCCTGAGATGCTTGTGGGAACACCCCCTACTTCTAGTGCTTAGTCATGCTTGATGACTAAGGGGCTTGCTCATCCAAAGTCAAAAATATCCCTACAAGGAGGGGGGCAAGCTTACAAGGGGGGAGGGATGAGAGAGAACACACACACACACACACACACACACACACACACACACACACACACACAAGGGAAGCCCAGCTTGAAGAGGCAGCAAGGACACTTGTCAAGTTCCTTCCCATGTTGCCCTCACGGAGTGCCTGAAGCCTATTGGTTGGCCACCCAAGGGGTCCAATGATAATTTAGGATATTTAATTAATTGATTTTGCATTTATCAAGTCCTCTCTCTCAAAGGGGAAAGGGGGACACTTGTCCCAAGGCTACCCATGTTGCTTGTAATGGCTCCTGCTTGTGATTGGCTAGGCCTGGAGGGGTCCAATGAGCTTCAAGCATGAGCCACAAGGGGGGGTCGACCCAAGCAAGCTAGGGGGGTGCTTAGGGGATATACTCACCCACACACACTCACAAGTACTCTCATTGTGTGCGATGCAAAGTGGAAGAGCTCCCTCTCCAAGCAAGTAAAGGTTGAGAGCCTACACCAACACTCTTGGCTATGGAGTGCAAATCCAACCAAGAGCCATGCTTCAATGCGTAAGCTTGCCATCTCCTTCTTCTTCATTACTATGCTATTATGTATGCTAGCAACAAGAGTATGATAAGTGAGGAACTAATTCTTTCTCCTACGAAATGTTTGTTCTTCCTCTTCCCTACCTTCATTCCCTGCTAGCTCTCTCCACCTTCGAAGGTGTTTGAGGTCTTGGGACTGAGGCTTGGTATAGTTAAAGCTTTCTTCAAGTTTAGGTTATTATATGATGGTGATGCATGAAGCTTTCCATCTTCATTGCTTCACCTAGGTCACAAGGAACACAAAGAATGTATTGTAACAAGTCTCTCTTTATGGGAGAAATCATAATACAAATGCCTATTGGAGGGGGACACCGGCTCCACATAAATCCGGTCCTCAACTGTTGTCATGTTCTCTAAATTCTCTCTCTTGCAAAAGTATTGTCTATGCCAAGTTAACTAATTGCTATAATTATGTTGCTATCTTCAATTATGTCTACCCGCTATGCTCACAAAATCATTTCTTGAAAGTACTCTCATTAAATTCCGCTACTCTCAAATTGAATAGGCAAATTCCATTACATGCTTTGAAGCTGCTGGCACCTGGAGAGGCAAACATGGATGAGCATGTTGGTACAGGTAATCGATGTTTTTATACCTTATGATATGAAGCTGATTGTAGATTCATTTCTTGACCATTTTGTTTCTTTTCTCCATGTAATTGCACAGAAAGATCCAATGGAAGGCATCTTTGGATCTCCTGTTGATGGAATTGGTAATATACTGTGGAACATTCTTCTCTTTGAATGTTCACATAACTTAATATTGAGTATTATTACATTGTATTTTATGTAGCACACTCCCAAGCTGGGTCATCACGCAAGCCCAATATATGATAGCATGTGTGGTGGGTGCGGGGATAAGAATGCATCCCAGAAACAAGCAGGTGAAGACACTCCGGACCAAAAAAAGGTAGAAAAAAGGACTGAAAAAAGAGCAGATGTAGTGGGAGCTCAAGGTGACGCATCCAAGGAGTCAGTCGAGGTTCCTCTGAAGCCAGAACCTGCAATGAACAAGGACGTAGAAGACGCTAAAAAATCATCTGAGAAGCCAATTGAAAAGGATACAACAGTGAACTTGTCTGATGAGGACTCAGAACTTCTTATTTCACAGGTTTGTGCAGAGATTTTGGGGCGTAGGAAAAAGAGGAGCAACACTGAAGAGTGCGCCACACCAAAGAAAAAAGCTAAGGTTGCATCCGAGCCTCCAGAGCCTACTCCAGGAGGTAAAAAATCCAAGGAGCCTTCATCTGTTCGGAAAAAGACTAACCTCCAAGCACCCAACCTTAAACCTCCCAAACCAACGTCCCACAAGAAACTTCTGTAGCCCCTATTAACCTTTTGTGCTTTGTAGCCTCTTTGTAATTTTGTCTTTGTACCCTCATTTTGATGATAATGAAATGACGGCTTTATTTTTCGTTCACTAGTTGTTTATTGCTCATTGATTGTCTATTTATTGTACTCATATTTTTCATTGACTGTCTATTTATTGTACTCATATTGTTCTTTCCGACATCATCATGAGCATCTTCAAGTAGAGCTTATTTTTTCTCTCCAGTATCTCCTGCCAAGTGGACTGTTGCCATAGAAGTTCAGGAAATTAATGAAATGGAAATCAATAGCCTGGAAGGTATACTTTTCAAGTGTATTTTGAAAAGGTTAATATGTCAGTCTGATTGAGGTTTTTAAGACGCAGAGCAGGATGCAGATGTTACACCAGATAAAGTAGAGGAAGACCATGAACCAGCAGTTTGCCCCGAAATTGAGGAGATTTTGCCAAACTGCCCTGGATGGGGATATCTTGTTTCGAACTTCTGTAAGATCAAAAAGCTCATCATCCTTGATCTCGATGGACTATTCGTGAGACAAGATGTAACCAAACGTGATCCAAAGACTGGACAACTTAAACACCCTCCATGTCCAGCTTCCGACAGAGTTAAACTAAAAAGAGTGGACGAGAAGTTGTGGATCTACTACCGTAGAGATGTTGAGAAATTTGTTTGGGATTTGAGGCAAATAGCAGATGCAATGATTTGGAGCACTTGTACTGCTTCTAACATTGAGCATATCCTCAGTACATGTTGGCCAGACATATGGGAACATAGGACTTATTACTTTAGGGATCTCTTCTCAAACTGGCAATGTGAAAAGTGGTCGTATTTTGAAGAGATTGCTGGAGCTCCAAGAGACCTTGCAGATGAACCTGTGTCTTTCAAGCCCCTTTACCATGTTTTGAACAAGTTTCTAGAATACGACTCCTCTCGGACATTGCTGGTAGATGACTCCAGATATAAAAATCTGCGCAATGTCTGGGACAATTGTATATGTCCACCCACCTTTGATCCTCTTGATGAAGAACAAGACCCTGATTATCTCACGCGCACACTGTTGCCATGGTTGTGCAGATGGGCACTAACCCCCAATACCCTGGAGTATACAAAGGCAAACCCCATCAACAATCCCAAAGATGAACTTTTGAGTCTAGTCTTTGAGAACTTTGTTATAAATGAAGATGAATGAGATTGTACATCCGGAAGTGCCAGAAACGTTATATATTGTACATTCTTGGTGGATATGTAGACGTTTCTGGATAATTGTTGTAATATACTTTTTGTAATATACAGAAGTTCTGGCACTTTACTGTCTCTGCACTATACATGTCTCTACACTTCTGAATGTCTCAGAACCACTTTTTAGTGGTGCTAAACCCCTAAAACGTGGTTAAATTTTTATTATGTTATTGCAACAGTTTTTTTGGAACTGCAACACCATTTAATGGTGATTTTTGGGGGGAGTGGTGAAGCATTCTTAACCACTTTTTAGTGGAGCTAAACCACTTTTTAGTGGTGCTAAACCACTTTAGTACCACTAAAAAGTGGTAAATTTTTATTGAGTTTTTCTGAAACTGCAACACTTTTTAGTGGGGCTAAACCACTTTTTAGTGGTGCTAAACCACTTTAGTAACACTAAAAAGTGGTAAATTTTTATTGAGTTTTTCTGAAACTGCAACACTTTTTAGTGGTGATGTTTGGGGGGGGTGGGGGGAGTGGTGAAGCATTCTCAAAAACCAACATGTCAATTCCATCGTACGTTTACACCAATTCCATCTTGTTCAATCTTTCACTAGATGATATAAAATCAGATTTGATTTACAATTCAAAGGGCATGCTATTGTATATTGCCTCATGGTTTTCATTGGAAAGTTCAAACACTTCTCCTATGCCATCGAGCACTACAGGCTCCATAGGGAACTTTATTGCCCTTATCAAGTGGGAATATATGAAAACTACTGGCTTGTTATCCCACAACTCATACAAATTTGCTTGTAGGGATTTATACCAATGGCCCATGACCATATAAGTATGCTTCTCTATCTTGTTGCCCCATGCATCAATTTTCTCGTTAGTTGTTAGGCCCTTAGCTACTACACACTTCAAAATGTAGAAGTCAACAGCCTCCTCATTATTCTCTTCAAAAGTGACAACAAAATTGTCTCCAGGTGTGAGAGCATCGCTTAAGGAGTCATAATGACCTGCATAAGTGGCACCATGGAACTCCTCATCGTCTGAGTCTCCGTATGACTAGGAATCATTAGCAAGTGGCTCCAAAGTGTGATATTGCCACGTCTCCACATGTGATCTGTTCATACACTTTCTCCAATGGCCAAGCCTGCAAGGAAAACAAAAGCATGACAACCGTTTTGATCGCAATGCACAAGTGTTGTTCTCAGAATACCCATTCACACAGTGCATTGCTCTTGAGACCTTCAATGGTTTGCAGTCCCATTGATGGGATCGCTGAACATCGCCTAGCTTGACCTCCCAGAACACCCTACTGACCTCCCTCTTTTGCTTGTCATACATAGTAGTTGCTCCAATACTGAGATGCATTCTCAAAAAAGAGACAACTTCAACTGCACAAGTCAACCGCATGCTATTTTGCTTCAATTGCTCATTAGTTAGAGCCCTTTTAATGACAGCCCCAGCCCCATCATGTTCCCCCTTTCCATGTCCTGAGCAAAAAAAATTCCAATTCATTTCCATGCCAGTAAGGCTCCAATATCTAGCAACAAAGTAAAACGGTCGCTTTGCTTTAAATTGTGAAGCTGCGCCATCTGACCAAACCCAATGTTTTTTAAAGCTTAGCCCTTGATCTCTCAACCATTGAGCATGTAAGAGAAAAGCATGCTACACAAATAAGGTGTCATGTTGTTTATCATCTGAGACAAAAAAGTGCATGGTCTTCTTTATTGCACCTGATGCAATGCGGAAATAAGTAATCAGGACAAAGATAGTGACCTGCTTAGTGTACCAATGCATTGACTGGATCTCATTTTGCTCCTTGAAGGAGTAGTTCTCTGTAAAGTCAACGACGGAGACAACCACATCATCTGGAAACAAAGAAATGCAGCCCTTGAACTGTTGTGCTTTCCACCTAAATATAAAATTGTGAGTGACATACTTCTTCAAGTTGTCTTGGTACACTCACAAAAGTTCTCTAGGCAGCATTTTCTTGTGGACAATGTCTTTCACAGTGCTCTTTCTAGCTTCATTGTTTAATCCAGTGGCACCCACTATATTTTCAAAAAACTTCACAGATACTTGCTTACTCTGCTCAACTTCTTCTCTTGGAAAGATCTGAATATTACCTACACCGCATGCATTGCATGTTCCCATTAAGCATTGGTAGCTATGGAAACTATGTTCTGCAACTATAGGGCAGAGTATAGACTCCAACAGTGAAGCGGTGCTCATACTTGCACTTTTGTATGCAAGACATTCATGGTTGACAACTTCATCATGATGAAGGCATATAGGGCAGTTGCACATGCAGCAAGAACCATGAAGATCAAAACTTCGAGTCCGCATGTGATTTATTGCCTCTTTAAGGAAAATGATTTGTACATGCACAATACAACAGTAGGTGTAGCAATCCCTCAATTTTCGGACAAAGAACGGTTTCATAGACTCGAAGCAACGTTGAGAAATCTGAATATCTGCATACTTTGTCTTGAATCTTAAATAAAGCTCCACCTACAATATACATGTATACAAATGTTAAAAATAAACTTAGCATTCAAAAATGGTTAAATTGTTTCAAAAAATTAAAAAGTGATTCTATATCACTAAAAACAGGTGTGCACCACTAAAAACTAGTAATGATACATTCAGTAGTATTGTTTTACTTGTGAAAATAATGCACCACAAATACAAATTAGTGTAGAAACTAGTAACCATACAAAAAGGTAGAATATTAAGAGGTTGTGTGAGGACAACTTAATAGTGGTGAGAAACCGCATTCAGCGTAACTAAAAAGTGGTTTGGCACGATTTAAAAGTGAATTCAAACCACTTGACGGTGATGAACCGCCAATAAAAAATGGTGTGCACTGCTTGAATATGGTGGGAAACGATTAAAAAGTGGTGAGTAAGGACATGAAAGTTCTGGGGAAGTTCAGAACTAGCACTTAAAAAGTAGCTGGGAGGGACAAAATACTAGGCGACAGACCAGCATTAGCACTAGATAGTAGTCCAACACAACTTGAAAGTGGAGGAGCTCTTGTGAAAAGTGTTGACCACTTTAGAGTGGTGAGCGACTAGTTCAAAGTGGCCAGTCACCAATTAAAATCTAGCACTTAAAAAGTAGCTGGGAGGGACAAAATACTAGGCGACATACCAGCATCAGAACTAGATAGTGGTCCAACACAACTTGGAAGTGGAGGAGCTCTTATGAAAAGTGCTTCATGACCACTTGAGAGTGGTGAGCAACCACTTCAAAGTGGACAGTAACCACTTGAACGCGGATTCTGGTCACTTGAATGCGGTTTCTGGCCACTTGAAAGCGGGAACTTGCCGCTTGATTGCAGTGACAAGGTTTTAGATACCACTTGAAAGTGGTGTTTTTCCACTTGGGAGTGGTGCCTCATCACTTGCATGGAGTGATGACTGACGTAGTGACTTAGCACATGAAAGTGGTGTCTCACCACTTGATGACCACTTGAAATTAGTGAGAAACTACTTCAAAGTGGGCAGTCACCAATTGAACGCTGAATCTGGTCACTTGAATGCGGTGTTTGGCCACTTGAAAGCGGGAGCTTGCTGCTTGATTGCAGTGACCAGGTTTAAGCTATCACTTGAAAGTGGTATCTCACCACTTGATGACCACTTGAGAATGGTGAGAAACTAGTTCAAAGTGCGCAGTCACCACTTGAACGCGGATTCAAGTCATTGGAATGCGGTGTTCGGCCACTTGAAAGTGGTGTCTCACCACTTGCATGGAGTGATGACTAACGTAGTACTTTGCACAGGAAAGTGGTGTCTCACCACTTGATGACCACTTGAGAGTGGTGAGAAACTAGTTCAAAGTGGGCAGTCACCACTTTAACGCGTTTTCTTGTCATTTGAATGCGGTGTCTAACCACTTGAATGGGGTGTCTAACCACTTGTCTAAGCACTTTCAAGTTCCCACTTGAAAGCGGGAACTTTCTGCTTGATTGCAGTTATAAGGTTTTAGTTACTACTTGAAAGTGGTGTAACACCACTTGGGAGTGGTGCCTCACCACTTGCATGGAGTGATGGACTGACGTAGTGACTTAGCATATGAAAGTGGCTTCTTACCACTTGAATGCAGTCAGACACCACGTGAAAGTGGTTTTTATACTTGTAAGTGTTGTGTCCACCGCTTCATTGTGGTGTGACAACACTTGTAAGTGTTTACTAACAAAATGTGTTAAAACTCCACTAAAATGGTTTTGGTTACCATCATAAGGTGGTGGGCACCATTCATGCAGCAGCAGTAAAAAGTCTATGGCACTACTATAACTGTTGCACCATGACTAAAAGCTGCTACATCACTTGGAAAAAGTGAGCTGCACCACCAAAAACATTTGCACCTGTAACACCCCTACGAGTTTGTAAAACACGTCTGTTAGCATTGGGTAAACAAGACTTTTTAGTGGGTGAACACCACTTTGTAGGGTTTACGGTGAAGCATTGGTGCATTTCTAGTAAAAACTGTTTCTTAAACATTAAAACCTGCTGCAAAACATTAAAAAATGGTTCAAAGACACTAAAAAGTGGTGTGGAAACACAAGTAAAAGTGCTTCAAAAACATTTAGAACTATTGATCAAATTTTAGAAGTGGTTCGGATTCAATTAGAGACCAGTATAGTAATGTTTCACCACTTTTTAATGTTGCAGCACCACTAGAAAGTGGTGCAAAACACCAAAACAAGCTGTAGAACTAATAAAAGAAGTATAGAAACATAATGTTATGGCAGTAATGAGTTGTAGCACCAATAAAAAGTGGTATAGAAACATAATGTTGTAGCAGGAATATGAGTTGTAGCACCAATAAAAAGTGCTAAAAAATATATCAATTACCTGAGGCTCCTCAAGAAGGTGGATTGGATGCTTTACATATGAACATCTAGCTAGTCTCTTACTACAAACATCTTTCTTGTTGGGGGACACCCTCGTCTCATCCGTCCAAAATTGAAAGACTATGTCTTTAACAGTTTGAGTGATGTGAGTTCTCTGTGCATCATCTCTATGACACGCAGATGCAGGGAACGAACCATCGGATTCACTTGACACTATTAAGTGATGTTTGGCTGAATATAAGTTTCTTTTGTGGATCCCCATAAGCTTGGCAGCTTGCGGTATGCTCATGTCAGTGTTTTGCTCCTTGCTTCCACCATTCACCAACATCATCATTGCTGATTTCTTCACAAAAAACTTGTTTGAAGATCTTGGGACCTTCACATGATTCAAAGTGTTGCGGATGTTTCTTAGCATAATTGCTTCCAACTCTTTGGATTTACTCTGCATAGTAAGGAAGCAAGGATGTTGAAGAATTTCATCAAAGATTTCCTTCCTACCACTTGCATCCATTCCCACGGTTAAGGTATCAAAGTGTTGTACCATAGATTGACATATCCTTCGTTTCTTTCTTTCATCCATCTCCCCTGTATTGCTTTCCGTCACAAAGTTGACCGTTGCCTGACGTTGCTTTCGTTTCTGAGCAGCCCAATATTCCCTCATTAATTTTCTGCGCTGAAGTTGAGCTTCTCTACTCAATGACGATGAGCTGATAGACAGTTCTTCACTGTGCTCCATTGTTGCAGTACTTTCAAAGGATTGCTCTACAAGAAATAAAATACAAATCATAACTACACACTATACTTTTAATTAATACATGGCACTTCTTGCACTAATTAGCAAGATACTAACAAAGCATAATAAGTGTTTACATACCTCAAGAATCATCAAGTAGAAGAGGAACCTATACAGATAGAGTTCGTGAGAGCAGCACGAGCTAAGACACAAGAGGAGCCATGCTTAGAGAGAGAAAGAGAGAGAGAGGGGGGGCTGAGCGATACAAAAAGCTCAGCAAGAGCTTTGTGAGAGAGAGAGAGAGGAGCTAGATAGATCTCCAAGAGAGATCTCGAAGACAAAGAAAGCTCAGACAGGTTGAAGCGGGAAAGAAGCAGTCCAGTGTTCAGCAGTAAATTACATTTAGTCTCATTAATTGTGGTACGTTACGTTAGGAGACTTAATTGACGTACCTTAGGAGAGTGATATTCTTTTTGAGATTTGAAGCACTTTTAAAACACACACTTTTAAGCGCAAAAAAGCAATGTCCTTGACATTACTTTCCAGGCCACCTATACATGCTTTCACCCCACAGTCATGCAAGTCGACATCAACAAAAGCAAGTGATCAAAGCAAAGCCAATATAGAAAAAGTTCAACCCACGGACACCGCCTCCACAAAAGCACTCAATACAAAAAACAATTCTGAGAAGATCAAGTGCAACATTGTTGGTGAGAATGAAGAAAATTTGTCAAAAGAAGTAAAGCTAGATTTTCAGCTAAATAAGAACCTCATGTCTTTTCGCACTTGGAAAAGATGTGGCCAACCACAGTTGGAAGATGCTCCTCAATTTGTGAGCATATCAAGAAACAAACGAGCAGAATGTTGGGGAATCATCTCCACCACCATTGAGGTAAGTTCGCAGGTCATCAAAGCTCAATTCCACGTGATTATAGCAAAGGATATGCCAGAAGACATCATAATGGGAATGCCAATGGCCCAAAAGGTCCTAGAGATACAGAGTTCAATGAAGCTGCAGTCTTCATAGACAATAAAGAATGAAGACCAAGACTGGTCACCCGCACGGACGACGGCACAAAGTTCTCAAATACAATTCAAATGAAAGATCTTAATGAAGATGATCCATCTCCATCAAACAAAACTTCAGAAGATCTTAAAGAAAATCAGACAATAGTAAGTGCAAATCAAACAGAGCAAAAAGAAACCACAAAAGCTATTGAGCAAAGAATGCCACCGAGACCAGAGGTAAAGAAGAAAAATCTTGCAGAGACAAAGGTAAAGCTAAAGTGGAACTTCCATTGATTAGTAACGAAGATGTGAAAGCATATGCCCCTACGTCAAAGAACCCTCATGGATCAGCTTCTTCAAGCAAATCAGGCTCTCAAAACTTTAAGTCAATTGCTGACCCAACGGAAACCTCTCAGGAGACACCCAAAAAAGCAAAGATATTTTAGCGAAAGTACTCCAGAAAGCAAAGGAAATTCAAGCAAGTGTTTGTTCAGAGCATTTTAGTCAAAGTCAATGATCTGGTTTGGATTGAAGACAAGAAATCAACACAGAAAGACAAACACATGGGATGGATAGCATCACAATGGAGCTTAAAAGAACAGAAGTACTATGTAGGTAATAGACAGATATGGGTGCCAAAACCGCAGGTTAGAGCATATGATGTAACTTCAAGTTCCTCCCAAGAAAGAAGGCCCATTAGGTATCAGCCTCAATAATATCCTAGGATACCTAAGAAGCGGGTATACAACAGAACCACATTGAAAGATACTGAAGTCTACCACAACTCACAAGAGGATACAGAACCAAGATGGATCTCAAAGAATGTTCTTCTTGGATAAGGATTCTACACAGGTATACCACAAGCCAACTGCAACTACACCAAGCTTGCATGAAGATTTCAAGAACTCAACAAGACCTACAGCTAGGCAAAGTCAACAAAGGAGATACAAAGGTCATCAAGAGATTTGGATTCCTAAGTCTTCCAATGCTCCTAGTCGAAAGTCAAATGCCGACAGCCAACAAAGGCCTACAACAACATCAAAGACTCCTAATTGGAGAATCAAACAGATAATGGAGTCTTCATAGTCAAAGAAGGACAACCCAACCAACATGAATGCAGATTCAAAGATGATAAAACAGGTATGGCAAAAGAAACCTTCAATGCCAACTTGGTCCTTCACTAATCCTCTTTTTGAGGATTCAAGCTTACTTTTACCTGAAGAAATGTTTGTAGTAAGCACAAGACAGTAAAAATTCAAATCGCCAGGGTGCAAAAAACACTCTTTGGCATAGTCAGAGTCGGACTGTTGAGCCATAAAATGAGCAAAGCGTTAGTCCCAAAGCTTCAAGTCATATTAAACTCTGTGCTAAGAGTCGTAGTTATTAGGCTTATGCTCAAGCTGGAAGAGTTGAGCATATCTAAAGTCGTGTCACTCATGCTGGATGAGATGAGCATAAGAGTCAAAGTCTATTAACTTACAATTGGTGATGTCGTAGAGTCCAACACTCACGCACAGTGCACAGTAAGATGAGAGCACATATCCTCTTCAACAAAGACCATTCTTAAAGGGGTTCCAGCTTGCAAAGCCATGTCATATGCTTTTATAGCTACACCATATTTCTGAATAACCCCTCAAAATCTTTCTTGCACAGCATATTTTTTTCCATGCATTTTTGTGTATGCATAAATAGGATGTCCCACCATTGGACATATGCATTAGACACTCTTTTTTGCTTCCACCTATGCACCTTGAGTAGACTACAACAGCCAAATCAATGTTCTATCATGTTACCCTCTCATATTTGCTGCCTTTTTAATTCCATATCTATCAGCAAATAATCCCTTCAGTACTTTATTAATATTTCCCATGCTAATAAGTACTCCAATAATGCACGTATCCCAAAGGCACTTTTTTCCCACTAGGTTTTTTCCCTTTGGTCATCCAAGTATTAGACCCTAATTTAGAACCTCATCATTCTAGTTTCCTTGTCCATATTTTTCAACAGACAAATGCAACATCATCTCTCAAAATCGACTACTCTGACCAATGAATATGCTGTAGCAAATTGAATCTCATCAACAAATCCAACAACAAAATGAAGATCAGCCCATCAGCAACCAATCAAAACCTTCCACAACCTCCAAGGACACTTTTTCAACAGTGCCCGGGGACGTGCACTAAAATAGGAAGGGGGGAATGTTACCTGAGTCAACGTTAGTTAACAGAAGCTTGTAAAGACTGAAGACATATGGATGCACATCAAAGATCAAAGTGAAGAAGCAGTAAAGATTGGAGTTACACATTTTCCACATTTTCCCAAAATGGTCACGTATTGTAATTTCCCGATTTATTTACCCATTGTGATAATTGTAACATGTTACTGACTCAATAAGAGTTCCAAGATGTAAAGCATAGGTCACTTAGTGTACCTAGGTTGCAGATACAATAGGTGTGGAGTCTCAAAGGTCTTGGGCATCGGACACACATTTTAGACCTTGGCTAAGGTATAAAAGCCAACTTTGTAAAGATTTTATTAAGTTTTTGGATAAGAAATACACAGCGTGAGCTAACAGTGCAGTCACTTCTCTCCTTCTCGTGCTTCCTACTCCCTCTCCTGTTGTCACATTACGAATGCGTTTGTTGCATTGCAACCGCAGGTAAGAGCTCTACGCATTGACGTAAGCCATTCATAGTATTTCGTAGCTTTTGGAGCCGCCGACCCGCGGCCTAATTTCATCATAACTAGGAATTTACCAACTTGTCCTAGAAGTTTCGTTACGCTTGGACGTCATTTGATGCTGTAACGGATGTGAATTGTTTGCTGATGAGCGATTGGCTTTTGGTGATTTCAGTCACTTGAGTGTAGCTTGAGTTAGATGCGAGTTGTTAGTTGTTTTCCAAGAGATTGACAACCTCTTGTAGCCTCTATGCACTAGTTGAGTCAGCTTCGTCTCATGGTTTGATAAATTAATCGTGGTTCTCGCTAATACTGCAATAAGATAGGATGGTGATGCGTCCCACATTCACAAACATGTTTGACAGGTGCTTCAAGAGGCGGCAAAGAAGCAACCATATCAGATTTCTACAAACGCAGCAAACTGGCAAAATTCAGATGCCCAAAACGTGCATGCCACAGTTTCGCATTTGAGACAGCCCTTGAATCTGCAACTGAATTTGCAAAATTTTATCCACACTTGTCATACAAAGTGAGCTTATACAGCCATCATCCACAAATTTGACTATAAGTCCAAGTCTAGCAAGTCTGGTTACAGACAAAAGATTCTTCTTGATCCCAAGTACATAAAGTGCATCAACAAGTGTAAAAGAACTACCATTTGCAACATTAAGCACAATCTTTCCAACTCCATGAACATGATAAGACGCATTGTTGGCACAAGTGACTGGATTTCCATGAGGGACAGACTCGAGAGTGGTTAACAATTCACGATGTGAGGTAATGTGCTTTGTAGCACCACTATCGAAATACCACACATGTGAATGTGTTGTAACCGACATGCATGCATCATGGACAGCAGGATTGTAAGTGCACTGCACTAAAAGCCCATTCTACATCAACATCAGCATCATAGTCCCCTTTTCACAGAAGACTCAACAATGGCTGCATTTGTAGTAGAACCAGCATTTGCAGTGGAACCACCCTCTTTCTTCTTAGCCTCTTTGGCCTTCAACTTAGGACATTGTTTGATCAAGTGATCGTTAGCTTTACAATAATGGCAACGCATCTTCTTTTTGCCCGTATCACCAGAATTTCCAGGAGAATTGCTACCAGCAAAAGCATTAGGAATAGAATTTTTGCCACTCGCAGCAGAACCACAAGAAGTTTTTGCATTGCTATTACCACCCTTTCTTTGAGAAGCAATAAAAGCCTGTTCAACTGCACGCTGCCTAGTCCTAATTTTTTTAGAAAGTGACTCTTGCTACAGCAATGTGCATAATGCATCAAACTTGACAACCTCAGGATTTCCTTGGGAAATAGGTCTCCAAGTACTGGAAAAAGTCTGGTAAGAATCTGGTAAGGCATCAAGAACAGTCTGCACAAGGGAACTATCTAAAATGACTTCACCTGCAAAAATAAGTTGCTCATTGATATCCTTGGCACCAGCAAGGAAAGTGTCCATATCATCTTCCTCATGCATAATCTTTGATTCCAGCTCTTTAAGCAGCAAAGCAATTTTAACCTCATTGCGACTTGCATGAAGACCAGCCAGAACATCCCAAGCTTCGTTGAACAAACGTGAGGAGTAATGGTGCGCTTTATATACAACACAATCAACACATGAGCTTTCACATCCTTTACATCCAAACAAGCTTGTTCTGCCGTAGGCAAAACAACTCTAATCGCAGCAATCCTTGCAGCAAGACCTGCTGTTAAGGCGGTTACGCCGCTAGCGGAAGCTAAATAGCGAGAACTCAACCAACAACAGAATTTGTCAGACGAGGACGGAGCTTGACCCGCAGGCGCATGGAAACAACTAGGTGGGTGTCAAATCACCTACTCGACCTTTTAATGACAATCACTACTAAGGAAATCAAATCTAAGTTCTAAAATACGCAAGTGACTGAAATCAGTACTACGAACGAATGCTATACGAAACAGGATCTAGAATCATTGAATCGATCTCAAACTCAAGGGGAAGTCTATACACTAGGTAAGAACAACACCCTAAAGACTTGAACTACAAAATCAACCTATAACCACTCCGTGCGATAAACGCGTATGAAGACAGACCGAAAAATACAGGTGATCGAAACTTAACCCCGATGGTACCAATGTGTAGCTCTACTCGTTGTGGTTCTATAGATATGTTGCACGCTCCATTCCGACACACGAGTTGGAAGAAAACTCACACCGAAGCTCATAGGAACTTACCACACATAGAAGCCGATAGCGCGCACTCTTGGTATATGTGCGTAGCTCTCGCCGTTGCTAACACAATGGCGGTGTCGCTTCTCCAATGGCGGCTCCGTAGCTCGCGTAGCAAGTAGATAAGACTCTCTCTCTCTCTCTCTCTCTCTCTCTCTCTCTCTCTCTCTCTCTCTCTCTCTCTCTCTCTCTCTCTCTCTCTCTCTCTCTCTCTCTCTCAGACACAGTCACGGCGCTCAAAAAATCACCTTTGATTAATAAAACTGAATCCCCTTTTAGGTTACAAAACTTTGGCTTATATACCTCAGCCTTGGAGGTGAGAACATCTCTAACTAATTACATCAGCAAGTGAAATTACTTCGGGATTACAAGCTGGAAACTCAATTGAGTCCCGTTACTTAATGAATGGCTCAATTCAAAATCAATGTCGGAAAGACATTTATTACAATCAATGGTTACAAAAATGATGAGTGTGAGCAAAAATGTGGGTGTGATCCTCTGCTGGCTCAACACTCCCCCCCTCTGCGTTCATGTCGTCCCTGACATGACTTTTATGCTTGGTCAATAAAGTCCTGTCGTCTTGAGCATCTGCAAATGTGATTCGTATCGTAGGTTGCCGATGGTCAAGGTTGGGCCGAATATTTTGCTTTCGTGGGTGAAAAAGCCGGTGTAGAAAGCTTCTTCGAATGTTTGCATGTGGAAGCTACGCAAAAACATAATCCTCTGGTATAGGAGGTGCAACACTTTTGGAGAAGGCTGCAATGAAAGATCATACATCATATCAATCACTGTGTCGGCCGTCGATAGTAGACTCGAGGTCGTGGCTTTATCTGGCGCGAACACTTCAATGCAAGCTAAGAGAGTCCTGCAAATTTTCTTGAGCATCTGACACGAAAGGTCAGGAGAGCCAGTAAAGAGCTTGATGGTGCCCGTTAGGGTTTTCACCATGTAGGCTTTACCTATTCTCTCTCCTGCCTTTGGTCCTGGCATCCTGGGGTAATTAAGCCAATTTGGCTTCTTTTCTGCAATCCTGCCATGCTCTTTCCAGCTTCTGACTCTTGGCACCGGGCAGAAGGTTGCATTCTCCCGAATCTCCTTTGGTGCCTCCACCAAGTAGATGAGGTAGGCTGGGTATTTGTTCAGCCAACCTTTCCTCCATCTAGGCTGCGAATCTACAATCTTCTTTGATTGTTCCTCTTTTGTGATGTCGCCTTCGTAAAGAGCGACATACTGCTCCTCCTCTATTCTCTTTTTCGTTTTTATCACTTCAAACTTCATCAAAGGGAAAGGCAGGCTGGGTTGCATCCACTCTTCATGGAGCACTTTTGTGTCTAATCCCTGAGGTCTAATGGAGATTAGGAGTCTCCTCTCCCATTCCATTTCCGCCTTAGCACTCTCCTCTGTTGACTTTGCTATTTGGTCATGGAGCCTTTGTTCTTCTTCTTCAGAGATTCCTGAAGTCAAGGCCACCTCGTGAACTGGGGCTGGATCTTCAATTGTGGTTGCCTCTCCAGTTTCTGGTAGCTCTATGGTTGCTCCACCTGATTCTTCTTGTGGTGTCTCTGTCTCTCTTCTTTGTTGCTCTTGTAGATCTTGGAGCTGTTTGCGGAGGGTCTCATTCTCTGTTCTTAGTGTTTGATTTTCTAAAGTGAGCCTCTCCTCTGCTGCCAATGATCCCTCCGCAATGTGCAACCTTTGCACTTGCTCTAATCTTAGCTCTCTTTGTAAGCTTCGGACCTGGTCTTCCAGAGCTGGTACAAGAGCTCCCTCTTGTTCGGTTCCTGCTCTGCTAGCTCTAGGGGTAGTCCTGAGTCTAGTGATTGTTCTTTCTTGGAGCTCGACTCTTTCCCTTAGCTCAATGAGCTCATCTTTAGCCGCCTCCAAGTCGTCTTCCATCCGCTCCCTTGCTTCCTGTGCACTTGTTACTTCTCTTGAAGCCTCGGCTAGCTGGAGTATCAAGCCGACTCTCTCATTTTCCGCATCGTAGAGTGATGCTTTATGACTTTCGGATTCAGTCATAGTATCCTCTAATTTCCTCTGCAACTTGGCTTCCCTTTGTTTGGCTGTCTCAATCTCCACTTCCTTTGCCTTGGATCTTTCTTTGATCTTGCTGAGCAGTTCATGCACCATGTGCATGTCTTTTTCATCTTCATCTGTCAACTCTAAAGCTTTTTCTACCACCACCTCCACTGGCTTCGGCTCTTGTAGTACGTTCTGCTTGTCCAGTTTCTCTTCACTCTCTTTTGTACTCTTTATTTTTTCCTCTGTCCCTCTCCGATCATCTTGTTTTTGTAGGTGGATCCCATAGACTGCCTCAAGGGCCTCTTCTTCAGTGTACCCTATCGCTACCAGATCCTCATAATCGTTTTTCTTTTGCTGAATTGGATCTATCTCCTTTTCCTTGGTCCCGGCCTCCGGCTTTTCCATACCAGCCGTGTCCATCTCTACTGTGGTCTCTTCCACAATGATTTCCGTCTTCTTCGGGCTTGGTACATCAGTAAAGGAGGGCTGATTGTCCTCAGTCATCTTGGCTTTCCCTTTGTTTGCTTGCCCGTATTTCTCTTGAGGTTCAGTAGACTCATCTACTTTCTTCTTCCCCTTGTCGTCCTTTTTCAGCTCAGCTTTTAAAAGCTGTACTTCCTCTTCAGTGTATGGCTCGATAGGTTGCTGCTCCAGTATAGCCTTTGACTCCTCATAAGCTCTAATATATTGATCATATTGATCAACATGTGGCCTGGCTGAGCTAGTTCCGACTTTAGTGGGATCTGGAACCCACTTTTCTTCAAAGTCCCCCTTTAGAACTCTTTCCGCTCTAAACTGCTCCACCAGTCTTTCCATTCTTGCCGCTTTCTGACTTTTGGTTTGCTTGGGAGCAACCTTCTTCCTTGCTTTCTTCATAAGCGGCTCATCCACATTCTCTTCAGGTTCTGAAACTATTTCTAGTTTCCTGCGTGCTCTTGTGGACGCCCTCTTGGATACTTCAGGCTGTTCTTCTTCCTCATCGGCTTCTCTAAGCCACTCATTCTGGGAGGGAACCTTTGGCCATTGATCTCTGGCTCCAATAGCTTCATAAGCTATTCTTGTCAGAACTTCAGCTCCTCCTATATACTTTGGCTTCTCGTTGTGCATGGCAATTACTTGCTCGTTGATGTGTTGAGCGTAATTCACCTCTTTTGGCATATTGCTCTTTAATGCCCATGTGATGGTGGTCGCAATGGCATGGGGTGGTGTCGTATACTTTTGCGGTGTTTTACTGCAAATATGGAGAAATTGGTTGTACAGTCGGCAAAGGGTTGCCGCTCTTTGGTCTGCCATATCTCCATAAGTTGCATTCTGTTTCTTGGACCCATAAACCTCTATAGCCTCCCTTCTTTCCCTGACCGAGCTTCCTTTGTTGTGCAGCTTCAATGCATCTGCAATGAGCTGTGGAGTGATCTGTACCTCTACTTTCTCTCCATCTATTGATGTCAATGTGGCTTTCCCATCCTTCTGAATGGAGGTTGCCAACTCATACACTCTTCTTGTATCTACACCTGATGGTCTCGAGGTGAAGAATCTGTGCAAGTCTGCCCTTTCCAGGTACCTGCTGATGTTCTCTGACCTGCTATAATCCACCAATTCTTGTGGGATCATCGGTATATCCACCGCTTGCCCTTGAGGATCTCTGAAAGTCCCCTGGTAGATCTTTATTCCCTCTTGTTCCAGTACTGCTTCCTCCACCCAAGTTTTGGTTGGCTTGAGGGTTTCTGCTAGAATGTCAAAGGGTTGTGCTTCTGCAAGAGCATCTTTGATTGTCGGCCTTTTTCTCTTTGTTGCTGATGACTTGGCGGAATCCATGGATCCTGTAACTCCAATTTCAGAAGTTAGCGTCTTTTTAGTACTGAAAGCCGAAAAGAAGCTTTTAACTATTCAAATGACTTGAAAATTGAAACATGAGCTATTCATGGCCTAAGGATGCAGGGTAGGTGAAAAAATATGCAAACTGGGCTCAAAATCATGCTGGAGACATCATACGCGTATGATGTCTTTTGTGTCAATATGACTTCATATTGGTTGTGCTTGTAGCTGATAGTGTATACATGAGTATCATATGCTTGGATTTGAGTTTCGATCCCATTTGGTCAAGTTTTGGCCAGTTTAGTCCAGTTCAGGCTCTTGGCAAAATTTTGAAAGGGAATTGGATTTTATGATCCAAATTGGATAAAACTTGGTGGTTCACCTTCAAATGGCATGTAGATCACTTCTGTTTGGTGGTTGAAGCCCTGAGGTGCCAAAATCACATAGTGAGACATCATACGCGTATGATGTCTTTTAGTGTATTTTTGGACCAAATTTCTCTATAAGCTTGGATATGGCTTTAGATACGCTTATTCAGTGGATTTATGAATTTTGGATAGATTTTGGGCTAAAAATGGCTCTGGAGACATCATACGCGTATGATGTCTTTTTCATCAATTTTTCATGGGATTGGTTCTGTGGACTCCCCATGTACTAGTGAAGACTGTCCCTACTCAAATCTTGGTTTGGACTTGAGTATGTTGGATTTGGGCTAAAATAGGCTTTGGATGAAGGATTTTCCCTCAATTGGGCTAATGGGGTGATCCACTTGACCAAATGGTTCCAAACTTCATATGTAGCATGTATTAGATATATATAATGGATGTATGATGTCAAATGAGCAGTTTTGGCTCTGTAAGTGCAAATAGACATCATACGCGTATGATGTCTTTTGTGTCAAAATGGTGCTTTTTGGTTCCAGATAGCTTATAGATGTGTTAATCAACAATCCTACAAAGTTTCAATGAGTTTGGAGTTATTTTGACAAAATTAGGACCAAAAATCAATTTTATGCCCTACTTTGCGTCTTTTTGGTTTTCCTTGGGTTTTCTAACTCCAATTCTCATGATACTTGGTTCATAGGATGTGATTAACATGTGGAATGAGGCTATGCACTCAAATGTTAAAATGGATGTGAAAATCATGCTGTGAGACATCATACGCGTATGATGTCTTTTCTTGAAATGTTGGTCTTTTTGTGCAAAGAATGCTTTGTGCTAGTGCCCTAAGCCCTGCTAACTAGTTTTCAACTTAAAAAGTCATCAGTTTAGCTAAAAAGCCCCCTTATAGGCATTTCAGTCTCCGAAGTCGTCTTTTTGCCTTGGAGTTGAATTTCTTCAACTTTTCTTCTCGAGAGTTGCATTTCCAGCTCATTGGATATGTTGTGAAGCCATCTATTTGGTTGAACTTGACTTTGGCTCCCCGTTCTCCATCTTTCTCCATTTGGTTGCCCGAAAGCGTCTTTTTCACCATCGGTAAGTGAATCAGCTTTCTTTTGGGTTTTGCTTGCAAACATAAGTCATCCATGTATATTTGAAGCTGTTTGTGAAGTTTCATGTCATTTGGTCGTCAATTTTAGCCGTTATGCCAAAATGACGCTTTGTGTGTCCGCAGCCGAATCGGTTGTTCCGGCCTACTTTTGGTGATCCAAACCCAGAGATACTCCATGGTTGCATTGCCCTCGATGTTGTTAAGCTTCCTGAGAAGTTTTGTGTCGTTTCGACAACTTTTTCCTGTTTGCCTCTTGCAGCTCTGTTGACCTAGGGTTTTTCAAGTCGTTCTTTCTCGAGCTTTGAGTGTTAGAAACCCATCTTCTATGTTAGGGTAACCCACCTCTAAGTTCTTGCAAGGTTTGGTTAGGCGGTTGTGCCCCTACCTAGCGTTCTTCCCCATTCCCTGTCTGCCCTTGTTTCTTGGTTTTGGTCAGTTTTCGCGACAAAAGTTAACGATAAGCATCAAAAGCTTATGGCAACGAGTCTACCTCTCATGTCTGGTGTCCTCTGAGCTCTCGTAGCAGTCGTAGAAGGCGGTAGAAGGTCGGATGCTCCTGTGTGCTCTTTGCTCTCTCCAAGAAGGTAATAGTGGAAATGAGCTTGAAAGTGATGTGAAAAATACTTAACTTCGGGCTTCCCGGATCACTTGCTACCAAATTTGACATGTGCTCCTATCTCGTCGTGAAATGCACTTTAGGATTTGAAATTTCTCAATTTGGACTCCGTTTGACCTGTTTCTGGGAAATCTGTCCACTTTATCAAAATTCTGTCATTTCGGGCTTTCCGCGACTTTTCCCGAATTGTACTCAATTTTTACCATGGGTTGCCCTTGTCATTAGGATCATCACCGTCTATTCTTTTCTTTTTTCCGATCTCATTTCACCTGCTTTTTTATTTTTCTTTTACTTTTATTAAGAAAATCATAAAAAATAAAGGAAAATAGAAAATTGAAGCCAAAAAATTCCAAACATACACGATAAATAGTTGGTAACCCTGTGTATATGAATATACACTTATTTGTGATTTCTGGACTTGGATTACCACTTTTTTCACTTTTTAGCTCCAAAAACACTCTTATTTAGTGATATTTACACGTCTAGAGACTCAAATTCATCATTTGATCTCTTCTTGTTGCAAAACAAGGTATATAAGGGCATAAATATTATCAATATCCGCAATCAAACATAAAAATTGCAAAATCATGTAAGACACTGCCCTTGTAATATAATTTTTGTTTTTCTTTGTTTTTGGCGCTTGTAGCTGCTTTGTAACTCCTGTATACCTGTATACCTCCCCTCCTCCTAGTCTGAGTCCTCCCGGACGACTATGAAGTGTCTGTGGGCGAAGCAATGTAGTTGTTTTGGTCATAAGTTCCCAGTGCAATTGTAGAGCGATGATACAACATTCTTTCCAATAAAGCTGCTCTTTGTTTGATTGAAGGATTGGTGGTCGGGTTTTGGGTTGGTTTTGGCACTGCGGTAGTAGAATCAGTAGATGGATTCTTCTTTACTTTGTTGTTCTTTTTCACAATCCAAATCTGCTTCCGCTTCACTTGTGCTTGCCACAAACTCTTTGCGACCCAAACCTGCTTTGTTCTTTGTGTTGAATTCCTCGACTTGAAATACCTAGGAGTGTCCGTTGATTGTACTGAAGGGAGTTCCTGTTTACAAATCTTTGGGATCCAAATTTGCTTGCTATAGGTTTGTGCCGTCATGAACTTCTTTGGAATCCAGATCTGTTTCACTGTCCTTGATTGTCTGGAATCACTCTGTTGTCTGGTATTGAAGACTCTGTTTTCCACCTTTGTGTTCTCTGGGACAACCTTTTTTGGTCTCCATACCAACTTTGACTCCGTTTTTTCCCAAGGTTGAGCCGTTATAGTATTGCTTGTCTTCCTTATCCAGTGTTGAGAATTCCTCGTCGAAGAGTAATCCGGTTGTAAAGAAACTTTTGGTTTCCATTGCTTCTTCTTTTTCTCTGGTTGTTGTTTACCTTTGTCTTTGGATTCGTCCTTTGGAGTTGGCTCTGCTCCTTTGGTGAACTTAACTGATTGACTTTCACCTTCGTATTTGATAAGCACTGATTTAGAACTCCAGTCAATCATTGCATTGTATTGCTTCTGCCATGGTTGTCCTAGCAATAATGGATGTTGTGTAGCTTGGTCTTCAACCACGTAAAACATATGAGGATACACATAACGGTTAATCTGTATATGTAAAACTGTGCATCCGACAGTTTTGATTGAATTCTCAGAGTAACTCTTTAACTCTTGCTTGGCAGTTTGTAGTTTAGTGTCATTTGTCAATTGTCTATACAAACTGAGTGAAAGTAGGTTAGCTTGAGCTCTTGAATCCAATAGTGCTCTGGCTTTGATTTGGTTGGTTCCTACTTTGCATTCAATGATGGGTTCTTCTTTGTCATTATCCATTTCTGTTATACTGACTGCGTTTATTCGTATTGCTCCTTCATTGCGCTGTTTCTGACGTAGTAGTCTTCTTTTCTCCGTTCTTTCCTTCGCCTCGGCTTGCGCTTCCTCCAAAATCATTTTTTTTGTATGGACACGCATCTTTTCTTGATGTATTTTTAGAAGCATGTCTTGGGTTAGCGCCAAAAGATACTTTTTCACTCTGCATCCACTAATCCAATTGGGCATTTCTTCTCCATCTAATGTAGCAAGCTTGATGGCTCCGCTTGGTGATAGATCTTTAATCACCAGAGGTCCCATCCCTCGCTTTTTAAGCTTCTTAGCATGTTGTTTCAGAGTATAAACTAGGACATAGTCCCCAACCTTAAACTCTTTAGTCCGCACATGCTTATCAAAAAATTCTTTTTGTCGCCTTTTTTGAGCGTAGATAGAAGCCACTGCTTTTAGGCGAAGCTCATCTAGCTTTTCCAGATCATCTATTCTATCAGAAAGCTCGTGCCCTGTCCACTCTAGATTCTTAGCCACCCTTAAGGTTGAAATCAAAAATTCTATTGGTAAGATAGCATTTAGCCCAAAAACCATGTTATATGGGGTTGTTCCTATTGATGTTTTATACGCTACCCTATATGCCCATAATGTTGAATGCAACTTCTGGTCCCAGTCAGTTCTCGACTCAGATACAATCTTCGTAAGGACCGTGCATATGGTTTTGTTTGTTGCTTCAGCTTGTCCGTTTGCTTGTGGATGATACGGGGCTGATTTCCTATGGATTACCATGAATTCATCTAGAAGGATCTCTATCACTTCATTTATAAAATGTGTGCCTCGATCACTCACAATTTCTATTGGCAATCCATATCGTACAAAGACGTATTCATATAGAAATTGTGCCGTGGTCCTGGCATCTGCTTTTTGAGTTGCCTTTGCTTCGACCCACTTTGTTAGATAGTCTGTAGCCACAACGATGTATTGTGCATGAGTCTTATATGCAGGAGGTGAAATGGGTCCGACATAATCAATCCCCCATTTTGCAAAAGCTCTTGCCCCCATCATTGGTCTAAGCGGCATATCATCTCTTTTAAGTGGTACTTTGGTCTGCTGACAGTCATCGCACCATTTAACGTATTCCTCAGCGTCCATATGTAATGTTGGCCACCATATTCCTGCGGCTAAGACAAGTTTTGCTGTCTTATCACCTGAGAAATGGCCTCCACCTACTCCTCCATGAGCTTGCTCTAGGATTATCACATACTCATACTCTGATGCGCAAATCCTAAGCTGGTTGTCTTTACCTCTCTTATAGAGTTGATCTCCTATTAAAGCGTAATCTCTAGCTTCTGTCTCTACAGATTTCTGACGAGCTTTTGACGTTCCTTCTGGGAAAGTTCTATTTGTGAGATATTCAACAATATACTGACTCCATTCCGGAGCGATCGTTATCTGATATAATGTCGAATACTCTGCTGGCGGTTTTGATGAGCATACAATACATACAGTGACATATTCATGTACGCTTTCTTTCATTCCTGGCCAATAGACTCCCAATTGTAACAAATTCCTATATGTGTTCCTTCTTGAACAATGAAATGCACATTCCTGAACATGTGCTTCACGCAGATATATATTATATTCCTCAGGATTGATGCATAGTCGTAAAACATGATCATTTCCCAATTGATACAACCTTCCTGCAACCAATTGAAGATTCTTGGATTGCTGAATAGCAATATGTTTCTGGTTATATTCTCTTCTATCAAACTCTCCTCCATAGGTTAATAGATTAAAGACATTTTGAGAACACTTCGGTATCATTTCTATGTTGAACAAGTACGCGTCTGGCATGTCGTCATCTACTCCTATAGGGTCTTCTCCATTCGTCAATCGCGAAAGATGATCAGCTCTAAGATGTGTTTTTCCTTTCTTTACTACTACCGTGAAGTCGAATTCCAGCAAGATAATGAACCATCTCACTATTCTCCCGGTATTGCATGGTTTATTCACTAGGTAGAGCAAGGCTTGGTGATCCGTAAAAAACACAAACTTGTTGGCTAGAAGATAATGCCGAAATTTCTTCACAGCATATATCATTCCTAATCCTTCTCGTTCTGTTGTGGTGTAATTCTTCTCTGCATTGTTGAGCTGTCGATTGGCGTAACAGATAGGAAAATCCATGTTTCCTTCTTCTGGCTGAGCCAGAATGCATCCTATTGCATATGCCGAAGCATCTATATGCACATGGAATATCTTCTCCCAATCTGGTGATTTCAAGACTGGAGCAGTAATGAGTGCCTCTTTCAATTTCTTGAACGATTCCTCACACTCCTCTGTCCATTCAAAGTTCACTATTAGCCTGTAAAGTGGTTGACCTATTATAGCGTACATGTAAATGAATCGTCTATAATATCCGCAATGTCCCATAAAGCTCTGTACTTGTTTCGCATTGGTTGGTCTAGGCATATCCACTATAACTTTTATCTTCTCTAAATCCGTGGATATTCCGTTTTGTGAGACAATATGTCCCAGAATTCTGCCCTGTCGGACCATAAACACACATTTCTCAGGATTGAGACAAATGCGATATGTCCTACATTTCTCAAATACTTTTCTTAGGTGTTCTAGATGCTCATCTCTCAGAAGAGAATGTACACATAAGTCATCCATGTATATTTCTAGAAACAACCTTAAGTATTCTTTGAAAGCATGCCTCATCAGCCTCTGGAAGGTTGCGGGAGCATTGGTTAGACCAAAAGGCATAACCCTATAAGCATAGATTCCCCACTCAGTTGCAAAAGCTGTTTTATGTTGATCTTCCACTGCTATGGCTAGCTGGTTATATCCTGAAAAACCATCAAGAAAGGAGTAGGCTGTTTTCCCTGATACACGCTCTAGAACATGATCAGTTATCGGCAGGGGATAATTGTCCCTGATTGTTGCAGCATTCACATTCTTTAAGTTGACACACACTCGGAGTTTTCCGTTCTTCTTGGGTACTACCACAATTGGAGATACCCAATTGGTGTGTTCAATCTCGTATATGAATTCAGCTTCCATTAGCTTATCTATCTCTTCTTTGATTCGCTTAGCAAACGTATCATTATATGTGTATGGTCTCTGTGTGCTAGGCTTTGCGTCTTGTTTCAGTGGGATTGTGTGTTGGTATATCGACGGGTCAACTCCCTTTAAGTCCTTCTAAGACCATGCAAACACATCCCTATACTCTCTGAGAAGACTCAAAAGTCTCTCTTCCTCGCCTGGAGACAAATCTGTGGCTATGTGCACCGGTCTAGGTGGCTCACCTAGAGCTGCTAAATCAACTTTTTTTACATCCTCCGGTCCGTCATAAGATTCGTTCTCCTTTCTCTCTCGAATAGGTGGGGTTAATACCACCTTCCTATCCTCTATTGTGAATTTCCTATAGTGAGAGGGAACATCCATGTTTTCCTTGATTTTGGCGTTTTCGTCCTCTCCACTCTCAATTTCTGTCGTCCAAACTTCTTTCAGAGTTTTCTTGAGCTCTCTGTACTTGTTTCTACGTTCTAACTTGGACTCCGTGTGTTCTCTGTTGCGCTTGTTCTTTTCTGATTTTTCAGTTTCAGTTTTCGTTCCATTCCTTTGAACTTGATTTCTTGAGCCTCTTTTGTCTTTTCGTAAGCTCTTTTGATCATTGCCTCTCATTCTTCCAGAAATCTTGTCCTTAACACAATCTTCCGCCTTTACTAGCATTAGGAATTGATTTTTTCCTCTTATTCTAGGCATCGGATTGGTTCTAACCCCCTTTGTTTTTCTCTGTGCTCTATAGCGCCTTTGGCGTTGTTTAGTTTGGTTTGGAAAATCATAAAATCGGACATCCGTTATAGTTTCTTCGTTTCCGCTTGAATTGTCTGTTGACTCGTTGTCTGCTTCATTTCCCCACTCAGGATGATCGGGAATGTCGTGAAACACCTCCTTGTCATATTCCTTTTCCAGTGTATCGTTCTTTTCAGTTTCTTTTTCGAGTACAGTTCTCAACATGAAGTACGGAACCACGTCGTACCCGTCCTTGTCGCAAAATTTTGTTGTGGGACCATCCGGAATTGCACAAACATCTAGGGTTGCTAAAATGTGTGTCCATTCTAATGGTTCAAGTGTGTCCTCTGGAAAGGGTTCTCCTATATAAGTTTCGTCTTTGATAGCCCTTTCTAAAACACATTCTTCTCATTTCAGACTTCCACATTTCGAAGCTCCACACATCCATAACTCCTTGGGTTTACCTAACCAAGCTGGAAATTCGGATCCCGCCAAAGTAGCTGAATCAAACTCCTCCACCGGTGTTCGGTTCACATCTTTGTAGCTATGGTCTTTTAGGTTCACACGTGTAGTGGTTTCCATATTTCTCAGGTATATGTGATCTTAGCCCCAATCTTGGACCATTTTCAACTGTCTCATGAATGGTCTTCCCAATATGATATCATAGTTATTCTCCTTGCCAAAATCGACAATAGCAAAAGTATGTTCGTATTCAATGCCGCAAGAAGTCACTACGACTTTCTCTAATAACCCCATAGGTTTCTCCATGTGTCCATCTGCTAATTGGAGTTTCAACCTAGTCTTCCTTATTGCTGGTTTCCCCCATTTTTTCCAGATTTCTTTTGTAGCAATGGCTACCCCAGCTCCGCTGTCTAGTATTGCCATCGTGTTCACGCCTTGGAATTCAACTGGTAAGGTTGTATTCCCCTCTTCACCTTCGCAATACTCTCCGACCTTGTTTAAGGGTACAGGCTTAGCGTTCTTTTGTGTTTTACTCAGCTCTTGTATACCCTCTTGCAGTCTCGATGTTGGGTCTTTTATCCCAAATTTCTCCAAGCATTTCCCTACAGTGGTCCACATATGTGGTCTTAGCCTCAAAAGCTCAGCTAGAGTGATAGTGCATGTTACTGGTGTTGACAAGATCTCTATCAATCCTTGCGAGTCCATGACTTTTTCTGATGAGATTCTTCGTGAGGGAAGTGCTCTAATCTCGGATTTTGCTTCATACTCTCCTAAGTATGAAGGTAAGGTATTCAGTGAATGAGGTTTGCTCTCCATTGTTCTAAGAGAGCCCCCATCTCCCCAGTAAGATTGCAGATCCAAGTCCACTTGAGATCCTGCCTCAAATTCCACTATGGGAGGATTCCTGATGTCCTTTTCCCCATTTGTCTTATTAGCTTGGCAACTTAGCTCGTTTGCAAAGTTTGCCTCTCTCACTTGTTTCCAAAATTCATTGTAATCCTCATCTCTTCCGTAAGACCCCTGTATGACTGGATGAAAACTCTCTATCTCCTGATCGGTTGTGTTCAACACTATGCGGTCATCCTTGTGTGTATTTTCAGGCTTTTGTGCACTGGGAGTCTTTTTAGCTACCCGTGAAACAATAGTCTCTTGCTGAATTGGGTTTTCCGTTCCACAATTCATTGTTTCTTTTGTTGGTTCTAATAAGGCTTGTGCAGTCTCGATCATTCTCTGGCACATTTCAAGTCTCTGCTTTTCCAATTCCGCGTTTGGGTATGTCATCCACTTCTGTTCTTGTGTTTGGTTGTTCTTTAACCTAGCTTCGTAAGCTCTCATCAGTGCGTCCAATGGTTCGTGTACTTTGTCGACTAGCACTGATCCCCCCGAGCTTAAGCTCGTTGTTCTTTGATACTCTTTTGTTTCGTTCTTTCCGGGCTCATCTCTCGTTTCCCGTTTTGACTCTCAAATTTTTTTAATCTATCTTTAGTTCGCTTTAGTTCCTCAGCTAGAATAGCGTCTTCACGTTCTTTTCTCAACTTCATGCGTGCTTTTCTAGCTTTCCATGTGTTTCTCTGACTCCGCGGTCCTTGACTAACCACTTTAGTCACTAACTTTCCATTCTCAGGTTCTCTAGTGGTTTTCTTAGCTTGAGCTCTAGTAACAACTTGCGTTGGTATCAGAGTTTCATTTTCAGACCCATTGCTGGTAGGAATAGTTTCTAGCATATTCAATGTCATCTTTTGCACTTTGTTTGGATTCTTTGAACAATCCTCAATGAAGTGAGTAACCCCACACTCAGTGCAATAAGCGTTAATTCTAATGATTTCCGTATGTGGACAAACATTCAACAGATGGTCACCTCCACACTTGTAACAGGGTCCTAGTGCTGGTCTTAGTCCCATTTGATTTGTCCTTTGTGGATAGGATGGTCTTTGTCCTGTTAACCCTCCATGAGCTATGAACATCAATGTTCTTGCGTCCAAATTGTATCTCTCTTCATCAGAAGCACTTGTAACTGTTGGTGTTCCAACATTCCCAATCATGCCCCATGGTTCTGGTTGTTTGGGTTCTTCTGGTGGGTAATACACAATTGGAGACATGTGTGCACCAGATTCTTCATAATAGGCTTGAACAGGCACTAAGGCTTGTTCTTCCTGATTCTCTAAGGTTGGTGCATATCTAATGCCCACTGGTCTTGCTCCTGGTAAAGGTGGTTGTTGTCCCAATACCGGTTGCGGTCTTTCTATCCCCATAGGTCCTGGTACATTTCCCGTTGGGTATCGAGGTACTGGATGTACTTGAGGTGGTGCTAATTGAGCAGGAGGTGCGTACTGACGCTCCCTTACATACCCTTTGTTGTAATAGCACTCCTCTGTTGGATGGTTTGTCCATTTTTGTTCAATCGCACACCATTTCAGTGGTTTTGGCAATGGTTTTTGGTATGGTGCCATCCTTTTTAGAGCATCTTCTATCATTTGCTCTACATTTGGCATGGTTGTTGTTTGAACATTCTTTTTAGTGGTAGTCTCGCTCGCTACGGAGGAAGAGCTACTGGTGCAAAATCTGTATCCGCTGACACCTCTCCATAAACCGTACAGTTATCCACTAAGTACAATGCTTCTCTCGTTACTTGCTAGAAACTTGTACAAGCTTTCAAGTGCAAGTCCTTCTTGAGAGTGTCATTTCTCAATCCCTCAATAAAGAGAACAGATAGTCTGTCATCTTGTGGTCGTTCACGTACTGGACATCTCTCAATGTATTGTTTGAAGCGAAGTGAAGCTTCCTTCACTTTTTCGTGTTCTCTCTGTTTAAAAGCATATATTTGTGAGACTGTATTGTGCTTAATCCCTCGTTTTGAGGATTCCTCAGCAAACTCTCTTAGCAAATGGTCAATGTCATGGAATCCCCCTATGTTCAGTGGTTGAAACCATGTCAATGCCGTACCTTCCAGAGTAAGACCAAATCCCTCGTATTATGTAAGGAAATCTGTTAGCTGCTCAGCTCTTAAGACTTGCTTAAAGAGTGACACATGTGCATACGGATCTCCTGAACCACCATACTTCTTTGGCATACACTTCGCTACTTGAGATGGTCTCATACGTCTATGGTCTGCTACCAATCTCATTGCTCCTGTGTCCCGGCTAAAGCCTTCTCTAGTATCATGGACTTCATGGGTTACCCTTGTCGGTTCCCCTGTCCTGAATCTACTACTAGGAGGTAAATGTGATGGTTCCACTTTGAACCTTGGACCTGGAGTGGTATATGTGTGGATTGGAACTGCACTACCTCGATTCATATCCATTGACTCTCTGGAATGTAATGATCCCATTGGTCCAAGCTTCGAGTACGGAGGCTGGCTGAAAGAGTCAGCAACCTGAGTTCTTTGTCCTCCTGTTGTCATTGGGTTTTGCACTCCATTTGTTGGTGCTGGTCTTTGTGAGCTAGAAGTAACATAATACTGATGTAGTGGTCCCCCAAAGTATGTATATCCTTCTAATTCTTTCTTGCCCATTGTTGAGGATTGCCTCCCATACTTGTCGTAAGCGGCAATTTTCACTTCCGATCCCTCTGTGTAGGTAAAGACATAAAGTCTTTTTCGGTCTGTCAACTCTCCAGTGTAGGGTTCTTCACATCTATAATAGAGATCCTGCTCCCCATTATTATATTTGTATAGCCCCACATAGATGTTATCAGTGTTGATCCTTGTAGTTTCATTCTCTCTTCTTAACCTCGCATCAGGGAAGTTCATTATTGGTGCCTTCTCCTCAAGTTCTTCATCTACTTTGGCTTTGGTGCCCATCAATCCCCACTTGTCCACAATGTTAGGGTTTAGGACTACCAAGTACATGGTACCCTCTTCATCTAGATATCTATCTCCGCTATAGCTCACAGGCACTATGTCCTTGAACTCACTAGGTCTCTCCTCTATCTTTACACAATAGCGGTCCATTCCATCTTTGTAGATCTTGGCACCTTGCTCATTGTCGTACTGGTATTTTATGAACAATAGCTTCATTGTGGCGGAAGGGTTTGATGATCCTGCTGCCATATTTTCTCTGTTGTTCAAGTTCAAGTGTTCCAAGTGTTCGGTGAAAATCTCGTAAGATCTCTCCGAAGAAGTATCAGAGACACTTCCTTCAAAGATCGGCTCTAATGGTTGCACCCAACTTTGGTTTACACTTCCCTCGGTTGATATGACACTTGCTTGTTCCCCTTGTTTTGGTTGGTTATTCTGGAGATTCCTGCCCGATCTCAAATTCATCAATTCCCCTAAAGGACTTTAACTTTTCTATCTCGGCAATTTGTTTTCCCAATTTTTTGTGGTCAGAATTGATCCAAACTGATTGATACTTGATCAATTGTTTAATCTTGTCAGTTGGACAACTTCTGTTTCATCAAGTGAGAATTTTGTTGCAGTTATGCTGAAAAAGACATTATACGCGTATGATGTCTTTTTTCACAGATTTGGACTATTTTGGTTATGCTCACTCTCAGTAGCCCCCTTATGCTCTGTCCACTCACAAAATTCAGTTTGAACTCTGTTTGAGCAAGTTATGGCTAATTTAGGCTTTTCTTGGCAATTTTCCGCTTTTGACTTCTTTTGGGTCAATTGTGATCCAAATGGGATGAAACTTGAAATATAACCTCTAGACAGCTATTACAATGGATCTGTGTTGGCAAAGTATCAAAATATGCCCAAAATTAGGTCAAAGACATCATACGCGTATGATGTTTTTTTCATCAATTTGGGTCAAAACTTGATATTTATGCTTCCTACAGTGCTTGTAACAATCTTGTCAGGTCAGATATCGAAAATAAGCAGTGGATGTGCCAAAAGACATTATACGCGTATGATGTCTTTTGTCCCAGATTTTGACTATTCTTGGTTTTAAGCTTTCTCCAATGTTTACAATTGAGTTTCAAGTGTTTTTGTCAGGTTTGAATGTAAAAACAAGATCTGAATCCAAACTTTCCTATTCTTTGCGTTTCTTGGACTCCGACTTGTCTTTTTGGGTTTCTTTGAGTGTTAATGCTCTTGTTTTAAGTTGAAATTAGGGTATAACCCCCTTTTTGAACACTCTGGTAAAGTCAAAATTTTTGTTTTGGTCTCTGTTTGGTCATTTAGACATCATACGCGTATGATGTCTAAAGTTGCAGATTTCCATTTTTTTGGCACAGAATCCTTCCTAAAGCTTTCTCTAGTGCTCAACAACTCACAGATACACAGAAAATTTCTCTGACTTTTGTTTATTGCAAGTTTCACTACTAACTCGACGGTTTAGTGATCTAACATGCAATCAACCATATCAAGCAAATACTCCAATGATTACTAGCTCTAGATCAGGATCAAATGAAGTCCTACCTAAGCTATTCCTAATCATAAAATGGGTTTGGTAATTGTGACTTTAAAGATATCCACTGTCACTCACGGACTAGCAAATTCTTCTTCTATCAACAACTACTCAACACCAACAAAACAACAAACAAATCTAAGCTAAACTAAAAATACTGTCAACACGGAAGACCGAGGAATACCCCACTTCCTAGTATCTCTCGAGATCTTCGGAGTCCACCACTCCTAGATCTTTTCTAACTAAAGTATACAAAGTAGTTTATACGACTCACCTCGTAGGATTAGTCTAAGGTCACCTACTTAGGGCTCTCGTCCCCGGCAGCGGCGCCAAATGTTAAGGCGGTTACGCCGCTAGCGGAAGCTAAATAGCGAGAACTCAACCAACAACAGAATTTGTCAGACGAGGACGGAGCTTGACCCGCAGGCGCATGGAAACAACTAGGTGGGTGTCAAATCACCTACTCGACCTTCTAATGACAATCACTACTAAGGAAATCAAATCTAAGTTCTAAAATACGCAAGTGACTGAAATCGTACTACGAACGAATGCTATACGAAACAGGATCTAGAATCATTGAATCGATCTCAAACTCAAGGGGAAGTCTATACACTAGGTAAGAACAACACCCTAAAGACTTGAACTGCAAAATCAACCTATAACACTCCGTGCGATAAACGTGTATGAAGACAGACCGAAAAATACAGGTGATCGAAACTTAACCCGATGGTACCAATGTGTAGCTCTACTCGTTGTGGTTCTATAGATATGTTGCACGCTCCATTCCGACACACGAGTTGGAAGAAAACTCACACCGAAGCTCATAGGAACTTACCACACATAGAAGCCGATAGCGCGCACTCTTGGTATATGTGCGTAGCTCTCGCCGTTGCTAACACAATGGCGGTGTCGCTTCTCCAATGGTGGCTCCGTAGCTCGCGTAGCAAGTAGATAAGACTCTCTCTCTCTCATCTCTCTCTCTCTCTCTCTATCTCTCTCTCTCTCTCTCTCTCAGACACAGTCACGGCGCTCAAAAAATCACCTTTGATTAATAAAACTGAATCCCCTTTTAGGTTACAAAACTTTGGCTTATATACCTCAGCCTTGGAGGTGAGAACATCTCTAACTAATTACATCAGCAAGTGAAATTACTTCGGGATTACAAGCTGGAAACTCAATTGAGTCCCGTTACTTAATGAATGGCTCAATTCAAAATCAATGTCGGAAAGACATTTATTACAATCAATGGTTACAAAAATGATGAGTGTGAGCAAAAATGTGGGTGTGATCCTCTGTTGGCTCAACACCTGTCACATCCTCAACATCGTCTACATCCTCAAAACCACGACGTACATCAATGCCCTGCACATCCTCAACATTAGACGCCCTTTGACACAAGAACATGTTGCATCATGTAATCCCACATAGGGTAATTGCCCCATCCAATCTGTTCTCAGCAGCAAACATCTTGAAAAAATCTGTGTTGTTGTCAGCCATGGAAAATGCTTGCACCTGATGTGAAAACTGCCCGAAATGAGGAGAAGTTGAGTGAGATCAGCAAGTGCTATAAAGCACAACCTGCAGTAGACTGTATGGGACCTGCTATGCAGTGTTTGGCACTGACAGAAACTCTGCACAAAATGACAAAATTGCTTGTGCAGACCTGGCTATAGTGGAAACGGAGGCCAAAATGAGCCCGAAACAAAAATCTGAGCAGACTGAGCTCTACTATTTCTCCTGAGATTTTTGTCAGCTTGAAAACGCTCACCAAATCTCACAAAAATTGGAGAAAGTGAGCAAGTGTGTGCTGGAGCTACTAGCGACTAAGCCCGGGAGGATGCGACTTGCTCTGATACCAATTGTTGGAATTAGGGTTGCAGAGAGACGCACACAGCTTGGAGAAGATGAAGGAAGCTCAAGGCACACAATAGAGAGTGTGTTACTTAGTGTGCAATGGAAAGATAGACAGCCCTAGAGTGATGGGCGTATATACAATGCACGGGGAAAAGACCTCCTAAAGAGGAAAAAAATGCCCCGGCGGTCCTATTCTGTCCACACACATCACTACCACATATATATGGTAATAGTTACTTCTTCCTCTTCCCTACCCTCATTCCGTGCTAACTCTCTCCACCTTTGAAGGTATTTGAGGTCTTGGGGGATTGAGGCCGGGGACAAGTTAATTCTTTCATTTAGCTGAGCGGGCATAATTGTGGTGCATGAAGCTCTCTATCTTCATTGCACCATCAAGGTCTCAAGGAACACAAAGCTTGTATTGTACCAAGCCTCTCTTTATGGGAGAATCTATAATACAAAAGCCTTTTGGAGGGGGAACTGGCTCCACATAAATCCGGTCCTCAATTGTTGCTTCTACTTGATATATGACTTAATTAAAGCCCAACAAACCCTAGTTAATTGCACAAGTTATAACTTGCTTCAAAAGGGCCTTATCCAACATCATTCGCGATAAATGACTGTCTATGAGCTATCA
The DNA here is from genome assembly GCF_014529385.1 of Adiantum capillus-veneris. Taxonomy (NCBI): domain Eukaryota; kingdom Viridiplantae; phylum Streptophyta; class Polypodiopsida; order Polypodiales; family Pteridaceae; genus Adiantum; species Adiantum capillus-veneris. The sequence continues at coordinate 92,221,827 of NC_140943.1, read as the reverse complement.
TTGTCCATTTTTCCCCAAAGCTCATATACATGATGTACAGGGTATGTAGATGGCTATCATGGCTTCAGATTTGAAAAAATTGTATCTTTGGCTAGGGGTTTGACTTTTTTATTTTTAAATTCATAGCCTTCTGAAAAAGTTTGGCTTGATTTGGACTTGTATCTGGCTTTCTAAGCTAACTTTGTTGGATTTTAGTCTCGCAAATGACTGATGGGCATCTCTGGCACCTTCAAGCTACCAAACACATGTAGAACCAATTATGATGACCAGAATTTGGCTTGACCCTTTGCATCACGATATGTCATTTCTACCTCCCTTGTTTTGTCAGTATTGTTAGTCCCTTTTGTTTGTTAAGCTCCATTAAGTCACACGCAAGATAGAAATTTAAAACATAAAGATCTACTTCATGTATACGGCCTTGTAGTCGCATGAAGTGTCGGATAGGCAAATTTACACCTGATGGGTGCTTTTGTTTGGTCACATCACCTACTTTCTTTGTCCTTGTAGGCCATCTTGGAGTTTTATGACCATTCCCATTCATTTTTGGCCTCATGTTGTTGTTGAAGACTGATCAGCATTCTTTTCTTACCTTTGGCATTATCCATTGTGCACAAGTCTTTTGAGGCATACCTCATGAAGTTTTGTTACTTTCGTGTACCTTCTTCTCTATGTACTTCCCAGGCATCTCTTCAGTATTTTCTTCATCTGGATTATGGATTTTTCCCCTTTTTTCAAAAAAACTTAAAAAATAACTAAATAAAGCCAAAAATGAACCCAACAAAAAGCAAAATCATTGGAATAGAATTCTAAACGCTATGTACACTATACACATATTCCTAGGGGCTCATATATGGCTTTTGTCCCGTACTATGCCTATTGGCATTTGTTGGTAAGGCTTCCGATTCTAAGCAATGTGATGGTCCTGTGTCTTGTTGTTGGTTGTTGTATTTGTCATTTTGTTCGTCAGTAGTGGCTTCTAGTTCCTCGGTAGTGGCTTCTAGCTTGAAGTGAGCTCTCTTCTAGATGTATTGTAACCATAGGAGAAATTGAAAGAATTCAGCGGCGACGGTGCAGTGACAATATTTTCATTGGTTTTCTTTGGGATCCACTTCTTTGTGAGTGCATGCTATTGCATTGATGCTACTCGTTTGGGAACCCATACTTGTCTCTACTTCATTTGTGTTTGAAGAGACTTCTTTGGGATCCACCTTATCTTTGTGTGAGTCTATAGCAGTCTTTGCTTCAGTCTTAGTACGCTTGGTTGAGGACAGGATTTAGACATTGGGAGTTGATACCTTAACTGTTTTGAAATCCAAATAAACTCTTGACCTCTGTTCTTGAATCAACTTCTTTGGAACCCAAATCTGAGTTGCGAAAACTTGCGACTTTGTGATATTCCTTAGCCATCCTTGCATGCTTCGACTGTTTTCCTTTTGGTGTTGGATCTTGTGGTTTTTCATCAAAGATCTTCATCTTGTTGATCAATACTTGCTTTTGGTTGAGTTGGCTCTTTGGTATCCATATTTGTCAAACTTTCTGGATCTGACTTGTTGTTCTTTGCTTTTGGCCTTCCATGGTTGTTATAGAAGCAGCTAATGAGGGTGATGACCTGAGTTTCTGGTAGGGGATGTCATAAGAATCATCATTGTTGCTACTATCCTCAGCAAGGTTGATATCTGGCACTTTCCCTTGGTGGTTTGGCTCGTTATGGAAAGCTACTATCTGTTTGTTCTTGGTTTGTTGTTTTTGGGATGACTTTTCTAGCCTATTGATTAGAGCGTTGTTACCCCGTTGACATGGTTGTGTTCTTCTTGACTGAGTGTTTTCTGCATGTATAAGAGCCACGTATGAGGATGCTTGTTGCGGTTGTGTCACCATCAAGGATTTTGGAAACCACTTCTGATACACTTTATGTTTATAGCGGTGACATTGGTTCCTGGGTCTTTGACGTGGACAATCATAAAACCATGCATTAGTTAAAGTGTTGTTCATGTCACCTGATGGGTTGTCCGTATTTCCATTGTCGGCATCTTCTTAAAGCTCCAAGTGTTCTATGGAGTCATAGAACTCATTTTCTTCTTTGTCTTTTGATTCACCACATTCCTTTGTTCGCTCTTCATCTTTGGAAATTTTTGATGCTTGGTTCTCTTTGTTTTCTTGGATCACACTCACAGCAAAATAAGGAACGATATCATAGACATCTTTATCACAAAACTTCATTGTTGGATCGTCTTGAATAGTGCACACATCTAGAGTAGCCAAGACGTGTTCTCATTCTAGTGGCTCTAATGCTTCTTCAAGAAATGTTTCTTGGATATAACCCTTGTCTTTGATTGTCCTTTCTAAAATGCACTCCTCTCGCTTTAAGTTTCCACCTTGCGAAGCTCCACACATCCACAGTTCTTTAGGCTTACCCAACCATGGTGGAAGTTTTGATCCTACTACCGTAGCGGAATCAAACTTCTCCACAAGGGTTCAATTCACGTCCTTATAACTATGGTCCTTCAAGTCTATCCTTGTTGTGGTTTCCATATGTCTCAAGTAGATATGGTCATAACCCCAATCAAGGACCATTTTCAATTGCCTCACAAATGATCTTCCTAGAATGATATCATAGTTGTTCTTCTTGCCAAAGTCAACAATAGCAAAGGTATCTTCATAATCAATGTCGCAAGAAGTAACAACTACTTTTCTAGCAGTCCTATGGGTCTTTCCGTGTGTTTATTTGCAAGCTGCAGTTTCATCTTAGTATCCCCTCACTGCTGGTTTTTCCCATTGTTTCTAGATCTCTTTTATTGCGATGGAAATGCCAGCTCCATTGTCAAGGATTTCCATGGTTTTTACACCTTGAAATTGCACCAGAAGAGTGGTGTTCCCATCTTCTCCCTCATAGTACTCACCTACCTTATTTAATGGCACTGGCCTAGTGTTTGGCTGAGGCATTTCCAGCTCTTTGATCCTTCCTCGATTTGAGTCATTGGTTCTTTTACGTCAAATTTCTCTAGGCATTTTCCCATAGTTATTCTAAGCAACTCAGCAAATGTTATCGTACAGGTGATTGGGGTAGATAGAATATCTATTAACCCTTTTGAATCAATGACCTTGTTGGAAGACAGTCTCTATGATGGATTGCAATAACATCTAACTTGGCCTCATGCTCTCCTATATAGTGTTCTTAGCAAATGGGGTTGAATGTCCATAAACTGTACATATCCTTTGTCCCCCCAATACAATTGCACTTCTAGATTCATTTGAGAATCAGTCTCAATTTTCTCTATTGGTGGAAGAAACACTCCATTTCCATCATGAATCTGGTTTACTCATCTGCATAGCTCACTAGCTTCATTAGTCTCTCTCACTTGTTTCCACAATTTGTCAAGACCATCTATTTCTTTACAACCCTAAGGTATAGCTAGGTGAAATCCCTCAAAAGAGTTATCTGTGGTATTCAACACTATCCTTGGCTCACGTTGGGTCTTTAAGCTTTAGTACGTGCTCATGACTTAGCTCTATTCATTCCTGGTTTGATGGGATTATTGGTGCAGGTGGGACAAGGATCACATCCTTGGGTTTTCTAACTTGTGGTGTTAGTAAAGCTTGGACTGTTTGAACCAGTTTTAACACATTTCAAGCATTTGCTTTTCTAGTTCCGCATATAGATGTGTCATCCACTTTTGTTCTTGGGTTTGGTTTTCTTTGAGTCGTACTTCATAGGCTTTCAAGAGGGCATCTATTAGCTCATTGACTTTTTCTACCAAGACTGATCCTCCTGAAGTAACACTTCTTGGTCTCTCATATGTGGATGGTTCTTTTGGAGGCTAATACGTCTACGTATGTCATAAAATCTAATATCTAGCTAGCCCAAATGATTTTCTAATATTAAATTGATTATTTAATATGGGAGAATAAAAGGGAACAAGAGCTAGAATAGAGATATGTGCTTCTAGACATATCTCAGCAGGGGACCAAAAGGAGAGATGGTTACATCTCAATAGGGGTCCAAAAGGAGATTTTCTACCAAAGGAGAGATGTTTACATCTCAGTAGGGGACCAAAAGGAGAGATGGCTACATCTCAATAGGGGTCTAAAAGGAGATTGTCTACCAAAGAACAATGTGCAATAAGTGCTTTTAGACTTATCTCCACATGGGACCAAGAGGAGAGATGGTTACATCTCAATAGGGGTCCAAAAGGAGGTAGTCTATCAAACAAGAAGGTGCATCTAATGGAGCTTAAAATACCTTAGGATTAGCTCATTAAAGACCTCCAAAGTTTATTTTTAAAAGTCCTTAGACCTTAGGTAAGCTAGGGTTGTGCTTGAGGTGGGAACCCAGCCCAAGCTTGAGGTGCTTGTCATGCTTAGTGACTAAGGTTATTGAGGTGCTTGTCATGCTTGATGAGTAAGGTGCTTGAGGTGCTTTTTGTGCTTGCTGACTAAGGTGTTTGTCGTGCTTGCTGACTAAGGTGCTTGAGGTGTTTGAGAAGCTTCCCATGCATGGGGGGTAAGGTGCTTGAGTCAAAAAGAGACCCTAGAAAGGAGGGGGAAAGCCCCAACGTTAGGGGAATCTTTGACTTAACCTCCCACTCACCCAAAGGGAACCCCCTTTCTCAAGGGGCACATGGACACATGTCAGGCTCTCCCTATGCTTAGCCACATGGTGTGCTTGAATCCTATTGGCTGGGCCAAAGAGGGTCCAATGAGCTTCTAGTTCAATTCAACAAATATCTAGATATTTTCAAGTTCTCTCTCTCAAAGAGGTAAGGAGGACACTTGTCATAATGCTACCCATGTTACTTGAAATGCATTATGCATGTGATTGGCTATACTTAGAGGGCTCCAATGAGCTTCAAGCTTGAGCTACAAGGAGGGGTCGACCAAAGCAAGCAAGGGGTGGGCTTGGGGGTATACACTCTCTCACACACTCATTTTTCAAGCATTCTCTCACTTGGTGAAAGTGGAAGAACTTTATCTTCTTCTCCAAGCTTGTTGAGAAGTTGAGAGCCTACACCAACACTCTTGGCCATGGAATGAAAATCCAACCAAGAGCCATTCTTCAATGCTTAAGCTTGCCATCTTCTCCATCTTCATTGCTATGCTATTATGTATGCTAGCAAGAAGAGTGATGATAAGTGAGGAACTATTTCTTTCTCCTATGAATGTTTCTTCTTCCTCTTCCTACCTCATTCCCCGCTAGCTCTCTCCACCTTTGAAGGTGTTTGAGGCCTTGGGACCGAGGCTGGGGATGGTTAATGCTTTTACAAATTTTATGTTATTCTAGTGATGCACGAAGCTTTCCATCTTCATAGCATCACCAAGGTCACAAGAAACACAAACATTGTATTATACCAAGTCTCTCTTTATGGGAGAATCTATGATACAAAAGTCTATTGGAGGGGGACCCGACTCCACATAAATTTGGTCCTCAATTGTTTTCAAGTTCTCTAATTCTCCCTCTTGCAAAAGTATCTTTCATGCCAAGTTAATTAATTATAATGGTTATGTTTCTACCACTTATTAATTTCACCCTCTATGTTCTCAAAGTAGCCTCACAAAAATGCTCTCTTTAATTCTCCTAATTCCGCTATTCTCAAAGTTCATAGACCATTTCCATTACATTGGTATCAGAGCTATTGGTTTCTCTTTTCTTGCTTAAGAAGAGAGGTCCTTGAGTTGTTCATGAAAGGTTGGGCATGTTTATTGCAATAGGGTAAGTGGGACAGGGATCTATTATCTTGGTTGAGAAGGACTTAGTTCGAGGTACACCGTTGGGAACTATAGTCTTAATAATGGAGGCTGCCTTTGGATTAACCATTATTGAGCTACTAGCAAGCTCAACAAGAACTATAATCAACCAAGCAATGTTAGACTCTCTCCACTAGTCTTTGCAATCAACATTGTCGACACCACATGTGTGGCTGCTTGAGAACTTATTTTCAAAGATAAAGACGAGTAGCGACTAAGGCTTTTGAGGGTACCAAAGCACAAAGTAATTTTATACATAAGTTTAATTATTATGGTTGACAATAACTAAGAGAGTAGAATGAACATTGATAACTTTGATTTTTTACATAAAGGTGCTAATGATGATGCCCCCATGTTTGTTAGTTATCTTGTTACTAGGTTGCAACAAGCTATGGGCAACCCTGCTTTGCAAGCCGAAGTTACTCAACGACAACTTTGTGCTTATGGGATTTTCCTTCCTCTCCAAGAGGAGAGAGAGCTTAGGAGGCCTCTTGATGAGACTCGCAAAAGAAGACTCTGTCCCATACGAGAGGATGAATCCAAGGAGTGAGAAAGTAACGAATCCCTAAGTTCCTCTAAAGATGTGGCTCCATGAAGACGGTGGTCTAGACGATCGCCAACTCCTCCCAAGAGGAAACAGTCAACCCACAGTCCTTCTCCTGGTCACTCCAAAAGGGAAGAGAGGAAACAAAGGAAGAAAATGGTAAGAAAGAGGTCACCCTCTTCTTCACATTCCTCCTCTTCCGATGAAAGCAATAGCTATTCTCCTAGAGAATACAAGAGGGGAGGACATCGCAAATCTTACCCTGCATGGCAAAGGTCCCAAAATCTCAAGAAGTTCAAAGAGAGAGGAAAGAGTATTTCTTTTCACCTATGATGGCACCTTTGGTGCTACTGACAAAGTATTGGCCTTCATCGAACAATTTGATGTGGCCTTTGGAGACGAGGCCTTCACGGAGTCCTCCAAGCTACATCATGTAGCTATGCACTTCCAAAAATCTGATCGTCAATGGTGGGCTAGCCTTCGTGGCAATGGCAAAGCCCCAAAGACATGGAAAACTCTATGAATTTCCATCATGGAGCAATTCCTTGCAAGGCCAACCAATAGGCTTTAGGCACACCATGAGGGCAACATGAGAAGGATCTTGACAAGTGTCCCTTTTTCTTTCTTTGTATCAACCTTGCCTTGTGTGAGGGTGTGTGTGTTCTCTCTCATCCCCCTAGCTTTAGGGCTCGCTCCCTCTCTTGTAGGGATGGATTTGACTTTTTATACACCTTAGCCCCAAGAACCTTAGTCATCCAGTATGACAAAGCATCTCAAGCCTGGGTAGTGTTCCCACAAGCACCTCAGGCTCCCTAGTCGGCAAGCACGACAAGAGCCTCAAGCATCTTAGTCATCAAGCGATGCAAAGGACAAAGTTCTTACCAAATGGTGGAGTTTGAAGCTTCTCCCCCATGAGTCTATCCACAAATATGTGGACAAGTTTTGGGATTTACATCTCAAGGCTACTTTCTTTCAAAAAATAGACTTTGCGAAGAAAAAGCAACAATTATGTGGGGGATTACCTCAAGAAATTTCCAAGTCAACTCCCAACGGCCTGGTTCTATCACAAAAGTACTCCACCACTCTATTTGGTTACTTTGCGCATCAATTTCCAGCAAGGGCTAAAAGGAATGCCAAGCCCATGGAAAACAAAGATCAAAATGAAGCAAAGCAGAAGAACGATGCTCAAAATTCTTCCCAAGGCAACTCTATCAACAACAATAAAGCTAAGGAGAAAAGAGTCTACAAAGGCAAGAATCGACTTTCTCTCCAGGAGCTAGAGCGGTATTGCAAAGATAATCGGTGCTTCAAGTGCGGGGAGAAAGGACAAGCCTATCGTGCTTGCCCCCAAAGAAATGTGTGCAATGAGCCGCTTAGAGCCTCTATGGTTGAAGCTCCAAAAGAGGATGGTCATTGCCAAGGATTTCTCATTTCCTATGCTTGGGAAAAGATACAAGAGCATGATGCCTTTATTTTTTTTGACCCTGGTTCAGCTCAAAACTTCATATCCACGGAGTTGACCACCAAGCTAGGCATACAAACCCACGAGATGGGAGAGATGCATTGAAATCCAATGGAGTTATCAAGGGACAAGTTGTGAGTTGACCATGGTTCAACTCACAACTTCATATCCACGGAGTTGACCACCAAGCTAGGCATACAAGCCCACGAGATGGGAGATGCATTGAAAGCCAATGTAGCTATCAAGGGACAAGACATCTCAATTACTCCCTTAATTGGAAAATTGAGTCTTTAAGTCCAAATCTATTTGGACAAAGAGGATTTCTTTATCACCCCTTTCAAACATGAGGATGTTATTGTTGTTGGGGCAGCATGGTTCAACCGCATGTCTTCCAACATAAAGTTCCCTTAAAGAAGAATCTACTTCACCTATAGGGAAAAGAGCATGTATATAGATGCTAATGAGTCGGGGAACACCATATCCCTGATAAATATGCTTGTTTTTTATAAGTCCATGAAAAGCTCTACTTTTGTGTATATGATTTTTATTAGAGAATTTGTAAATGATTCTAATGTTTTCGCAAGTAGCAATAAAGGAAATCAAGAGGAATTAGAGTTGTCTAATTTCCTAAATGGATTCCAAGATGTTTTTTTTTATGACATCCCTAGTGAGCTACCTCTAAAACGAGGGATGATGACCATGCAATAGAGCTCCTACTAGGAAGCTCACTGCCTAATAAACCTCCTTATTGAGTTTCACAAGCTCAACAAGAGGAGATCATGAGGCAAGTGCAAAAATTGGTGGAAAAAGGGATGGTGAGGCCTAGCTCCTTTCCATTTTGTTTATCAGTACTTTTAGTGCAAAAGAAAAATGGCACATATCACATGTGTGTTGACTATAGCGCACTAAATAAGATCACTATAAAAAAAAGATTTCCCATGCCGTGGGTAGAAGATCTATTTGATTACAAGTTTTTTCCTGACAAATGCTCCAACTGCATTCAAACTCATGATGGACAAAACTCTTCAGGCCACTCAAATTCTCTTGAGGAGTACAAGCGACACCTTCAGGTAATCTTTCAAGTTGTGAGGAAGAATAATATTTTCATTAATCAAAAGAAAAGTGAATTTTTCCTACAAGATATTCAATATTTAGGTGACATTATCTCTAAAGATGGCACCCGTATGGATCCAACAAAGTTAGAGGTAATAAAAGGATGGCCTAATCCAAGGAATCTACAGGAGGTACAAAGCTTTATAGATATATGTGCATATTATAGATACTTCATAGAAAAATTCTTGCTAATAGCACTTAACAAAAAAGAATGTTAAGTATTCACGGAGTGCAAAAGTGCAAGAAGCTTTTGAGAAGCTTATCTCTCAACTTGTGTTCACACTACCAGATCTTGTTGGGTATGCAAGCCCAGGTTTGTCTAGCTCATGGGCAAAGTCTCCTAAAGCATGCAGGATAGTCTAGTTGCAAGTTAAGTCATGCATGGCAATTTTTGCCTTTATATGTAGGGTTGACTTTACAAGCAATCAATCAACAAAAACAAGCGTGTTCTTTTTTTTCCTCTGTGTATCGACTACTCTCTCTCTCTCTCTCTCTCTCTCTCTCTCTCTCTCTCTCTCTCTCTCTCTCTCTCTCTCTCTCTCTCTCTCTCTCTCTCTCTCTCTCTCTCTCTCTCTCTCTCTCTCTCTCTCTCTCTCTCTCGTGCTCTTCTGCAAGATTGGAGCAGCCATGGCTTCCCACCTACACCCTCCATAGCCTTTCAGATGGTATCAAAGCTTTGGTTCTCGGCTTCAGTCTCAATAAAATCTATGCAGGTACAGCCTCTTAGAGAAGGGAAGCATTCGTTATCGACCTGCAAGAAACCGAGCAACACCGGCATCATCGAATTTTCCCAGGCTTGCTGGAGACATATCGTCTCTTGACCAACTGCCAATTCGGTCTGTACGGGTTGCCTTGAGCATGCCTTGGTCTTCGACAGTCTGCACCATCGCTGTGTTACAAAGTTATTTTTCTTTTGATTGATTTTCACATTAAAAATCAAGTGTCCACCCTTTTTTGGTCCAAACTCCCTAAGCCAGTGAGCATTCCCACCCTCGCAAAATCCGTTATGCTACACTTCTTGCAAGCTGTGCTCAGTGTTCAGTTATGGTGCGCTCAATATTTGATCATGTTGGTGACGAACTCAAAATAGTAAATTGACATACAGTATTAGTCACATTTTAAAGCTTCAACACCTTTGCTTCGGAACATCAAAAGTTGATTGGAATTTCTGCTACAAGTTAAATCTGACCGAACCTTCACCTTCTTTTACTTTAAATACCTCAACATGGCATCGAAAGTCAACAAATACAACGGGACCGGTTTCCACACTTGGCAGATCAAAGTTAAAGGCTATTTGATGTGGAAAAACCTATGGAACGTGGTCAAGCCTCTCGCAGTCGACGAATCTGGCACATCCGCTGCAGTTACAAGGGTATTATCTGCCGAGCAACAGAGGAAAGACGAACAAGCTTTTGGAAGAAGAAAAACGAGTACCACGAATAAGCTCTTTTGTACCAACTTCATATGTAGCCCGTGGTTGCACTTCAACTGCCAATTCCACCAGGTCTACTACCAGCACTAGACCTTGTGCTATATGTGGACGCAGCAATCATATTTTTGTTATGTCAGTTATTTCTCAATAATTGTATGGGCTACAGACACTGCCATAAAATAAAATAGTAAGACCACCCTTTGTTGTTTGGTTGAGTTTTGGTATGTCTCACGCTGATAGTTATTTGAGGGAAGTACGCATACACACCTATGCTATAGTCAAGGGGGGGTCTTCTACTCATGGTTTCAGGTGAATGAACTCTACCATGGTATGTCTTTCTCGAGTTTATTGTCAGTAGTTTGGGCTTGAGGGGGGTTTTGTTGGGTAGGCAAGTTGTCTAGCTTGTGGGCACAGTCTCCTAAAGCATGCAGGAAAGTCCAGTTGCAAGTTAAGTCATGCATGGCAATTTTTGCCTTTATAGGGTTAACTTTATAAGCAGTCGATCAACAGAAATAAGTGTGTTCTTTTTACTCCTCTGTGTATCGACTACTCTCTCTCTCTCTCTCTCTCTCTCTCTCTCTCTCTCTCTCTCTCTCTCTCTCTCTCTCTCTCTTCTGCAAGATTGAAGCAGCCATTGCTTCCCACACCCTCCATAGCCTTTCAGATCTCCCAGAGCCATTTGAGGTCCAATGTGATACGTCTCCCAAACACCAAGTAGAACTTGTCACTCTACTTTGGAAGTATGATACAGACTAAAGAGCAGACATGCTTGTGGCAGTTAAGCCTCCCAAGCACCAAATGGATTAGTCATCCATTCTAGAATGATGTTGTAGGGTAAAAAGGGATCCTCTACCCACTAAGAAACATGGACTAATGACTAGGCTTTATCTTCTCTACCTCATAGTCGAGGATGACTATGATTTCAAGAGAGAGGTAATGTCATAAAATCTAATATCTAGCTAATCCAAATGATTTTCTCATTTTAAACTGATCATTTGATGTGGGAGAATAAACGAGAACAAGAGTTAGAATAGAGACATGCACTTCTAGACCTATCTCAGTAAGGGACCAAAAGGAGAGATGGTTACATCTCAATAGGGGTCCAAAAGGAGATTGTCTACCAAAGAGAAATGTGCAATAAGTGCTTCTAGACTTATCTCAGTAGAGGACCAAGAGGAGAGATGGTTACATCCCAATAGAGGTACAAAAGGAGGTAGTCTATCAAAAAGAAACGTGCATCTAATGGAGCTTAAAAGACCTTAGGGTTAGCTTCATTAAAGACCTCCAAAGGTTAGTGTTGAAAGACCTTATACCTTAGGCAAGCTAGGGTTGTGCTTGAGGTGGAAACTCGGCCCAAGCTTCAGGTGCTTGTCATGCTTGGTGACTAAGGTGATTGAGGTGCTTGTCATGCTTGATGAGTAAGGTGCTTGTCATGCTTGATGAGTAAGGTGCTTGAGGTGCTTTTTGTGCTTTCTCACTAAGGTGCTTGTCGTGCTTGCTCACTAAGGTGCTTGAGGTGCTTGTCATGCTTGATGAGGAAGGTGCTTGCCATGCTTGATGAGGAAGGTTCTTGAAAAGCTTCCCATGCATGCCGGGTAAGGTGCTTGAGTCAGAAAGAGACCCTACAAAGGAGGGGGAAAGCCCCAACGTTAGGGGAATATTTGACTTAACCTCCCACTCACCCAAAGGGCATCCCTTTTCTCAAGGGGCACATGGACACATGTCAGGCTCTCCCTATGCTTAGCCACATGGTGTGCTTGAATCCTATTGGTTGGTCCAATGAGCTTCTAGTTCAATTCAACAAATATCTAGATATTTTCAAGTTCTCTCTCTCAAAGAGGTAAGGAGGACACTTGTCCTAATGCTACCCACATTGCTTGAAATGAATTATGTATGTGATTGGCTAGGCTTAGAGGGGTCCAATGAGCTTCAAGCTTGAATTACAAGGAGGGGTCGACCAAATCAAGCAAGGGGTGTGCTTGGGGTATACACTCTCTCACACACTCATTTTTCAAGCATTTTGTCACTTGGTCAAAGTGGAAGAACTCCATCTTCTTCTCCAAGCTTGTTGAGAAGTTGAGAGCCTATACCAACACCCTTGGATATCATATCATAACTTCTTTCTTCAAGTCAAGATGCAGGGGATGGAGGTTGTACCGGCCTCACCACTCCATGTGTTTCTCTCATCTTCTGTCGCTTTGAAGGGCACTACCCGCTTTGGTTGTCATAATACATGGTAGTTGGTACTAGCGCTTGTTTATTAGATGCTTACATCATCAGTGTGTATCTCATGTCTATAGGCATTTTAGCACCTAGCAATGGAGGTTGTTGCTCTAAGACAGGTTGTGGCCTTGAAACCCCTACTGGACCTGGCACATTCCCCATTGTGTATCTAGGTGGAGTAGGTGTGCTACTAGAATCATACCTCTCCCTATCATATTCCTTGCTATAGTAACACTCTTTTGTCGTATGGTTTGTCCAATTTCTCTCAATTTTTCACCACTTAGGCTCCCTTGGCTTAGACTCTACAAGAGGAGTTAACATCTTGACCATTTCATCTCAATGAACTTTTCTTGATCGATAGGCGTCGTTGGGTTTGCAATGGACTCAATCATGTGTGAATCACTGTGTTGAGAGGATGTGTCATCCTCTTGACTCTTACAACACTTTTCTTTATATTCCTCATAGTTATCCACTACATAAAGAGCTTCTTTGATGAATTTTTTTAGCGTCAAGCTCCTTATCATATGCAAATCCTTCTGAAGACCCATATCTCATTCATTGGATAAAGGTTAGCATCAATCATGCCTTTGTAGGTAGTTCCACTCTTGGACAAAGCTTGACATATCTCTTGAGTTGTAATACCGCTTTGCGTATTGATCCACCCTCTTTTTGCTTGAATATGTGGATTTGTGAATCCGTATTGTGAGCTATGCCTTTTTTTGTGAGAATTCTCCAAAGAGTTAATCTAGAGTCTCAAAATCTTGTTTTTCCACTGAGTCAAACCATAAAGCTGCATCATCTTCCAGAGTCGGTCCAAATTCCGCAAACTGTGTCGCAAAATCCAAAACTTCCTCTACTCTAATTACTCTTCTAAAAATTACTACGTGATCTCTCGGATCTTTATCTCTGGAGCATTTCTTGTTTATCCATTTGTGGACTTGGGACAATCTAACTCGCTGATTGTCTACAAATCTAACCATAGACTCTCACAATCCTTCTCTCACTTCAAGCCTTCTACTATGGCTAGGTTCTTCTTCGAAGGGTTTATTCGTTCTCTTGGAGATTGGTCAATTAGGGAGATTCACTTGAGGAGGCATGTCTTCCATCTCTATGATCATTTCATCTCTCGTTATCGTTCTAGAAGGGAATCTGGGTGGCTCCCTCTTTGGAATTCTCGTAGGAATTCTCATGTTTGGTGGGGAATTTGTGGTCCTTCATTGATCAAATATCCACCTATTTTGAATGCAGTCCATGGATTTGTGCTTTTTGCAGGTCTGTATTCTCGTCCATACTTATCAACAGTTATAGATTTCCATTAACAGTCACCTCTGTATGTATAGACATATAAGAGCTTATAATCCGTCTGCTCTACTGGGTATGGCTTTGAGCATCTATACAGGTCAACCTCACTGCCGTCAATGTATCTATACATTCCTTCACTCTCGTGTCACTCTCGTGATCTCTCATCCAAAATCTCTCAACAAGATTGGTCTTTATCAGTTGTTTGGAAGATACATTACGGGCAATGCTCCTTTATCCTTGGGATCCCTAAGCTTGTATAGGCTGAGTTTGAAACTAGAGTAGACATGATCTTTGGGCTTAATAGCTTTAGCTTGATGTAAGAAGACTTATATAAATGTGTTCAAGGGCTTTGGTCAGGGAAAAGTCAAAATTATGTCCAAAACCGCGCACAATTCTCTCAAATTGTCACTTTTAGACACCCCCAACTTTTGGATGAATTTTGAGGCCTTAAACGATGTTTTTTGAGCATTCACCAACGATTGTTTTTCAAGGATTACATTGAATCTTGTAGAGCTACTCTTGAGCTTTGTTTTGATGAAAAAAAGTTTTTGAATCCGATACCGAGAGCTCAAGTTATGGCCAAAATAGTCTTCTATTGCAATCTTCCTATAGGTCAATTCTTGTAATTTTAGAGTGTCATCACTAAATGAATGCTTTGGTCCACTTACAAGTGTTTGTTTTGGAATGATATTTGGGATTCTCAGGTCAGAAGAAAGTTCTTTGACTAGTCAAAGTTATTGTTTGTCCTTTGTGCCTGGAGACTTCATACGCATGTGATGTCTCCTAACTCATAATGTCTCCAAACTTGAACTGTAGACTCTCCTTGATGTAGTCTAACCACCACTCCAAGTCTCAGTTTGTGATTCTGACACTTTAAGTTAGGTCTATCACTCCTTTTTTTGTTTGGTTGCTTGCAACTTTCCAGGGAGGTTAGCTAATCCAAAAGTGATCCAAATTGAATGAAACTTGGTCTCTAGGCCTATCTTGTGATGGAAAACACTTTTGTAAGCTCATATGCAAGTTTTGGCTTCAAATTTGGGGCTTGAGACATCATACGCGTATGATGTCTTTTGTGCCAGAATGAAGTGAGTTTTATCTCAAAGAATCTTTATAAATTAAGCAACTCTCAGTAACTTTCAAAATTCATTTTTAACACTTTTTGTGCAAGTTATGGTCAATACAAGCATGAATCTTGCCCAATTTCTATCTTTTGACACTTTTTAGCCCAAATGTGCTCCAATTGTTATGAAATTTGGCTAGGGACTTCTTTTATGCTCTCGGACAATATGGTATACTCAAATGTCTGATTTGACCTAGATTTGGCCTCTAAGACATCATATACGTATGATTTCTTTTGGCTCAGATTTCACTTATATTTCTACCCAAGGTACTCCTTGATACATACAACAAGAATATGTGATTACATCAAATTTTGGACGCCAAAATTGCTCAAAACCACTACTTTTGTATCTTTACCTTCTTGGACTTGCAAAAATCTCCTTAGATTCAAAGATATGTGTCAAAATGAGATGAAATTTTGCAAACACGCTTAACACGTCATTTCCAAACCTCCTATGTGGTCAAAGAAAGTGCAATTGGACTTTTAGATCTTGACATAGACATCATACGTGTATGATGTTTATGTGCTCAAAATTGGTCCAAACTTGGTCTATAAGTTTGTTTTATGGTGCTTAACACCTTGGTATGCTCTGATTTCAACTTTGGTCCCTAAAGTTACCCTTTAGACATCATCGCATATGATGTCTAACTAGTCAGAATGAGGTGAAACTCACTCCAGAGGTCCCTCACTACACTGGTAACCCACAATAACTTTCAAAAATGAGTTTCAACACTTTTTGTGCAAGTTATGGTCAATTCAAGCATTCACTTTCCCTAGATCTGTCTTATGGCCTTTACAAGTCCAGAAATGCTTCAAATTCAATGGAATTTGACCTATATGCTTTGTAAATGCTCTAGATCACAAGGGTGCACTCAAATGTGTCTTTTGATCTCATATGGCCTCTAGGACATCATACGTGTATGATGTCTAGGTGGTTTGAATGAAATTATGTTTCTACCACAGGTGCTCCTTGGTATGTAGAACCTAAATATGTGTTTACAACAAATTTTGGAGATCAAAACTGCACAAAATCTCCACTTTTTGAGAAGGTAATCCCCTGAAAGAGTAAAATCCCCTCAAAACTCGGTCTGTATACCCAACTGAAGTGAAACTTGGTGTATGTGCTCAACACAACATGCAAAATAGGGGTGTAAAGTCAAAAGTTCATTTTTGCTGCCGGAATCACCCTTCAAACATCATACACGTATGATGTTTGCTGATGAATTTTTTGCCAGAATTCCTTCACTAGCATCCTTAAGTCTCCAGCACTGGTTTTCAAGCACTTTTACCAATTTTCATGCAAACATGTGCTTAAAATCACAAGGTTCTCTTTTTTTTGTTTTCAACACTCCATCTTTTGCTTTTTGGGTATCAAGAGTTGGTCAAAACTCTAGTCTCAGTGTAGACCTAGGGTAAAACCCCCCTTCTGAACACTTTGGTACAGTCTGATTTGTCAAATTTGGTCTCTAGATGCCTCTTGAGACATCATATGTGTATGATGTTTGAGTTTACAGAATTGCAATTTTCTACACAGACCTCTTGCACATGCCCTCTTATATGCTCTGCACCAATCAGTCATGAAAAAATATCAACAGAAACTTGTTTATTGCATTTTTTCCCTCAAAGTCAGACTTTTTTGTGATTTTAAATGCAAACAAGCACTTCAGCAAATAAATCAGTGATGAATAGCTCTAGATCATAATCAGATCACTTACCTAAAGCTACTCCTACACATCATATGGGGTTTTGCATTTATGAGTAGAAAAACGCTTCACTGCCCCACACACAGACTAGCAATCGCTTTTATCACCTCACAAATTCGTTTCCAAATGAAAGGTTGAAATACAAAAAAACAAGAAGAACTTGAAATAGTTTAACCTTTTTGCCCCTCAGGGGTCAATTGTGTTTGAAACACAGAAAAAAATTCTCGCTTGAGAGGGAATTTCAGGGGACTTTTGTTTTCCATGTATTAATCTAGCTCATAGCCATGTATTTCATGAATCTAGCTCATAGCCATGTATGCTAATACTTTGAGAGTTGCCCAATGGACCATGCATGCCCTCTTGGCTTGGTTCATACTGATACCTAGTGAAATATCATGCAGACACGTTGCAACGTCCCCCCCAAGTTCGTAAGTTGATAGCATATTCCAAACTTTGGAAGTCTCTATGCAATAAATCTAAAATTGAAGCCTTGCTTTGCGTAAAAACTTCAAAAAGATCAAATAGGATGGAGCCTTTGTGCTCATGGCCAATAAGTGCACCGGCCATATACAGATATCATGGAAAAATAAAACCAACCTTGTCAATGGCTCATGATAATCGACTTTGCCAAATTGTACATCTTATTGAGCAATATAAAAGTACCTTGAATTTCCCAATTTTGATAGTAGATAGCTCAAGAAACATAGCTATCAAAATTCATCTAACTACCAAACTCTGCTTAACTGAAGCAACCTTTGCTGGTCAAGTTGGCATTGTAGAAAATTCTGCAAGATTGAATAAGTTCAAAATTTAAAACTTAAATTTAACGTACTTATCGGTTTTCTTGAATCACCACCCTTAGCATCGGAGTTCATATCCCCCTTGGTATCCTTTTCCATTCTAGCAATAGGCCTTGCCTTAAGTTCCATGCTCGGTAATTTTCTCTGCATGGTGCCTTGCTCATATCGTAATTTTCTTGACTCTAGAAAACCCCCTCCAAACTACCTATGATATTCAACTTGCCTTACTACTAGGAACAAACCTATTTTTCGATTTCTTCAACTATATAGGTTTATTCCTTGAATTTATTAAAAATATGGTCCTTGATTAGCCATTTTTAGAGCGGAGTCTCATAGCCCTTGGCTTGGGTGTATGCATGATCAGGTATACCCACTTTTCACAGCCCCCCCCTTAGTGTGACATCCATCGTTGTTAACCACTGGTGTCCACTTCTAGTAGTCATGGGCCGGGCTTGTCGGTCCAATAGGAAAAGGGTAAGAGTGATTGTTGATGAGAGGCGCACTCTAACTAGAACATTCAAGGGTTAGTTGGCTAAGCATGGTGGGTGCTCAAGTGTGAATGGGCGAGCTCATATAAAAGTCACCTAAACTTAAAAATCACTCATTCTCTCATTTGTGCAATTGAAGAGTTCTCTTGCTCCATCTCCATCTCCTTGCGTGTGTGTGTGTGTGTGTGTGTGTGTGTGTGTGTGTGTGTGTGTGTGTGTGTGTGTGTGTGTGTGTGTGTGTGTGTGTGTGTGTGTGTGTGTGTGCGTGTGTGTGTGTGTATGCGTGAGAGAGAGAGAGAGTGTGTGTGTGTGTGTGATCGAGCATTGCGACGGCACGGCGATGGCGAGGCGGTTGAGCGCGGCACGGTGGTAGCTCTCTCTTCTTCGTGGCGAGGAATCCTCCACGAAAGCGCGCATAGGGCAGTGAGTGACACACCCTTGCTCTCTTGAGCTTGCTAGATAAGTCTAGTTGTGTGCGTGCAGCCATTTGTGGCTCGCACACAGTGTACGGCAAGTCCCTTCCTTTGACACGTGCAACAGATACATAAATTTTTGGGGCCGCTATCGGGGAATGCCCTACACTAAGCTCGAATAGCACTCTATGTTGCTTTGTGGTGCAATTTGAGAAGTAGGAAAGGTAGAGAAAGAAGGTGTGTGGCTTGTTGAGAAGGATTTGTGAACTTTGTTTTTGCTGCATTGTATTGTTTTCTGTTATAATAAGGTGTTAGATTTTTTGTTGTAAGGTACTGTTTTCTGTTGAGAAGGTGTTAGAATTAGATCTATACTATTAGATTTGTAAGGTGCACTAAGTAGAATTGTTAGTTAATTAGTTGTTGTAGTATTGTGTTAGTGTGTAGCAGTAGCTCTGTTAGTTGCAAGTAGGTAGATTAGGTGTGTGTGTACTTGCAGGTGACGTAACTGCGGCGACCTTATCCAAAAATAAATAAAAATTTTAAATTTTAAATTTTAAATTTTTAAAGGTAGGACCGGGATTGGGAATATTCCCCAGGCCCAAGCCCAAGCCCACACTCAGGCACTCAGGCTTCAATCACCCTTTAGAATTATTTATTTTAGCCTCACGCCTAAGTAAAAATTGACCCTTTTGAGGACCACGGAGCTTCATGTAACCGAACGCTGTGCTACAAAGCACACTAGGACCCCCTGAACAATACGCTCGTTTCAAGCTATCACACACTCTAATCCAAAACCAATCGTAGAAAGACAATAAAAAACATCAAAAAACGATTGAAAACGGGGTGCAAAATGCCCAAAATATCAAGCGGTTAACCTTCGAGGATATTTGTCGACGCTTGTAGGGTGCCAAAGGCACATGCATCTATGCTCTGGTCGTGTGCTAGAGGCTGAGCAACGAGCAAGAACTTCGACTTACGCGGGTTCTCAATACCCACCTACATTAGGTTCCGGGCCCTCGGTGGGGACCCAAGGTAGTGCCACTAAGGACCCGCATATTGCACTCTTTGACTTTTTCCTCTGACTACGACGTCATGGAGGGTTACCCAATGCCTATACCTGATAGCTCAAGCCAAGACATGCATGCCATGGGCCCACGGTCTGGGCCAACTGTGCTTAGCCGCTTGAAGGAAACCTTTAGTAGAGCCACTCGCTCCAAACATGGAGCTAACGATGTAAATGAGAGGGGTGGGGAAGTAAATTCTCCATTCATGACCAACGTAGATCCCATGCTCTTGGAGAGTGTGCACGTGAATACTCCATTAACTGCACCCCCTAACTCTTTAGAGGTATTCCCCTCCGAGGTTATATTACCTGATGGTAGAAGCCTTGTTGAAGTGCAAGAGGTTGAGCGATATATCATTGTGGCTAGGAAAAAGGAAATCAAGATCTTACGCAAGGTGGAGCAATGAAGAGAGTTAAAATCGAAAGCCCCTATGTCAATATCCTTGCTAAGAGAGCAATCGAGTGCTCCTGAATTAGTGACCACTAAGGGTCAACCCATTGAGAGCCACATTGCATCTAGTTCAAAAGACACCCCTAGCACCTCAATCCTAGATGGAGAGTTCCTAAATGAGAACTGGGAGTACGAACTACAAACAAAAACTGTAACCGACTTATACACAGGTCACACCTATCACATGGGTTGGTTAGATGTCCTACAATCCACAACGGGTGCTACTAGTGTAGAGGATCAACAACAAAGAGTTTGTGAGGTCATCCATAGGGTTATTGAGCTAGAGAGATAGAACAAGGGGATCCACATGCCTTCAATGGGTCTCATGAGATTTTTGGATACAGGGAAGGCTAAACAACCAACCTTATCGCAAATGGAGACTCCCTCGGTAAGTCCGATGGATCCTCCATGTGTTGTTTCTCAATGCAATCTAAGCCCACAAGTGATAGTTTTACCTTTCCAAGTCTAGCTCATCTTTTCCTTGATGACACCATGGCTACCATGCCTACCTTAATGATGGGCATGCCAAGAAACATACATGGACCTCGTTTGTTAGTAAAGCACTGCTACATGGTAGCTCAATGCTTGCAACAGTACCTACAAGTGTGTACCAATCATATACACCTATGGGTCCTCGTACTCATGTAGCCCCTACCCCTCCCATTGTTTCAACAACCTATGCTCCACAACCACAACACCCAAGCTCTTATTTCAATGGGACCATACCGGATAGCATTAGCATGCCACATCTAATGTCTGCTATGCCCAAGCCCACACATATGAACTTTGGGCCATCACATGGCACAACACCGTACCAAATGTGGAACCTAAGGGCTTCCTATGTGCCAAGCCCAATGCCAATACCTACTCCACATGTAGTCTCTGGAGCGCCTTCACCCACGGTGCCTACTCACTTATGTGACTTGGAAACATTTGCTCAAGCTATCAGTCGATCTATTGTTGTTGAGAATATGCATAATACACGCCTGATAGAGAGCCTAGAAGTAAGGTAGTACAAATAGCCAAGCTCACACAAAAATTTAGTGAAGAGGGGGATGTGAGAAATCATATCAGAGTGTTTGAACAAATATGTGATTCTCTAGGAGAACACAATGACCTAAATAAGAGTTATTCTTTAAGCCTAACCTTAAGTAGGAAGGCTGGGGATTGGTATAGAACCCTAAGGGTGGAAGAAAAAACGATTTACCCTACTCTTAGGGGACTGTTCTTGAAAGAATACATACAAGAGGGAGTGCTTTGGGGTGTATCCTCTCAACTCAGAAAGCCAAATGAGAGGAAGGAGAGTTGGTGAGAGACTTTATTAGTCACTTGAAGCATTTGAATTCTCATTGTAATCCAAATGAGCACTTCAATAATAATCAATTTCTTGATAGATTCATTAGGGATTACGACATGAGGATATCTACAATCGCCTAGTCATTAGAGGTATCACCACTTGGGAAGCAGTCACCACCAATGAGATCCAATTGCAGGATAATTTAATGATTCAAGGAGAAAGAGTATCTGTTGAGCTTAAATCTACTAGCTCGCAAGCATCAGGGCATTAGCTAATGACCCTAAAGCCTATTGCTAAGGAGCCAAAGATATCTGAGATGACTTTAGAAGATCTCACCAAGGCCATTCAAGAGAGTCTTAGAGACAATCGTGCTCCGCAAAACAATCATATGCATCCAAGAAGGGAGCAAAAATGGTGCTCAGTATGCTATGGTCCGCATAGTACCAGTGAATGTCCTATTTTTAGAGTAAAATTCAATGGAAATTGCAATGCCTGTGTGAGGTATGGTCAATCAATCTAAGGATTGCATAGCATTTAAGCGTGCCATGTCCAATAGACCAACCTTAGCATGGATAGACACACCTCGAGTGCCTGCATTGATGTCGGCCCCACCTCTTGAACAAACATCACAACACGTGGTCCCTAGGGCCCCGAATGTTGTTCAAACAGCACCCTTACCACCTCTAGTGCTAGGACCGCAACCACCACATCCAAGAATCACGTCTCTGAATCAAGTGGGTTTGAGTCATCTATTGCTTCTTTGGAAGGCTGTGAGGAAGATATAGACCCTAATATTGCCTATGGAATTGATATGCTTGAAGAAAGTCCACAATACTACATGGAGGACTATTGGGGACAAGTGAAACCTGTCTATCAAGTAGCTGCTCTTGCTGCATGAGGCCAAAATATCAATTACACTGCCAAGAGACCACCTCCTCAATGCTATGAGTGTGGAGGTCCACATCGTGTAGCCGAGTGTCCTATTAGGCTACAAAAGAACGCCACACTAATGCAAACCAATCAAGCGAGACATCTACAATGCTGATACTCATGTCTAATCGATGTGGCATAGAGCATTTGATTGCCCAATGTCCGAATAATCCAAATGCACCGAAGATCATGCCATTAAACTTGATTGAGGTTACCGAGGAGCCATCACAAAGTACACCTATCGTACCAATAAATGTACTCACACGATCGATGCTCCAAAAACAAAATTATATTCTTGAAGAAAGAGATACGGCATCAATTGCCCAATCTAAGAAGAAGCGATTGCAAAAAGCGGCGAAGTCAGACCCCAGTTCAAAGACCAACATAGGGACTGGTGACGACCCTGTATCTATGAACAACGCTGAAGAGGATCGTGGGATGCATGTCTAACCTTACCATCCTATCTTATTGTAGTATTAGCCAGAACCATGATTAATTTGTGAAACCATGGGACAAAGCTGACTTGAGTAGTGTATAGAGGCTACAAGAGGTTGTCAATCTCTTGGAAAACAACTAACAACTGCATGTAACTTAAGCTACACTCAAGTGACTGAAATCACCAAAAGCCAATCGCTCATCGGAAAGAAAATCACATCCGTTACAGCATCAAATGACATCCAAACGTAACGAAACTTCTAGGATAAGTTTATAAGACCTAAGCACACATGCCTATGGCCTCAAACTCCACTTTAGGTCATGTTCCAAAATTGCAATTATTAACAGCAGTGGATTTTTGACCTAGTCATTTTCGACCCAGAATGCATCTAAATGCTTAGCAAAGATGCCGCAATACCCCACCTATGCTTAGTTTTCGATTTAAAAGTGTCAATCCTAGTTATGATGAAATTAGGCCGCGAGTCGGCAACGCCAAAAGCTATGAAATATTGTGAATGGCTTACGTCAATGTGTAGAGCTCTTACCTGCGGTTGCAATGCAACAAACGTATTTGCTATGTGACAACCATGGAGGGAGTAGGAAGCACGAGAAGGAGAGAAGTGAGCGCGCCGTTAGCTCACGCTGTGTATTTCTTATCCAAAAACTCATTAAAAACTTACAAAAATTGGCTTTTATACCTTAGCCAAGGTTTTTGAGTGGTCAAAACTAATAATCAGGAGTTCTACCAAAGCTGGGAATTGAATGGCTGATACAATCTGGAAGCTTGTAGCCCCGGCTCATTAATTACAAAGTTTACCAAGAAAATAGGAGTTACAATATTCTCAATTTATCAAAATAATAATTGTTTTACAAGGAGAACTCCAAAAAATGGTGTCCGTGTTAGCTTGCTGCTAACATTCCCCCCTCCTCGCCTATGTTGTCCCTTGACATAGCTTTATGGCCTGAAGTAGTCTTCGGGTTGACGGCGGGCGAGGCGGGCTTTCAGTGCTTCCCGTGCGTTTTGGTATCTGATTTTGCATTCTTTGTCAAGAACTTGCAAAAATTGCAGGGTGACTTGGTTTTCAGTTCCACTGCTACTGAGTAGACTACAAATTTGGATTTGAGGTTGCTTATCACCGGTGCAAATATCTTCGTTCGCCAGGCGAAGAATCTAGTGTTTAATGCTTCTTCAAAATCTAGCATATTATGCGATAGCAGGAACATGTGTCTCGCAAAGAATCCATAAAGGATTTTTTCTAAAGGTTGTCCACTCAAATCATAACATAAACCTTTTTTTCCTTCCAAGAAGGAGAGCCATGGGGCTCCTGTCTACTCACCTCATTGAAAACCTATATGCATGTGAGTTGCATCATGTAGATCTTATATAGCATTGCACATGAGAGATCTGGCAGACTCTTGAAGAATGTCAGGCGCCCGTTAGGGTTTTCACCATGTATTCTTCCATCCCTTGACCTCTCTCTGGAGCTGGCAGCCTGGGGAATTTGAGCCAAGTTGGCCTCTTCTTCTGTAGTGCTTCATGCGCTTGCCATGTCCTTACTCTGGGTACATGAAATAATGTTGGATCTTTCGGTAAGGCTGCAGGTGCTCTTGTGAACAGAATCAGGTATCTCGGATTCTTGTTCAACCAGCTTAGCCTCCACTTCGGGTGGTCTTTATCTGTGCCATCTTCTTGCATATCCTTGTACAGCTTTTCTTTTACCTGTAAAAGTTCTACTTTGATGAGAGGGTATGGCAGGGATAGATGGTGCCATTGAGCTTTGATTTGGTTGGGAGTGAGTTGAGTGACGTTAACAGAGTGTAAAACTCTCAACTCCCAATCCATAGCGGCCTTCCATTGCTCATCCACTGCTAAGGTGATCTTTTCCTTCAGTGCATCTTCTTCAGCTTTTGACAGTTGGACCATTGGCACTGTATCGTCGTCAGTAATGTGGACCTGAAAGTCTTCATCACCACTCAGCTCTGCTGTAGACTGCCCCTCAAATTGAGCAACAACGAGACGGAGGGAATGTCAAATTGGGGTGTCTTTGAAGTGCCTGCCTCTTCCTGTGTGTCGGGATTTCCATCTCTGAGGATTTGATTCATACGCTTCAGTTCTACAATCTCCTTTAGGAGCTCCTCCTCTCTTTGGACCCGCATCAGTGCCAGGTCTTTGCGTTGTGACTGTTCTAAATCTCTGAGCTTTAGGGCTTCAGCCTCTTGGTACATTCTTTCTAAATAATCTTTTGGATCCTCGGCCTCTTTTCTTGTATGATGCTTCATTCGAGGTCCTTTCAGGCTTGTGGGTACCCACTTTTCTGGGTCCTTTCCTTGTGCTTGCCGACTGTGTTGGTAAGCCTGTTTTTCTCTTTTGAATCGTGCTTGTTTTTGAGCTGGCTCCTCTTGGTGGGCAGCCACAGCTTTCCTCTTCGTCTCTTCCCTTCTAGCTCTCTTTTCTTCGTTGTCAAAGCTTTCGCTGTTGTGCCACTCTGATGAGCTGTCATCTGATTCATCACCTGATTTAAAAGATCTTTTACCTAATCTTGTAGCTCTTGGAGAGGGTTGTGCTGCCATGATCCATGTATTCTGATCAGGGGCAGGCGGTAGGTTATCAACCATGCCAATGGCATGATAGGCTATTCTTGTCAACACTTCTGGTGCATCCAAGTATGTGATTTTACCCTCCTTCTTGGTGGCCTTCAATGTTGTCAAGGCATACTACACATGGTCCACAGGCTGCCTTGTTGTTGACTTCAGAACATGAGTAAATGTGGTGGCCACGGCGTGATTTGGTGTCGTGTACCTTGGTGGCCTTTTTGCCAGGAAATGGAAATGTTGATGGTACAGATGGGCTAGATCTTCCACCTATTTGTGGATGAGATCGACGAATGTAGCCGTGGTTGTTTCCTTGGTAAATGTGCCCGCGGTCTTCCTGTCTCTTGCCCGCATGGTCATTCCTTCAGTGGGCAGTCTGAGTGCCTGTGCCACTATTACTTTTGTAATTACTACCTCGACCTTGTTTCCTTGGGTGTCTGATATCTGGGCAGTTCCGTCTTCTTTGATTGTGGATAGAATCTCGTAAGCTTTCTGAAAGTCCACTCCGCAAGGCTCTTGTTCATAGAAATGTCGGAGTCCCAACCTACGGTTAGCTTTTTTGGTTTCTGGCTTTGCAACTACATCATAGACCTCTTTAGACAAGAGCTGCAACTCCACTTGATGCCCTTCTTCACTCCTAAACCTTCCAGTGAAGACCGTGGTGTGGTGTGCTTCCAATTGTTCTTTAAAAAGATAGGATGCTTTTGCCGCCTTGACTGACTCGGGGTCCCAGTTGATACACATGCAATTCTTGTAGTTTCTCTTTTTGGTTTAGCTTCTTCTTGGCCTTCTCCACGGCTTGCATTGCTCCTGTTCAGTGAATAGAGTGCAAAGTTAGCAGATTTGTCGGATTTTTCTCTAGAATGTCCTTTTAGACTGAAATGCTGATAATCTAGTCCAAATTGCTTCAAATCAATTTTTGAACAAGCAAAGATGCATAAAATCATGCACGGAACAAAACTGTATGGTCAAAACAACTATTTTCAACCAAAGTAAATAATCATAATTATTTACAGCTGAGGAAAGTCAAACTTGGCTTTATAGGCTTGAAGTATATGCCAATTACATGCTCTGGGTGAATTATGGGTTCATTTGGATGCACAGGGTGAAAATGGTACCAGATTTTGGCTTTAGGTCTCTAAAATAGTAGATATAAAGAAAATTTGAGATTTTGAAATCCAAATTGATTCAAAAATTGGGTAGTGGGCTTATCACAACATATACTTTGGATGTATGATGACAAAATATCCAAAGTCCCCAACTTTGACCAAAAAGTAAATAATCGCGATTATTAACTTTTCTTCCAAAATTGATATTTTTTGGCATAAATTGGTTCTAGGCATGGTATAGACCTTGGGTATGAGATATGAGGTGATTTGGATCAAGAAAAGTTGTTCATAACCCAGATTTTGGCTTGCAAAGTCTTCTTTGCGTTTTTTGGCAATTTTACAAGTAATGGGTGGTCATTTTGACTCATACTTGATTTTTGGCATAATAGGTGTGTACACATGATAGGTGAGGTGAATTGACAATTTCCAAGCAAAAATCATGCAAGAGTAAATAATCACGATTATTTACAATAGTGACAAAAACTTTGCAAATCTCACAAATTTTGACCTAAACATGTTTCATACACCTAATACAAGTCCTAAACTGAATTTGGTCGAGTTTGGTCATGCCGCCATCGCTTTGTGCTCTGTCGACTTTGAAATCACCGTTTTCTGTGATTACTCTGTCTGTTGGGTTGGTCGGTCACAACTTTGAGGCTTTGGACTTGTCTGTAACATAGTCGTGAAGCTACCTATCCAATTCTGGCTCATTTGGAGTCAGTTTAGCCTCGTATGTCAAATTTGACGCTTTGTAACCTTCGAGCCGTTTTCTGCTTTTCAAGGGCTTTGCTTGATGGATTTCACCAAACCAATCATATACATTGTATATGGACCTCATTAGCAAGCCATCTGTGGAGTCAGGTCGGAATTCTGGCATTTTTCAAAAACCCTAACTTTCCTACTGGGGACCCCCTTGACCCCAGCCAAATTTTGATCTGATGGTATAGAAAGGTTCTATTATTCTAGGGCATGCTATGGTTCAAATCCTGTCCGATTTGGTTAAGTTGGCAGGCCGCTATGGTCAGTTTTAGGTCGTAGGTCTTCGTGAACTGCTCAATTTCTAGGGTTTTTTCTAAGGATTTAGACTAGCTATCGGCCATACAAAATGGATCATTATTGAGTAAAGAACTTACCTCTCATGTCTCGTGTGAGACGACGTTGAAAAAGGTCAACTGTGGGCTCCGAAAATGTCCCGCGAAAGAGGCTTCAAGTGGAAATGAGGTGGTTTTAGCCTACCCTGGATATCTATACCTAGACTTTGCGAACCAAATTTCCCCAGATTCCCCCATTAGTCCTACTAGGCCGTGAAATCTATGTTAGACTCAAAAATTTCCTTGATCGTATTCCTGTAGCTCAAATTTTGCAAAAGTAGGCTTGGTCGCCTAATTTAGGCTTTTCGCTTCCGTCTTCTAATTTATTGAAATTTTTTGTGCTTGTCCACCTTGTTCTTCTGATCACCATTGTGTCTTCAATTTTTCCATCTGAGCTTTCTTGCTATTTATTATTGATTTTGAACTGTTTATTTAAAAAAATCAAAGAAAATAGCAAAATTCTCTAAAAAAGTAAAGTAAAAATCCAATAATTTAAAAAATCACTTGAAAAACACAACTTTATTGTTTTTTGTTGGATTAGTCCATTTTTAATCCTCCTTATCAACAAAAATGATGAAAAATACCCAAAAAAGGATTGTTTTTGATGATTTTCTAATAGTATATACACTATTTACACTCATTGGATGAATTTTCCCTTGTCGATGAATTATAAGGGCACTATTAGGTAATTTTGCAAAAAATCACACGTTAACATGGACTTAATCTCCCTCTTCAAACATTGCCCTTAATTACTTAGAACCCCGGGAGATTCACCATGGAAAACTTACTGCACCACGTAAGTGCAGGGGAGGGGGGTTTTTTTTACAAGTTACATAAGCGTATAAGTTAGGGGAAGGACCCCAATAATATATCTCCCAAGCTTAAAAATAAAGAAGGGGGTATCATATATATGGGGTAGGGGGGAAGAGGGGGGAGGGGAGAAGTGAGAAAAGGGAAAAATGAGAGGATTTTTTTGTGTTGCAAAATCATGGCTTCCCAAAAGACTATGCCCTCAAACTTGTGAGCGAATAGCTACAAAGATACATGCAAGAACTAACATTGCTTTGTATCAATTGCTTGTTTTGTGATTATAGTTCATTTGTTGAGGGATGAAAGCTATAAAGAGTTTGTATAGATGCAAATTTACACGGAGAACCTAGCACAACTTTATAACCATGTTTTTTGAGTAATTTGGATGGGTCAAAATTGGTCAAAAGTGGTTTCTTAGTACTTTACCAATCACTATGCTACACGCTCTTTGAATAGATTTAATCAGTTAGATGATGTGAGACCTAAGTTTTATGTTTAAGATAGGGGTATGATAGTTTTCTGCATTGATTGTCGTATAAGCGTAGAAAGGGGGGTCATATTCCATAATATGAGTCGTATATAGGGGTTTTATCAAAGTTGTCCGCTCGCAGGTGGCGTCCCATTTTGTATATAGAGTGAATCCCCTGGGCTTAGTACTTAGTGCCCTTCACATAGTGAATCCCCCGGGCTTAGTACTTAGTGCCCTTCCACCCCTCCTAGATGGCGTACTCTGGGACGACTGTGTGCATGGGTTGAACAATTGTGTCTATGCACAGCCGTGATTGGCTCTACCATGATATGAAGATCAATGAAATTCAAAACAATATTTTGTGCAAGAACTGGGTCTTGAGTAAATATCTCAAGGGTTTCCGATGTCAAGGTTTGCTACGAATGTCTTCCAAAGAGCAAATCTTGAAGCCTTTGTGCTCTCTGTTTGATAGTACCATCAAGGTGTTTTAGCTCGCTGATTGCTTGAGCTGTTGGTAGCACGTTAGACTGTTGTCGAGCTTTTTCTCGCCATTGGTAGCTCGGTCGGCTTGGTGTTGCATGGTGTGTTAGAGTCTATTGAGACTTAGCTCGCCACTGTTTGATTGGTTTCACGGTGTGTGGAGAAGATAAGTGCTCTTTTTTCTTCCAAACCCTTTTCATGTTAGGTTCCTTGCTCGTAGATGCTCGATTCTATGTTCAAATCCTTGGAACCGTCTTATGTTTCTTCGATGAAGTTTTAGGCACCCAGATTTGATTTGGCTTATCCTTAAGTTGTGCTTTTGGTACCCAAATTTGCCTGACTCCTTGCATGCTACTTGTAGCATTTGTTTGTCGAGGAGATGGAGAAGATTTGCTTCGTGGATTGTTCTTCTGATTGCATCTTTTCCATTCCTCCTTGCTTGGTGCAATTGGAACAAGGAGTTGCCCTCCTTTAGGTGATAGCTTTAGCTGATTCGTATCCCAATCTAGTACTGCTTTGTATGTACGCATCCCAAGGAATGCCAAGAATTATCGTCTCATTCATGTGTTCATCTGGCAAGCATACAAACTGATGCGGACATGAATATCCATGTACTACCACCTTCAAGTTGACTACTCCCAATGTTGGAGTTGGATTCTTGTTGCATCCTTTGATTGTCGTTATTCCTGCAGAAAATGCTTGGCTTGTTGCCTTCTTGTATGTGGAATAACTGATTGCATTCACTCTAGCTCCTGTGTCTACCAAAGCATTGGTGCTATGATTGTTGAGTTGTACTTAGATGCGCAAATCCATTCCCTCTAACCAGTCGTCATCTGTTGAAACTGCATCTTTAGGTAATTCCCATTGTCGATTATCTATTTTCAAAGTGTTGATGGGAATCGGTATCTGTTGATTCTTGAGAGCAGCTTTACGCTTGAGTACCCGAAGTCTAGCTTCCTCTTGGGCTTCATCAATAACCTGTTGTTGCTTCATCTTCCTTTGTTTGGCTACATGCATTCTCTCTAGCAATTCACTGGTTATTGGCAACTTTGTATTTCTTTAAACGACATCCACTAATCCAATTAGTCGTTGGTTCACCATCTAGGGTGGACAATTTTACTGCTCCACTTGGAGATACATCTTCAATGATAAATGGTCCGTTTCCCTTTTTCTTAAACTTGGGAATGTGTTGCTTAAGGGAATAGACTAGAACTAAGTCCCCTTTTTTGAAGATTTTGGTGATTAAGTGGGAATCAAAAAACTGTTTTTGTTTCCGGTTTTGTGCATAGATATGAGCTACAGCAGTTAGCCTTTGCTCGTCTAGCTTTTCCAAATCTTCAAGTCTTTCTGACAATTCATGTCCAGTCCACTCAAGATTTTGTGCTACCCTTAATGTCGGCAATAGAAATTATATTGGCAATATGGAATAAAGACCATAAACAAGGTTAAAGGGTGTAGCATGAGATGTTCTGAATGAAACTTGATAAGCCCATAGAGCAGCATGGAGATTCATTTCCCAGTCTGTCCTTCTTGCACTAACCACTTTGGTCAGTACCAAGCTAAGAATTTTATTTGTATGCTATTAAGGCGGTTACACCGCTAGCGGAAGCTAAATAGCGAGAACTCAACCAACAACAGAATTTGTCAGACGAGGACGGAGCTTGACCCGCAGGCGCATGGAAACAACTAGGTGGGTGTCAAATCACCTACTCGACCTTCTAATGACAATCACTACTAAGGAAATCAAATCTAAGTTCTAAAATACACAAGTGACTGAAATCCGTACTACGAACGAATGCTATACGAAACAGGATCTAGAATCATTGAATCGATCTCAAACTCAAGGGGAAGTCTATACACTAGGTAAGAACAACACCCTAAAGACTTGAACTGCAAAATCAACCTATAACCACTCCGTGCGGCAAACGCGTATGAAGACAGGCCGAAAAATACAGGTGACCGAAACTTGACCCCGATGGTACTAATGTGTAGCTCTACTCGTTGTGGTTCTATAGATATGCTGCACGCTCTATTCCGACACACGAGTTGGAAGAAAACTCACACCGAAGCTCGTAGGAACTTACCACACGTAGAAGCCCATAGTGCACACTCTTGGTATCTGTGCGTAGCTCTCACCGTTGCTAACACAATGGCGGTGTCGCTTCTCCAATGGCGGCCCCGTAGCTCGCGTAGCAAGAAGATAAGACTCTCTCTCTCTCTCTCAGACACAGTCACGGCGCTCAAAAACTCACTTTGATTAATAATTGAATCTCTTTTAGGTTACAAAACTTTGGCTTATATACCTCAGCCTTGGAGGTGAGAACATCTCTAATTATTTACATCAACACGTGAAATTCCTTCGGGATTACAAGCTGCAAACTCAATTGAGTCCCGTTACTTAATGAATGGCTCAAATTAAAATTAATGTCGGAAAGACATTTATTACAATCAATGGTTACAAAATGATGGGTGTGAGAAAAAATGTGGGTGTGATCCTCTGCTGGCTCAACACTCCCCCCCTCCGCGTTCATGTCGTCCCTGACATGACTTTTAGGCTTGGTCAATAGAGTCCTGTCGTCTTGAGCATCTGCAAATGTGATTCGTAGCGTAGGTTGCCGATGGTCAAGGTTGGGCCGAATATTTTTCTTTCGTGAGTGAAAAAGCCGGTGTAGAAAGCTTCTTCGAATGTTTGCATGTGGAAGCTAGGCAAAAACATAATTCTTTGGTATAAGAGATGTAACACCTTTGGTGATGGCTGCAATGAAAGATCATACATCATATCCGTCACTATGTCGGCCGTCGATAGTAGACTCGAGGTCGTGGCTTTATCTGGCGCGAACACTTCAATGCATGCTAAGAGAGTCCTGCAGATTTTCTTTAGCATCTGACACGAAAGGTCAGGAGAGCCAGTAAAGAGTTTGATGGTGCCCGTTAGGGTTTTCACCATGTAGGCTTTACCTATTCTCTCTCCTTCCTTTGGTCCTGGCATCCTGGGATAATTAAGCCAATTTGGCTTCTTTTCTGCAATCCTGCCATGCTCTTTCCAGTTTCTGACTCTTGGCACCGGGCAGAAGGTTGCATCCTCCCGAATCTCCTTTGGAGCCTCTACCAAGTAGATGAGGTAGGCTGGGTATTTGTTCAGCCAACCTTTCCTCCATCTAGGTTGAGAATCTACAATCTTCTTTGATTGTTCATCGTTTGTGATGTCGCCTGAGTAAAGAGCGACATACTGCTCCTCCTCTATTCTCTTTTTCGTCTTTATCACTTCAAATTTCATCAGAGGGAAAGGCAGGCTGGGTTGCATCCACTTTTCATGGAGCACTTTTGTGTCTAAACCTTGAAGTCTAATGGAGATGAGGAGTCTCCTTTCCCATTCCATTTCCGCCTTGGCACTTTCCTCTGTTGACTTTTCTATTTGGTCCTGGAGCCTTTGTTCTTCTTCTTCAGAGATTCCTGAAGTTGAGGCCACTTCTTGAACTGGGGCTGGATCTTCAATTGTGGTTGCCTCTCCAGTTTCTGGTAGCTCTATGGCTGCTCCCCCTGCTTCTTCTTGTGGTGTCTTTGTTTCTCTTCTTTGTTGCTCTTGGAGGTCTTGGAGCTGTTTGCGGAGGGCCTCATTTTCTGTCCTTAGTGTTTGGTTTTCTGATGTGAGCCTCTCCTCTGCAGCCAATGATCCCTCCGCCATGTGCAATCTTTGCACTTGCTCTAACCTTAGCTCTCTTTGCAAACTTCTGACCTGATCTTCCAGAGCTGGTACGAGGGCTCCCTCTTGTTCTGTTCCTGCTCTGCTAGCTCTAGGGGTGGTCCTGAGTCTCGTGATTGTCCTTTCTTGAAGTTCGACTCTTTCCCTTAGCTCAATGAGCTCATCCTTGGCTGCCTCCAGCTCATCTTCTATTCGCTCCTTTGCTTCCTGTGAACTTGTTACCTCTCTTGAAGCTTCGGCTAGTTGGAGTATCAAGCCGTCTCTCTTGTTTTCTGCGTCGTAGAGTGATGCTTTATGACTTTCAGATTCAGTCATAGCATTCTCTAACTTCTTCTGCAACTCTGCTTCCTTTTGTTTTGCTGTCTCAATTGCTACTTCCTTTGCTCTGGATCTTTCTTTAATCTTGCTGAGCAGTTCATGCACCATGTGCATGTCTTTTTCATCTTCATCTGTCAACTTGACAGCTCTTTCTGCCACCACCTCCAATGGCTTCGGCTCTTCTAGTATGTTCTGTTCGTCCATTTTCTCTTTACTCTCCATTGTACCCTTTGTCTTTTCCTTCGTCCCTTTCCGATCATCTTGTTTTCGTAGGGATATCCCATAAACTGCCTCCAGGGCCTCTTCTTCACTGTATCCGATCGCTATCAGATCCTCATAATCATCTTTCTTTTGCTGAACTGGATCTATCTCCTTTTCCTTGGTCCCGGCCTCCGGCTTTTCCATAACTTCTGTTTCTATTTCTATTGTGGTCTCCTCCACAATAATTTCCGTCTTCTTCGGGCTTGGTACATCAGTAAAGGAGGGCTGATTGTCCTCAGTCATCTTGGCTTTCCCTTTGTTTGCTTGCCCGTCTTTCTTTCGAAGTTCAGTAGACTCATCTACTTCCTTCTTCTCCTTGTCGTCCTTTTTCAGCTCAGCTTTTAAAAGTTGTACTTCCTCTTCAGTATAAGGCTCGACAGGTTGCTGCTCCAGTATGGCCTCCGACTCCTCATAAGCTCTAATATATTGATCATATTGATCAACATGTGGCCTGGCTGAGCTGGTTCCGACTTTAGTGGGGTCTGGCACCCACATTTCTTCAAAGTCCCCCTTTAGAGCTCTTTCCGCTCTGAACTGCTCCACCAGCCTTTCCATTCTTGCGGCTTTTTGACTTTTGGTTTGCTTGGAATCAGCCTTCTTCTTTGCTTTCTTCTTGAGCGGCTCATCCACATTCTCTTCAGGTTCTGAAACTATTTCTAGTTTCCTGCGTGCTCTTGTGGACGCCCTCTTGGATACTTCAGGCTGTTCTTCCTCTTCATCGGCTTCTCTAAGCCACTCATTCTGGGAGGGAACCTTTGGCCATTGATCTCTGGCTCCAATAGCTTCATAAGCTATTCTTGTCAGAACTTCAGCTCCTCCTATATACTTTGGCTTCTCGTTGTGCATGGCAATTACTTGCTCGTGGATGTATTGAGCATAATTCACCTCTTTTGGCATGTTGCTCTTCAGTGCCCATGTGATGGTAGTTGCAATGGCATGGGGCGGTGTCGTATACTTTTGCGGTCTTTTACTGCAAATATGGAGAAATTGGTTGTACAGTCGGCAAAGGGTTGCCGCTCTTTGGTCTGCCATATCTCCATAAGTTGCATTCTGTTTCTTGGACCCATAAACCTCTATAGCCTCCCTTCTTTCCCTGACAGAGCTCCCTTTGTTGTTCAGCTTCAATGCATCTGCAATGAGCTGTGGAGTGATCTGTACTTCTACTTTCTCTCCATCCATGGCTGTCAATGTGGCTTTCCCATCCTTCTGAATGGATGTTGCCAACTCGTACACTCTTCTTGTATCCACACCTGATGGTCTCGAGGTGAAGAACCTGTGTAAGTCAGCCCTTTCCAGGTATCTGTTGATGTTCTCTGATCTGCTATACTCCACTAATTCTCGTGGGATCATAGGTACATCGACCGATTGCCCTTGAGGATCTCTGAAAGTCCCCTGGTAGATCTTTATTCCCTCTTTTTCTAGTACTGCTTCCTCCACCCAAGTCTTGGTTGGCTTGAGGGTTTCTGTTGGAATATCAAAAGGTTCTGCTTCTGCAAGAGCATCCTTGATGGTTGGTCTTTTTCTCTTAGTTGCCGATGACTTAGCGGAATCCATGGATCCTGTAACTCCAATTTCAGACGTTAGCGTCTTTTTAGTACTGAAAGCCGAAATGAAGCTTTTAACTATTCAAATGACTTGAAAATTGAAACATGAGCTATTCAGGGCCTAAGAATGCAATGTAGGTGAAAAAATATGCAAACTGGGCTCAAAAACATGCTTGAGACATCATACGCGTATGATGTCATTTGTGTCAGAATGACTTCATATTGGTTGTGCTTGTAGCTGATAGTGTATACATGAGTATCATATGCTTGGATTTGAGTTTGGATCCCATTTGGTCAAGTTTTGGCCAGTTTAGTCCAGTTCAGGCTCTTGGCAAAATTTTGAAAGGGAATTGGATTTTATGATCCAAATTGGGTAAAACTTGGTGGATTACTTTCAAATGGCATGTAGAACACTTCTGTTTGGTGGTTGAAGCCCTGAGGTGCCAAAATCACATAGTGAGACATCATACGCGTATGATGTCTTTTAGTGCATTCTTGGACCAATTTTCTCTATAAGCTTGGTTTTGGCTTTAGATAGGCTTATTCAGTGGATTTATCAAGTTTGGATAGAATTTGGACTAAAAATGGCTCTGAGACATCATACGCGTATGATGTCTTTTTCATCAATTTTTCATGGGATTGGTTCTGTGGACTCTCCATGTGCTGTTTATACTCAAATCTTGGTTTGGACTTGAATATGTTGGATTTGGGACAAAAATAGGCTTTCTATGAAGGATCTTCTCTTAATTGGGCTAATGGGGTGATCCACTTGACCAAATGGTTCCAAACTTCATATGTAGCATGTATTAGATATATATAATGGATGTATGATGACAAATGAGCATTTTTGGCTCTGTAAGTGCAAATAGACGTCATACGCGTATGATGTCTTTTGTGTCAAAATGGTGCTTTTTGGTTCCAGATAGCTTGTAGATGTGTTAATCAACAATCCTACAAAGTTTCAATGAGTTTGGAGTTATTTTGACAAAATTAGGACCAAAAATCAATTTTATGGCCTACTTTGCGTCTTTTTGGTTTTCCTTGGGTTTTCTAACTCCAATTCTCATGATACTTGGTTCATAGGATGTGATTAACTTGTGGAATGAGGCTATGCACTCAAATGTTGAAATGGATGTGAAAATCATGCTGTGAGACATCATACGCGTATGATGTCTTTTCTTGAAATGCTGGTCTTTTTGTGCAAAGAATGCTTTGTGCTAGTGCCCTAAGCCCTGCTAACTAGTTTTCAACTTAAAAAGTCATCAGTTTAGCTAAAAAGCCCCTTTATAGGCATTTCAGTCTCCGAAGTCGTCTTTTTGCCTTGGAGTTGAATTTCTTCAACTTTTCTTCTCGAGAGTTGCATTTCCATCTCATTGGATATGTTGTGAAGCCACCTATTTGGTTGAACTTGACTTTGGCTCCCCGTTCTCCATCTTTCTCCATTTGGTTGCCCGAAAGCGTCTTTTTCACCATCGGTAAGTGAATCAGCTTTCTTTTGGGTTTTGCTTGCAAACATAAGTCATCCATGTCTATTTGAAGCTGCTTGTGAAGTTTCATGTAATTTGGTCGTCAATTTTAGCCGTTATGCCAAAATGACGCTTTGTGTGTCCGCCGCCGAATCGGTTGTTCCGACCTACTTTTGGTGATCCAAACCCGGAGATACTCCAAGGTTGCATTGCCCTCGATGTTGTTAAGCTTCCTGAGAAGTTTTGTGTCGTTCCGACAACTTTTTTCTGTTTGCCTTTTGCAGGCTCTGTTGACCTAGGGTTTTTCCAGTCGTTCTTTCTCGAGATTTGAGTGCTAGAAACTCATCTCCTATACTAGGGTAACCCACCTCTAAGTTCTTGCAAGGTTTGGTTAGGCGGTTGTGCCCCTACCTAGCGTTCCTCCCCATTCCCCGTCTGCTCTTGTTTCTTGGTTTTGGTGAGTTTTCGCGACAAAAGTTAACAATAAGCATCAAA
Source organism: Adiantum capillus-veneris (assembly GCF_014529385.1). Classification (NCBI taxonomy): domain Eukaryota; kingdom Viridiplantae; phylum Streptophyta; class Polypodiopsida; order Polypodiales; family Pteridaceae; genus Adiantum; species Adiantum capillus-veneris. The sequence goes on along the minus strand of NC_140943.1, from coordinate 92,184,971 downwards.
AGCTTATGGCAACGAGTCTACCTCTCATGTCTGGTGTCCTCTGAGCTCTCGTAGCAGTCGTAGAAGGCGGTAGAAGGTCGGATGCTCCTGTGTGCTCTTTGCTCTCTCCAAGAAGGTAATAGTGGAAATGAGCTTGATAGTGAAGTGAAAAATACTTAACTTCGGGCTTCCCGGATCACTTGTTACCAAATTTGACATGTGCTCCTATCTCGTCGTGAAATGCACTTTAGGATTTGAAATTTCTCAATTTGGACTCCGTTTGACCTGTTTCTGAGAAATCTGTCCACTTTGCCAAAATTCTGTCATTTCGGGTTTCCGCAACTTTTTCAGAATTGTACCCCATTTTTACCATGGGTTGCCCTTGTCATTAGGATCATCACCATCTATTCTTTTCTTTTTTCCGATCTCATTTCACCTGCTTTTTTATTTTTCTTTTATTTTTATTAAGAAAATCATAAAAAATAAAGGAAAATAGCAAATTGAAGCCAAAAAATTCCAAACATACACGATAAATAGCTGGTAACCCTGTGTATATGAATATACACTTCTTTGTGATTTCTGGACTTGGATTACCACTTTTTTCCACTTTTTAGCTCCAAAAACACTCTTATTTAGTGATATTTACACATCTAGAGACCCAAATTCATCATTTGATCTCTTCTTGTTGCAAAACAAGGTATATAAGGGCATAAATATTATCAATATCCGCAATCAAACATAAAAAATTGCAAAATCATGTAAGACACTGCCCTTGTAATATAATTTTTGTTTTTCTTTGTTTTTTCCGCTTGTAGCTGCTTTGTAGCTCCTGTATACCTCCCCCCCTCCTAGTCTGAGTCCTCCCGGACGACTATGAAGTGTCTGTGGATGAAGCATTGTAGTTGTTTTGGTCATAAGTTCCCAATGCAATTGTAGAGCGATGATACAACAGTCTTTCCAATAAAGCTGCTCTTTGTTTGATTGAAGGATTGGTGGTCGGGTTTTGGGTTGGTTTTGGCACTTCGGTAGTAGAATCAGTAGATGGATTCTTCGTTACCTTGTTGTCTTTTTTCACAATCCAAATCTGCTTCCGCTTTGCTTGTGCTTGCCACAAACTCTTTGCGACCCAAACCTGCTTTGTTCTGTGTGTTGATTTCCTCGCCTTGAAATACCTAGGAGTTTCCGTTGATTGTATTGAAGGGAGTTCCTGTTTACAAATCTTTGGGATCCAAATTTGCTTGCTATAGCTTTGTGCCGTCATGAACTTCTTTGGAATCGAGATCTGTTTCACTGTCCTTGATTGTCTGGAATCACTCTGTTGTCTGGTATTGAAGACTCTGTTTTCCACCTTTGTGTTCTCTGGCACAGCCTTTTTTGGTCTCCATACCAACTTTGACTCCGTTTTTTTCCAAGGTTGAGCTGTTATATTATTGCTTGTCTTCCTTATCCACTGTTGAGAATTTTCGTCGAAGAGTAATCCGGTTGTATAGAAACTTTTGGTTGCCATTGCTTCTTCTTTTTCTCTGGTTGTTGTTTATCTTTGTCTTTGGATTCGTCCTTTGGAGTTGGCTCTTCTCCTTTGGTGAACTTAACTGATTGACTTTCTCCTTCGTATTTGATAAGCACTGAGTTAGAACTCCAGTCAATCATTGCATTATATTGCTTCTGCCATGGTTGTCCTAGCAATAATGGATGTTGTGTAGCTTGGTCTTCAACCACGTAAAACATATGAGGATACACATATTGGTTAATCTGTATATGTAAAACTGTGCATCCGACAGTTTTGATTGAATTCTCAGAGTAACTCTTTAACTCTTGCTTGGCAGTTTGTAGTTTAGTGTCATTTGTCAATTGTCTATACAAACTGAGTGAAAGTAGGTTAGCTTGAGCTCTTGAATCCAATAGTGCTCTGGCTTTGATTTGGTTGGTTCCTACTTTACATTCAATGATGGGTTCGTCTTTGTCATTATCCATTTCTGTTATACTGACTGCGTTTATTCGTGTTGCTCCTTCATTGCGCTGTTTCTGACGCAGTAGTCTTCTTTTCTCCATTCTTTCCTTCGCCTCGGCTTGCGCTTCCTCCTCAATCTTTTTCTTTTTCTAGACACGCAGCTTTTCTTGATGTATTTTAAGAAGCATGTCTTGGGTTAGCGGCAAAAGATACTTTTTCACCCTGCATCCACTAATCCAATTGGGCATTTCTTCTCCGTCTAATGTAGCAAGCTTGACGGCTCCACTTGGTGATAGATCTTTAATCACCAGAGGTCCCATCCCTCGCTTTTTAAGCTTCTTAGCATGCTGTTTCAGAGTGTAAACTAGGACATAGTCCCCAACTTTAAACTCTTTAGTCCGCACATGTTTATCAAAAAATTCCTTTTGTCGCCTTTTTTGAGCGTAGATGGAAGCTACTGCTTTTAGGCGAAGCTCATCTAGCTTTTCCAGGTCATCTATTCTATCAGAGAGCTCGTGCCCTATCCACTCTAGATCCTTAGCCACCCTTAAGGTTGAAATCAAGAATTCTATTGGCAAGATAGCATTTAGCCCAAAAACCATGTTATATGGGGTCGTTCCTATTGATGTTTTATATGCTACCCTATATGCCCATAATGTTGAATGCAACTTCTGGTCCCAGTCAGTTCTCGACTCAGATACAATCTTCGTAAGGACCGTGCATATGGTTTTGTTTGTTGCTTCAGCTTGTCCGTTTGCTTGTGGATGATACGGGGCTGATTTCCTATGGATTACCATGAATTCATCTAGAAGGATCTCTATCACTTCATTTATAAAATGTGTGCCTCGATCACTCACAATTTCTATTGGCAATCCATATCGTACAAAGACGTATTCATATAGAAATTGTGCCGTGGTCCTGGCATCTGCTTTTTGAGTTGCCTTTGCTTCGACCCACTTTGTTAGATAGTCTGTAGCCACAATGATGTATTGTGCATGAGTCTTATATGCAGGAGGTGAAATGGGTCCGACATAATCAATCCCCCATTTTGCAAAAGCTCTTGCCCCCATCATTGGTCTAAGCGGCATATCATCTCTTTTAAGTGGTACTTTGGTCCGCTGACAGTCATCACACCGTTTAACGTATTCCTCAGCGTCCATATGTAATGTTGGCCACCATATTCCTGCGGCTAAGACAAGTTTTGTTGTCTTATCACCTGAGAAATGGCCTCCACCTACTCCTCCATGAGTTTGCTCCAGGATTATCACATACTCAGACTCTGATGCGCAAATCCTAAGCTGGTTGTCTTTACCTCTCTTATAGAGTTGATCTCCTATTAAAGCGTAATCTCTAGCTTCTGTCTCTACAGATTTCTGACGAGCTTTTGACGTTCCTTCTGGGAAAGTTCTATTTGTGAGATATTCAACAATATACTGACTCCATTCTGGAGCGATCATTATCTGATATAATGTCAAATACTCGGCTGGCGGTTTTGATGAACATACAATACATACAGTGACATAGTCATGTACGCTTTCTTTCATTCCTGGCCAATAGACTCCCAATTGTAACAAATTCCTATATGTGTTCCTTCTTGAACAATGAAATGCACATTCCTGAAATGCACATTCCTGAACATGTGCTTCGCGCAGATATATACTATATTCCTCAAGATTGATGCATAGTCGTAAAACATGATCATTTCCCAATTGATACAACCTTCCTGCAACCAATTGAAGATTCTTGGATTGCTGAATAGCAATATGTTTCAGGTTGTATTCTCTTCTATCGAACTCTCCTCCATAGGTTAATAGGTTAACGACATTTTGAGACCACCTCGGTATCATTTCTATGTTGAACAAGTACGCGTCTGGCATGTCGTCATCTACTCCTATAGGGTCTTCTCCATTCGTCAATCGCGAAAGATGATCATCTCTAAGATGTGTTTTTCCTTTCTTTACTACTACCGTGAAGTCGAATTCCAGTAAGATAATGAACCATCTCACTATTCTCCCGGTATTGCATGGTTTATTCACTAGGTAGAGCAAGGCTTGGTGATCCGTAAAAAACACAAACTTGTTGGCTAGAAGATAATGCCGAAATTTCTTCACAGCATAGATCATTCCTAATCCTTCTCGCTCTGTTGTGGTGTAATTCTTCTCTGCATGGTTGAGCTGTCAACTGGCGTAACAGATAGGAAAATCCATGTTTCCTTCTTCTGGCTGAGCTAGAATGCATCCTATTGCATATGCCGAAGCATCTATGTGCACATGGAATATCTTCTCCCAATCTGGTGATTTCAAGTCTCGAGCAGTAATGAGTGCCTCTTTCAATTTCTTGAATGATTCCTCACACTCCTCTGTCCATTCAAAGTTCACTATTAGCCTGTAAAGTGGTTGGCCTATTATAGCGTACATGTAAATGAATCGTCTATAATATCCACAATGTCCCATAAAGCTCTGTACTTGTTTCGCATTGGTTGGTCTAGGCATATCCACTATAACTTTTATCTTTTCTAAATCCGTGGATATTCCGTTTTGTGAGACAATATGTCCCAGAATTCTGCCCTGTCGAACCATAAACACACATTTCTCAGGATTGAGACAAATGCGATATGTCCTACATTTCTCAAATACTTTTCTTAGGTGTTCTAGATGCTCATCTCTCAGTGGAGAATGTACACTTAAGTCATCCATGTAGATTTCTAGAAACAGCCTTAAGTATTCTTTGAAAGCATGCGTCATCAGCCTCTGGAAGGTTGCGGGAGCATTGGTTAGACCAAAAGGCATAACTCGATAAGCATAAATTCCCCACTCCGTTGCAAAAGCTGTTTTATGTTGATCTTCTGGTGCTATGGCTAGCTGGTTATATCCTGAAAAACCATCAAGAAAGGAGTATGATGTTTTCCCTGATACACGCTCTAGAACATGATCAGTTATCGGCAGGGGATAATTGTCCCTGATTGTTGCAGCATTCACTTTCTTTAAGTTGACACACACTCGGAGTTTTTCGTTCTTCTTAGGTACTACCACAATCGGAGATACCCAATCGGTGTGTTCAATCTCGTATATGAATTCAGCTTCCATTAGCTTATCTATCTCTTCCTTGATTCGCTTAGCAAAAGTATCATTATATGTGTATGGTCTCTGTCTGCTAGGCTTTGCGTCTTGTTTCAGTGGGATTGAGTGTTGGCATATCGATGGGTCAACTCCCTTTAAGTCCTTATAAGACCATGCAAACACATCCCTATACTCTCTGAGAAGACTCAAAAGTCTCTCTTCCTCGCCTGGAGACAAATCTGTGGCTATGTAGACCGGTCTAGGTGGCTCACCTGGAGCTGCTAAATCAACTTTTTTTGCATCCTCCGGTCCGTCATAAGATTCGTTCTCCTTCCTCTCTCGAATAGGTGGGGTTATATCACCTTCCTATCCTCTATTGTGAATTTCCTATAGTGAGAGGGAACATCCATGTTTTCCTTGATTTTGACGTTTTCGTCCTCTCCACTCTCAATTTCTATCGTCCAAACTTCCTTCAGAGTTTTCTTGAGCTCTCTGTACTTGTTTCTACGTTCTAACTTGGACTCCGTGTATTCTCTGTTGCGCTTGTTCTTTTCTGATTTTTCTGTTTCAGTTTTCGTTCCATTCTTTTGAACTTGATTTCTTGAGCCTCTTTTGTCTTTTCGTAAGCTCTTTTGATCACTGCCTCTCATTCTTCCAGAAATCTTATCCTTAACACAATCTTCAGCCTTTACTAGCATTAGGAATTGATTTTTTCCTCTTATTCTAGGCATCGGATTGGTTCTAACCCCCTTTTTTTTTTCTTTGCTCTATAGTGTTTCTGGCGTTGTTTAGTTTGGTTCGGAAAATCATAAAATCGGACATCCATTATAGTTTCTTCGTTTCCGCTTGAATTGTCCATTGACTCGTTGTCTGCTTCATTTCCCCACTCTGGAAGATTGGGAATGTCGTGAAACACCTCTTCTTCATCTTCCTTTTCCAGTGTATCGTTCTTTTCAGTTTCTTTTTCGAGTACAGTTCTCAACATGAATACGGAACCACGTCGTACCCGTCCTTGTCGCAAAATTTCGTTGTGGGACCATCCGGAATTGCACAAACATCTAGGGTTGCTAGAATGTGTGTCCATTCTAATGGTTCAAACGTGTCCTCTGGAAAGGGTTCTCCTACATAAGTTTCGTCTTCGATAGCCCTTTCTAAAACACATTCTTCTCGTTTCAGACTTCCACATTTCGAAGCTCCACACATCCATAACTCCTTGGGTTTACCTAACCAAGCGGGAAATTCGGATCCCGCCAAAGTAGCTGAATCAAACTCCTCTACTGGTGTTCGGTTCACATCTTTGTAGCTATGGTCTTTCAGGTTCACACGTGTAGTGGTTTCCATATTTCTCAAGTATATGTGATCGTAGCCCCAATCTTGGACCATTTTCAACTGTCTCATGAATGGTCTTCCCAATATGATATCATAGTTATTCTCCTTGGCAAAATCGACAATAGCAAAAGTATGTTCGTATTCAATGCCGCAAGAAGTCACTACAACTTTCTCTAATAACCCCATAGGTTTCTCCATGTGTCCATCTGCTAATTGGAGTTTCAACCTAGTCTTCCTTATTGCTGGTTTCCCCCATTTTTTCCAGATTTCTTTTGTAGCAATGGCTACCCCTGCTCCGCTGTCTAGTATTGCCATCGTCTTCACTCCTTGGAATTCAACTGGTAAGGTTGTATTCCCCTCTTCACCTTCGCAATACTCTCCGACCTTGTTTAAGGGTACAGGCTTAGCGTTCTTTTGTGGCTTGCTCAGCTCCTCTATGCTCTCTTGCAATCTCGATGTTGGATCTTTTATCCCGAATTTCTCCAAGCATTTTCCTACAGTGGTCCACATATGTGGTCTTAGCCTCAAAAGCTCAGCTAAAGTGATAGTGCATGTCACTGGTGTTGACAAAATCTCTATCAATCCTTGCGAGTCCATGACTTTTTCTGATGAGATTTTTCGTGAGGGAAGTGCTCTAATCTCGGATTTTGCTTCATACTCTCCTAAGTATGAAGGTAAGGTTTTCAGTGAATGAGGTTTGCTCTCCATTGTTCTAACAGAGCCCCCATCTCCCCAGTAAGATTGCAGATCCAAGTCCACTTGAGATCCTGCCTCAAATTCCACTATGGGAGGATTCCTGATGTCCTTTTCCCAATTTGTCTGATTAGCTTGGCAACTTAGCTCGTTTGCAAAGTTTGCCTCTCTCACTTGTTTCCAAAATTCATTGTAATCCTCATCTTTTCCGTAAATCCTCTGTATGACTGGATGAAAACTCTCTATCTCCTGATCGGTTGTGTTCAATACTATGCGGTCATCCTTTTGTGTATTTTCAGGCTTTTGTGCACTGGGAGTCTTTTCAGCTACCCGTGAAACGATAGTCTCTTGCTGAATTGGGTTTTCCTTTCCACAATTCATTGTTTCTTTTGGTGGTTCTAATAAGGCTTGTGCAGTCTCGATCATTCTCTGGCACATTTCAAGTCTCTGCTTTTCCAATTCCGCGTTTGGGTATGTCATCCACCTCTGTTCTTGTGTTTGGTTGTTCTTTAACCTAGCTTCGTAAGCTCTCATCAGTGCGTCCAATGGTTCGTGTACTTTGTCGACTAGCACTGATCCCCCTGAGCTTAAGCTCGTTGTTTCTTTGATACTCTTTTGTTTCGTTCTTTCCGGGCTCATCTCTCGTTTCCCGTTTTGACTCTCAAGTTTTTCTAATCTAGCTTTAGTTTGCTTTAGTTCCTCAGCTAGAATAGCGTCTTCACGTTCTTTTCTCAACTTCATGCGTGCTTTTCTAGCTTTCCATGTGTTTTTCTGACTCCGCGGTCCTTGACTAACCACTTCAGTCGCTAACTTTCCATTCTCAGGTTCTCTAGTGGTTTTCTTAGCTTGAGCTCTAGTAACAACTTGCGTTGGTATCAGAGTTTCATTTTCAGACCCACTGCTGGTAGGAATAGTTTCTAGCATATTCAATGTCGTCTTTTGCACTTTGTTTGGATTCTTTGAACAATCCTCAATGAAGTGAGTAACCCCACACTCAGTGCAATAAGCGTTAATTCTAATGATTTCCGTATGTGGACAAACATTCATCAGATGGTCACCTCCACACTTGTAACAGGGTCCTAGTGCCGGTCTTGGTCCCATTTGATTCGTCCTTTGTGGATAGGATGGTCTTTGTCCTGTTAACCCTCCATGAGCTATGAACATCAATGTTCTTGCGTCCAAATTGTATCTCTCTTCATCAGAAGCACTTGTAATTGTTGGTATTCCAACATTCCCAATCATGCCCCATGGTTCTGGTTGTTTGGGTTCTTCTGGTGGGTAATACATAGTTGGAGACATGTGTGCACCAGATTCTTCATAATAGGCTTGAACAGGCACTAAGGCTTGTTCTTCCTGATTCTCTAAGGTTGGTGCATATCTAATGCCCACTGGTCTTGCTCCTAGTAAAGGTGGTTGTTGTCCCAATACCGGTTGCGGTCTTTCTATCCCCATAGGTCCTGGTACACTTCCCGTTGGGTATCGAGGTACTGGATGTATCTGAGGTGGTGCTAATTGAGCAGGAGGTGCATACTGGCGCTCCCTTACATACCCTTTGTTGTAATAACACTCCTCTGTTGGATGATTTGTCCATTTTTGTTCAATAGCACACCATTTCAGTGTTTTTGGCAATGGTTTTTGGTATGGTGCCATCCTTTTTAGAGCATCTTCTATCATTTGCTCTACATTTGGCATGGTTGTTGTTTGAACATTCTTTCTAGTGGTAGTCTCGCTCGCTACGGAGGAGGAGCTACTAGATGCAAAATCTGTATCCGCTGACACCTCTCCATAAACCGTACAGTTATCCACTAAGTACAATGCCTCTCTCGTTACTTGCTCAAAACTTGTACAAGCTTTCAAGTGCAAGTCCTTCTTGAGAGTGTCGTTCCTCAGTCCCTCAATAAAGAGAACAGATAGTCTGTCATCTTGTGGTCGTTCACGTACTGGACATCTCTCAATGTATTGTTTGAAGCGAAGTGAAGCTTCCTTCACTTTTTCGTGTTCTCTCTGTTTAAAGCATATATTTGTGAGACCGTATTGTGCTTAATCCCTCGTTTTGAGAATTCCTCAGCAAACTCTCTTAGCAAATGGTCAATGTCATGGAATCCCCCTATGTTCATTGGTTGAAACCATGTCAATGCAGTACCTTCTAGAGTAAGACCAAATCCCTCGTATTGTGTATGGAAATCTGTTATTTGCTCAGCTCTTAAGACTTGCTTAAAGAGTGACACATGTGCATACGGATCTCCTGAACCACCATACTTCTTTGGCACACACTTGGCTACTTGAGATGGTCTCATACGTCTATGATCTGCTACCAATCTCATTGCTCCTGTGTCTCGGCTAAAGCTTTCTCTAGCATCATGGACTTCATGGGTTACCCTTGTCGGTTCCTCTGCCCTGAATCTACTACTGGGAGGTAAATGTGATGGTTCCACTTCAAACCTTGGACCTGGAGTGGTATAGGTGGGGATTGGAACTGCACTACCTCGATTCGTCTCCATTGACTCTCTGGAATGTAATGATCCCATTGGTCCGAGCTTCAAGTCCCAAGGTTGACTGAAAGAGTCAGCAACCTGAGTTCTTTGTCCTCCTGTTGTCATTGAGTTTTGCACTCCAGTTGTTGGTGCTGGTCTATGTGAGCTAGAAGTAACATAATACTGATGTAGTGGTCCCCCAAAGTATGTATATCCTTCTAATTCTTTTTTGCCCATTGTTGAGTATTGCCTGCCATACTTATCATAAGCGGCAATTTTCACTTCCGATCCCTCTGTGTAGGTAAAGACATAGAGTCTTTTTTTGTCTGTCAACTCTCCGGTGTAGGGTTCTTCACATCTATAATAGAGATCTTGCTCCCCATTATTATATTTGTATAGCCCCACATAGATATTATCAGTGTTGATCCTTGTAGTTTCATTCTCTCTTCTTAACCTCGCATTAGGGAAGTTCATTATTGGTGCTTTCTCCTCGAGTTCTTCATCTATTTTGGCTTTGGTGCCCATCAATCCCCACTTGTCCACAATGTTAGGGTTTAGGACTACCAAGTACATGGTACCCTCGTCATCTAGATATCTATCTCCACTATAGCTCACAGGCACTAAGTCCTTGAACTCACTAGGTCTCTCTTCTATCTTTACACAATAGCGGTCCATTCCATCTTTGTAGATCTTGGCACCTTGCTCATTGTCGTACTGATATTTTATGAACAATAGCTTCATGGTGGCGGAAGGGTTTGATGATCCTGCTGCCATATTTTCTCTGTTGTTCAAGTTCAAGTGTTCCAAGTTTTCGGTGAAAATCTCGTAAGATCTCTCCGAAGAAGTATCAGAGACACTTCCTTCAAAGATCGGCTCTAATGGTTGCACCCAACTTTGGTTTACACTTCCCTCGGTTGATATGACACTTGCTGGTTCCCCTTGTTTTGGTTGATTATTCCGGAGATTCCTGCCCGATCTCAAATTCATCAATTCCCCTGAAGGACTTTAACTTTTCCGTCTCGGCAATTTGTTTTCCTCAAGTTTTTGTGGTCAGAATTGATCCAAACTGATTGATACTTGGTCAATTGTTTAATCTTGTCCGTTGGACAACTTCTGTTTCATCAAGTGAGAATTTTGTCGCAGTTATGCTGAAACTTGAAATATAACCTCTAGACAGCTATTACAATGGATCTGTGTTAGCAAAGTATCAAAAGATGTCCAAAATTAGGTCAAAGACATCATACGCGTATGATGTCTTTTTCATCAATTTGGGTCCAAACTTGATATTTATGCTTCCAACAGTGCCTGTAACAATCTTGTCAGGTCAGATATCAAAAATAAGCAGCGGATGTGCCAAAAGACATTATACGCGTATGATGTCTTTTGTCCCAGATTTTGACTATTTTTTGTTTTAAGCCTTCTCCAATGTTTATAATTGAGTTTCAAGTGTTTTTGTCAGGTTTGAATGTAAAAACAAGATTTGAATCCAAAATTTCCTATTCTTTGAGTTTCTTGGACTCCGACTTGTCTTTTTGGGTTTCTTTGAGTGTTGATGCTCTTGTTTTAGGTTGATCTTAGGGTAAAACCCCCCTTCTAAACACTCTGGCAATGTCAAATTTTCAATTTTAGTCTCTGTTTAGGTCCTAAGACATCATACGCGTATGATGTCTAAAGTTGCAGATTTCCAGTTTTTCAACACAGAACTCTTCCAATAGCTCTTTTAAGTGCTCAGCAACAATCAGTTACACAGAAAATTTTTCTGAACTTTGTTTATTGCATATTTCACTACCAAAGCGACTTTTTCAGTGATCTAACATGCAATCAAACACATCGAGCAAATAGAACACCAATTGATAGCTCTAGATCAGGATCAAATCAGGCCCTACCTAAGCTACTTCTAATCATAAAATGGATTTTTTGCAATTGAAAATATAAAGAGCTTTACTACCACACAAGGAGTAGCAAATGCTTTTTATGTCAACAACCACTTAAACACCATCAAAAACAATCTAATCTAAGCTAAACTAAAAATACTGTCAACACGGAAGACCCAGGAATACCCCACTTCCTAGTATCTCTCGAGACCTTCAGAGTCCACCACTCCTAGATCTTTTCTAACTAAAGTATACAAAGTAGTTTATACAACTCACCTCGTAGGATTAGTCTAAGGTCACCTACTTAGGGCTCTCGTCCCCGGCAGCGGCGCCAAATGTTAAGGCGGTTACGCCGCTAGCGGAAGCTAAATAGCGAGAACTCAACCAACAACAGAATTTGTCAGACGAGGACGGAGCTTGACCCGCAGGCGCATGGAAACAACTAGGTGGGTGTCAAATCACCTACTCGACCTTCTAATGACAATCACTACTAAGGAAATCAAATCTAAGTTCTAAAATACGCAAGTGACTGAAATCCGTACTACGAACGAATGCTATACGAAACAGGATCTAGAATCATTGAATCGATCTCAAACTCAAGGGGAAGTCTATACACTAGGTAAGAACAACACCCTAAAGACTTGAACTGCAAAATCAACCTATAACCACTCCGTGCGGCAAACGCGTATGAAGACAGGCCGAAAAATACAGGTGACCGAAACTTGACCCCGATGGTACTAATGTGTAGCTCTACTCGTTGTGGTTCTATAGATATGTTGCATGCTCTATTCCGACACACGAGTTGGAAGAAAACTCACACCGAAGCTCGTAGGAACTTACCACACGTAGAAGCCGATAGCGCGCACTCTTGGTATCTGTGCGTAGCTCTCACCGTTGCTAACACAATGGCGGTGTCGCTTCTCCAATGGCGGCCCCGTAGCTTGCGTAGCAAGAAGATAAGACTCTCTCTCTCTCTCTCAGACACAGTCACGGCGCTCAAAAACTCACTTTGATTAATAATTGAATCTCTTTTAGGTTACAAAACTTTGGCTTATATACCTCAGCCTTGGAGGTGAGAACATCTCTAATTATTTACATCAACAGGTGAAATTACTTCGGGATTACAAGCTGGAAACTCAATTGAGTCCCGTTACTTAATGAATGGCTCAAATCAAAATTAATGTCGGAAAGACATTTATTACAATCAATGGTTACAAAATGATGGGTGTGAGCAAAAATGTGGGTGTGATCCTCTGCTGGCTCAACATATGCTCAGCTTGTCCATTTGCTTGTGGGTGATAGGGAGCTGATTTGTTATGGATGACCATAAACTCATTAAGCAAATACTCTATTACCTCATTGAGAAAATGCGTTCCCCCATCACTGACAATCTCTATTGGCAGTCCATATCTCATGAATACATACTCATATAAGAATGCAGCAGTGGTTCTGGCATCATTCTTTTGAGTCGCTTTAGCCTCGGCCCACTTGGTCAAATAGTTCGTAGCTACAATGGTATATTGAGCTTGGGTTCTATAAGCAGGTGGCTGTATCGGTCCAACAAAATCTATACCCCATTTTGCGAAGGCTCTAGCCCCCATCATTGGTCTTAAGGGCATGTTATCTACTCGTGTTGGCATTTTTGCTCGTTGACAAGCATCACACCTCCGAGCATACTCTTTAGCATCGGCAAAAAGTGTTGGCCACTATATACCTGCCATCAAGATTGCTCTTGCGGTGGTCACTAGAAAAGTGACCTCCAGCTAATCCAGCATGTGCTTGTTCTATAATCGGAATATACTCATTTTCATTTGCGCAAAGACGTAAATGTTGATCTTTACCTCTCCGCGATACAATTGGTTCCCAATAAGAGCATAGTCTCTTCCTTCAGCTTCGATTGCTCTTTGACAGCGTTTACTCATATCCTCAGGAAATGTTCGGCTCAATAAGTAAGTAACCAGAAAATTACTCCACTTAGAAACAGGTGACATTTGAAACAATGTTACATGAGGAATGGGTGGTTGTTTTTGACATTGAGGGAAATCTTTTACAAAAGATCTAACATCTCTCCTCATAGTCGGCCAAAATACTCCAAGTCTCAAGATTTGTTGCATAGTTCTGTCTTCCGCAAAGTGAAGTCCTACTATGGTAACATGTGCTTGACTTAGGTATTGATCCTTTTCTTCAGGGTTAATACATAAAAGAAATATCCCGTCTCGATTTCTTTTATATAGCCTTCCAGTAACCGATTGCTCGATTAAATCAATTGTGATAGGAAGTGGTGAATCCACTTGAGCTATTATCATTAATGACACAATTTTTTCCGACCATCTAGGTATCATTTCCACGGAGAACAAATAGGCATCTGGTAGATCATCGTCTACCCCTTTAGGTGATTCCCCTAAAACAATCCTTGACAAATGATCTGCTCGTTAATGTGTAGTGCCTTTTTTTACAACCATAGTGAAATCAAATTCAAGAAGAATGATGAACCATCTCACTATTTTGCATGTGCTGCATGGCTTGTTGACCAAATATAACAAAGCTTGGTGGTCCACAAAGAACACAAACTTGCTGGCTAGTAGGTAATGTCTATACTTTTTAACGGCATGGATCATTCCTAGTCCTTCCCTTTCAATGGTGGTGTAATTCCTTTCTGCCATGTTCAATTATCGGTCGGGGGCTGGCATAAGAAATAGGAAAGTCAATTTTCCCATCTCTTGGTTGGACTAGTATACAACCAATAGCAAAGTTTGAAGCATCTATATGTACGTGGAATACCTTATCCCAATCGGGTGCTTTCAATATTGGAGCTGAGGTGAGAGCTTGCTTAAGCTTCATGAAGGATTCTTCACATGCCTCGGTCCATTCAAAGTGCGTAATCAAGTTATACATGGGTTTTGCAATTATAGCGTACATGTAGATGAAGCGTCGGTAATATCCACAATGTCCCATGAAGGCTTGTACCCCCTTGACTGTTGTTGGTCTAGGCAATTCAGCAATGACATGAATCTTTTCAATATCGGTAGCTATGCCATTTTTAGACACTATATGTCCAAGAATTCTTCCTTGTCTCCCCATGAATGTGCACTTTTCAGGATTTAAGAAAATCCTGTAAAGTCTACATTTCTCAATTACCTTTTTGAGGTGTTCAAAATGATCAGCCCGGATTGACGAATGTATGCATAGATCATCCATGTATACTTCTATGAATTTTCGAACATACTCTTTGAAAGCATGGCTCATCAATCTTGAAAATGTGGCTGGAGCATTAGTTAACCCAAATGGTTCTCTCTCTCTCTCTCTCTCTCTCTCTCTCTCTCTCTCTCTCTCTCTCTCTCTCTCTCTCTCTCGTGTGTGAAAATTATCTCTCTCCATTAAGTAAAGCACTCTAGCTTCTACTTAGCTACACCTCTATTTCCTAACAAATGGTATCAGAGCAAGGTTTTCTCGTAGCTAAAATGTCTTAAGGAAAGGCATTAGGAGAAATATGAACCTTGCATGGGCCTTGTAAGGAATCCTAATTTTTAGGGATTAAGGCTAATGTTGTGTGGGGTTTAGGGGGAAAGGGCATTGAAGAAGGTAGTTTTGAGTAGGCTTTTCTAGCCTTTTTTTTAGACAAATGTAGGATGTGGACCTAAAGGGTTGCTTTCTCTCTCTAGCTTTTTTTAAAGTGAAGGAAGCATAGGGGTGTGTCCACATCAGCAAAAAGACAAAATTTGACTTTTTTTAAAAAAAATCATTTTTACTTGTTTCTAACTTAAAACTCCCTCCCAACATATATACATATCCAAAAATCATTTTTTGACCCATTTTTTAACCCACAAGCTTAGAAAGTCCATTTTTTCAAAACTCTTTTCCCCCAAATAGTAATAAACATTTTCTTCTCTCCTCCTCCTCCCTCCTCCCTCCTCTCTCTCTCTCTCTCTCTCCCTCTCCTCTCCCTCCCTGCCCCTATCTTCCTCCTCCTCCCCAATCTCTCCCTCCCCCCCCTCCCTCCTTCTCCCCTCCCATCTTCCTCAACCTCTCTACCCTTCCCCCTCTATCTTTTCATCATTTGCTTCCTCACGCAACAGCTTCCATGGTGCTCACGGAGATCACAAATGGTCTGCTTCCACCACCACGTACTCCGCACACCAAAAGCATACATATTCGCTTACCCACGGCATTTGCACCGAAGACCACTAGTGAAGGTGATCAAAGTTCATCACAGGAACGTCGCACCGCTTGTGAGACCAATGTTGACATTTGGGTGGATGGCCATTTGTACCCTTACGATCCTATAAGCCGCTTCCATCCACCGTTTAATAGCCTTTCCACATTTCTTCAATTTCTTGGGAGGGGAGAAGCAAGTTTGTTAGGCTATTGCAAGCGGTTGTGTATGGGTGCAGATGCTTCTTTGCATATGTGGATGCACGAATGTCAAGCTCTTCACCTCAAGACAACGGCATTACAAGCGAGTGTTTCCTCTTCAGAGAGGGTAGTTAAAACTCTTGAACAACAAATGCAAGAAAAGGATTCCCACATCCAGAAGCTTACCAACACCATCACATACTTGAAAGAAACACCCCTTGGTGCAAGGGAACGCAAACGCACGTATTCATCCATTGAAATTCTTGCACATTCGGGAAGAGCACGCAAACGATGAGTTACAGCCACAAGGTGATTTGGTCTTTACTTGCATGATGCATTCTTACTTCACACTATTTTCTAACATTTATGTTTATTTGTTGCTAGAAACTTCATCCAGGAGGCATGCGGTGGAACAAGCCAAGATGATCGAGTCAACCTTCTCACTAGTTGTCTCAATACCCAGGACGTGATTTCTATCTTACAATCACCTAGAGGTAAGCACATTAAGGATGCAGTCACCAAGGACCTTATGCATAAATTAAGAAATGTGGTTAGTGATGATGACGTTCAACAAGCTTGTGATGAGGCTGGAATCAGCACCAAAGCCTATCAGGCTATTTTCCAACTCCTAAAGGATGCCCTCAAAGAACATGGCATTGTGGAAAACCTATTTCCCGTTCATCACAAGGTCAAGCTCGCAAAGAAGGCCACAAACGAAGATGTGTTCTCCCGCATTGGGACATACCTACACATTGAGGACACAATACCAATTTCCCTTTATGCTTCGTGCGCAACAAAGACAAGGGGAAAAGGTAAGAAACAATCCATAAGACCTTCGGAGAAGAGCTTTCCTTACACAATGTGGAACAATATTTTCGTGGATCTTAGAAGGCTTCAAGAAGCCATGCTTAGATTTTACGAGTTACCTGAAAAAGGTGACACACTTTACTTTTTCTTTGGTATTATTCTTGTCATAGACTCTGAAGTTTAAGGTCTTAGCACTATTTATTTTGTAGTGCTTGGCACAAAATTCGCTTTTGTGCTGAAACTCGATGAGTGTCAAATAGTGAAAGGCCGAAGGTTAGAGAGGCTAAGTGTCACTCTAATGAACGAGGCCCTTCTGCAAACCCAGCGAAGGGATTCAGTCGAGCCATCTCCCACCCCATCTTTTAGTGTGCAATCAGAGAAAGACATTTGGTGGTTGGGTGCTATTGAGGTGCCCAAAGAGACCAATGGAGTACTTTCATGGATTTTTGAGAGAACTCCATGGATCACAGAAGTAATACACTCCCAAATTGCAGGTCAGAAGTTGGAGATTGAGGGTTTTGGTAGTTATGATGTGGAGTGGCACTTAGGTGGGGATTTGAAGACCATAAAGTGTTTGCTTGGCTGCAAAAAAGGGGCTTCTTCTCTCATGCCTTGTCCATTTTGCACTCGAGGGTACAAACCTAATGGAAAAAAATCACATAAGAGCACTGCAAAGGCCGGTTCCATGCTTCCATGGCAAGGGCATGGAGAACAAGGGTTAGATTGTCATGATGTCGGAGATGAAGATAGAGAATGGGAAGCGTCTATTCTGAGATGTCCCATGCTCAATGCCCCAGACCGTGATCAAAAGGACCAGTCTTGGAATCCAATCTTTCGATTTCCTCTATCAAATGTACATTTTTGTACATTACACGCATTCATGCGCATTTTTGATAGGCTATTGAAGCTCCACATTGACTATGCTTTCACAATGAAACCGTTGGAAAAGTCCCAGGAAGCGATCGAAAGAGTGGAGGTACTCTTGAATTCCATTGGCTATCACGGTGGAAATGTGTCTATCGTTGCTGCAAAGAACACAGGGGAGGCCCATGAAATTGCTCAAGGAAAGTTTCCCAAGGAAAGCCAAGTCGATATGATGCTCAAAACAGCTCCAACCAGTAGGCAGGTAACCTTTGGGAGCTTTGGAAGGAGTTATGCAAAGCTACTACCGACAATGATTCAAATGGCGAGCTTGCAAACAAGCGCAAGCAAGTTTGGGCACATTTTGATAAAATGGTCAAGCTTATGGGCCTTAACAGCACAACAGAAGAACAACGCCAATCATTTCAAGAAGCCTTGGCGGATTTTACCAAGGTCTTCACCCTTTCTTGGGGTGAAAATAACATCACACATTACATGGTAAGTCATTTTACATGGTGTATTCATTACAAGGGATTGTTTTTATTTAATAATGTGGATCGTTTACTCATGTGAACAGCATATCTTGTTTGCGCATGGTGCATTTTTTATGCACAAGTATGGATCACTTGAAATTTTTAGCACTCAAGGCATGGAGAAGTCCCGTTATCGAGCAAGGGGAGTGTACTTCAAAAATACTCGACATGGTGGTGGAATGGTGCAATCCAATTATTTGGAGGAGATGTTCAATTGGTTTTTTCGCACAACATTTGCTCGTAAGCTCACAATGGAGCGTGCGCGACAATCCAAGATTGCTATTGAAGTGCGGAAATGGAGTCGTCAAGAGCATAGCAACAAGTGGCAAATGTCGCAAGGTCCCACCAAGCATGCTGCATGGCGGCGATGCAGAGTGCGACAAGGATCAAAGTGGATACTGCGTGAGTCACTAAACATGAACGCAGGGTCCAACTCTTAGCGACATGTTTATTTAAAAAATAATACTTTTTAAAAAAAAATTAGTGTGAACAGGGCCCTTTTTAAATGGGCCCTTATAAATATTGCATGCTCTCATAAACCACTCATTTCTTAAGAACAGGTGAGCTCTTACCAACGAAATGGTGCGCACCAAATAAACCGCGAAAGAGCATCCGCCTGCCAACAAAAACACCCTCCAAGGATGTGAGAAGCCATCATGGCTTAAAGGCACAGGAAAACATCCACGAACGCCTGGCCATTCCAGGAACTCATCTGGTAGTGGGCATGGTGGTAGGGCACAAGAGTCATCAAGGACTGTTGAATCTCCACCTCCTCAAGATATAACACCTAGAAGGAGAATGAAGCAACGTGCCCAACGCTGGAGAGAAGAAGAGGGCCAGCAAACAACAGAGTCCGATAGGGAGCAGCCGTCGCGCTACCAATCACAAGCAGGACCATCCAGGACTCGGGTGGTCCATACAGACACTGAATTAGAGAGTGAGCCACCATGGCTGCGAGAAAAAATACCGCGCACATATCGGGTGGTCGTTGGGGGGAAGACATTGCCTGGAGGCCAGGGAGCTCTCCCCACACGACAAGATCGACAGCCAAGGGAAGCGGAAGAATCAGAAGAGGCTGCAGAACGAGCCCCTAAGCATGTAAACAGGCGCAAGTCTAAGTTTTTCAAGAATCCTAAACACCGCCCGCCAGCAAATGTGCAAGTGCCCCCAAGACAATCGCAGCGGCGCCGAAAAATAGCAAGCTAGGACATTTGCAGAAATCCGCCACTACCAGAAGACGATGGAGCTTTTGATTCGACGCGCCCCCTTTGCTCGCACTGTGAAGGAGGTGCTTCAAAGCTATGGAAATCAGTATAGAATGCAAGCAATAGCGCTAGAGGCTATTCAAGAAGCTGCAGAGACCCACATCATTTCGGTGTTGGAAGATACCAACCTATGCGCCATACATGCAAAGAGAGTGACAATACAGCCAAAAGATATGCATCTTACACGTCGATTGGGACGAGACTTCGAGCATTAGCCGAAGTTACCCCTCTTTTTGTATTGCACACCCTTATCTTTGTAATGATTTGACTTTCCAATGACAATATGATCAACAGTTGTGTCTACTGTGTCTATTATCTTTGTAATGAAATGACTTTGTAATTTCAAGTTCTGTATGTAATTTCAGTCAATTTCAGTTAATTTGTGCTTTTTAAGTACCCTTGGGGGTAGATAAGCCTATAAGGGGCACAAAAAAGCCTGGCCACAAGGGCGCGCAAATGGCCCATCCATCAGTTTTGGATGGGCCATTTGCGCGCCCTTGTGGCCAGGCTTTTTTTTGCCCCTTGTAGGCTTATCTACCCCCAAGGGTACTTAAAAAGCACAAATTTACTAAAACCTATTGGTTTTGCAACATTATTTTACATGGATCCTTGTGGACACCCTTTTTTTGCCATTTCAAGCTTTGAATTCCCTATAGGATATCAAAAAAAATAACATATTGTGAAACCAAGTGTCTATGCAACATTAATTTGGATTTTTCAAATGTCCAATGTAATTGGACTTTTTGGTGCAGGGATGTACTAGGTAGAGCTAAAGCAGGTGATAGTGTGCTAGAAACTTCATTTCATAATTGATTTCACCTTTTCTAGTGTCCTTGAGTGTGAACATATGCTGGAATTGCCATAGAAAGGGTGCATCTAAATTAATGATGCAAAACCAATTCATTTCAATAAATTTGTGCTTTGTAAGTATCCTAGGGGGTAGATAAGCCTACTAGGGGCAGACTGGCCACAAGGGCGCGCAAATGGCCCATCCAAAACTGATGGATGGGCCATTTGCGCGCCCTTGTGGCCAGGCTTTTGTTGGCCCTTGGTAGGCTTATCTACCCCCTAGGGAACATAAAATACCTAAATTTACTGAAATTGACAGAAATTACATACTGAAATTACTGAAATTGACTAAAATTACATATAGAACTTGAAATTACAAAGTCACTAATCAAAACGATTTTCATATCACTAATTGAAACAATTTTCAAGATTGACAAATCACATTCAAAAGAATTTGCAAGATAGAGAGACAATTTCAAATATTTTTTATTACTTCCAAAACGGTGATTTTACATCATGTGTCTGAGGAGTTCATAATTTTTTTGACCATTTCCTGGCGCCTATTTTGCGCGTAAGGCAACTCCCCAGTCAAGAGGGACTGCGCTATGGCCTTTGGGTCAGTTGAGCCAATGGAAGCATGTATCCCTATCTGGGCAAGCACTTTAGCACGAAAGCCAGTGCCAAATGCTGTGCATACAAGGGATCTACGCACTAGGAACACTTGATGCGCAGTTTGAGCAATTGTGCTCAAACACAAAAACTTGCTCAAAGCTTTTAACGACCAAGTCATAAAATGGGCTTGGGGAGTAAATTCATTATGGATAATGGCCACATCACCAGGGGGGAGTTGTCCTAGGTAATGCGCAAAGGAAGCTTGAGGTCCAAAGCCCGTCCGCTTGCCACCCGTCCTTGCAGCAAAATCATCAACCTCCACGACATCCTGTCATAAACCGATGAAGGTTGAGAAAAAAGACACTGAAGGATAAAATAGTAACATGAAATTTAGGATACATTTTACCTCCTGCTCCTTGTCGTCCTCCTCCCTGTTGCCCTTTTCATCCAAGTCAATGCTCCCATGCACCACAAATATGACCTTTGGATCATTAGATGGGAGGTTGCATAATGGCATAGGCATCCTAGCAACCTCAACCTTGGCTTGCGTGGCTTGGAATTCTTCATCAGCCACGTGCAACTGCTCTGCTGTCAGGACCTCCGCACATACAACTGCAATAGTGTCAGCAACAGAGTCCCCATCTGGCAAGAGCTTGCTTTCTAGGGCATCTGGCGTATTGTCTAAGGGACATTTGGTGTTGTTGCATAGCACGCTCAAGCATTCATCCATGCGTAGGCCAAATGCTTTCTCCAAATCATTCAGGAACACATACTCCTCCCCATCCACTAACACTGAGGAGAAGCGGCTGATTTCTACCTCTGGGATAGCCACATCCATCAGTGGTAGTGGCACTGGAGTGTCACTAGGGCCAGCCGCAACTATGGATTTCTCAACCACTTCCTCAAGACCCCTAGGGTACTCGAGCCGGTGTGCCTTTCCTTCCGCTGCAGGGTTCATGTGGATAACCTGCTGCTCCTTGGTGTCCTTGATAAAGGACCCAACCTGAAGGTGTGGTAACCGAAGCTCCTCCAAATCAGGTTCCTCGCTCACCAAGAAGATAAATGTTGCGAGCCGAGAAAGGTACTCCACCCCCAACTTGCGCTTCTTGAGCGTTGACACCCCTGGGGCTTGCTCGTCCAAGTAATGGCCTGCATCGGTTGCAATTTCTTGGAATCGTTGCAACCGCTTGGAGAATGGGCAATCACCTTTGTGTATATAGCGCAAAAGATCGCAAGGCACCCAAATCCCTACATGTGGGGGGATAGATACAGAATATTTTATGATGTGCTCCTCCATGAACGCAAAAATCTCGGCAAATGCATCCATGTGAAGAGCAACTGTGGCATCAAGGTCAGGGAGACGAGTAAAAAAGGTGTGGAGGTCCAACTTCCCTTTGTATTTGGTGTCCTCGAGGAAGAGGATGAAGCGTGACAAAGGGGTGGATGTGGCTGCAGATGCAGAGGCTGTGGAAGCATCCATGTATAGCCTGGGGTGTAGATAAAGAGTGGAGGAGCTCAAGAGTTGCAAAAGTGAAAATAGTGAATGAGTTAGGTGGCCCCCCTTTTATAATGGACCCTTTTTTTAAGACATTAAAAAAAAGGCACTTTCACCAAAAAATGATTTCTCATCCCAATGCAAAAAATTATATTCAAAGGCATGATCTGCCGAAGCAAATCATGTTGATTACAGCGGGGATCAGTTTGAAAATTGCAAGAGTTACAAAGTTATAAGATCGACAACATAGTTCTATCCATCCCCCAGTCCTCCTCGACCTTCAATTTGTCTTCCATTCTCTTCCCAATCTGCGGACATTCATTACAATAAGCATCCAATGATCAACAAACCATGATGTATTGAAAATGTGGTGAAAGGATTCTCACCTTGTGACCTTGTAAATGAAATTGTGCTTGTTGAGGGGACTCAAAACCCATAATAACCAAATGTTCTCGAACATTACTGAGAGTCCAATGCTTGTTCACTTGGACTGCCTCCAAAGCATCGTTGGGCATCTTCACTGCAATGTCAAAGCTTGCAATAGCGCCGTCTACACTCTGTAAGGGAGTCCACACTCCAAGCTTGCACATCCAACGATCATAGTGAAATCGTATGTACAACGAGGTGCGGGATTTCAAATAGCGCATTCCAATACCTGAAGCTCCAACCTTCAACGGTACCGGTCCCCGTTGTGCATGCCCTCTACAAAACCCCAGTTCTCTTCTAAAAGCCTTCCTAATTCCTCGTAATGTGCATCTTTACATACAAGCATTGTGGTAGTCTCCACAAATCCAAACTCTTTAAAAATGTGCATAAAACAATGAATAGGCAAACACCAACTCAAGCCCACAGACCTAGAAGCTTTAGAGTATTTCAAAGAGTTTTGGACATCCATTATCATCTTTTGCTTGAAAGATGCTACCGACCACAAATCTGGCACCAGCCACTCCATACTTAATAAGGAAGTTACTTTGATGGGTTCAAGCGTTCCAAACGCTTGTGTAGAAGTAGGGACAATATAGGAGTGAGAATAGAAGAAAATCCTTCTTTGAACCAGTTTGGTTGGGCAAAGATGTGGGAACATTATTGCTCCAATATCCGCATGTATAGCATTGAATGTGCCGGAGAGACTATGTAGTGGCTGCTCCTCCACCAACGTGGATGGAAATATGACTATAAATGCATGACAAATCTTAAGTATGAATCCATAATAACATTACACTGTGATTTCACACCTAGCTTTGTATTCTCAAAACATGTACTTACAATGTGTTGGAAATCGAGGTGGTTGTTGCAAATGCATGGTTGACATTGAGAAAACATGTTGCACAATGGCTACGGTCCCCTTGTCTTTGCGGTTCTTGAAGCCAAGGAGCTTTCCTTTCCAATGAAGATCCAAGTTTGCACGATTCCGCACACGATGAGGGCCAATAGTAGATGGTTGCATGTATACCCAAGCACCTTTGGTGAACTCTTGCGGCACCCACTCATCATCTACACCTCTAGTGTTGTGGCATGCAAGTGCTGTGACCTCATCCTTTGGCCGCCTTTGCGAAGTAGAGTTGGCCATGGTTGAACAAAGAAAACTAGGAGGAGGAGAAGGACCTTGCTTGTTGCTACAATGTACAGAGGATAAAGTGATATGAGAAGGTGGATAACCCTTGTGGCAATGGGAGGAGAAGGTGGATAACCCTTGCTTGGTGTGGCAATGGGAGGAGAAGGTGGATAACCTTTGCTTGGTGTGGCAATGGAAGGTGGTAGGGGAGGAGAGAGGAGCTTCCTTGCTGCAACAATGGAGATGGTGTA
Source organism: Adiantum capillus-veneris (assembly GCF_014529385.1). NCBI lineage: Eukaryota > Viridiplantae > Streptophyta > Polypodiopsida > Polypodiales > Pteridaceae > Adiantum > Adiantum capillus-veneris. The sequence continues at coordinate 92,161,091 of NC_140943.1, read as the reverse complement.
GAGAGAGAGAGTGTTGGAGTAGAGGATGAGTGTGATGGTTGCAAGCAAGGAGGGGTTGGAAAAGGGGTTCTAGAGAGAGAAAATCACTTTTTACCTAAGAACTACTTTTGGGGGAGCTCTAGATAGCAAAAAGAGATTTTTCAAAAGTTCTTTAAAAAAAATTGAATTTTAGGGTTTTTGGGTGCACGTTTTGACTTTTTGAGGTCAAAAAATGTTTTTTTGACCATAAAATAGTTTTAGGGGGGTTTTAAGAAGATGAAATTTGAGTTTTGAAAATTTTGAAAATTTTCAAATTTTTGGGATTTTTTCAGAACCGGATCAAAAAGGAGGGAAGTTGGAGGTTCCATATGGCCCACCCACTCCCCCCCCCCCCCCCCCCCCTTCCCTCTACCCCCACCCCCCCACCCCACCCCACCTTCTCACTAGGTAAGAGCCCATTTAAGAAGTGTAAGACTACTTTGTCCCCCTACATTTTTGAGGGCATAGAGTGTGTCCAGCACCCTCTTCTCATTGGCTGGCCTCTAATTAACCTTAATCCCAAAGGGCCCCTAGAGGGTTCATATTTTTCCTAATGGATTCCTTGAATCGAGTGGAAGTAATGGTGGAGGAAGGCAAGCTCAAGATCAAAAATCTCAACGGCAAAAACTACCAAAACTGGAAGATACAAATTGAAAACTACCTCTACCAAAAGGGTCTTTAATTGCCACTAGACAGTTCTGCAAAGAAACCCGCGACAATGGCGGATAAGCTTGTTGATTGTCACATGAAACAAGGGAGTTCAATGTTTGATCACTTGATCGAGTTCAATGCAATTTTTAGTCAATTGATTGCACAAAAGGTTCCTCTTAAATGATAGTCTAAAAGTTATGTTTATGTTAACCACTTTGCCAAATAGTTAAGAAAAATCCGTGGCAGTTAGTAGCAGTCTTACAGTGAATAAACTCACCATGGAGAAGGTTTCTAGTTCTTTGTTGATTGAAGAGATGAATAGGAAGAACAATGACAATGGGAAAGGTTCTACTGCTCTTAATACTTGTGGTAGATTGTAGTCAAGAAAGGAATCTGTAGAAAGAGGAAACTCAAGAATCCAATCTCGTTCTCATCATGACACAAAGTGTTACAATTGCAATAAGCATGATCATATACAAAAGGATACAAAGAAAGTGACTATAAAAGAAGTGAGCGCTTAGATTTTATACATAGTGGCATTTGTGATCCTATGCCTAGTGTCTCATTAAGGGGTGCTTCTTATTTTTCCACATTCATGGATGACTATTCTCATTGCAAAGATTAGGTTTATCCTCTTCAATACAAGGATCAAGTACTTGATGCATTCAAAAAGTTTGCCTCATTAATTGAGAACCATAGTGGAAAGAAGGTCAAGTGATTGTGCACTGACAATGGTGGGTAGTATGTTTCAAAGCATTTTCAAGACTTTTGTGATTCAAAGGGAAGCAAATGCGAGTTGATTGCTCCGTACAATCCTCCACAAAATGGTGTTGCAAAGAGGATGAATAGAATAATACTAGACAAAGTCAGATCTATGTTGTTGAATGCCAATCTACTTGAAGGTTTTTGGGCAGAAGCAATTGCTACATCAATTTATCTCAATAATAATTCCCCTAATCGTGTGCTAGATGAGCAAGTTCTAGAGATGCTTTGGTCTAAAAAGGTTCATCCTTATGAACACATTTAAATTTTTGGTTGTGAAGCATTTTGTCATATTCCTAAGACTAAGCATAACAAACTTGACTCCAAGTTAAGGAAATGTATATTCTTGGGTTATGGCAAGTGTGGTGAGATGGGCTATGATCTTTGGATCCCAAAGCCAAAAATATTGTTCGAAGTAATGATGTGTACTTCAATGAGTAGAAGATGCATAAGAAACCTATATCTACTATTGAGATTCGATGTGTGGTGATTCAAGAGAATGGGATAGTGCATAATAGAGTACATAATGTACCTGGACTCCAACCACGACATGTGCAAAACCCTCCTTTGTTATAAGAAAGAGTGGAACAACCTAATGTGCTTGAATTAAGGAGATCTACTCAAGTTTCTCATCCTCCTGAACATTGTGTACCATCTCTTGACTATGTGATGTTGACAGATTATGGTGAGCATACATGCTATGAGGAAGCTATGTGTGTAGATGATAAGCTTAAGTGGAAATTAGCTATGGAATTATTTCAACAAAAATGACACTTGGGACTTGGTACCCATAATAGAGGGCATGAACGTTCTTCCTTGCAAATGGGTCTAAAAAATGAAGATCACTTGTATTAATGATAAGCCAAAGTACAAGGCTAAGTTGGTTGCCAAGGGTTTTAAGCAGCAAAAGGGTGTTGATTTTGATGAAATATTTTCACCACTTGTAAAGATGACCACTCTTTGCTTAGTGCTTGCATTGGTAGCCATTGAGGATATGGAACTTGTTCAAATGGATATCAAAACGGCATTCTTACATGGGGATCTTCGTGAAGACATTTAAATGCAACAACCACAAGGCAAGGAAAACATGGTCTACAAACTTAGAAAGGCTCTCTATGGGACAAAACAAGGATCCCATCAATGGTATCATAAGTTTGATGCTTGTATGAGGTCTCAAGGTTCCAGAAGGAGTGACAAAGATCATTGCCTCTACACTAGAAAGGCTATAGATGGTAGTCTTTTGATATTGATCTTGTATGTAGACGACATGCTTATCATTGGAAAAAGTACTAGCGAGATAGATGCTTTCAAATCAAAGTTGCACAAGAATATGAAGGATTTAAGAGAAGCCAATCATTTTCCTGTATGAGGATTTTCAGAGATAGGAGTAAGAAAATGCATTACTTATCTCAAACTAAGTACAATTCCAAGGTACTTTAATGTTTTAATATGAAGAGGAGGAAGGTATCCAATAGCCCGTTACCTCCATATGTAAAACTTAGCCAAATTTATTGTCCTAAATCAGAGGAGAAAAAGGCTGAATTGGCCAGTGTTCCTTATTCATCTATTGTTGGTAGCTTGATGTATGCCATGATTGCTACATGTCCAGACATTGCATTTCCAGTAGGAGTAGTTAGCAGATACATGCCTATTCCTGGTAAGAAGCATTGGGAGGCAGTGAAAGGAGTGACAAGATATTTGAGCAGTACAAAGGACAAATGCTTATGCTTTGGAAACAAGAAAGTGTGTGTAAAAGGATACATAAATGTTGTTTATGCAGGGCATGTGGACAATAGAAGGTCCACTAGTGGCTATGTTTCATAATTGTTGGGGGTGCAATATCATGGCGATCTCGTTTGCAAGATTGCATTGCTCAATCAACTGTTGGAAATAGGGTTGCAGCAAAATGCACACAGCTTGGAGAAGACAAACGAAGCTAAAGGCACACACAGAGAATGTATTACTTAGTGCGCAATGGAAAGATAAGATAGCACTAAAGTGATTGGCGTATGTACAATGCACTGGGGAAAAAACCTTCTAGTGAGGGAAAAATTCATCGGCGGTCCTATGCGTGTTCACACACATCACTACCACATGTATATGGTAACAAAACCCCCCTATGAGCGATGTCCTGAACAAGAGTTTCACATAGAGTATAGGGAAGTTCCATGCCCTAAAGATATGATCAGTCCACAAAGGGGAGTAAGCCCAAAGCTTTGCAAAAAGCATCGAACTTCTCACAAGAGACCATGCGTTTGTGAAACGATCTGCAAGGTTGTATTGTGTTGGCACATAAGCTAGCTGATCTCTCCTGCTAAGAGTCTCTCCCTGACATAGTGGTAATGCACTTGAATGTGCTTTGTGCAAGAATGAAAAATTGGGTTTCTGCCAATGCACTCTGACTGTCAGCCTAGATAGTGTTGGCAGTGTCCTATCCCCAACACCCAAATCAGTCCCGTAAGGCTTATGAGCCATACACACCCAATCGTAGTTGTGAAGACTACCCTTTACTCGGCCTCGCAACTGGAAGTGACCACACTAGGTTGCTTCTTGTTCAACCATGATATGCATGAATTGACAAGCATGAAACAAAAACCACTCGTGGACACTCGCGTGTCAAAACAACCAGCCCAATCTGAGTTCAAAAAAGCATGTAAATTTGGCGGCAATGATTCCCCCTTGGGATAAGACAAGCCAAGATGTAAAGTTCCACTCAAGTAGCAAAAAATCCTCTTGACAACCTACTAATTCTTAGACCCTAGGCTATGCATGAATCGGCTGACCTGTGAGATTGCAAACTGAATATCTGGCCTCGTGTTGCATACATAAATAAGGCAACCAATAGCAGTTTGGTAAAGAGTGACATTGATAGGATCACCAACATCATGAAGACTCAATTTCAAACCTGTTTCCATGGGAGTGGCAATAGGTTTGCAGTCCTCAAGTCCAAACTTACATAGAAATGTCTCTATGTAACTTGTCTGACACAAGGAAATACCGCCATCACACTGCTTAAACTATATACCCAAGTAATGATGCAATAGCCCCAAATCTTTCATCTTGAAATAGCATTCAAATCAATCTTAAATTCAGCAATATGTCTCTCATTTGGTCTAGTGATCAGTAAATCATCCAGATAGAGAACCACAATGAGAAGTACATCACCCTCACTCTTTACATACAATGTGCTTTCTATTGGACTGTTACAAAAGCCTCATTTGACCAAATGAGTGTCACCCTTCTCATACGAAGCATAAGGAGATTGCTTCAACGCATAAAAAGCTTTCATACATTTGCACACTTTATCTTCCTGCCCTTTAATGACAAAACCGTGAGGCTGCGTTACATAAACTTCCTCAAATATGTCACCATTCAAGAAAGCAGTAACAATGTCTGACTGATGTACATCCCAACCAAAATGAGATTCCAATGCACATAGAAAACAATCATATGATAAGTGAGAGCAAAAGTCTCTTCATAATCTATGCCTTTTTTATGTGCATAACCCTTTGCAACAAGTTGAGCCTTATAGCAATCGATCTCATCATCCGGTCTTGCATTTCAACTTGTAAACCCACTTTGTACCAATGGCCTTTGTGCCAGGAGGCAAATCACATAAATTCCATGTGTCATTTTCTATAAGTGCATCATATTCTGATTGCATGGAAGCCATCCAATTTTCTGAATTCTGTGCTTCATCATCAAAAGATAGAGGTTCATCAACATCACATAATCTAGACACAAACAAATCATAGCAATCTGATGCATAAGATGCATGGAAAGAACCTGAATGAGTACAATTAGACAAAGATGCATCCAATTTACTGTCACACAAAGTATGCACTAGCCATATTGGCATACCTCTAGCCTGCTGCTCATTCTCAACCCTTTCCTCATCAAGTACATCATGTACATCCTCATCGATAATAGGTTGATATGTACCTCCATAGGCTGTTCATTTGCCTCATTGTAATTTACACTCGAACTTCCACCACTGAAAAGAGGCAACAAAGTGTCAAAAATGTCTTATGAGCTTACATTATTGTCTCTAGTACATGACAATAAGGGCTGAACAGAATCTTCCACATACACAACATCCCCTGATACCAAGATACGCTTTGTTTGCAAATGATACAACATGTAACCTTTTCTTTCAGCAGTATAACCAACAAAAATACGTTTGACAGCCTTATCATCCAATTTTTTGCGCTGCGTTTGTGGCACCAAAGCATATGCCAAACAATCAAAAACATGCATGTGCTCAATAGAAATATTTCTTACATGCCATGCTTCATATGGAGTCATAGATTGCAAATATTTTGTAGGACACGTGTTAAGTACATAAGTGGCACATATGATGGTCTCAAGCCAAGACGAATGCGAAAAAGCTTGATTTTTTACCATATATCTTGCCATTTTTGTAAGTGACCTGTTTTTCCTCTCAGAAACACCATTTTGTTGACGTGTATATGGCACTCTACATTGGTGTTTTATCCCATGACTAGCCAGAAATGCATTAAATTCATGACACATAAACTCCCCCCCTCAATCTAAACAGAGGGTGTCCATAGTACATTTCTAGACATTTTCAGCCATAGCTAGAAATTTTTTGAAGCACATAACACTTTCGACTTCTCTTTAAGCGGATACACCCATGCATGCATGTAGTAATCATCAATGGAATTCACGAAGTAAAGCTCATTGCCCAAGGACGGGTTTTCATGGGCCCATAAACATCACTACGCACAAGCTGCAACCTACATGTGGTCCTAATTGAACCATCCTTTGGAAACTTCAAATGTTGCATCTTACCCAAAATACAGCCTTCACAAACATGTCTGATACCCATTGATAGGTCCTTCAAGAGGCGGCAAAGAAGCAACTATATCAAATTTTTGCAAACGTAGAAAATTGGTAAAATTCAGATGCCCAAAATGTGCATGCCAAAGTTTTACATATGAAACATCCTTTGAATCCACAAGTGCATTTGCAACGTTTTGCCCACACTTGTCATACAAAGTGAGCTTATACAGCCCATGACATAAATTTCCAGATGCAATGATTTCATCATCGAAACTTAGATCATGTACTTTGCATCTGTCATCCACAAATTTGACTACAAGACCATGTCTAGCAAGTGTAGATATAGACAAAAGATTCTTCTAAATCCTAGGTACATATAATGCATCAACATGTATGAAAGAATTTCCATTTATAGTAGTAAGCACAATCTTTCCAACTCCCTTAACTAGATAAGTGGCATTGTTTGCAAGTGGTTGTATTCCCATGAGGACATCCTTGAGAGAGGTAAACAAGTCACGATGAGACGTAATGTGCTTTGTAGCACCACTATCAAAGTACCACACATGAGCATCTGCAGCAATTGGCATACATGCATCATGGACAGAAGGATCAAAAGTGCACTCTGGACTAAAATCCCATTCTACATCAATATCAGCATCACAATCTACTAATTTCACAAAAGACCCAACAATAAATTCATTTGTAGTAGAACTAGCCTCTTTTGCCTTCAACTTAAAACATTGCTTGATCAAGTGATCATTAGCTTTACAGTAATGTCAACGCATCTTCTTCTTTCCCTTTTCAAGAGAATTTTCCAGACGAAGTGTTTCTTGCAAAAACATTAGGAATAGGTGCCTTTTCGCTTGCAGAAGAACCATGAGAAGCGGCTACATTACTGTTACCACCCTTTTTTGAGCATCAATAAAGGCATGTTCAAATGCACGTTGTTTAGCCCTATTTTTTTTGGAAAGTGACTCTTGCAATAGCAACATGCATAATGCATCAAACTTGACAACTTCTTCCTTGGGTCATAAGTCTCCAAGTACTAGCAAAAGTGTGGTAAGAATCTGGCAAAGTATCGAGAACAGTCTACACAAGGAAACTGTCTCAAAAATGACTTCGCTATAGAAATAAGTTGCTCATTTATATCCTTGACACCAACAAGGAAATTGTCCATCTCATCTTCCTCATGCATAATCTTTGAATCTAGCTCTTTACGCAACAATGCAATTTTAGCCTCATTCTAACTTGCATAAAGACCAGCCAGAATATCCCAAGTCTGTTTTGCAAATTTTGTTGAATGAATGTGAGGAGTAATAGTGCCCTTCATAGACAATGCAATCAATGCATGAGCCTATGCATCTCTTACATCCCAACGAGCTTGCTCAATAGTAGGCAAAATAGTTCTAACATCAGCAATCCTCCCAACAAAACTTGCAGCATCCTCAGCATCGCCTGTATCCACAGAACCACGATGTACATCAATGCCCTGCACAATGTTCCAAACGTCCTCTGACACAAGGACATGTTTCATCATTTAAGCCCACATAGGATAATTGTCTCCATCCAATCTTTCATCAATAGCAAACATCTTGAACACATATGTGTTGTTGTTAGTCATGGAGAATGCATGCACCTAATGTGAAAACTACCCAAAAAGAGGAGAAACAAAGTAGAAACAACACGTGCTATATAGCACAAACCATAGAAGATTGTCAGGAACCTGTTATGCAAAAATTTTGCACAAAATGAAAAAATAGTTTGTGCAATACTACCTATAGTGGAAACAGAGACCGAAATATGCTCACCAAAACTCATTGAAATATGAGAAAGTGAGCATGCATGTGCTAGCGATGTTGACGACTAATCCCGGGAGGATGTAACCTGCTCTGATACCAATTGTTGGAAATAGGGTTGCAAGGAAACACACACAGATTGGAGAAGATGAAGGAAGCTCAACGCACACAATGGAGAGTACACTACTTAGTGTGCAATGGAAAGATAATATAGCCCTACAATGATGGGCGTATATACAATGCACGGGGGTAAAAACCTCCTAGTGAGGGGAAAAATGCCCAGGCAGTCCTAAGTGTGTTCACACACATCACTACCACATGTATATGGTAATATCAACCACTGAGGCAAAATATGTGGCTGCCTCTGAAGCTTGCAAAGAAGATATTTGGCTTGCTTGTCTAGTGGGAGATTTGGGAGTTAATGATGAGATTCTAATATTGCATTGTGATAGTAAAATATTTAACTAGAATGAAATCTTGTGTCTCATGTGAAGACAAAGCATAATGAGATCAAGTATCATTTCATTTGAAAGATGCTTGAGGCAAGTGCATCTAGCTTGTCAAGGTGCACACACATGACAACCTTGTTGACCCTCTTATAGGGTTTACCTCTTGAGCATTTTGCATATTGTCTAGTGGGATGTTTGGGTGTTAATGTTGTGATTCCAATGTTGCATTGTGACAGTAAAAGTGATATTTAACTAGAATGAAATCTTGTGTTTTATGTGAAGACAAAGCACATTGAGATCAAGTATAATTTCATTCGAGAGATGCTCAAGGACAAGTGCATCTAGCTTGCCAAGGTGCCCACACATGACAACCCTGTTGACCCTCTCATAGGGTTTACCTCTTGAGCATTTTTCATATTGTCGTGACTTGATGGGCATTGGGTAGAGCCATCATACTATGTAAGATTTGAAGAAGTGGAGACATTATTTGTATGGAACTTAGTGTTGAATTGTGTTTGACCATGAGAGCATCAAATGCTTCACCAATCAATTAGATTTGAAGGGCTGCAAGGCCAAGTAAGTTGAGATTCTTCAAGATTTTTATGCTTGGATGCATTATAAAAAAGGTTGATAAAATGTTGTAGCAAATGATCTCGGTAGAATGCTAGAAATTACTCTTTTGTTCACAAAGATATAGTAGGTTTTTACCATCCTTGAAAGGAAAATGTAAGCATGATGAGGCATACTCCAAGGTGTGAACATTTCCAATCCTTGAGAAAAAAATGAACCAATCCATGAGACAAAACATCTGTAATCCAAGAGACAAATAAAACACCTCCACTTCAACAATGCACATAGTACTGAGACCAATCTAATCCAAGATATAGCATACATGACTCCACTACATCTAGAGAGGAAAAGAAAAAATATAAGAAAACATCACTATCATACTCACAATAAACATGGTTATTGTTCCATACTTTTGAGCCTTCTTGTGTAGTTTATTTCAAAATAACTTTCTCACAACTATGCATGCCACTAGCCTCTCTAGTTGATGAATTTCTCCCCCTTTGACCTAGTTTCTTGGTCCTTCTTTTACAAATGGGATTTTATTTACAAATATTTAATAATTTCTTGAGCTTTTAACTCCACTAGGTTTGAATGAGTGGGTGTCCATTGTGCGTACATTATGGCTATATCAATTTTGAGGTCTTGATGGCTTGAGTGCAGATAATCATAATTGTGTTCTTTCACTTTGATGACCGATGTCCAAATGGCCATTTAAAGTAACAAAAATGTTTATATTTAAAAAACTCCAAAAGAAAATATTGACTTCTATTGATTCATTTGCTGAAGAGAGTATGTGTTGCAAACTTTTCCTTTTGACTCTAAATGCACTCTTAATAGAAAATGGTTTACCCTTCCCAAAAAAAAGATTTTAAAAAATGAATGTCTAGCTCTAAAAGGGTTGAAGATATTGCTAAGATGCTCACATTATGAACAAAATTTACTATGCCACGTTTTAATTATAGAAGGTGTGCTTGTTGGCTACTTCAAATGATATGGAGGATGCCGAGCAAGAGCACACTATTGAAGAGCACTGAATTTTATTTCTCAATGCCAACTTAGCTTGCATGGGCATGAAAATGATACTGCCGAGTCTGCAATTGGATCACTCCAAAAAAAAGATAGAGTTGATTGCCAAAAGCTAGTTGAGCCTGATCACACCAACATGGGCAGTCTAAGATGCTAGTTGTGACGTGCTATGTGGTACTACAGAGATGATGAGGCCTTATAGGTGTGCATACAAAATTATTGCAATAGTTTGTCTGAGAGAAGGACTATCAAAACAAGCCTGGGTCTATTTTGTCGAACTTGCATGTTGTTGCATTTGCATATGTTTGAGCTTTGATAGTGCCAAAGATGAAAAAACTCAATGAGTTTTCATTATTGCCGATTGTACTTGTTACCATATACATGTGGTAGTGATGTATGTGAGCACACTTAGGACCGTCGCTGGGCATTTTTTCCCTCACTAGGAGGTTTTTCCCTCGTGCACTATATATACGCCCATCACTCTAGGGCTATCTTATCTTTCCATTGCACATTAAGTAAAACTCTCTCTGTTGTGTGCCTTGAACTTCCTTCATCTTCTCCAAGCTATGTGTGTTTTCTTGCAACCCTAATTCCAACAATTGTCCTCCCGAGCTATCGCCAGCAGCTCCAACACACTCCGGCTCACTTTCTCCGATTGTTGTGAGCTTTGGCAAGCGTCTGTAGGTCGATAAATATTTGGGAGATCTCGTGGATCTTGGTCTACTCAGATTTTTTATTTAAGCTCATGTTAGCCTCCGTTTTCACTACAGGCAGTATTGCGTAGGCTATTTTGTCATTTTGTGCAAAACTTCTGCAGTGCCATTTTTTGCATAACAAGTCCCTTACAGTCTTCTATGGTTTGTGCTATATAGCACGTGTTGTTCCCACTTTGTTTCTCCTCTTTTTGGGCAGTTTTCACATCAAATACAACATTTTCCATGGCTGACAACAACACAATTGTGCTACTAAGGATATATTGGATGGAGACAATTACCCTATGTGGGCTTATATGATGCAACATGTCCTTGTGTCAAAGGGTGTTTGGAATATTGTGCAGGGCATTGATGTACATCCTAGTTTTGAGGATGTAGGCGATGTTGAGGATGTTGTAGGTTTTGGTGGCAAGATTGTTGTTGCAAGAGCAGTTTTGCCTACAGTTGAGCAAGCTCGTTGGGATGAAAAAGATGTGCAGATTCATGCATTGATCTCATTGTCTGTGAAGCGCAACATGTCCTTGTGTCAAAGGGTGTCTAGAATATTGTGCAGGACATTGATGTATGTCCTAGTTCTGAGGATGTAGGCGATGTTGAGGATGTTGAGGGATTTGGTGGCAGGATTGCTACTGCAAGAGTAGTTTTGCCTACGGTTGAGCAAGCTCGTTGGGATGAAAAAGATGCACAGGTTCATGCATTGATCGCATTGTATGTGAAGCGCAGCATGTCCTTGTGTCAAAGGGTGTCTGGAATATTGTGATCGGCATTGATGTAGGTCCTAGTTCTAAAGATGTAGGCGATGTTGAGGATGTTGCAGGTGTTCGTGGCAAGATTTTTGCTACAAGAGCAGTTTTGCCTACGGTTGAGCAAGCTCGTTGGGATGAAAAAGATGCAAGGTTCATGCATTGATCACATTGTCTGTGAAGCGCACTATTAATCCTCACATTCATTAAGCAAAATCTGCAAACAAGCTTGGGATATTTTGGTTGGTCTTTATGCAAGTCGCAATGAGGCTAAAATTGCAGTGCTGCGTAAAGAGCTGGAGTTGAAGAATATGCATGAGGAAGATAATATGGACACTTCCCTCACTAGTGTCAAGGATATCAAATGAGAAACTTAGTTTTGCAGGCGAAGTCATTTCTGAGACAGTTCCCTTGCGTAGATTATTCTTGATGATTTGCTAGATTCTTAAACTTTTTCTAGTACTTGGAGACTTACGGCCCAAGGAAATCCAAAAGTTTCATGTTTGATGCATTATGCACATTGCTGTTGCAAGAGTCACTTTCCAAAAAAAAAACAGGACTAGACAACATGCACTTGAACATGCATTTATTACTACTCAAAGAAAAGGTGGTAACAACAATGTAGACACTTCTCATGGTTCTTATATGAGTGGTAAATCACCTGTTCCTAATGCTTCTACTGGCAAAAAAAAAATTGGGAATTCTGGTGAAAAGGGAAAAAAGAAGATGCATTTCCATTATTGTAAAGCTAATGATCACTTGATCAAGGAGTGTCCTAAGTTGAAGGCAAAAGAGGCTAAGAAGAAAGAGGCTCGTTCCACTTTGCTGGTTCCACTACAAATGCACCTATTGTTGAGTCTTTTTTGAAAGGAGACTGTGATGCTGATGTTCATACAGAATGGGATTTTAGTGCAAAGTGCACTTATGATCCTTATGTCCATGATGCATGCATGTCAATTGCTGCAAATTCACATGTGTGGTATTTTGATAGTGGTGCTACAAAGAACATTACCTCACATCATGATTTGTTTACCTCTCTTAAGTGTGTCCCTCATGGGAATTCAGTCAATTGTGCCAACAATACCTCTAATTCGGTTCAGGGAGTTGGAAAGATTGTGCTTACTGCTGCAAATGGCAGTTCTTTCACACTTGTTGATGCATTGTATGTGAAAACGCAAAGCAGAAGGTACCGGTAGGTATGTTGTTAGGAAATATGATGTAGCTAAGTAGATAATTGAGTAGATTACTTAATGGAGAGAGATAATTTACACACACAAGAGATTATAGAGTAGAGAGAGAGAGAGAGAGTACACACGATATATGTGGTTCACCCAATTGGGCTACGTCCATGGGAAAGCAACCACTCAATGGCTTTAGTACTTCAAAACAAGAAGTAGGTTACAAAGGGATTATACCCTTTTGGAGCTCCCGCCTTGCTTCACTCTCACCACCTCACACCCACTTTGTTGCATCAACTTCACACTATGAAATGTGTGTAGAAATGGCCTCTTTTTATAGGCCAAAAGGGCTGCCCTCTCTCATGAGAGGCAGCCATGTGTAGATAAGTCCAAATCGGACCCTCCAATCCGCCCATGTGTGGCCGCCCTTGAGAAGACAAGTCCGCTTTTGAATTCGGCCACCGGCCACTGACTACCGACCACCAGCCAACCGACCGGTCGTTTTCCGACCACTTTCCGGCTGCCGTCCGACCAAAATATTCCAGCGAAAAGGAATATTCCGGGCATTAAAATTTTGCTTTCCGGCGAGTGATTTTATTTTCCAGTGAGTTATTTTTCTTCATGCACGATGGCTTCTCCTCATAATGGGGGCCTTACAAATGTGTGTTTTTAACACAGAAAATTACAAGGGGTAAATCAATCTCCATACTTAACAATCTCCCACTTGGAGACTGATCTCCAAACCAAACCTGTGAGTACTGATTTCCATCCTAGCTTCTTATCCTTGAATGCCGATTGAAGATAAGCAAAAGCTCAACTTCTCTTTGTTGACCACCTTTGTAAACATGTCTGCAGGATTTTCACTTGTATGCACCTTTCCTAGCTTTAGCTGTCCCTCTTCCAAAAGAGTGCGTATGAAGTGATATCTCACCTCAATGTGCTGCTGAGTTCTTCGCAAGATGGATAGCACTTTGGCTATCACTATACAAGACACAATTGTCTTATTTGAATCCAAGCTCTTATAAGAATCTGTGAAGCACAAAATTTCTTTGCTTACCTCCGTTATTGCTACATACTCTGCTTCCGTGGTAGAAAGTGAGACCACTTTCTGCACCTTTGAAGCCCAGCTAACTATTGTGCCTCCAACCGTGAAGACATAGCCAGTAGTGCTCCTTCGAGTATCTTTGTCACCTGCCATATCTGCATCAGCATACCCTTCTAGAAAAATATCAGTTCCTCCAAAATACAAAGCATTTGTTTTTGTCCCTTTTAGATACCTAAGTATCCACTTCACAGCTTGCCAGTGCTCTTTACCTGAATTGTCCATGAACCTACTTACAACTCCCACTACATGTGCAATGTCTGGCCTTGTCCATACCATAGCATACATAAGAGAACCTATCGCTGTAGCATATGGAACTTTAGACATATAGGCTATCTCCTCTTGTGTCTTTGGACACATATCCTTGGTTATTTTAAAGTGACCAACCAAAGGTGTAGAAACCGTTTTTGCATTTTTCATTGCAAACCTTTCTAGTACCTTCTTGATGTAATCCTCTTGAGATAGCTTTATTGTCTTCTTCGTCCTTTCCCTTGATATTTTCATACCAAGTATCCTCTTTGCAGCACCTAAATCTTTCATTGAAAAAGATTTAGACAGCCCCTCTTTTAGGTCTTTGATGTCCTACATGTTAGCACTTGCAATCAGCATGTCATCAACATACAACATTAGAATGATGAACTTCCCATCTCCCAAATTCTTCGTGTAGACGCAATGATCTGAGTTGCATCTTCTGAATCCATGATCTAACATCCATAGATTGAACTTCAAGTACCATTGTCTTGATGCTTGCTCTAAACCATACAAGATTTTCTTTAATCTGCAAACCATTTTCTCCTTACCTTTTACTTCATACCCCTTTGGTTGAAGCATGTAAATTTCCTCCTCTAAGTCACCGTGAGGGAATGCATATTTACATCCATTTGCTCAAGATTTAGATCATGAGTAGCCACAAGGCTTAAGACAAGCCTAATTGAGTTCATTTTTACAACAGGAGAAAATATTTCATTGAAGTCAATACCTTTCTTTTGAGAAAACCCTTTTACCACAAGCCTAGACTTGTACCTTTACAACAGGAGAAAATATTTCATTGAAGTCAATACCTTTCTTTTGAGAAAACCCTTTTACCACAAGCCTAGACTTGTACCTTTTCTTCCCACCTTCTTCTTCCTTCAGCTTGTACACCCATTTTTTCTGAAGTGCCCGCTTACCTTTAGGCAACTCAACCAACTCCCATGTTTGGTTGCGATGTAGTGAGTCCATCTCCACTTGCATGCTCTTCCTCCATTCTTCTTTGGATTCGTGTTGCATAGCTTCTTCGTATGATTCCGGCTCTCCAGAATCTGAGATCAAGAGATGGTTGGAGGAAGGAACAAACCTTTCTGGAGGTCTACTTGCTCTTATGGATATTTGGGGAATAAGTTGAGGCTCCTCATTTGATTGACGGTGTTGCACATTGTCACCATTTGCAGTCCTTGAGTCTTCACCATCCTCAAGCTCCATGTACTCATCACCTGTTTCTTTTGTTTGTTTTCTTTCCAAGTAATCTTTGTACATAATTTGTTCGTTAAAAATTACATCCCTACTCCTTAATATTTTACCATCTTCAGGATTCCATAGGCGATACCCAAAGTCACCTTCTCCATAGCCAATGAAGAAACACTTGTTGGACTTTGCATCTAGCTTTGATCTTAGGCTTCTATCTATGTGCATGAAAGCCTCGCATCGGTTTACCTGTCCATGCCTCTTCTGGAACTCCCCCATCCAATGATGTTGAGGGTGACCAGTTGATTAAGTACACAGACATACTTACAGCTTCCGCCCAAAGCTCAAGCAGTAGGCCTGCATGTAGATGCATGCTTCATGCTCACTCCATGATTTTCATGTTCATCTTTTCCGAAATCCCATTTTGTTGAGGTGTCCTTGGGGTTGTCCTTTGCCTCCCAATGCCATTGCTAGCACAATAGCTTTCAAAAGCTTGGCTGCAATATTCGCCTCCATTGTCGGATCTAAATAGCCACTGGTAGATTTCCTAGTATTCATGTCACCTGCCATGTCTGCATCACAATATCCCTGCAACTTCAAGTCACTTTTTCCATAACAAATACACTTTGATTGTGTACCTTTCAAATATCTCAGAATGCATTTGACAGCTTCCCAATGCACTTTGCCAGGATTCGACATGTATCGACTAACAACTCCCAGTGCATAAGCAATGTCGGGACGAGTGGCAACCATAGCATACATAAGAGAACCACAAGCTGATGTATATGGGATTCCCTTCATTGCTTTCAATGCCACCTCATTCTTTGGGCAATCTGCTTTGCTAAGCTTGGTACTCTAAGAGGCTTAGCATCAGCCATATTAAACATGTCAAGTACTATTGCTATGTACCATTCTTGAGATAAAAACACCAATTTCAGCTTTCTATCTCTTTTAATACGCATGCCCAAAATATGCTCTGCATCACCCAAATCCTTCATAGTAAATGTTGAATTTAGCTTACGTTTCAGAGCATCAAGACTAGTCTTATGTTTCCCGGCAAGCAGCATTTCATCAACATAGAGAACAAGTATGATGGGACTACCATCTTCATCCCTTTTCGTATACAAACAATGATCTGCATGGCTGCGTTTAAAGCCTTGAGACAACATAAAAGTGTCAAACTTCTTATACCACTGTCATGATGATTGTCTCAAACCATACAGAGCCCTTTTCAGTTTGCATACAAGTTCCTCATGTGTAGGAACTACAAAACCTTCAGGCTGTTTCATGTATATGTCCTCTTCAATGTCACCATACAAAAACGTTGTCTTTATATCCATTTGATTCAATTCCAAATCAAGCACCGCAACGAGAGCAAAAAGGACACGTAAAGTTGTAAGCTTTACAACATGAGAAAAGATTTCTTGAAAATCAATTCCTTCTTTCTGTGCATATCCTTTTGCAACTAATCTTGCCTTGTACTTGGGTTTTTCATCCACTATCTTAATTTTTAATACCCATTTGTTAGGAAGAGCCTTTCTCCCTTTAGGCAATGCCACAAGATCCCAAGTATCATTTGCATACAAGGATTTCATTTCCTCTTGCACCGCAAGCTCCCGCTTACTGCTTGACTCTCATGATTTGGCCTCTTTATATGTAAGAGGTTCACCCTCATCTGTCAACATTACTTGATCCAAAGAGGGGTTAAATCTCTACGGTAAACGAGTTGACCTGCGTACCCAATGATCTACATTCTCAAGCAACGGTTCTACATCATAAGGTAACTCATTTTCAGCTCTATCATGCTGCTGAAAATAATTTGCAACCAATTCAGGTGGCTGTCCATCCTCATTAGGAGCATCAAAATCATGTCCTACCTCTTTTGGCTCAAGGTTAACCAGCTGATTATCAATTTCAACTTGCGGTAATGCATCATGAGGCTCTTTTTCAACATCAATGGGTGGCACGGAAGACTGAAATCTGACTTTTTTCTTGTTAGCATCAAATTTTGTAGCATTCTTAAGCAATTTTGCCTCATTGAACACTACATCTTGGCTACGTATTACCTTTCTAAAGTGTGGTAACCACACTCTATAGCCCATTTCACCTTCTTTCCCATAACCTAGGAAGACTCCTTTAATGGACTTCATATCAAGCGTTGTTCTCAAGTCATTGCGTACATGAACAAAAGCTTCGCAAGTCATTGCGTACATGAACAAAATCTTCCCAACCAAATACTCTCAAATGATCATAAGAGGCAGGTTTTCCAGACCAAACCTCCTCTGGAATGTCATTTTTCAGAGTACTATTAGGAGAGCGATTGCAAATATGAATTGCAGTTTTCAATGCCTCCCCCCAAAACTCTTGGGAAAGATTAGCGGTGGACAACATGCAACGCACTCTCTCGCAAAAAGTACGATTATACCTCTCAGCACACCATTAGAAGACGGATTATAAGGGGTTGTCAACTCCCTTTTAATCCCATTTTCATCACAAAAATGCTTAAATTTAGCAGATACATACTCTCCTCCATTATCAGATCTGAGACATTTAATCTTAGTACTCTTTTGCGTAGTGACAAAAGCATGAAACTTCTTAAAAGCATTAAAAGTTTCACTCTTACTTTTCAACAAATGCACCCATCCTTTCCTAGTACAGTCATCAATGAATGTAACAAAATACAATGCACCACCAAAAGACTTAACAGGCATAGTGCATACATCGGAGTGAATAAGATCAAGAGGATTAGCTTTGCGAGAGACACCAAAGTAATAAGAAGATTTCTTTTGCTTTCCATAAAGACAATCATTACAAAAATCCAAGTTTTTGCCTTTTACATCAACTCTCTTCAGAGAGGAAAGCACATCAATACCCTTTTGGCTCATATGGCCAAGTCTCTTATGCCACAATTCCATGTGTGAAGCAACTTTAGCAACAGCAAGAAACTTGCCAGGCAAAGCTTTGCATCAAAGATAGTGCAAAGTATCTCTTTTAGACCCTTTTGCAACAAGCATAGATCCCTTAAGCAACTTCCATGAACCCCCAGCAAAGATGGTAGTATAACCATGTGCATCTAACTGGCCAACAAATAGCAAACTTTTCTTAATGCCTGGTACAAAGCTAACATCATTCAACACAAGCCCTTGACCATTTTTAAGAGACAAACGCATAGTAACCATTCCCTCAATATTGCAAGCAAAATTATCACCAAGGTACACCTTGCCATAATTGCCTGCAGTATATGTAGCAAAACACTCCAAAGATTGAGTCACATGGAATGAAGCACCAAAATCCACTATCCATGACTGGTATAGGCCATCATTAGCATTGAGCAATGCATCAATGACATCTTTCTTCAAGATAAGCATGTCTTCTGCATTAGCTATCACCAAATCTGAGGGGCATGAAGCCGCAACCAAGATTTCCTCAAGGTCTGACAACTCCTCAATGACCACACTAGAGGATACATTTTCATTCTCAGCATCCCTGGAGGAATCACCTGCTGATTTTTCCCCTTTCTTCTCATCTTTCTTCTTCTTATCTTGCGTTTCCTTCTTCCTTTCCTGCTCTTTCTTGAAATACCTGCAATCGGGTTTCTTGTGACCCTTTTCGCCACATTGATAACAAGTGACATCCTTATCCTTTGTCTTGCTCTTACTTTCTATTTTGAGTCCTGTTGCCCGCATCACGATTTTGATTTCTACCTCTTGCATTGTAGGCAGAACTGCCACTTTCCCCACTAGACTTTCGTCTAATCTCTTCATTGAGAATAGACACTCCCACACCGTCATACGTGAGGGTGGGACTGTTGCTCAAGGAGACAACCAAGGTTTCCCAAGTATCTGGCAATGTCATAAGCAAGAAAACAGCTTTCAGCTTATCATTGAATTGCTGAAGCCCACTGTCCTACAACTGACTCAACACACCTGTAAAATCACTCAAATGCTCAGAAGCTGACTTCGAGTCATCAAGCTACATATTCACCAACTTTCGCATCAAATGCACCTGGTTCATAGGCGTGGTGTTTTCATAATTGGACTTTAGCTTTTGCCATATTGCATAAGCAGAGTCCAAACGCTTTATGTCCGTCAAAATGTCATCATTGATAGTCATTTTGATGTAGGCCATAGCCTTCTTATTCAACCTAGCCCACTCTTTGTCAGACAAACCTAGCGGCTTATTCTCTTCCAATGCATCTTCACAATCCTTTAAGAAAAGGATACCTTGCATGCGTTCTTGCCAGAGGTCGAAGCCTTGACCATCGAACCGTTTAATTTTCATCACACTTTTAGTGTCAGATGCGGAAGAGGAAGAAGCCATTTTAATTCAACCACAAGTGTGTATACAAGAGAGATGCAATAGGCTAAAAATTGTAGCAAATAGGAGCAACCACAAGACTTTCATACGATAGACCACAATTTCTTTACAAGAAATTGTTCAAATCTGAATTTTCAGCTGAAAAGTGCAATTTCAATCACCTGTACTCAGATTTTCACTCAATTTGCCGCGACAAACATCGATACATGTGATCCCACAACTTTGGTACAATTGCGTATTGTTGTTTTGACTTGTTATAACCTGTAAATCACTTGTTTTGACCTAAAAACAGCCTGTTTTGGGTTGTTTTGGCAGTTTTGGTGACCTTTTCGACTCCGGAAGCAAGGGGCTTCGCGATGGAAGCAAAATTCATCGCGAGAGAGAAATTTTAACTTGAGACTGCATAGGGCTGTTTTGAAACCCTAGGGCTCTGATACCAGTTGAAAGCGCGAAGCAGAAGGTATCGGTAGGTGCACGTTGCGATGTAGTGCAAGATTGGGGCAAGAAGCAGGAGGCGGAGTTCAGTAGAGAGGAAGCGCTAGGGATAGAAGCAGGGAGAGAGAGAGAGAGAGAGAGAGAGAGAGAGAGAGAGAGAGAGAGAGAGAGAGAGAGAGAGAGAGAGAGAGAGAGAGCTCATGTTTTTGGGAAAAACTCAATAAGTGAGTTTGGGTTTTCCCACTTTTATTATAAGTGATTTTAAAAAAATGTGTCCAGGTTCAATATGAACCTGGAAAAAGTATAAAAATGTACAAAAAGGGGTTACCTAGGCCTTTAACCCAACAGTATGTACCTAAGATCAAGAAATATCTTTTTTCTGTATTTGCACTTACTAGACTTGGTCTTGTAGTCAAATTTGTGGATGACAGATGTACAATACATGATCTCAGTTTTTGTGATGAAATTTGTTGCATCTGGTAATTTATGCAGTGGGCTGTATAAGCTCACTTTGTACGACAAGTGTGGGCAAAAAATTTTGCAAATGTTGTTGTGGATTCAAAAGCTATTTGCCTTATGGTTGATTTGGGTGTTGGACAGGACACTACCAACACTATCTACACTAATAGTCAGAGCGCATTGGCAATTGCGAGTGTTAAGTATGGAGCCATATTTACCCCTTGTAATTTTTTGTTTAAAAAATGCACATTTGTAAGGCCCCCATTATGAGGAAAATCCATCGTGCATGAAGAAAAATCACTCAACGGAAACCAGAATTTTTCGTCAAAATATTCCTTTTTGTCGTAATATTATGGCCAGACGGCAGCCGGAAAGTGGTCGGAAAATGGCCGATCGGTTGGCCGATGGTCCAAAGTTAATGACCGGTGGACGGTGGCCAAATTCAATGGCCAGTGGCCGATTTCAAGATGGACTTGTCTTCTCAAGGGGGGGCACACATGGACGCATTGGAGGGTCCAACTCGGACTTGTCAACACAAGGGTGTCTACACACGGTTCCCTCTCTCATGAGAGGGCAGCCCTTTTGGCCTATAAAAGGAGGCCTCTTCTACACACAAAAACAGATTGTGAAGAATTGTGGTGCATTGTGAAGTTGATGTGAGGTGGTGAGAGTGAAGCAAGGTGGGAGCTCCAAAAGGGTATAATCCCTTTGTAATCTACTTCTTGTTTTGAAGTACTAAAGCCATTGAGTGGCTCCTTTCCCATGGACATAGCCCACATTGGATGAACCACATATATCGTGCTCTCTCTCTCTCTCTCTCTCTCTCTCTCTCTCTCTACTCTATAATCTCTTATGTGTGAAAATTGTCTCTCTCCATTAAGTAAACTACTCAATTATCTACTTAGCTACATTATATTTCCTAACAGCGAGGAACCCAAATTTTCATGCTCGCGAAAAGCACATTGAGGTGCATTACCACTATGTCAGGGATAGGCTCTCAGCAGGTTAGATCAACTTGGCTTATGTGCCAACACAAGACAACCTTGCAGATCTTTTCACAAAGGCATTGTCTCGTGAGAAGTTTGAAGCTCTCCGCAAAGCTTTGGGCTTACTCCCCTTTGTGGATTGATCATGTCCTTAGGGAATGGCACTTTTCTATACTCTATGTGCCAGCTCTCGTTCACCACATCACTCCCAGGGGAGATTTGTTACCATATAGATGTGGTAGCGATGTGTGTGAAGACACTTAGGACCGTCGGGGCATTTTTTCCCTCACTAGGAGGTTTTTTCACTCGTGCACTGTATATACTCCCATCAATCTAGGGCTATCTCATCTTTCCATTCCACACTAAGTAAAACTCTCTCTATTGTGTGCCTTGAGCTTCCTTCATCTTCTCCAAGCTGTGTGTTTTTTCCTGCAACCCTAATTCCAACAGTATTTTGTTCTAGATTGCCAAAAAAACGACCAATTTTGAGCAATGGTTGTGTTCACCTTTAGGCTACCTAGATTATGAGTCGCCCAAGTGTGTGTTGGTCTTGCTTGATGCTAGTTAATTAACCAACCATTCATACCAATTTCTTTTATGATTTTTTTTAAAATAAAGCTTTATTATCTCTAAGCTTGTGAATATTGAAGCTGCTAATTTGAAAGCACAATTAGCAAAGGTAACGACTTGGAATTGAGTGCACAATTGAAGCAAGATATGACTAAAAAAGAAGAATCTCTCAAGCAATGTGAAGGGACGTGTGTACAAGAAATTGAACTATTAGTCTCCCCAGTCTTGGAAAAATAAAAATCCTTTCAAAACATCAAAAAGGAATAACTGAAGGGTAAGTATAGGAAATGAAAAGACCCATGGAAGTGGGAGGTCAAAATACTTTTTGTGTTTATATAAAGAGGATGGTCGAGTGCACATTACTACATTTGTGTTTTTCTTTAGCATTTTCTTCTCTTTGCAGTGTCCTTCCACTATGCAAGCAATGTTTTTTTTCTTGGAAACCCATTAGGCATACCATTTGAATATGGATGCAAACTTACAAACTAATTAATTGCAATTGGCTTTGCAAACACTAATGAGTGGAATTAGACAATGCTCAAGTAATGAGCTCATTAAGGATTACACACACAACAATGAAAAAATAATGAAAATGCTCAATTAAGGAGCTTATTAGAGAGTATTATGCGCAATAGTCCAACACTAATTGAGGCCAAACTAACTAGGAGGAAATGGCTCAAGAGATTGCCTCAAGAACATGTCCACACTAGCTTATTGGACCCTTATTAGATGTTGGGAAGATCCAATGGAGAGAAAAGTGATTGCTGCTAATAAAATAAGAGGAATTAACCCCTCCAAGCTCTGATACCACTTGTAGGGTTATGGTGGATTAGTAACAATAGCATCCATGATATGCATGTATAAGGAACAAGAGAGATACAATGTAAACTTTAAAATCTAAATGATTTTGATTATGCATTAAAATGGAGCAATCCTCTTATATAGGCATTCATAGAGGGTGACATCATGGATACATCATGTGGTAAAACCTCGCCATAAACATTAACATTGGACATGGAAAGTAAAAGCATGCTATCACATGGTATATCACATGATTTATGCCACATAGGCATCCTAGTAGATTAGAGAAGGTACACACCCTCCGGTACCTTGTTCCTTATAGCTATAGGTAGAGTCCTCTGTTTGTTTGTTGATTGGCACATAGGCTCCTTGCATCGGGTGAAGGCTATGACAACTCTTACAAGGAAAATACTTTTTATAAGCCTGCATGATTTTTTCACATTGACCATTTTCTTCAAGGGTCACGACTTGTCCATGTGGACCTCATTTCAACATTTTCAAAACCTATGCTAGGCTAATCGAGTAAAAAAAAAACTTATAACCTACGCACATGAAGAACTTTGGACTTGTGAAATCAACAGTTTTTATGTAAATGCTCATTAGCTACCACGGTTTGGGCACGTGACCGAAGTTAAATGTGAAGACACTTAGGACCATCGGGGCATTTTTTCCCTCACTAGGAGGTCTTTTTACTCGTGCACTGTATACACGTCCATCACTCTAAGGCTATCTTATCTTTCCATTGCATGCTAAGTAAAACTCTCTTTGTTGTGTGCCTTGAGCTTCCTTCATCTTCTCCAAGTTGTGTGTGTTTTCTTGCAACCCTAATTCCAACAGTACTCTGTTCTAAATTTTGAGCAGTGGTTGTGTTCACCTTTAGGCTATCTAGGTTATGAGTCGCCCAAGTCTGTGTCGGTCTTGCTTGATGCTAGTTAATTAACCAATCATTCATACAAATTCCTTTTATGTTTTTTTAAAATAATAAAGCTTTGCTATCTCTAAGCTTGTGAATATTGAAGCTGCTAGTTTTGAAAGCACAATTAGTGAAGGTAACGTTTGGGAACTGAGTGCACAATTGAAGCAAGATATGACTAAAAAAGAAGAATCTCTCAAGCAATGTGAAGGGACGTGCCTACAAATATTGACGCAAGAAATTGAACTATTAGTCTCCCCAATCTTGGCAAAATAAAAAGTCTTTCAAAACATCAAAAAGGAATAAGTGGAAGGGTGAGTGTAGGAAATGAAAAGACCCATGGAAGTGGGAGGACAAAATACTTTTTGTGTTTATATAAAGAGAGACTAGTATGTGACCCGTGCATTGCTTCGGCCAAGAAATTCATGGCAATTGGAGATCTCTCTCTCTCTCTCTCTCTCTCTCTCTCTCTCTCTCACACACACACACAAAGTCATATATAGGTAGGGGTGTGTGTGTGTGTATGTTCTTCTGCTCGTCTACGTGTGAGGAGAATGGAACTATAGTCCTTGGAATCACTCGAGCAAGATAGCAATGCGTAGTTATGCCTTTTGTCTCTTTCTCATATTAGATCTTGAGATCAAGATTCATCGAGTAGATCTCTACTATCTTTTTTTCCACCTTTTCCCTCTTTCTCAATTCTTTTGAGTTGAGGGCTTGTTGGATAGAGCTCTCTCTCTCTCTCTCTCTCTCTCTCTCTCTCTCTCTCTCTCTCTCTCTCGTAATGAGCACATGGAGTATTTTTAGTCAAACAATTGCGAGCGACTCATCCTTCACATGACTTCTAATAAATCCAAACTTCTCATATCTCCTTGCTTATCAACCAACAACAATGTACCAGATTTCTACCAGCTTACTTTTGTTGCGCCATGATATCAAAACCTTAGCTTGCCAGTAGACATGCTTTTCATGACCTCTATTGGTTGAAGCAAGACAGGTTTTGGTTGGTGTCACGCTCTGAGGTCACTTTTGAAGGGCTACCAAGTTACCAAGGGAACTCTCTCTCTCTCTCTCTCTCTCTCTCTCTCTCTCTCTCTCTCACACACACACACACACACACACACACACACACACACTCTGTCGAGTCATGACTGGAGATGCTCACACCTAATCCATTAGCTCTTTCCTCTCTCTATCAGCCCCAACACTCAGTGGCTTGAGCAAACCCATGTACACCCATTGCCTTCAGCACCCATTTGTTACTACCAAGCACTCCCCACTAGCAAGTAGTATATGTCCCTTGTTCAACTCTTCTTCACAACCAAGTTACTATTGCTAAATGTTGCAGCACCACCGCTTGGCCTTTCATACTTATACGTGATCACCAGTAGCTACCCTAGTCAAGTTCTTTGTTCTGGTCGTGGTGGCCCACCTCATTCTTTCACTTTCTTTGTCTAGTTGCTAGTGGCAGAGTGCTCTCTCTCTCTCTCTCTCTCTCTCTCTCTCTCTCTCTCTATGTGTGTGTGTGTGTGTGTGTGTGTGTATGTTTATCTTTTGGCACACACGTCGATGATCACACACACACACACACACACACACAAAGTGCACACGCGTATGCGGACACAGACATGCAAGTTGTCAGGAGTACAATGTTGGGTGCTATAGTTTGCACGTTGTTGGAAAAGGGTAGATTTGCACAATCTCTCTCTCTCCCTCTCTTACACACACACACACACACACAGTTTAACACGATGTCAGGTGTACAATTTTGACTATTTCAAGGCATTGGGAAAGAATAGATTTGCATTGAATTTGGAGTACTTTATGTAATTTTTGAAGGCTCTTTAATGCGTCTATAGCAAGGACGACAACCAGCAAGGACTCAACAACTCAATTTCGGTGTTGATCCAACATGCCGTGCAAATCAACCAGAAGGCGACACGTGGAGATCCTCTCCTTCCTCTAATTTTTCAAGCTCCATTATAAAGAGTATAGATAATGGACTATTGAATAATAACAAAAAAATATTGTATATGCAAGTCCTCAAGAAAAACCCACCTACAAATTTCCTTGACTATATCTAATGCACCTTGGAGGCCCGTGCCACGTGACATAAGGAAAGGGCTTGGAGGGGATGGGAGTTGGACACCAAGATAAAGCAAGAAAGAGAGTGGATTGGGTGCAAAGAAAAGGGTCTCTCTCTCTCTCTCTCTCTCTCTCTCTCTCTCTCTCTCTCTCTCTCCCTCCATCGATAGGATGGGCCACACACTCGTAAGATTTAACTTGAAGGTTAGGAAACCCACAACAATTGGAGGAAAAAACCTAGGTTTAGTATAATCCCACCTACAAATTTTGAGATTTACCTCTAATTTTTTTAAAACCTTTGTTTTTACCCGCACTCACTTATCACTTGTAAGAGTGAGTTGTAATGAATTAGAAACATGCTCCAAAAAAGCCATGGATGTAAAAAGGCTAACAACTTAACATCACAACATTAAATTTTAAAATCAAGGTGAGAATATCTCCAAAGTTCAATGAACCTAAAGTAATGTTTAGAGAATTTGGAGAAGTTTAATGCAAAAGCCTTAAAATATAGTAAATTTGCCTCTAAATTTTGTGGAAAAAACATAGTCCTCTGCAACCCCCCTTACAAATTTTTGAGATTTGCTTCAAAAATTCTAATGTCTTTAAGCGCTTGAAAAAGCATATACTTAGTGCAATCTCACCTATGAATTTTGAGATTCACCTTTGAATTTTGAGTCAACCCAAGGCAAGAGCAAGAATTCTAGCGTAAAGACCTTAAAAAATAGCCAAGATTTGCCAAAGTTGCCTACCGTCGTCTAGCTTTGCTATCTGTTCAGGTCCGCTCTTGCCTTGGGCTTGCACGCCTTCTACCTTGGATTCTCCGGATCGAAATTTTCCAACTACGTCAATTCTCAATTTTATAGATGTCGGTGTTGATTCTTGATTCTTGATTGTGGATTTTGTTGATCGTCGCTTTGTATGACCAATGCTTATTCTCCCTCCCCTCTCTCTCTCTCTCGCGCTAGTGTGAGAGCCCTATCACCCCTCTCTCTCTCTCTACCTCTCTCTCTCTCTCTCTCTCACACACACACATACACACACACACATGCATGGACCATTCTCTATTTCTCACCACACACAAAATCTTGCAATCTATAACGTTGCATTGTCTCTCTCTCTCTCTCTCTCTCTCTCTCTCTCTCTCTCTCTCTCTCTCTCTCTCTCTCTCTCTCACACACACACACACACACACACACACACATACACACACACAATGCGTGCAAGACATCCACAAAAAATCATTGGACTCCCATGGTCGAATTGTTGAGCTCGCTGCACTTCCGTAATGTAATGCAAATTTGGAAAGCCTTCTTGCAACGCTCTAACACCTCAGCGAATGGCGCATCAACTCTCTCTCTCTCTCTCTCTCTCTCTCTCTCTCTCTCTCTCTCTCTCTCTCTCTCTCTCTCTCTCTCTCTCTAACACACACACACACGTGCAAACACACACAAAACACGGATACATGCGTGCATCTATTGAGCTTGAGCACTAAGGCTGGAGAGAGATCATTTACGGCATGGAAGGTCTGCGCAATCCTACAAAGCGTGGTTCATTAGGACATGGTCACGCAAAGCTTAGTTGTTTATAAGCCTCGATAGTTTTAACTAAGGCGGGTACAACAGTACAAAACGTCACGAGGAGCAGCAAGTAGTGAGGGAGAGTGAGATGCAAACGAGAGAGAGAGAGAGAGAGAGAGAGAGAGAGAGAGAGGATTGACCGAAAAGAAATTGATATAGTTTGAAAATTATGCACTTTTAGACATAGTAAGCCAGTGAAAAGCTACACGTTGATGGAGCAAAATACGCCATGCACACACTCACACACCCAGACAACTCAACACCACACGAGGAATTTGCTTAAATTCCAACGCACACACACCACCACTCAAGAACTCAATAAAAATACTACCCACAAGCTCTATTCAAACTCCAAACGCCTCGACCTACAAGCCCTTGCCTGCCCGCAGACACTACAAGGTGAGTCGAGTTGATCAACACTTGAAATCACACTTGATGGTGACCAAAATATACAAGAAAAACAATCAAAAACTCAAAAACTCCAGCCACAAAAGGCCTCTCTCAAACCATTGCAAAAGCTTCACCAAACTCCACTCTGTTGGACTCTTTGGAGTAGCGCCAACCCTAATGGCACCGATACAGGGTCACATAGTCTTGCAGAAAGCCGCGCCTTCTTCCCTCAATTCCTCACACACACACACATCCATGGAAACCTCGGAACTTCCATAGACTCTCCCAAGTGCAAAATTGAAGAGAGAAAGCTCTCATTCACTCCTCCACGTGAACGCTAGGGGACTGCACTAGACCACCTATAGGAACCCTGCTTCCTTCCCCACACAGAGAGGTGAAAGTGCCAAGACTTGGCTTCCAAAATTCTCCTTCAGCCCAAGCACTCATGGCAGTGTCACTGATGTGGCAAATGGATACCTTTTCACACCATTTTTGGTCATTTTTTGACCCAATTTTGACCAGTTTTGACCCCCGACGTGCATTTTTCACAAGAAAAACCCCAAACGGGCTCCAACATTCACCAAATTTTGTACGCTTGATCCTTGATACCCAAAGAAGTTTGTCACATCCCCGCATTCTATTTTTGACCACTTCTAGGGTGGTGCATGCATCACCGCAGATCATGCACCGTAAATAGAGAGTTACTGCATGTCCCAAACTTCTCGAGCGGGATGAGAGTACCCATACTTGTTGCTTGCATTATTTACATTCTAGAAAGCTCAAACACATTCTATAGAGCCAAAATAAGCCACCTAGAACCATATGCAAGGCCCCGATATCGTATCCGGGCATGTACATGTGTCCGACTGCTAGCACGCGAACCTGCCTATTCACAATGTGTACACGTTGCATCTTTTTTCGAACTTGAAACCACTTTGCAAAGCTCCCAAATGCATATATTTACATATTTTTGTACATATGACCATGCATATAAATGCTACTTTGTACACGCCAAAAGCGGTCGACATTTATGCTCAACCAAGAGACTATTTGCATCTGGAACCACATCCCTCACAAAATATTTCTTCAATCTATAACCATTTATTCTCTAGCGCAAACATCCACCAGACAATTTTTCCAACCCATATGTGCCATTAGAAAATACATGCTTCACTCTGTAGGGACCCAACCATTTGTCCCTCAACTTCTTTGAAAAGTAAAATCCAAGCGAGAATCATACTTCATCACCAAATCTCCCTCTTTGATCTCTTTCTCTCGCAGCCTCTTATTCATTTTCTCCATCCTTGTCTCTGCTTGTTGAAGATAATAATCATTGTCTTCTCTCTATTCATTTGCAACAACTCTAGAGAAAGAATTCTTTCTTGCAGCTTGTCACTATGCTCACCTTGCATTCTGCACAACAACTTCAAGGCATCCAACTGCACTTGTATGGGCATAAGAGCTTCTTTTCCATAAACAATCTCAAATGGTGTAAAATGTGTTGACACTCTATACACAGTTCTATAAGCCCACAAACACTTTTCCAAGTCCAAGTCCCACTCTTTAGGATGCTCTCTAGCATACTTTGATAGCATCTTCACAATTTTACCATTGCAGTTCTCAACCAATCCATTGCATTGTGGGTAGTAAGGAGAAGAATGCCGATGCTGAACTTTCAATTTCTCCATGAAAGCAGCAACAAGTTTTCCCCTAAACCATGGTTCACGATCAAAAATGATAACCATAGGAGCTCCAAACCTGCAACACACCTATTCATATAAAAAAGAGGCCACACTTCCTACTCTTGCCTCCATCCATTTTGTCAAATAGTCCACAGCCACAAGGATATACCTTTTGCCATTGTTGGTCTTTGGCATTGGACCTACAACATCTACTCCCCAGCTTGCAAATGCATCAAAAGACATTATAGCTTTTTGAGGCTCAGCCAAAAGCTTCCGATTTGCAAACACTTGGCATTCATGGCATGACTTGCACCAAAAATAAGCATCTCTCATCATAGAGGGCCAACAGTAACCTGCTCTCAAAATACGAAAGACAACCTGATCCTTGCCTTGATGGCCTGTTTCTTTATGGCAGTGCTCCAAAATCAAGCCTATCTCTTCTTTGTACGGCACTTTTCTCAAAATGCTATCCTTGCCATAAAGCATGAGATCCTCACCTACCAATGTGTAGTTTCTTGCTTTTGCAACTATTCTCTTACGCCGAACCTTTGACATGCCCTCTGGACATTTCTCTTTAGCCAGAAATACTTCTACAGCTTGCAATGATTCCCTTCCTACATACAAGGCTTCCTTGACCTTTAAAGGAGCTACCAAGGCATCCAACTTGTCTCTAGCCAACTCATCAGCTTCTTTATTCTGCTCATACGAGGAACATGCTTAAATTGTATCTTCTCAAACTCATGCAAAAGCTTCTTGATGCCATAGAACCACTTCTTCAAATTGTCTTTCTTAACATTCCACAAACCAAGCAACTGATTCATGACTAGCAATGCATCCCCTTTTGCAATGACCCTCTTCAATCCAAACTCAACACACTACTTCAACCCAAGGAAAAGCGTGAGATACTCGGCCTCATTGTTGCTTTCAGCTTCATCAAGATCGTAAGCTCTAGAAAATATTACATCGCCTTTTGGGTTCTTAATGACTACCCCACCACTTGCCTTTTGAAGAACTTTCCTGTATGTACCATCAAACATCATTGTATACGCATCTGTAATATCTACTTCCTCTTCATGATCATCCTTGTCAACCCTTTGGTAAGATGGAAGCTCCCCCCCCCTTATGTACCACTTTGTCTACCAAGTAAGCTTTAACAAAATGATCCACTTAAACTCAAACTCGTACTCTTGAAGCTCCAAAGTCCACATTAAGATGCCCTTGCTAGGCTTCAAATGTTGTACTACATCTGGCAAAAGATTCGATGTCGTGAGCACATAAAACTTTTGGGACAACAGATAGGTTTTGAACCTTCGACAAGCAAGAACCAAGGCGAATACCCACTGTTCCATTTCCGTGTAGGAGAACTCGCTTACATTCTTCATCTTGCTCTCAATATAAAGTGGCTTGAAGTTCCTTCCCTGATTTTGTAAGAAAACCGACCCAAAAGCTACTTACCTCACACTAACAGATACATAGAAAATCGATTGCAAGTCGGGAGGACTCACTGTTGGTAAAGCACACAATACCTCCTTGATACCATCAAAAGCATATTGCATGTCTTCATTCCACTCAAACCCTTGAACTCTTTGACTCAATTTCTGGAGAGGATACACATACTGACATAGCATCCAAAAAAAACGTGACAAGTACCTGAGCTTATGCATAAATGATGCCAAATCGTTTGTGTTGTTGGGCGGATCCATAATCAATAAAGTCTTAACTTTTTTTGGGTCAGCTTCTATTCCATTTTGGGAAACCACATGTCCTAGCAAATGGACTCTAGCATGAGCAAATTTACACTTCTTTGGGTTGAGTTGCCCACCCTCTTGTTGAAGCCTTTCAAAACTCAACCTCAGCTTCTCCAAATGTGACCCTGGAGCTATAACACCCAATTTCATCCATGAAAACACGAATGAACTTTTACCCAAGTAGGGACAAAACACTCTATTCATCCATCCTTGGAAGGTAGCATATGCATTAACCAACCCAAAAGGCATTCTTTTGTAGGCAAAACAACCCCAAGGAGTAATGAACGTTGTCTTCAATCTATCTTCAATCTCTATCGAGATCTGAAAGTAGCCAGAAAATCCATCCATGATTGAGTAATGTTCATGACCTGCAACCTGATTGAGGATTTCATCTAGGAAGGGTAGTGGATAATAATTTCTTTTTGTGGCAGCATTCAAAGGTTTGAAATCAACACATATCCTAAATCTTATGTTCTTCTTGGGCACAATAACAACTAGAGAGACCCATTCGGACTCCTCCACTTGAAAGATGAAATCTGCTTCCAAAAGCTTTGTCACCTCTTCACGAACTGCCTTCTCATGATGACCCCCAACCTCCTAAGCTTTTGAACCTTTGGCTTGGCACCTTCTTTTAGATTGATTCTATGCTCGAATCCTTTAGCTCCTTGCAACTCTGTATATTCAGTGGCGAATAGCTTTGGAAACTCCGTGAACATGTCTTCATACTCCTTTTTTTCTTTCTCTGTCAGTTCCTCTCCTAGCATGCTCCTTGCGTTCACTTTGGCTGGCTCTACAACTGCTTTTGGACTATCCTTCTCCTCCTTGACCTTTGCATCATGCACCAATGCTTCCTTTTCAACACTTATCCCAAAAATATCAGGACATCATTGCATCAAGCCTTCCTCTACACTTTCTTGTGATGATGTACACGAAGCATCACTATCGTATGACGTGGTTTCTGTCGAATCCGTATCTTGCATCTCCACTAGGGGCTGTGTACGGCTCTCGTGTGTCTTCATGTTGTAGACAATGGTCCTTCCTTTCTCTTTGTCGGGGATGGTGATCAAGCCCATGCCCCAATCCTGCTTAGCACCAAGGGTTATAAGCCATGGCCTCCCTAAAATGATCGGATAAGCATTCTCACCCACTTGCATCACGTAGTAATCAACCAAGCACTCAATCCCCAAGACTTTTATCTTCACATCTTCACCTATTCCAAGACACCTTGCCTTTTTGTGGTTGGCCATCCTCATACGGATCGAAGCATTCACTGACATCTTAACGACTAATTCCCTCATGATAGCCTCGTTCATGGCACACACCTGGGCACCACCATCCACATATGCTTGCACTTATGTCTTCTTTCCCAGCATAGCTTCAACTATCGGCACCATATCCATTGGGTGACCAACCCTCAAAGATGACACCATGCTTTGATGTTTTTCCTTCTTGGAAGGAAGCCGCATACTCACACACTTGGTCCACTGCCTCCTCAATTTAGCGTCCAAAGCCACCAACTGACCAAAAGATATATTTGCCTTTTAATTTCGTATGTCGTCGACAATATCATAGTCTTCAACACCTTGACCAAGGAGGTAGTCCTTTGGACAAATTTTCCTTCTTCGCCGCCTCTTCATACTTTCTGGTTTGTCTTCTACCTTAGCCTTTCCTTTCCTTGCTCTTGTTTCCCTCTCTTCTTCTGTCTCTTTTTCCCTATCATGCCTAGCTCTCTTGTTGGCCAAAACATCCACATCTTGATGCTCAAGGATAATGATGTTAATAGTTCTACCTTCTCACAACATTTGTGGTTGTTGTTGCAGCGGTGGTGCTTCTAGTGCCTGCTCTTGATGATTTTTTTATATTCTCCCTTGACCACGTCCATATAAGGGGTATATACCTCCTCTCTCTCTTGGTGGTTCAGGACAATCAGGGGCGTAGTGACCCTCTTCATCACAATTGTAGCATCTACCTTGTAACCTTCGATCCCTACCTCTCCTAGCTGGCCACCCTTCTCTTTGGTTCCTATTCAATATGTTAATTATTAATTCTTGCAACTGACCAGCAAGATCATGCAAAACCCAGGCCGTAACGAGATCTGGACCTTGAACCACTCACTCCACTCTATCATCCGTTGCCAGAGGTGTTGGAATTAGGGTTGCAGAGAAACTCACACAGCTTGGAGAAGACGAAGGAAACTCAAGGCACACAATAGAGAGTGTGTTACTTAGTGTGTAATGGAAAGATGGATAGCCCTAGAGTGATGGGCGTGTATACAATGCACGGGGGAAAAAACCTCCTAAAGAGTGAAAAAAATGCCCCGGCGGTCCTAGTGTGTTCACACACATCACTACCACATGTATATGGTAACAAATCCCCCTGGAGTGATGCGTTAAACGAGAGCTGGCACATGAGTAAAGGGAAGTGCCATGCCCTAAGGACATGATCAGTCCACAAAGGGGAGTAAGCCCAAAGATTTGCGGAAAGCTTCAGGCTTCTCACGAGACAATGCCTTTGTGAAAAGATCTGCAAGGTTGTCCTGTGTTGGCACATAAGCCAAGCTGATCTCTCTTGCTGAGAGCCTCTCCCTGACATAGTGGTAATGCACCTCAATGTGCTTTGTGCGAGCATGAAAAACTGGGTTCCTCGCAATTGCCAATGTGCTCTGACTGTCAGTGTAGATAGTGTTGGCAGTGTCCTGTCCAACACCCAAATCAGTCATAAGGCGTCTGAGCCATACACACTCAACCGTAGCTGTGAAGACTGCCCTGTACTCAACCTCAGAACTCGAAGTGGCCACAGTTGGTCGCTTCTTGCTCAACCATGATATACATGAGCTGCCAAGCATGAAACAAAAACCAATCGTGGACATCTCGTGTCAAAACAGCCAGCCCAATCTGAGTCCGAAAAAGCATGTAAGTCTGGCGGCAATGATCCCGCCTTGGGAGAAAACAAGCCAAGATGTAAAGTGCCACTAAGGTAGCAGAAAATCCTCTTGACAGCCTGCCAATGCTTAGACCCTGGGCTATGCATAAATCTGCTGACCTATGAGATTGCAAACTGAATATCCGGCCTCGTGTTGCATACATAAATGAGACAACCAATAGCAGTTTGATAAAGAGTGACATTAGTAGGATCTCCAACATCATGTAGACTCAATTTCGAACCTGTTTCCATGGGAGTGGCAATAGGTTTGCAATCCTCAAGTCCAAACTTACAAAGCAATGTCTCTATGTAACGTTTCTGACACAAGGCAATACACTGCTTAAACTGTATACCCAAGTAATGATGCAACAGCCCCAAATCTTTCATCTTGAAAGTAGCATTCAAATCAGCCTTAAATTCAGCAATATGTCTCTGATTTGGTCCAGTGATCAGCAAATCATCAACATAAAGAACCACAATGAGAAGTACATCACCCTCATGCTTTACATACAATGTGCTTTCTGTTGGACTATTACGAAAGCCTTGTTTGACCAAATGAGTTTCAGCTTTCTCATACCAAGCACGAGGAGATTGCTTCAACCCATACAAAGCCTTTTTACATTTGCACACTTTGTCCTTTTGTCCTTTTATGACAAAGCCGCGAGGCTGCGTTACATAAACTTCCTCACATATGTCACCATTCAAGAAAGCAGTAACAATGTCTGATTGATGTACATCCCAACCAAAATGAGCTGCCAATGCACATAGAAAACACACAGTAGTCATACGACAAGTGGGAGCAAAAGTCTCTTCATAATCTATGCATTTTTGTTGTGCATAACCGTTTGCAACAAGTCGAGCCTTATGGCGATCGATCTCACCATCCGGCTTGCGTTTCAACTTGTAAACCCACTTCGTACCAATGGCCTTTTTACCAAGAGTCAAATCACATAAAGTTCATGTGTCATCTTCTATGAGTGCATCATATTCTGATTGCATGGCATCCACAAATTTTCTGAATTCTGTGCTTTATCAAAAGACAGAGGCTCCTCAACATCATGTAAGCTAGACACAGCCAAAGCATAACAATCCGATGCATAAGATGCATGGCGAGAGCCTGAACGAGCACCAGCCATTTTGGCATACCTCTAGCCTGCTCATTTTCAGCCCTTTCCTCATCAAGTACATCATGTACATCTGCATCAACAATAGGCTGATCTATAACATTTTCAGAAACCCTCATAGGCTGTACAGTTGCCTCATTGTAAATTACATTCATATTTCCACCATTGAAAAGAGGCAAAAAAGTGTCATAAATGTCTTACATTACTGTCTCTAGTACATGACAGCAAGGGCTGAACATAATCTTCCACAAACACTACATCCCGTGAAACCAAAATACGCTTTGTTTGCGGATGATATAACCTGTAACCTTTGATTTCAGCACTATAATCAACAAAAATACATTTGACAGCCTTATCATCCAATTTTCTGTGCTGTGTTTGTGGCACCAAAGATATGCCAAACAGCCAAAAACACGCATGTGCTCAATAGAAGGCTTTCTATCATGCCATGCCTCATATAGAGTAATAGACTGCAAAGCTTTCGTAGGACACCTATTAAGTACATAAGTGGCACACATGATGGCCTCAAGCCAAAAAGAATGCGGCAAATCTTGACTTTTGACCATACATCGTGTCATTTCTGTCAGTGACCTGTTTTTCCTCTCAGCAACACCATTTTGTTGAGGTGTATAAGGCACTGTACATTGGTGTTTTATCCCACGACTAGCCATAAATGCATTAAATTCATGAGACGTATACTCCCCCCCTCGATCGGAACGGAGGGTGCCCATAGTACATTTCGAGACATTTTCAACCATAGCCAGAAATTGTTTCAAGCACATAAAAACTTCGGACTTCGCTTTAAGTGGAAATACCCATGCATGCCTGGAGTAATCATTTATGAAAGTCACGAAGTAAAGGTAATTGCCCAAGGATGGAGTTTGCATGGGCCCACAAACATCTTGCAACCTGCATGTGGCCCGAACTGAACCATCCTTTGGAAACTTAGAGCGCTGCATCTAACCCAAAATACAGCCTTCACAAACATGTTTGACAGGTGCTTCAAGAGGTGGCAAAGAAGCAACCATATCAAATTTCTACAAACGCAGCAAACTGGCATAATTCAAATGACCAAAACGTGCATGCCAAAGTTTTGCATCTGAAATAGCCCTTGAATCTGCAACAGCATTTGCAAAATTTTGTCCACACTTGTCATACAAAGTGAGCTTATACAGCCCACGGCACAAAAGGCCAGATGCAACAATTTCATCACCAAAACTGAGATCATGAATTGTACAATTGTCATCCACAAATTTGACTACAAGTCCAAGTCTAGCAAGTGCGGATACAGACAAGAGATTCTTCTTGATCCCAGGTACATAAAATACATCAACAAGTGTGAAGGAACTGCCATTTGCAGCAGTAAGCACAATCTTTCCAACTCCCTGAACCGGATAAGAGGCATTGTTGGCACAAGTGACGGAATTCCCATGGAGGGACAGACTCGAGAGAGGTAAACAATTCACGATGTGAGGTGATGTGCTTTGTAGCACCACTGTCGAAATACCACACATGTGAATCTACAACAACTGACAAGCATGCATCATGGACAGCAGGATTGTAAGTGCACTTTGCGCTAAAAGCCCATTCTGCATCAACATCAGCAACACAGTCTCCTTTCACAGAAGACTCAACAATGGCTGCATTTGTAGTGGAACCAGCATTTGCAGTGGAACCGCCCTCTTTCTTCTTAGCCTCTTTGGTGTTCAACTTAGGACACGACTTGATCTAGTGATCATTAGCTTTACAATAATGGCAACACATCTTCTTTTTGCCCTTATCATCAAAATTTCCAGACGAATTGCTGCCAGCATAAGCATTAGGAACAGAAGTTTTGCCACTCGCAACACAACCATAAGAAGGGGCCGCATTGCTGTTACCACCCTTTCTTTGAGAAGCAATAAAAGCCTGTTCAACTGCATGCTGCCTAGTTCTATTTTTTCTGGAAAGTGACTCTTGC
This sequence comes from Adiantum capillus-veneris, assembly GCF_014529385.1. NCBI lineage: Eukaryota > Viridiplantae > Streptophyta > Polypodiopsida > Polypodiales > Pteridaceae > Adiantum > Adiantum capillus-veneris. The sequence continues at coordinate 92,123,868 of NC_140943.1, read as the reverse complement.
AACAGCAATGTGCATAATGCATCAAACTTGACAACTTCAGGATTTCCTTGGGTCATCAGTCTCCAAGTACTAGCAAAAGTCCGGTAGGAATCTGGTAAGGCATCAAGAACAGTCTACACAAGGGAACTGTCTGAAATGACTTCACCTGCAGAAATAAGTTGCTCATTGATATCCTTGACACCAGCAAGGAAACTGTCCATATCATCTTCCTCATGCATAATCTTCGACTCCAGCTCTTTATGCAGCAAAGCAATTTTAGCCTCATTACGGCTTGCATAAAGACCTGCTAGAATATCCCAAGCCTGTTTTGCAGATTTTGCTAAACGAATGTGAGGAACAATGGTGCGCTTCACAGACAAGGGAATCAATGCATGAGCCTGCGCATCCTTTACATCCCAACAAGCTTGTTCTGCCGTAAGCAAAACAACTCTAATAGCAGCAAGACCTGCAACATCTTCAACATCGCCTACATCCTCAGAACCAAGACGTATATCAATGCCCTGCACAATGTTCTAGACGCCCTTTGACACAAGAACATGTTGCATCATATAAGCCCACATAGGGTAGTTGTCCCCATCCAACCTGTCCTCAGCAGCAAACATCTTGAACACATCTCTGTTGTTGTCAGCCATGGTAAATGCTGCACCTGATGTGAAAATTGCCCGAAAATAGGAGAAATGGAGCGTGAACAACACGTGCTAGGTAGGACAAACCGTAGAAGAGTATGAGGCACCTGTTATGCAGAAAACGGCACTAACAAAAATTTTGCACAAAATGACGAAATGGCTTGTGCAATACTGCCTGTAGTGGAAACGGAGGCCGAAATGAGCCCGAATCAAAAATCTGGGCAGACCTTCTAATTTTTTGTCGACCTACAAATGCTTGCCAAAGCTCACTGAAATCAGAGAAAGTGAGCAGGCGTGTGCTGGAGCAGCTGGCAACTGAGCCCGGGAGGACGCAACCTGCTCTGATACCAATTGTTGGAATTAGGGTTGCAGAGAAACACACACAGCTTGGAGAAGACAAAGGAGGCTCAAGGCACACAATAGAGAGTGTGTTACTTAGTATGCAATGGAAAGATAGATAGCCCTAGAGTGATGGGCATATATACAATTCTCGGGGAAAAAACCTCCTAAAGAGGGAAAAAATGCCCCGGCGGTCCTAGTGTGTTCACACACATCACTACCACATGTATATGGTAACAAGATCCATTAGGATGCCACCTTGAGAGATAATGTGACCTAAATACTGAATCTCTTGTAAGAAGAATTCACTTTTCTTTCGATTAACATAAAGTTTATTCTCTCTTAAAACTTGAAATATTATTTGGAGGTATTGCTTGTGTTTGTCTAATGAATTAGAGTAGATGATGATATCATCAAAGGACACTCCAGTAAAGTTTCGGTGAGGCTTGAATAGCTTTTCCGTCAAGCGGTTGAATGTGGCTGGTGCATTGTTCAAGCCAACAGGCATGACAATGTATTTGTAAATACCAAATGTAGTGCGAAATGCGGTCTTTACAATGTCTTGATCAACTATCCTTATTTGATGATAGCCACTTTTTAGATCAATCCTATCGAAGTAGGTGGACCCTTGTAGCTTATCAAATAGGTCTTCTACCCGTGGAATGGGAAACCTATTCTTGATAGTGATCCTATTTAGTGCTCTATAGTCGACACATATACGATATGTGCCGTCTTTCTTTTCCACTAGTAGCACAGGAGAACAAAATGGAGATGAGCTAGGTCTAACCATGCCCTTCTCAACTAAGCCATGCACTTGCCGCATAATCTCCTCTTGTTGAGCTTGAGAAACTCTATAAGAAGGCTTGTTAGGCGGTGAACTTCCTGGAAGAAGTTCAATTGCATGGTCATCATTGCCTCGTTTAGGAGGTAGCTCACAAGGGATGTCGTCAATAAAGACATCTTGAAACCCCTTGAGAAAATTAGATATCTCTAATTCCTTTTGATTGTGTATTTTCGTTTGCTAAAACATTAGGTTCATTTTGAGCATCTTTAACAAAAATCATGTACACAGAAATAGAGCTCTTTATTGACTTGTTGAAAGCTTGTGTATGTACAATGGGTATATGTTACCCATTTCCTTAAAATCTATATACATATCTTTTTCCCTGAACTTAAAGGAGATTCTCCTTTCAGGGAATTTAACATTGGCAACGGTGCGATCAAACCATGGTGCCCCTAGGATTACATCCTCATGCTTGAGAGGAGAGATAAAGAAGTCCTCTTTGTCCATATAGCTTTCGACATGGAGCCTCAATTTCCCGATTAAGGGAGTGACTGAAGCTTCTTTCCCCTTGAAAGCACCGTCTGCGGCAGGTAGGACATCTCCCATCTCGTAGGCTTGTATGCCTAGCTTGGTGGCCAACTCTATAGATATAAAATTATGAGTAGAACCAGGGTCAAAGAGAATAAAAGCATCATGTTCTCTTACCTTTCTCCAAGCATGGCATAGAGGAGATCCTTTGTGGTGAATTTCCTCCTCTTGGATTTCGACCAAGGTAGCTCTAGAAGGTTCATGGCGGGTGTTCTTTTGGGGACAAGCGCGGTACGCATGCCCTTGCTCGCCGCACTTGAAACAACGGTTATCCTTGCGATAATGCTCAAGCTCTTCAGGAGAGAGTTTATTTTTGCCTTTAAAAACTCCCTTCTCTTTAGCTTTGTTGGAGTTGCCCCTTAGGAGACTTTTCGACATTGTCCTTCCCCCTAGGCTTATTGGAACCCTTGTTTTCTGTGGGCTTTAGAATTTCTTTTATCCCCCGTTTGGAAATTGATTCGAGAAGCTACCATAGTATGGTGTACAACCGTCGATATGGTGCATGGCCTTTGGGAGTTGACATACTCCGCCATTTCTTCAGTTAAGCCCGCACAAAATTGTTACTTTTGCTCTCCAAAATCCAACTTCTTGAAGCCAATGGCTTTGAGTTGTAAATCCCAAAACTTGTCTACATATTTGTGAATGGATTCGTAGGGAGAGAGCTTTAAGCTTCGCCATTTGGTGAGTACTTTGTCTTTGGCATCAGTGGCCAAAAACTGCTTCATAATGGAAGCTCTTAAAGCTTTCCATGTTTGTGGAGCTTCACCGTTGGCCCGTAGGCTAGACCACCATTGCCTGGTGGACTTTTGAAAGTGCATAGCTACATGGCGTAGCTTAGAGGTGTCATAATAATAAATATCTAATTCTCCTAAATGATTTTTTCATGTTAAACTGATCATTTAATATGAGGAAGTACCAGGGGAGAAAAAGCTAGAATATTGGTTAAGCTAGTAGACCGGCCACAGTAGGGATCCAAAGGGGGGGCCATCTGCAAAAGAGCCATGTGCAACAATGGGCTAAAGAGACCCTAAGGTTCAGCCCATTAAGACTTCCAAAATGCTAAGGTTCCAAAATTCAAAGGTTGTGTCCAAAGGTCAACCTTAAGGGAATTGTATGCTTTGTGTGTGACCAAAAACGTCTTTGTACATCCCTACATGGGAGGGGGCGAGCCTTTCTTCTAGGGGATGAGAGATAAATCCACACACACACACACACACACACACAAGCTCCCTTTACACAAAGGGAATGAGGGACACATGTCAGCTCCCTAGGCCAGATGCCCACAAGGTGTACCCAATTCCTATTGGATGGCCTTGGAGGTGGACCAATGAGAATTAGGCTAGAGTAAATCTAGTTTAATTAATTTAAAAACACTTAATAAAAGAACCAATGAGAATTAAGTCTGCTATAAGACTATTGGACAGTCTCCCAAGGGGTCCAATGAGCATTCATGAGCCCAATGGCTTGCCTGATTCCTATTGGCCAGGAGGCAAAGGGGTCCAATGAGAGTTTAGTTTAATTATTAAATTACCTAAAGCTCTCACAAAAGTGGAAAGGGGGACACATGTCAGAAGGCTATCACTTATGCTGCTTAATAGCCATTGGCTTGACTTGGGGAGGTCCAATGGGGAGCCTGCAAGAGCAAATAGTAACAGGGCTCGCCCAAGAGAGAGAGGGGGCTGATTTTTGCAAGGCAATATCACACACACACACACTCACACAATCTCATGTGTGAAGAAAGAGAAGACTATCTCTTCCCAAGCTTTAATGGAGAGCTCATCACCTACTCCAAGCTTGTGAGATAGAAGCCTACATCGACACACTCTTGGCTTGTGGATGCAAATCCAACCAAGATCCAAGCTTCAATGCATGCTCATCTCCTCTACCAAGCTAATTACTAAGCTAAAGCTATGCTAATAAGAGTGATTATGTGAGGAGATGTACATCTTTCTCGTAAGATACTCCTTCTTCCTCTCAATCTACTCTCATACCCTGCTAGCTCTCACCATCTTCGAAGGTGTGTGAGGTCTTGGGTCTGAGAACGGGGATAATTAAAGTTGTGTTTACTAAGTGTTTTTCTTAGTGCATGAAGCTTTCATCTTCATTGCACTAGCTAGTCTTGAAGGAACACAAAGAATTGTATTGTACAATGTCTCTCTTGATGGGAGAAACCATAATACAAAGCCTTTTGGAGGGGGGACCGGCTCCACAAAAATCCGGTCCTCAATAGCTTAATTTCTCTCTCTTTTGAAAGTATTGTTGATGCTATCTAACTAGGTGTTATGCTTTTTGTTGCTCTCTCCACCCAAGCACTCTTGTAATTCTCATTAGGAATCTATTCTTATGAAATGCCCACTATGTTCATGCTAATTTCCGATACACACAAGTTTTTAGGCCATTGAATTTAACATTGGTATCAGAGCACAAGGTTTCTCTTTTCTTGCTCAAGAAGGGACGTCCTCAAGCTAGCTGTAAATGGTTGGTATTATTAATTGCCTGTGAGTAAGTAGAATAGGGATTTTTCAGCCTTGCAGTGCGCCTGCCTTTGTGCAGTTAATGGGGCATCACCGTCGAGAGCTATGGTCTTAATAATGGGGCTTAACCACTATTGAGCTATTAGGAGCCGGCCCTGTTTTGGTGTCGAAAGACCCTCTCTTCTATTCCTTGCAATGAATGGTATTTGCACCGCGGGTACAGTAGCTTGAGTGCTTTTTCTAAAGGGGTAAAGAGGAGTAGCAACTAGGGCTTGAAGTGCCAAAGTACACCTAAAACGTTTACACCTAAAAGTTGTTAGAATGGCTGACAATAGTAAAGATAGTGAAATTAATGTTGATAACTTTGATTTTGCTCATGAGCAAGCTACTAATGATGCTTCAATGCTTGTTAACTATCTTGTTTCTATGCTTCAACAAGCCATGGGCAATCCATCTCTCCAAAGTGAAGTGCAACGGTAGCTCGCCTCACGGGATTCTCCAAGCACATCATCATGACGAGAGAACACCTAGGAAGCCTCCTTGTGAGACTCCCAAAAGAGGTCTCTCTCCGATTCGGGAAGAAGAAAAGAATCCATACGAAGGGCTCAAGAATTTACTTCTTGATGATGCATCTCCTTCTCAAAGGAGAATTCAAGAGCCTCCACCGAAGGAACGAGAAAGAAGTGAGTCTCCCGCCACCTCGGCGGAGATAGCTCCACGAAGACGGCGGGCTAAACGCTCTCCATCACCACCAAAGCGGAGAAGACCATCACACTCTTCTCCATGCCATAATTCAAAGAGGGATGATAAAAAGCAAGAGAAGAAAAAGGCGAGAAAGAGGACACCCTCTTCTCCATCTTCTTCATCCTCTTCCTCTTATGAAAGTCATGGTGAAGACAACGAAGATCAAGACAAGAAAAAGTCAAGAAAGAGGTCACGCTCTTCTCCACCTTCTTCAAATTCTTCACCTCCTGAAGAAAGTGATGGTGCAACCTTTGAACCATCAAAAAGAAGAGGCCATAGGAAATCCTATGCCGCATGGAAGAGGTCGTCCAAGTTGAAGAAATTCAAAGAGGGAGGGAAGAGCATCTCTTTCCTTACCTATGATGGTACCTTTGGTGCTACGGACAAAGTCTTGGCCTTTATCCAGCAATTCGATGCGGGGTTTGGAGATGAGGGCTTCACGAAGTCCTCTAAGCTACGCCATGTAGCTATGCACTTTCAAAAGTCCGCCAGGCAATGGTGGTCTAGCCTACGAGCCAACGGTGAAGCTCCATGAACATGGAAAGCTTTAAGAGCTTCCATTATGAAGCAGTTTTTGGCCACCGATGCCAAAGACAAAGTACTCACCGAATGGCGAAGCTTAAAGCTCTCTCCCAATGAATCCATCCACAAATATGTAGACAAGTTTTGGGACCTACAACTCAAAGCCACTGTCTTTAAAAAGTTGGATTTTGGAGAGCAAAAGAAACAATATTGTGCGGGCTTAACCGAAGAAATGGCGGAGTATGTCAACTCCCAAAGGCCACGTACCATATCGGCGGTAATACACCATACTATGGTGGCCTCACGAATCAATTTCCAAACGAGGGCTAAAAGAAATAATAAGCCCCCGGAAAACAATCCAATGAGCCTAAGGGGAAGGACAATGTCCAAAAGTCTCCTAAGGGCAACTCCAACAAAGCTAAAGAGACGGGAGTTTACAAAGGTAAGAACAAACTCTCTCTTGAAGAGCTTGAGTGTTATCGCAAGGATAACCGGTGTTTCAAGTGCGGCAAACAATGGCATGCGTACCGTGATTGTCCCCAAAAGAACAGCCGCCAAGATCCTCCTAGAGCTTCCTTGGTTGAAATCCAAGAGGAGGAGACTCACCAAAGTCATCACAAAGGATCTCCTCTATGCCATGCTTGGGGAAAGGTAAGAGAACATGATGCTTTTATTCTCTTTGACCCTGGTTCTACTCACAATTTTATATCTATAGAGTTGGCCACCAAGCTAGGCATACAATCCTACGAGATGGGAGATGTCCTACCCGCAGACAGTGCCTTCAAGGGGCAAGAAGCTTCAGTCACTCCCTTAATCGGGCAATTGAGGCTTCATGTCCAAGGCTATGTGGATAGAGAGGACTTCTTTATCTCTCCTCTCAAGCATGAGGATGTAATCCTAGGGGCACCATGGTTTGACCGCCTAGCTGCCGATGTTAAATTTCCTAAAAGGAGAATCTCCTTTAAGTTCAGGGAAAAAGACATGTATATAGATGCTAAGGAAATGGGTAACACTATCCCCATTGTACATACACCAGCTTTCAACAAGTCAATAAAGAGCTCTATTTCCGTGTACATGATTTTTGTTAAAGATTCTCAAAATGAACCTAATGCTTTAGCAAAAGAAAATAAAAGAAACCAAAAGGAATTAGAGTTATCCAATTTTCTCAAGGGGTTTCAAGATGTTTTTATTGACGACATCCCTTGTGAGCTACCTCCTAAACGAGGTAATGATGACCATGCAATTGAAATTCTTACAGGAAGTTCACCGCCTAACAAACCCCCTTATAGAGTTTCTCAAGCTCAACAACAGGAGATTATGCGGCAAGTGCATCAGTTAGTTGAGAAGGGCATGGTTAGGCCTAGCTCATCTCCATTTTGCTCACCTGTGCTATTAGTGCAAAAGAAAGACGGCACATATCGTATGTGTGTCGACTATAGAGCACTAAATAGGATCACTATCAAGAATAGGTTTCCCGTTCCACGGGTAGAAGACCTATTTGATAAGCTACAAGGATCGACCTACTTCAGTAGGATTGACCTAAAAAGTGGCTATCATCAAATAAGGATAGTTGATCATGACATTGTAAAGACCGCATTTCGCACCACATTTGTTCTTTACGAATACATTGTCATGCCTTTTGGCTTGACCAATGCACCAGCCACATTCAACCGCTTGATGGAGAAGATGTTCAGGCCTCATCGAACCTTCACTGAAGTGTTCTTTGATGATATTATCATCTACTCTAATTCATTAAACGAACACAAGCAACACCTCCAGGTAATATTTCAAGTTTTAAGAGAGAATAAACTTTATGTTAATCGAAAGAAAAGTGAATTTTTCTTGCAAGAGATTCAGTATTTAGGTCATATTATCTCTCAAGATGGCATCCAAATGGATCCATCAAAGTTAGAGGTAATAAAAGGATGGCCTAAACCAAGGAATCTTCATGAACTAAGAAGCTTTATAGGTATGTGTGCATACTATAGACGCTTCATAGAAAAGTTCTCACAAATTGCGGGACCATTACATGACCTAACAAAGAAAAGCGTTAGGTACACATGGTCTGCTAAGGAGAACAATGCTTTCGAAAATCTTAAAGAAAAGCTTATCTCTCAACATGTGTTTACTTTACCGGATCTCTCAAAACCATTTGAGGTCCAATGTGATGCTTGTGGTGATTGCCTTGGAGCTGTTTTACTCCAAGAAGGGCATGCCATAGGCTATGAGAGTCGAAGGCTCGACCCTGTTGAGCAAGCTCTAGGCATATATGAAAAGGAACTCCTTGCAGTTCTACATGCCTTAGACTCATGGAAGCACTATTTATTGGGGACTCCTTTCATTCTGCGAACGGATCACCAACGTCTTAAGTACTTCATGACGTAGACCATGCTCTCCGACAAACAAATGAGGTGGGCAAATTTCCTTTCGCAATTTCATTTTCATATTGCTCACATTGCTGGCAAGGATTTCAAAATGACATGATCACACTATAATTTCAGGTTAATAACAATAGAAATGCAAAATAACAAATATTATGTTAATTGACATTCATCTTTTTTGACCTCCAAGGAGACCTGGAGACCGGCTCGAGGCCCGCCGGGCTAATTAGTTGGCCCGCCCGGTAAAGCAATTTCCCCGCCGGGCCCGCCGTGGCTATATAAAGGCGACGCCGGTGCTTGTCTTTTTCACAAAAGAGGTACATTGAAAAGTCTTCTTCACCAAACTTTCTGGCAGCTTTCCACATTCTCAAAGCAGTGTAGCATTAATTTTTTAATCCCTTCCTTATTTTATTGATGTTTTTTTGAGTTTTTTGCATTAAAACTTAAAGCTATAAAATTTCTTTTATTCATAACATCGTACATGGATGCGCTGGCATATGGTTGCAATTGCGGCTAGGTGTGTCATTGCAAAAGCCTACGATGATTATGTTTTATATTGCTCCCAGTCATTCATGCTTCGGCACATGGTTGCAATTGCGACTAGTGTGTTGCTGCTAGAATGACAAGAGAATTTGTTTGAAAGAAGTAACCGTGTGTGGATGCACTGGCACATGGTTGCAATTGCGGCTAGGTGTGTCATTGCAAAAGCGTAGGGTGACTATGTTTTATGTTGCTTCCAGTCTCATTCATGCTTCGGCACATGGTTGCAAATGCGACTAGGTGTGTTGCTGCTAGAATGACAGGAGCATCTGTTTGAAAGAAGACATCGTGCGTGGATGCACTGGCACATGGTTGCAATTGCGGCTAGGTGTGTCATTGCAAAAACGCAAGATGACTATGTTTTATGTTGCTTCCCGTCATTCATGCTTCGGCACATGGTTGCAATTGCGACTAGGTGTGTTGCTGCTAGATTGACGGTAGCATCTAATGCATGAATGTGTGCTCAAATAATTTCATAATGCTTCATATGCTTCAATCTTGAAAGAAGACATCGTGCGTGGATGCACTGGCACATGGTTGCAATTGCGATTAGGTGTGTCATTGCAAAAGCGTAGGATGACTATGTTTTATGTTGCTCCCAGTCATTCATGCTTCGGCACATGGTTGCAATTGCGACTAGGTGTGTTGCTGCTAGAATGACAGGAGCACCTGTTTGAAATAAGTCACCGTGCGTGGATGCACTGGCACATGGTTGCAATTGCGGCTAGGTGTGTCATTGCAAAAGCGTAGGGTGACTATGTTTTATGTTGCTCCCAGTCATTCATGCTTCGGCACATGGTTGCAATTGCGACTAGGTGTGTTGCTGCTTGAATGATAGGAGCATCTGTTTGAAAGAAGTCACCGTGCGTGGATGCACTGGCACATGGTTGCAATCGCGGCTAGGTGTGTCATTGCAAAAGCGTAGGGTGACTATGTTTTATGTTGCTCCCAGTCATTCATGCTTCGGCACATGGTGGCAATTGCAACTAGGTGTGTTGCTGCTAGAATGACAGGAGCATCTGTTTGTAAGTTGTTGTACGGTGAGGCATTGGTACATGGTTGCAATTGCAATTAGGTGTGTCACTGCAAAAGCGTACGAGATCTATGGTCTATACTGCACTTTTTCTTTCACGTAGAAAAGATCCAAATGCAGTGGCACATAGTTATATTTCACAATGTGTTGTTTGCAATAATACCATTGCAGGCAAAATGGATCCTTCTACTACTTCAATGATAGAGTTCAAAAAGAAAATTAGACAATTGTTGATTACAATCGTCAGTGCACTAGATCCCGACGATATAGCACAGATTGTTGCAGATGAGTCTAGATTGCAATCATTATACAGTGAGATTGCCCGCAAAATTTTGTTGTTATATCCAGACAAAACAACCGAATCAATAATCTCATTACTGAGCAGTTGGGTGGGCAATTTGCCCAAGGTGGCCTCTGATTTGAAAGAGGAATGCCCTCAAGAAGTAGACAAGGGTAAGCTAGAGCATTGGAACACGAGATGGAGAGCTGAAAAGGAGAGGTCAAGGCGAGCATCCCACATAGACACACAGTTTGGCCTAAGCAAGAAAATGCGAATGGCTATCACCAGAGTTATGGGGAGCAGCCAAGTTGGAGAACCGTTTATTGAGGAGGCTGCCATTGAGGGAACATCGGGTTCTATTCCTTCTACCAGTCACCTAGAGAGCAGTATATACAATTCTGAATGTAGTATGACTCTGGGCATTCCAAATAAGTCCATTAAGAAGATCAAGAAACTTGGGCCAGGGGCTTATGGCACAGGGTGGCAAGTTCAAATCAAAGGGACTAGTTTCCTTCCTGCAACGAATACTTATTGTGCAAAGGAGTTCAAAGGATAGGCCAAGCATCAGTGGAAAAGCTTTGCATCAGAAAGTGCGGTAGATATCAACCATAGAGGGATTGTGAGGAGTATTGCCCACTCTGTAACGTTGCCATGGTTTCTGATATTCCCCTACTTCAATGGGGGAACTTTAGGTGATCTTATGAAGACAGTGCTCCTTCCACATGGCTCTTTCACGACGCTTGTAGCGCATCAAGAGGGGAAAGGAAAGATCCCTAAAGACTTTAAATCGGAGCAGCCCTCTGAAGACAAGAAAACACGTATCAAGAGCCTGTGCAATCATGCTCCCTCGTTGATCCATGCCTTGGTGAAGGCATTGTGATTCGCACATGACGAGGGAGTGATCCGCAATGATCCCCATCCATGGAACATCATGTTGGACTTTACCAAGGATCTCACTCCCCGTATTGGAATAATTGATTGGGGATTGGCTCTGCGTGTTGGCTTAGAGACACAAAAGACCAACAATACCGATGAAAACTGGCAAAAGCTTCATCCTTGGCGAGCTCCTGAGTTACTCGATGGCAAGAATTTATGCCCATGGACCAAGGCCACAGATGTGTACGCCATAGGATGGGTTATATGGCAATTTTGTAAGTTTTGTGGAGAGTTCTCTGACTACTACATCACAGATTGGTTCAAACATAAGGTTTCAGTGGAGGTACAAGCCATATCTAGGATTGTTGTGGAAGGTTGGGTGAGAAAGAAATCCACATACAAAAAGACCTTGGCACTTTTGGACGAAGAATTAGAAAGATTTGAAGCCCAGCCAGAACGATGCTTACGCCCTCCTTCTGAAATGAGTGTAGCCTTTTTTTTATGGATATATGATGTACTTTATGAAGCAGGGTTTTCTGCGACTTTTGACTTATAAAAGCACTTTTAAAAATTGGGATTTATGTGCCATGGATGATGTATGAGTAATAAAAACACTTTGTTATATCTCAATAGACAACAAATTTTCTATGAGTTTTGTTTTTTCTCTTAAGTTTCAAGCAATAAGCCACGTGGAGTCACTGATTGTCATTCATTGATTTAAAAAATGGTGGTTACTCTTATATCAATTGATTGTCGTAAGATGGTGGTTATTCTAATATCAATTGATTGTCGTAAAATGGTGGTTAAAATTATAGCAATTGATTGTCGTAAAATGGTGGTTACTCTTATAGAAATTGATTATCATTAAGTTTGTATGTCGTAATTGAAGTATAGTGTTTAATCAGGATATGGATAATGATAATCAAAGGGCTAAGCGCGCTTTTGAGCATTTCAGATCCATGTGTCAAGGCGGTGGAGTGAACGACACCGCTCGAATTGCAGCTCGTTGCTCCCAGTGGGCCAACCCAGTGGGTACACAATGGAAAGAGGTGAACACTAGGATTGATCGAGAAATGGTCAAATCCATATGGCCAGGCGTTGCAGATGACAACATCAAGAAAGGCCGACTCAAGCTATCACAATGCATTAATGCAGACATACGAGACAATGGAGAGAACATATATCTCGATGTTATGGGTCATCCTATGCATCATATGGATTGTCCATTGTGGTTTGCCAAGATGTTATACATGCATTATGTCTTGGGTGAAGCAGTGGACTTTAGCTCAAGGACACCTCACATGACGGTTGAGGACATTCGTAGTACTGCAATCACCGTCACACAGCAAGAGATGTCATTGGCACTAGAAGGTGCATCAATGGGAGTGCACCAAGTTAAGGAGGAGCTTCAAACTCAACTCAGGCAAGCTACAAAAGGCTCTCATGCAGAAGAAACCCTAAATAGAGACTTGCAAAGGGAGGTGAAGGTGCTATCTCGCCACATAAAAGAGTTAGAGGCGACTATAAAAAAACAAAATGCTGCCACATTAATTGAGCACCCAACATCTATTGAGGCCCCTCCAGCTTCTGGTGAGCACGGTGGTCCTTGCTGTTAAAGAATATGATGTTAAAGAATATGTCCATTGTGCTATGGGCGGCCGGACACTGACTATACTATGTTGTAAATATACTTTGGATAATAGTTCAAAAGAGAAGAAGAGAAGAGCAGCTCGTTGAATGGCTGCTGCAGGGTAACGATTGTGTGTGTGTGTCTCGATGTGTGTTGGTGTGTGTGTGTGTAGTCTTCTTTCCTACCTTCTCCATCACCGGCGCACTCTACAAAGTGGTATCAGAGCTCAGTTTGAGGAGCTACAGTCAATACACAGGTTTCCGCAGCTCTGGAAAACAGCAAAAAAGAGAGGTTTTTTGGTCATAACTCCCTCACCCGAACTCGGAATACAGTGATCCAGGAGTCTATCTTTATGTTTTTCGGCGTTCCGGACGCATTGGCATACTCAAATTTGCCAAAATCTGAAATTTTCTACAGCAAACAGCCAGCTCACACAAGCATAGGAGATGTCCAGTTTTGCACTCGGCAGTAGATTTACAGGTTACAGGTGAAGAATTCAGCATTTACACAAGTTTTGGAGAGCGACATAGAGCTTTTTCATCATGATATTGTGTTATCGAAGATTATGTTTGGTTGTTGTGGGTCCATTATGGACAGCCGCCTATGTAAGAAAGGTTGTGGGAAGAAGTTGAGGCGGTTATATTGTCAGATTGAGTACTTTGTGGTTATGTATGGATATGCGGTCAATGTATTTTGGAAAACTGCAGCCTTTGTGAGAGTCGAGTGAGGTTTTTTGAAGCCTTGCCTTGGGAGCTTTGGTACCTTGGCAAGGTGGATTAGGTACTGGAGCGAACCCCCGACTGGCCCCGCGAAAGACCTCATATGTCGTTTACGACTATGGGAAGAAGGTGGATGTATGGATATGTGGTACAGGACAGCGTATGGATTGCATTTGCATACAGGTCCATGTGGACATTGTTTTAGAGTATTTATGCATAGTACTGAGTCAGTCTGTGGCAAAGTGAGTCAGTGGATTTTCCCTTGGCAGTGAGAGATTTTTTGTCAGTGTTTATGAGCACTTTGGTTGAAATTGTCACTTGAGATATTGTCCAAATACAAACGAAACTCTGCCGAAATTTTGTCAAAATCCTTTGGAAGAAATTGAGAGAGTGAAGATGGAAGAAAGTTCAACTCAAGTTACACAGATTGTTGGAGAGAAGCTGACCAGAGAGAACTACAGCATATGGTCTTACAGGATAGAGAACTTTATCATGGGCAAAGGTTTATGGGATTATGTTACAGGTGAACAAGAGTGTCCCGAGGTTGGTTTGGAACCAAATAGAGAGAATGTTGAAGCACATAAAACATGGCAAGCAGGAGTAGAATCTTACAAGAAGTGGATCGAGAATTCAAGGAAAGTGATGCATTGGATTTCACTATGCATTAGTGACTTCTTTATACCACATGTGAAGAAGGCTCAATCTCCAAAGGAAGCATGGGAGATACTAGCAAGAATGAACAACTCCAATACAGAACCACGAAAAGTTCACTTGAAGCAAAGGTTACATTGTGTATGGCGAGGAAATAGATCCATATCAGATTATGTGACAGAGATAAAGCAAATACAGGAAGATCTTGCGAGCATTAATGTTGAAGTTCCAGATGATGACTTAGTTTCAGTGACATTGAATGGCTTGGGACCGGAATACAAGTCATTGGATACATCTATATCTGTTCGAGGGCACATGCCTGATTTTGAAGAGTTAGTAAACCTTTGTTTGCAAGAAGAGGTGAAGTTAGGCAAGTCAGGTCCTTCTACATCAAATAACAATTCCAGAGATCAGGTTTTTTACTCTAGAGGTCATGGAAACAATAGAGGTGGAAGAGGAAACTATGGTCGTGGAAACAATGTTGGAAGAGGTCAATGGCAAAACCAACAAAGTCAAAGTTACAATGATTATAGCCAAAGAGGCAGGGGGAGAGCCCGAACTCGTGGATGTGGAGGTGGACAATTTGTACATCCTCAAAGAGATGGATATTGTAACAGATGTGGCATTTATGGTCACTTTGAAAGAGAATGTTACACAAGGCTAAATCAAAATCGTGATCGTGGTGGAAGAGGCCGAGGTTATGGCAGACATGGAGGAAACTTTGTTGGATACAATCCTCATGATCAAAAGATATATGTCAATAGGTCGAGTGGACATTTATTTCCTATGGAGCATGTTGTTGGAAGCATGGTGGAGCCACATCATACAGATGATTGGTATTTAGATAGTGGTGCCACAAATCATATGACATATCATGGTGAATGGTTTGACAGAAAAGAGAAATTAGAGGAGGATGAGTTTGTCGCTACAGGTGATGATACTTTGCATCGGATTACACATGTTGGTTCAGTTCCATTGCTAGAAAAAGACGGGACATACAACACATTGGGAGATGTTCTATATGTGCCTTCAATCACAAAGAATTTAGCATCAGTTGGACAGATGTCAGATCAAGGGTTGCAAGTCCGTTTTAATCGTTATGGCTGCTTCATAGAGGAGTTTCACAATGGCAGACCAGGCAAGATATTGGCACGTGGAAGAAAGAAAGGTCGCTTGTTCTCATTGGAAGCTGGAGATCCATGTTTACACAGTGGTATGTATGCAAACAAATCAGCCACTCAAGATGATTGGGCAGAGTTATGGCATAAGAGGATTGGTCATGTCAATTTTAGAAGATTAAAGCATATGCAATCAAATCAAATTGTACGTGGATTACCAAAGTTTGGCAGATTGAATTTTGATCATGTTTGTGAAGCTTGTCAATTTGGAAAGCAATCTCGTTCACCATTTCCAAAGAGGGGGAGAATTAGCCAAAGTCCTTTGGAAATTGTTCATTCAGATATTTGGGGACCTTGTGATCATGCTACGCCAAATGGTTGTCAATATTTTATCACATTTACGGATGATTACAGCAGAATGACATGGGTTTACTTTCTGAAGGCAAAGTCAGAGGCATTTGAAGTATTTTTGGAGTTCAAAGTTATGGTTGAGAAAGAGAATGGTTGTCAAATTAAATGCCTACGTAGAGATGGAGGGGGAGAGTACATGTCACACAATTTTGATGATTACTTACGTGAACAAGGCATAAGAAGACAGATTACTTGCAGATACACACCACAACAAAATGGAGTTGCTGAGAGAAAGAATAGAGTCATAGCAGAGATTTCAAGAGCCATGATGAATGAAATGAATATGCCATTAACATATTGGGCTGAAGCAGTTCATACAGCAGTACACATTATGAATCGAACACCAATAGCTTCCATTCATGAAATTTCACCTTATGAGAGACTTTATGGGATCAAGCCAACCGTTTCCTACATGAAAGTTTTTGGATGTGTTTGCTATGTTCATGTGCCAAATGAAGCAAGAAAGAAGATGGAGCCAAAGGCAGTGAAGTGTATATTCTTGGGCTACCCAGTTGAAAAGAAAGGTTACAAGTGTTATGATCCTACGACAAGACAAGTTTATGTCAATAGAGATGTCAGATTTTGTGAGCATGAACCATGGTATAAACCAAAGCCAGTGATGATAGAAGATGAGTATGAAGAGCAAGAGAATGTGCGTCATGTTGTTGATAAGCCAGGACCATCAACAAGAACTATTTCAGGACCACATATGGTAGAGGAGAGTACAGGAAGTGTCAACCCATGGAGTGGTCGTTTGCGAGATAAGAAGCAAGACAAGAAAGGCAAGAAGAAAGTGGTTGAAGAGAGTTTTGGAGATGAAAGCCTCGATGAAGAGCATGGTTTACCACATTTGAGGACACCTGGCAGTAAGCATATTGAGAAATATGTACCCCCATATGCAAGAGTTGAAGAGAAGAGTGCACCACAGTTGAGAAGATCAGAGAGGGTGCGTTATCCAGTTGATAGATTGACATACAACGGTTACATGCGTACACATTATGCATACATGGTTTCACGTGTGCAACATAAAGAGCCTACATGTTTTCAAGAGGCAATTGGAAAATCAGAATGGGAGTCAGCTATGGATGATGAGAGGATGCTCTTGTGAAGAATGACACTTGGGATTTGGTTCGCTTGCCAAGTGGAAAGAAAGCAATTGGTTCAAAATGGGTATACAAAGTCAAGTGCAAGTCAGATGGTAGTGTGGAAAGATACAAAGCGAGGCTTGTTGCTAAAGGTTATGCACAAACAAAAGGTCTTGATTATGATGAGACATTTAGTCTAGTTGCAAAGATGACAACAGTCAGATTGGTGATAGCAATGGCAAGTATGTTCGGTTGGAAGTTACGGCAAATGGATGTGGATAATGCATTCTTGAATGGTGACTTGGAAGAAGAAGTTTATATGATACAGCCAGAGGGTTATCAACATCCAGAGTTTCCATATTATGTGTGTAAGTTGAAGAAAGCATTGTATGGTTTGAAGCAAGCATCTAGAGCTTGGTGTGAAAAGATAACCAGATTCTTGAAGAAGATTGGATTTAAACAATCTACTGCTGATCACTCATTATTTTTGAAGCATGTTGATGGAGAGATCGTCGTTATTGTTATCTATGTTGATGACTTGATTCTCAATGGAAGTCATGCTGAGCAAATTTTGCATGTCAAGAAGAGTTTGTTGAGAGAATTCAACATGAAGGACCTTGGTGAGTTGAGATATTTCTTGGGAATTGAAATTGTCAATACTTTATCAGGAATTTGGATGATACAAATACAATACGCGTTGGATATGCTTGAGAAGTATGGAATGACAGCGTGCAAACGGGTTGATACACCTCTTGATCAAAATGTGAAGTTTTTTGATGATGGACATTACATTGAGGATGTCACTATGTATCGCAAGATGGTTGGAAGCCTTATTTACTTGACAATAACAAGGCCAGATTTGAGTTATGCAGTGGGTGTTGTGAGTCAATTCATGCAAAATCCATGTAAAAGTCATCTTGATGCAGTGAGACGGATTATGAGATATGTGAAAGCCACTGTCAGTTATGGAATGTTTTATGAAAAGAATGGGAAGCTTTGTCTTTATGGTTACACAGATGCAGATTGGGCAGGAGATTTTATGGATAGAAGATCTACAAGTGGTTATGCATTTTCCATTGGCAATGGCATGATAAGTTGGAGTAGCAAGAAGCAATCAACTGTAGCATTATCAAGTACAGAAGCTGAATATCGTGGAGCAGCTTTGGCAGCATATGAAGAGTCATGGTTGAGAGTACTTATGGTAGAATTTGGTTTTGGCTATCTTGACAGTGTCATTATATATTGTGACAATATTAGCAGCATCATGTTGGCAAAGAATCCAGTCTACCATGCTCGCACTAAACACATTGAGGTACATTATCACTTCATTAGAGAAAAAGTTTTGGCAAATGAGATTGATTTGGTGTATGTGAAGACAAATCATCAAGTTGCGGATATATTCACAAAAGCTCTTGGAAAGGAGAAGTTTTGCTACTTTCGTGAAGCATTGGGAATCCATCATATGCAAGCTCACTCTGAGCTTGAGGGGGAGTGTTAAAGAATATGATGTTAAAGAATATGTCCATTGTGCTATGGGCGGCCGGACACTGACTATACTATGTTGTAAATATACTTTGGATAATAGTTCAAAAGAGAAGAAGAGAAGAGCAGCTCGTTGAATGGCTGCTGCAGGGTAACGATTGTGTGTGTGTGTCTCGATGTGTGTTGGTGTGTGTGTGTAGTCTTCTTTCCTACCTTCTCCATCACCTGCGCACTCTACACTTGCCCCATATGTAGATCATTCTTTCATGAGTGGTGTGGTCACTTCAGCTTGCCATGCGGACATATGTATCATATATCATGCTTGATGCAAAGCATGATGAATAACTTTCATTGTGCTATATGTGATTATGAGACCAAAAAGCTATATGCAATGTTCAAAATGTCTGAAGACTATAATAAGCTTAAAGGTCAGCGTGAACAGGAGAATGAAGATATTCTCACAAATATTTCACTATCACTTGGATAGTTTTTGTAACATTTGAAAACATTTACTCGCTGTCTTGCAAGAATTTATTAGTGAATTGTGAATTGTCTTCACTTCAACTTCAATTATGATATATGATAATGCAACGATTTGTTAGGGCTTTGTATATTATGAAGCTTTAATAGTGATTTGTGGCCTTGTAAAGGTTTTTAAGGGCTTCGTTTATTATTAAGCAAATGTCTAAACCTTAAACCAAATATTAAAAAAATCTTATAAGATAAACACTTTCTGAACTTAACCAGAAGTCACTCAATGGATTCGATAATCTATTAATTAAACCACCGTCGCTTGCTACGACGGGTCAAAGTTGGTTCAATTTCCAAATTCTCTTCAATCTCTTCTAAAGTACATGTAGTTTCTACTTCATGAGATTCCCCTTGCAGCTCACTGTCTTTGTCCACCTCATCATTGTTTACATCATAAGTCCAGCGCGGAATCTCCTCTTTGTAGTTCTCAGCTTGCACTCTTGCCAATAGCCGATGGTTGCAGTACATATACACCAATTTTTCAGCTCTTGAATTTAGAAGGCGGTTTCTGATGGTGGAATGTACATATTTATATGTACTCCAGTTTCTCTCAGAACTTGAATTGGATGCACATTGGGCTAGGATTCTAACAGCTAGGCGTTTAAGGGTGGGTGCACTACCACCACTTCCACGCTGGTTGCTCCGTGGCAAGGTTCTGCACAAATTCTGTACCAAACTTACCCTCTTTGAGTTTAAACTTCATAAGATTAGTAACAGCTGATGCATGCTCATCAGGATCATCATAAAACCTGCCTATCACATCATAAAAGTCTTCTAGCACCTCCTCATCAAGTTTGTCTATTCCCATTGCCCAATACTCTGGATCCAATAAGAAAGCTACGCTGTGTAGTGGACTATGTGCTCCAACCCATCGACCATGCACATACTTTCTCAAAATTTCTCTCCTCTTTTGAGTGAATGGTGTCTTCCAAGGCTTCACAATGGGCTCCTGGGGCTCCTCTGGATTTGCAAGGCTTTCTTGAACAGTCCACCAAGCCATCCACACCTTACCTATGTTAGGCAAGGCAGAATCCAGTTGGCGTAATGCGAGCATAATTGGCATCATGACATTGTGCACATCCACCATATCATCCCAGAAGTGGCGATCAGCTAGTAGATCTCTGATCACCCCTATTTTGCTTTTTATCTTCTCCCTTTGACTAGCCTCCCATTCTGAAAAAGTGGTACAAACAAATGTCTCCATCACAGCATTCTTATTTTTTATTAGTGATTCTACCGTATAGTAGTTGGTGCAAAATCTAGTTTCGCACGGTAGTTTTAACATAGTAGACATCCTCTGACGGTACATGTCAAGAACCCTCTGACGCTTCAAAACAAACTTGACTATTAAGCGAGCATTGTCTACTATCCATTTGAACCACTTTGTGTCCTCCCTCTTGTACCAATCTTGCAATACCAAGTTCAAGCTGTGTGTACTGCAACCAGCACTATATAGGTGAGAGAAGCGACTTTCAAGTATCCTACCTACAGCCCTGTAATTTTTGGCATTGTCCATGATTACTTGGACAACATTTTCTTTTCCAAGTTCCTCAACTGCGTCGCCAATGATGTCAGTTATAAAACTGCTAGACTTTATTTGACCAGAGCTATCCACAGCTTTGATAAAACATTCACCACGAGGACATACAAGCATGATGTTGATCAATGGCCGCCTTTGAACATTGGACCAACCATCACTAACTATGGTGTATCCAGATTGTTATGTTGCATTAATATTACCCTTTGAATATCCTGTTGTGTGCTTGTGTAACATTTATCCAACATTTGGTTTCTCATATGGTGATATGTTGGAGGGGTAAATCCAGCATCATACTCCCCAATGCGTTTCCAAGCTGACTTCCATGCATCACGGGTGACAATGGCCAATGATCCCCCAGTGAAATAGACGGCTTTAGCTAGTGCAAGTTGTGCTTCTTCTAAGGCAAGCGTTTTGATGCTCGTCTGTAAGCTAACCTGTCTACTTTTTGACGATCCTACCTGAAAGTCAGGAGATGCATGGTTTGGAGGTGTAGTTCCATCGATATGAGAAGTTGGTTCCCTGCTTTGAGTGCTTCCATTGGTGGGCGTTACACCCAATGATCCCTCATACTGGTTTGATCTTATCGATACCGGGGTATGATGGTTGAAAGTAGAGAGTTTTGATCTTTTGCTCGTGGAAATTAGCTTACCAATTAAAGCTTTTAAGCGCATAGCTGCTTCTTCTGCACCTAAGCCCTTGCACTTTCCTCCTTGGATTCTGGTATTGCCACCTAGCAAATGATCCCTTATTCTTGGTGCTCCTCCAGATTTCTCTTCGCCACAAAAGTTACATTTCCAATCTTGATACTTATTTAAATTTGTGGCAAAATTCCACTCGGGTCCTGTAATTTTTCCACCTGCCTTTCGCTTGCCCTGCGAAGCAGGACCTGGCATCGAGGTAGGAGGTCTCCTCAAGGAAGCCAGGCTTGAGACACCAACATCACCGCTCACATTCCCGGTGGAAGACATACTTATTGGATGCCTGCAATACCAATAAACATAGCTCATTATGCTATCTCTTCTTTCAAGTATTATTCAAACCAAACATTAGTGTTATAATCAATATCACACACAAGCGTAGTAGTGAAGCCTGAAGGGAATAAACCTCAATCTACTCAAACATGAGCAAGCAAATACAACGGTGAATCAAATATGTGATCAGTCCATCCCAAAAGTAGAGATATCGACCCAAAGATTCACCTTCCTACCCCTTTTATGAATCACTCCAGTCCAAAAAAGAACTAATGACCCATGATTGGAGCTCTAATCGAAATAGCAAGCAAATACAACGGTGAATCAAACATGTGATCAGTCCATCCCAAAAGTAGAGATATCGACCCAAAGATTCACCTTCCTACCTCCTTTCATGAATCAGTCCAGTCCAAAAAAGAACTAATGACCCATGATTGGAGCTCTAATCGGAATAGCAAGCAAATACAACGGTGAATCAAACATGTGATCAGTCCATCCCAAAAGTAGAGATATCGACCCAAAGATTCACCTTTCTACCTCCTTTCATGAATCAGTCCAGTCCAAAAAAGAACTAATGACCCATGATTGGAGCTCTAATCGGAATAACAAGCAAATACAACGGTGAATCAAACATGTGATCAGTCCATCCCAAAAGTAGAGATATCGACCCAAAGATTCACCTTTCTATCTCTTTTCAAGAATCAGTTCAGTCCAAAAAAGCACTAATGACCCATGATAGAAGTTCTAATCAATATAGCAATCAATTTAGCAAATATAACGGTGAACCAAACATGAAATTAGTCCATCCCAAATGTAGAGATACCGACGCAAAGATTCACCTTTCTACCTCCTTTCAAAAATCAGTTCAGTCCAAAAAAGAACTAATGATCCATGATCAGAGTTACATTAAGTTTTAATTTTTTTTAAAGACTATTCATTTTTTTACCTTTAGTTTTTCTTCTAAATTTTAAAGGATGACCAAATTTAGAAGAAACGGTGATGTGATGTGATGTCTACTACAGGGTTATATAGAGCCGCCAAATATGGAGGGGGTACATGACGAGACCGGCAGGATTCTTGCTTTGCCCGTCGGATCCGCCGGGTTTCTTTATAAGCCCGCCGG
Organism: Adiantum capillus-veneris; assembly: GCF_014529385.1. NCBI lineage: Eukaryota > Viridiplantae > Streptophyta > Polypodiopsida > Polypodiales > Pteridaceae > Adiantum > Adiantum capillus-veneris. Next base: position 92,101,420 of record NC_140943.1, on the reverse strand, counting down.
GCCTGCCGGGATTGTTGGTTGCCCTGCCGGTTCTACGTTTTCTACTGGTTTTCGCAAGTCATGACAGTAGATATGTTATTAACATGAAAAAAATAGTGATAATAACAACAATAATTAACATTTAACAAAATGCGTCATCGCGTAATTAAAATCCCTGATTGCTGGCAAGCATAATCAAGTAGTTGATGCACTCTCAAGACGGCCGAGAGTGAATGCGGTTTCCATAGCAACTCACAATGATCTATCTTCAATGATAGATGAGTACGCTATTGATCCCGATTTCAGAGATGTGATTTCAGCCCTTGCATTAGGGAAGAAAGAAGAACCATTTACTTTACAAGATGGTTATCTTCTCTATGGCAATAGACTATGCATTACTAACTCACTACATGAGAAAGTAATGTATGAATCTCATGCTCCACCGTATGCGGGGCATAGAGGGATTCAGTCTACCTTAAAGGGAATTGAAACATATTTCTATTGGCCTACCATGAAAGTTAACATACAAGAGTATGTTTGTTAACCCTCACGGCTCACGGACACCCTATCACCTACGACGGATGTTGTAACCTACGGCAGACATTGTATTATTTATTTGGTAGAGTCAGGTACCGGGCTTGTCGGTCCAATAGGAAAAGGGTAAGAGTGATCGCCGATGAGAGGCGCACTCTAACTGGAACATTCAAGGGATTAGTTGGATAAGCATGGGCGCTCAAGTCTGAATGGGGAGAGCTCATATAAAAGTCAACTAAACCTAAAATTCACTTATTCTCTCATTTGTGCAATTGAAGAGTGCTCTTGCTCCATCTCCTTCTTCTTCTTCTTCTTCATCTCTTTGTGTGTGTGTGAAAGAGAGAGAGAGAGTGAGAGAGGGAGAGAGAGGGAGTGTGTGGGCGATCGAGCATTACGAAGGCACGACGGCGGTGAAGCGGTTGAGCGCGGCGTAGCGGCGTCTCCTTCTTCTTCGCGGTGAGGAATCCTCCACGAAGCAAGCGTAGAGCGGTGAGTGACACACCATCGCCTTCTTTGAGCTTACTAGTTTAGGCTTGTTGTGTGCTTAGAGCCATTTGTGGCTCGCACACGGTGTATCGGCAAGTTCCTTGCATTGACACGTGCGACATACGCGCACATTTTTGGCGCCGTTGCCGGGGAATGTCATACATGAAGCTCGAGTAGCACTCTGTGCTTCTCCATGGTGCAATTTCAATTATGGGAAAGGTAGGGAAGGAGTGTGTGTGTGTTGAGAAGAGGGATTTGGTGTTATACTGTGTGTTTTTTTTGTTAATGGAGTTTTCAAAGGTTCTGTGTTTATTCTCTGTGTATTAAGGTAGTTAGTTTTCTTTGTTAATAGAGATTTCAAAGGTTCTGTGTTTATTCTCTGTGTATTAAGGTAGTTAGTTTTCTGTGTACAGTAAGTAGGAAGTAGATTAGTGAGAGTTAATAGAGTGTGTAGTGTGTAAGAGTAGGTATATTAGTTAGAAGTAGGTAGATAGAGTGTGTGTGTGCTCTCGCGCAAGCCGCGGCGACCTTATCGTTAAAAAAATAAAAAAAATAAAAAATTTAAAGGAAGGACCGGGATCGGGAATATCTCCCAAACCCAAGCCCAGACCCAAACCCAAGCTCACACTCAGGCCTAGGCCTCAGTCACCTTTTAAAAAAACGAATTTTAGCTTCACACGTAGCTAAAGGTTGATTTTTGAGGACCAATCACACTCAGGCCTAGGCCTCAGTCACCTTTTAAAAAAACGAATTTTAGCTTCACACGTAGCTAAAGGTTGATTTTTGAGGACCAACGGAACGTCAGATGCCCAAAAATTGTGCTGTAAAGCACACATCGACCCTTTAAGTGATAAGCTCGTTTCGAGCTATCACACACTTCAATCAAAAAAATCAAACATTAAAAAAAAATTCAAAAAACATCAAAAACAAGAAAAACTCAAGTAGAAAACGGGGTGCAAAACACCCACAAAACAAAGCAAGTAACCTTTGAGGGTACTTGCCGACACTTGTAGGGCACCCAAAGCACATGTATCTACGCTCTGGTCGTGTGCGAGAGTCCGAACAACTAGCTAGTGCTTCGATTTACGAGGGTACTCACTATCCTTCCACTCTAGGGTCTACGCCCTCGACGGGGACCCAAGGTAGTGCAGCCCAAGACCCAAATATAGCGGCTAGCGACTAGCGACTCTTCCTCTGACTACGATATTATGGAAGAGCATCTTACACAAAGCCCCGGGGGAACAAATGAAACCGTACCTAGCTGGGCCCAACAACCTGGAACTAGTGTTTTTAGCCGTTTGATGGAAACTTTTAGTAGAGCTACGCGCTCTGAACCTACGGCTAGTGAAGTAAACGAAGGGGGTGGGGAAGTAGAATCACCATTCACATCTCCTGTAGACCCCACACTCCCTCAGAGTGTCCACGTGGACATTCTACCTACCTCATTTAATGAGGGCCCTACCGAGTTACCACCTTCCAAAGTCGCCTCTAAGGTAGCGGTGACTAAAAGTCAAAACACGGGAAGCAACAGTGCATCCACCTCACGGAAACCCTCTAGTACACCAAGTTTGGACAGGGTATTTCTCAATGAAAATTGGGAATATGACCTACACATGGAGACTTTGACCGACCTATACATGGGCTACACATACCATGTGGGTTGGTTAGAAGTTGTACAATCCACATCTAGTGCCACTAGTCTAGAGGAACAACACATGATCTGCAATGTCATCCATAGGATTATCCAGTCCGAGAGGCAAAATCGAGGAATAAACATACCTTCGACGGGTCCTATGCAATTTTTAGACACGGGCAAAGGGAAACAACCCACTCTATCACAAATGGAGACTCCCCCAGTGAGTCCCATCGATCTCCCATATGTTGTTTCGCCAGGGGTCTCAATGCAATCTGAGCCCACAAGTGATAGCTTTACTTTTCCAAGTCTAGCTCATCTTTCCCTGGATGACACCACGGATACCATGCCTACCCAATGATGGGCATGCCAAGAAACACACCATGGACCTCGTTTGTTAGTAAAGCACCGCTACATGGTAGCTAAATGCCTGCAAGAGTACCTACAAGTGTGTACCAATCGTATGCACCTATGGCTCACACTCATGTAGTCCCTACCCCTCCCATTGTTTCAACTACCTATGCTCCACAACCACAATACACAAGTTCTTATTTCCATGGGACTATACCAGCTAGCATTAGCATGTCACATCCGACGTCTGCTATGCCTAGGGCCACTCATATGAACTATGGACCACCACATGGCACAACATCATACCCAACATGGAACCCAAGGGCTTCCTATGCGCCAAGCCCAATGCCAATACCTACTCCACATGTAGTCTGTGGAGCACCTTCACCCACGGTGCCTGCTCACATAGGTGACTTGGCAACATTTGCTCAAGCTATTGGTCGATCTATTGCTGAGAATATGCGTAACACGCCTAATAGAGATCCTAGAAGTAAGACAGTACAAATAGCCAAGCTCACACAAAAATTTAGTGGAGACGGGGATGTGAGAAAGCATATCGAAGTGTTTGAACAAATATGCGATTCTCTAGGAGAACACAATGACCTACATAAGAGCAATGCTTTAAGCCTAACCTTAAGTAGAAAGGCTGAGGATTGGTATAGAACCCTAAGGATGGAAGAAAAAACGATTTACCCTACTCTTAGGAGACTATTCTTAAAAGAATACATACGAGAGGGAGTACTTTGGGGTGTAGCCTCTCAGCTCCAGAAAGCCCAACGAGAGGAAGGAGAGTCGGTGAGAGACTTTATAAGTCGCTTGAAGCATTTGAATTCTCGTTGTAATCCAAATGAGCGCTTCAACAATAACCAATTGCTTGATAGATTCATTAGGGGATTACGACATGAGGATATCTACAATGGCCTAGTCATTAGAGGTATCACCACTTGGGAAGCAGTCACCACCAATGCGATCCAATTGGAGGATAATTTAATGATTCAAGGAGAAAGAGTTTCTATTGAGTCTAAATCTATTAACTCGCAAGCATCAGGGCATCAGCCAATGACCCTAAAGCCTATTGCTAAGGAGCCAAAGATATCTGAGATGACTTTAGCAGATCTCACCAAGGCTATTCAAGAGAGTCTTAGAGACAATCGTGCTCCGCAAAACAATCATATGTATCCAAGAAGGGAGCAACAATGGTGCTCAGTATGCTATGGACTGCATAGTACCAGTGAATGCCCTACTTTTAGAGTAAAATTCAATGGGAATTGCAATGCATGTGGAAGGTATGGTCATCAAGCTAAGGATTGCATAGTATTTAAGCGCGCGATGGCCAATAGACCAATCTTAGCATGGACAGACACACCTCGAGTGCTTGCAGTGATGCCGGCCCCACCTCTTGAACAAACAGCACAACACATGGTCCCTAGGGCCCAAAATGTTGTTCAAACAACACCCTTACCACCTCCAGTGCTAGGACCGCAACCACCACATCCGAGAATCACTTCTGTGAATCAAGTGGGTTGTGAGTCATCTATTTCTATGAGGAAGATATAGATCCTAATATCGCCTATGGGATGGATGTGCTTGAAGAAAGTCCACAATACTACATGGAGGACTATTGGGGACAAGTCAAACCTGTATATCAAGTAGCTGCTCTTGCGGCAAGAGGCCAAAATATCAATTACACCGCTAAGAGACCACCTCTTCAATGCTATGAGTGTGGAGGTCCACATCGTGTAGCCGAGAGTCCTATTAGGCTACAAAAGAACGCCACACTAATGCAAACCAATCAAGCGAGTACGTCTACAATGCCGATACTCATGTGTAATCGATGTGGCATAGATCATTTGATTGCCCAATGTTCAAATAATCCAAATGCACCAAAGATCACGCCATTAAACTTGATTAAAGTTACGGAGGAGCCATCACAAAGTACACTTGTGGTACCAGTAAATGTACTCACACGATCGATGCTCCAAAAACAAAATTATATTCTTGAGGAAAGAGACACGGCATCAATTGCCCAATCTCAGAAAAAGAAGAAAACACAAAGAAAGAGATCGCAAAAAGCAGCGAAGTCAGACCCCAGTTCAAAGACCAACATAGGGACTGGTGACGACCCCGTATATATGAACGATGCTGAAGAAGATTCTGATTCAGGTGAAACCATGGAGACCAAAACGACCACTAACATAGAAACCAACAAGGAAGATCTTCATGAGCCACGATGGCAAGGATCCAAAAAGAAGATAGGAACTTACCCAAACCCTACAGAGGAGATTGAGCGAGTCAAGCAATTAAGGAGTTTGGTAGAAGATACCCAAAGGGATCTAGAACCAGCACCTAGGAAGATCAAGATTACAGACACCGTGTTCCCTACGCAACAACAACCTCACCAAGTCCATAGACCCTTGGACATACCTAGTGTCATCCAAGAAGAAAGTGACTTAAAGTCATGGGAAAGTGGGCGTACTCACTTCTTGATGGAAAGAATGTTTACAGAGGGACTACCTGATCCTATCGAAGAAATGGAGATCCCATCTTCCCCACGTCAAGGGACTCAAGGCCAAAAGGTGCCGTTAAACATTGCCAAATTGATGGATTTCATGTCTTCAGAAGTTAGAACCACCATCATGTCCAAACTATATAAAGACCCCGAGCTAGTCTCAACTCTTCGAGCCTTCCTCAATGGAGAACTGAAGTTTGGGCTACCACAATTTGCACAGATGGATGGAGCTGGGGAGATTCCAATAGAGGAGGAACACTTAGATCCACAACCCAACCTAGATGAGAACCTTGTTATAGAAATACCTGTTAACAAGTTGGGACAATACTTTGAGGGTGATGAATCTAATGCGACTATACCAATCACTACTAAGGGATTAACTGTGAAGGGAATCCTTAATGGTGGTGCTGGGGTTAGCATTGTGACTAAAAATTGCTAGGAAACTATGGGAAGACCTCACCTTGCGACCACAACCATAGTAGTGAAGATGGCCAATGGGTCTATTGTTAAACCTATTGGGATGCTAGAAGATCTCAAGATCAAGGTCTTTGGACATAAAATAAGGATTACCTTTATTGTTATGGATTTCTCCAAACACACTATGGCATCGGAGATGATCTTAGGACGTCCTTTCATGAGGGAAGCAAAAATGGTGCATGATTGGTCTAAAAACCATGTCCACTTGCAGTTCCAAGATTCTGTCATTCGAGTGGATCTTGTGACGGGTCGAGCACATCCTCTAGGAAACAGGTTTATAATCGATCATAGATCTGACACCACAGTTCACTCGGCCCCATTGCAGTATTGTTACACGTGTAAAGCAGACACTGATGTTGGGGAAGATTCTCCTTATATGGATGTACTACCTGGGATGACTGAGTTGGACAATGTGGATTGGGTTCACCTAGCAGCAACCATAGACACTTGGGGAAATAGGGGGACGACCTGGGTAACACCTGAGGGGGATGAAATGCCCATACCCTTAAATATGCTACAAGCAATGCATATAGCTTCTGACAAGACTCATTCTCATATAACAAAAAAAACATACAAGTGGGTCCCTAAAGCTTCTTTAGCGACCATGGCGGATGCTAAAAAACAGAAGCCTTGTAAGAAACGTTCCACTCGCTCCAAGAAAAGTAAGAAAACATGGCGTTGGATTCCTAAACAACTATTGAAAGCCCAAGGCTACTATGAAGGAAATGATCAAATCTGGGTGCCAAAACGTAGATTGTGTTCTTACCTATCACCTGACCCATGTGAGCCCAATGGTAGCTCCAAAACGAATTGACAATCGTGGAAAGAAAAAAATCAGAGAATGCGCCACACCCGCTCCAGAGCTAGTTTGGGTACTGAAGAAAGAACGATTTGTTCCACCTAGATCAGGGAGGGGGGAGTCCCATGAATCTTCTAGCTCCTCATGTAATACATCCATTGAGGTAAAAGCTTCTCCACAGCCTCCACCTACAATAGTGGACCTCCATAAAGCTACAAAGGAATCCACACCTCCCAGTGTTCAAGAATCACCTAATGAACCACTTCAAGTTCGATCCTGGGAGAGTACCTTACCACCCTTGCAACTCGATGAGGCACCTAAGGTAATAGAAAACTACTGGAAAAAATCCTCACCTATTACTGATTGGAACAACTGGTTTCAAAGGGTGAGGAGCACATTTCAAACGGTATGATCTACCCAAGGAAGGGGGGAGTGTTTGCTGACAGTCATCATTCACTCACTTCCCTCTCAACCTTCCTCCCTGACCTCTCAATATCCCAATCTTAGGGAATGTATATATATAAAGCCTTATACTCACAAAAAAAATAAAAAAATAAAGAGCAAGAGCAATTAGCAAACGAGTATTGACAATAAAAGTCAAAACATTGACTCAAAATTCACATCCGGTACATTGAAACAGAAACCTATGTCATAAAATACCTTTGATCCCCATCACTCGAGTGATGGAGGGTAGGTAGGATTAGTACGATAGGAGTGTTGCTGTTTTAGAGTTGAGTGATTAGCAAAGTTCTTTTTTCCCACTGATGTGCCTCCTAGAGGTATTCTTTGTGTTTCCTTGTGTGTACAGGAACATGTTGCTATGGTTAGGATTTGGACCTTCATGGAATCTTTATCTTGACTCACTCTTCAAATCAAGTGCAATTATCAATGCAAACAGGTGTTTCTTGTCCATTAGCATTGCCCCTTATCTTTTTTGCATCTATGATTGTCTGCTTTGATTGTGATTGGTAGCATAATATTCATCGCATTTGCTTAGCACCAAACATTAAATTCAATGTAATTTTTTTGTCATAATCACTTGTCTAGGTTTAAAAATCAAGCAGTTCGACTAAGCTAGTTTGACCAAGCTAGGTGTTAGAGATCTTCTCTTAATACCATGGGGAATGACTTCCTATTAATCAATGGTTACTTAGGTTCTTAATCCAATTTAGGCAGCATTATTTGAAATGTACTAGGGCTTTCTAGTGGGCTTGACCCTATTGACCTTTCGCTTAAGTATTATAAAGGGAGTTTACTTGTGTGATGAGCCTGGGGAGGTGTATCAGTGTTATATGACCCCCCAAAGTTACAAAATTAAAATGCTGAAAATGAACAAACAAAAAATCAAAGTGCCACATTGTAAAATCTTAAGCTGGAAGAGAAATCTCAGCTTGATTGGGTACTTCACTCACATGTATCGCCTATGGTACTAGAGCCCTAGAGGTTCCCAGTGTGGGCGCTTTTCCTTGAAAAGCAAAAAACCCAAGGCATACAAAATAAGCACACACATCAAAATTGAATCACTGTGAAAAGAAAAGGTAATCAGTCAGGCGATGATTTCATGAGAAATTCCGTTTATCGTAGCTTAACTACAAGGTCTTCTAGGTATAGCCTCTAGTCAGCCCTCGAACATGAAATACTTGGCTCTCGCGATTAAACAACTTAATTGACCAGAGAAAATTAAGAAGCTTACCCATGGTATTAATAGTCGATCTCTAGTGCCTTTCTACCGTTAAATTAGCAACCCCAGACTTGTTTAATTTTTTACCTTTACATCTGTTTATGCATTTGATTATATTACAATTTAATCTTTATTGCTGACAAATTGTTTAAAATTCTGTTACCAATCAATTTGTCTGCCTAAAACTGCATATGCTTTTTAATCACTTATGAGAATGCAATTACTGTGCCAATGTTGTTTGATTTTGCAGTGACTGAAGAAGGCTAAGGACATTCATCTCAAATGCTCTTCCACCTCGACGAACGAGCTTCAACTCAATAGCTTCCGAGGACGGAATCTACATCAGGAAGGGAGGCATGTTAACCCTCACGGCTCACGGACACCCTATCACCTACGACGGACGTTGTAACCTACGACAGACATTGTATTATTTATTTGGTAGAGTCAGGTACCGGGCTTGTCGGTCCAATAGGAAAAGGGTAAGAGTGATCGCCGATGAAAGGCGCACTCTAACTGGAACATTCAAGGGATTAGTTGGCTAAGCATGGACGCCCAAGTGTGAATGGGGCGAGCTCATATAAAAGTCAACTAAACCTAAAATTCACTTATTCTCTCATTTGTGCAATTGAAGAGTGCTCTTGCTCCATCTCCTTCTTCTTCTTCTTCATCTCTTTGTGTGTGTGTGTGTGAGAGAGAGAGAGAGAGTGAGAGAGGGAGAGAGAGGGAGTGTGTGGGCGATCGAGCATTACGAAGGCACGACGGCGGTGAAGCGGTTGAGCGCGGCATAGCGGCGTCTCCTTCTTCTTCGCGGCGAGGAATCCTCCACGAAGCAAGCATAGAGCGGTGAGTGACACACCATCGCCTTCTTTGAGCTTACTAGTTTAGGCTTGTTGTGTGCTTGGAGCCATTTGTGGCTCGCACACGGTGTATCGGCAAGTTCCTTGCATTGACACGTGCGACATACGCGCACAATGTTTCTAAATGTGTGGTTTGCCAAAAGACAAAATTTGATAGAGAGAAGCAACTTGGATTTCTTCAACCCTTGCCAATCCCTAATTCACCATGGGAGAGCATATCCATGGATTTTATCTTTGGATTGCCTAAGTCTATCCATGGGAATACGGGAATATGGACGGTAGTAGACAGGTTTAGTAAACAAGCTCATTTTATACCTGTCAAAAAGACTATCAAAGCCCATCAAATGGCAACCCTCTTCATTTCACAAATTTTCAAGTACCATGGCTTGCCAATCTCCATAGTGTCGGATAGAGATCCTAGAATGACCAGTAATTTCTGGAAGGGTCTCCTTGAGAATTTAGGGACAAGGCTAAACTTCTCTTCGGCCTATCATCCACAAACGGATGGCCAAAGTGAAATAGCTAACCTAACCATTCTCGATCTACTAAAAGCCTATGTAACGGAAGTAGATCAAAGATCCCAATGGGAGAAGTACTTACCCTTAGTGGAGTATGCTTACCATAACACTGTACATACTTCCACGGGAAAAGCACCTTTCGAGGTAAGTGAGGGAAGATCAAAAACTCCCTTGCTACTTAAGGTACATGGGAAGATCTTCGCTGCAAATGAGTATAGCCAAGACCTACAAGAATATTTTCAAAAGATTAAGGATGCTATCTCTATCTCACAGCAAAGGCAAAAGGCTGCTGCTGACAAGCACAAAAGAGCCCAAGCCTTTAAAGAAAACGATTGGGTCTTGTTAAAGTTTCCCAAGGCTCGATTAAGGGACACGACGGGCAAGAATCCTACGGGCCACCAAAAGAACTATGCTAAACTAGCAAAAAGGTACTATGGTCCCTTCCAGATTCTTAGGCCAATAAATGAGATGGCCTATCAACTCAAGTTGCCCAATCATTGGCTCATACACAATGCTTTCCATGTGAGACTATTAAAGCCTTACAAAGGAGAGCCACCAGAAGAACCAACTATTGAAGACCCACCGGAGATTGAGGACCAAGAGGAGGTGCTGCAGCCCGAGTCCATTCTCCGACATGAAGACAAGGTATTAAGAGGCGGTAAGACTATCCGACGATATCTTATTAAGTTTAAGAATTATCCTTTTGAAGATGCTAGATGGATGCAAGGCATACAATTAAAGGATAACCTAAACCTTGTCAATGCTTACAATGCTTCCCAAGAGTAAGCAAATGTACAAAATGTTAAAAATGAACAAAGTTTTTTGTCTTATAAGAGACTCTTTTTCTTTATTGTGCACAAAATTGAAGTAGTATGCATGCTTAGATCAAGTTTGCAGAGACGACGTCTCCCAAACACCAAGTAGAGCTTGTCACTCTACTATGGAAGACTGATAGGACTAATGTGCAGACATGCTTGCGGAAACCTCAGGCTCTCAAGCGCCAAATGGACTAGTCATCCATTTTGGAATGATGCCGTAGGGTAACATAGGGATCCTCTACCCGCTAAAAAAAGGACTCATGAATATGCTTTATCTTCTCTACACCATAGTCGAGGACGACTATGATTTCAAGAGAGTGGTAATGTCATAATAATCAATATCTAATTCTCCTAAATGATTTTCTAATGTTAAACTGATCATTTAATATGAGGACGTACCAGGGGAGAAAAAGCTAGAATATTGGTTAAGCTAGCAGACGGGCCACAGTAGGGATCCAAAGAAGGAAAAATAGGGATCCAAAGGGGGGGGCATCTGCAAAAGAACCATGTGCAACAATGGGCTAAAAAGACCCTAAGGTTCAGCCCATTAAGACTTCCAAAATGCTAAGGTTCCAAAATTCAAAGGTTATGTCCAAAGGTCAACCTTAAGGGAATTGTATGCTTTGTGTGTGACCAAAAAAGTCTTTGTACATCCCTACATGGGAGGGGGCGAGCCTTTCTTCTAGGGGATGAGAGAGAAATCCACACACACACACACACACACACACACACACAAGCTCCTTTTACACAAAGGGAATGACGGACACATGTCTGCTCCCTAGGCCAGATGCCCACAAGGTGTACCCAATTCCTATTGGATGGCCTTGGAGGTGGACCAATGAGAATTAGGCTAGAGTAAATCTAGTTTAATTAATTTAAAAACACTTAATAAAAGAACCAATGAGAATTAAGTCCTTTAGAAAACTATTGGACAGTCTCCCAAGGGGTCCAATGAGCATTCAGGAGCCCAATGGCTTGCCTGATTCCTATTGGCCAAGAGGCAAAGGGGTCCAATGAGAGTTTAGTTTAATTATTAAATTACCTAACGCTCTCACGAAAGGGGAAAGGGGGACACATGTCAGAAGGCTATCACTTATGCTGCTTAATAGCCATTGGCTTGACTTGGGGAGGTCCAATGGGGAGCCTGCAAGAGCAAATAGCAAGAGGGCTCGCCCAAGAGAGAGAGAGGGGTGTCATAATAATCAATATCTAATTCTCCTAAATGATTTTCTCATATTAAACTGATCATTTAATGTGGGGAAGGCCAGGGGAGAAAAAGCTAGAATATTGGTTAAGCTAGCAGACCGACCACATTAGGGATCCAAAGGAGGGAAAATAGGGATCCAAAGGGGGGGCCATCTGCAAAAGAGCCATGTGCAACAATGGGCTAAAAAGACCCTAAGGTTCAGCCCATTAAGACTTCCAAAATGCTAAGGTTCCAAAATTCAAAGGTTGTGTCCAAAGGTCAACCCTAGGGAAAATTGGATGCTTTGTGTGTGCCCTAAAAGTCTTTGCACATCCCTACATGGGAGGGGGCGAGCCCTAAAGGTAGGGGGATGAGAGAGAAAGCCACACACACACACACAGGCTCCCTTTACACAAAGGGAATGAGGGACACGTGTCAGCTCCCTAGTCCAGATGCCCACAAGGTGTGCCCAATTTCTATTGGATGACCCTTGAAGTGGACCAATGAAAATTAAGCCAGAGTAAATCTAGTTTAATTAATTTAAAAACATTTAATAAAAGAAACCAATGAGAATTAAGTCTCCTAGAAGACTATTGGGCAGTCTCCGAAGGGGTCCAATGAGCATTAAGGAGCCCCATGGCTTGCCTGATTCCTATTGGCCAGGAGGCAAAGGGGTCCAATGAGAGTTTAGTTTAATTATTTAATTACCTAAAGCTCTCACAAAAGGGGAAAGGGGGACACATGTCAGAAGGCTATCACTTATGCTGCTTAATTGTAATTGGCTTGACTTGGGGAGGGCCAATGAGGCTTCAGGAAGAGCATTTAGCAAGAGGGCTTGCCCAAGAGAGAGAGGGGGCTGATTTTTGCAAGGCATTATCACACACACACACTCACACAAGCTCATGTGTGAAGAAAGAGAAGACTATCTCTCCCCAAGCTTTAATGGATAAATCATCACCTACTCCAAGCTTGTGAGATAGAAGCCTACATCAACACTCTCTTGGCATGTGGATGCAAATCCAACCAAGAGCCAAGCTTCAATGCATGCTCATCTCCTCTACCAAGCTAATTACTAAGCTAAGCTATGCTACATAAGAGTGATTATGTGAGGAGATGTACATCTTTCTCGGAAGATACTCCTTCTTCCTCTCAATCTACTCTCATACCCTGCTAGCTCTCACCATCTTCGAAGGTGTGTGAGGTCTTGGGTCTGAGAACGGGGATAATTCAAGTTGTGTTTGTTAAGTGTTTTGCTTAGTGCATGAAGTTTCCATCTTCATTGCACTAGCTAGTCTTGAAGGAACACAAAGAATTGTATTGTACAATGTCTCTCTTGATGGGAGAAACCATAATACAAAGCCTTTTGGAGGGGGGACTGGCTCCATGAAAATCCGGTCCTCAACTGTTGTCAATAGCTTAATTGCTCTCTCTTTTGAAAGTATTGTCGATGCTATCTAACTAGGTGTTATGCTTTTTGTTGCTCTCTCCACCCAAGCACTCTTGTAATTCTCATTAGGAATCTATTCTAATGAAATGCCCACTATGTTCATGCTAATTTCCGCTACACATAAGTTATTAGGCCATTAAATGTTACAGGGGGCTGATTTTTGCAAGGCATTATCACACACACACTCACACAATCTCATGTGTGAAGAAAGAGAAGACTATCTCTTCCCAAGCTTTAATGGAGAGCTCATCACCTACTACAAGCTTGTGAGATAGAAGCCTACATCGACACACTCTTGGCTTGTGGATGCAAATCCAACTAAGAGCCAAGCTTCAATGCATGCTCATCTCCTCTACCAAGCTAATTACTAAGCTAAAGCTATGCTAATACAAGTGATTATGTGAGGAGATGTACATCTTTCTCGTAAGATACTCCTTCTTCCTCTCAATCTACTCTCATACCCTGCTAGCTCTCACCATCTTCGAAGGTGTGTGAGGTCTTGGGTTTGAGAACGGGGATAATTAAAGTTGTGTTTGTTAAGTGTTTTGCTTAGTGCATGAAGCTTTCATCTTCATTGCACTAGCTAGTCTTGAAGGAACACAAAGAATTGTATTGTACAATGTCTCTCTTGATGGGAGAAACCATAATACAAATCCTTTTGGAGGGGGAACCGGCTCCATGCAAATCCGGTCCTCATATAGCTTAATTTCTCTCTCTTTTGAAAGTATTGTTGATGCTATCTAACTAGGTGTTATGCTTTTTGTTGCTCTCTCCACCCAAGCACTCTTGTAATTCTCATTAGGAATCTATTCTAATGAAATGCCCACTATGTTCATGCTAATTTCCGCTACACACAAGTTTTTAGGCCATTAAATGTTACAAGAGGACTCCGTGAAGACCTCATCTCCAAACCCCGCATCAAATTGTTGGATAAAGGCCAAGACTTTGTCCGTAGCACCAAAAGTGCCATCATAGGTAAGGAAAGAGATGCTCTTCCCTCTCTCTTTGAATTTCTTGAGCTTGGACGACCTCTTCCACGCGGCATAGGATTTCTTATGGCCTCTTCTTTTTGATGGTTCAAAGGTTGCACCATCACTTTCTTCAGACGATGAAGAATTTGAGGAAGATGGAGAAGATTGTGACCTCTTTCTCGCCTTTTTTTTTCCTTGATCTTCTTTGTCTTCACCATCACTTTCATAAGAGGAAGAGGATGAAGAAGATGGAGAAGAGGGTGTCCTCTTTCTCACCTTTTTCTTCTCTTGCTTTTTGTCATCCCTCTTTGAAGTATGGTGTGGAGAAGTATGCGACAGTCTTCTTCGTTTTGGAGGTGATGGAGAGCGTTTAGCCCGCCGTCTTCGTGGAGCCATCTCCGCCGAGGTGGCAGGAGACTCACTTCTTTCTCGTTCCTTCGGAGGAGGCTCTTGAATTCTCCTTTGAGAAGGAGATGCGTCATCAAGGAGCAAATTTCTGATCCCTTCACATGGATCCTCTTCTTCTTCCCAAATCGGAGAGAGGCCTCTTTTGGAAGTCTCGCAAAGAGGCTTCCTAGGTGCTCTCTCGTCACGGTGGGAGCTTGGAGAATCCCATGAGCACGAAGCTATCGTTGCACTTCACTTTGGAGGGATGGATTGCCCATGGCTTGTTGAAGCCTAGAAACAAGATAGTTAACAAGCATCGGGGCATCATTAGTAGCTTGCTCATTAGCAAAATCAAAGTTATCAACATTAATTTCACTCTCTTTACTATTGTCAGCCATTCTAACAACTTTTAGGTGTAAAATTTTTAGGTGTACTTTGGCACTTCAAGCCCTAGTTGCTACTCCTCTTTACCCCTTTAGAAAAAGCACTCAAGCTAGTGTACCCGTGGCTCGAATACCATTAATTGCAAGGAATAGAAGAGAGGGTCGTTCAACACCAAAACAACACCGACTCCTATCAAGCTTCTAATAGCTCAATAGTGGTTAAGCCGTAGGCAAGCCCCGTAGGACTCCACTATTAAGACCATAGCTCTCGACGGTGATGCCCCGCTAACTGCACAAAGGCAGGCGCATTGCAAGGTTGAAAAATCTCTATTCTACTTACTCACATGAAATTAATAGTACCAACCATTTATAGCTAGCTTGAGGACCTCCCTTCTTGAGCAAGAAAAGAGAAATCTTGCTCTCTGATACCAATGTAACATTTAATGGCCTAGTAACTTGTGTTTAGCAAAAAATAGCATGAACATAGTGAGCATTTCATTAGAATAGATTCCTAATGAGACTAACAAGAGTGCTTGGGTGGAGAGAGCAACAAAAAGCATAATATCTAGTTAGATAGCATGAACAATACTTCAAAAGAGAGAGAAATTAAGAAATTGACAACAGTTGAGGACCAGATTTGCATGGAGCCGGTCCCCCTCCAAAAGGCTTTGTATTATGGTTTCTCCCATCAAGAGAGACATTTCACAATACAATTCTTTGTGTTCCTTCAATAGTAGCTAGTGCAATGAAGATGGAACTTCATGCACTAAGCAAAACACTTATCAAACACAACATCAATTCCCTCACGGTCTCAGACCCAAGACCTCACACACCTTCGAAGATTGTGAGAGCTAGCGGGGTATGAGAGTAGATTGAGAGGAAGAAGGAGTATTCTTACGAGAAAGATGTACATCTCCTCACATAATCACTCATATTAGCATAGCTTAGCTTAGTAATTAGCATGGTAGAGGAGATGAGCATGCATTGAAGCTTGGCTCTTGGTTGGATTTGCATCACAAAGCCAAGAGTTGTTGGTGTAGGCCTCCCTTCTCACAAGCTTGGAGTAGGTGGTAAGCTTTCCATTAAAGCTTGAGAAGGAGAGAGAGTCTTCTTTGCTTCACACATGAGATTGTGTGAGTGTGTGTGTGTGCTAATGCCTTGCAAAAATCAGCCCCCTCTCTCTCTTGGTCGACCCCCTTGCTAATTACTCATGCTACAGCCCTATTGGACCTCCCCAACCTCAGCCAATGGAAATTAAGCAGCATAAGTGATAGCCTTCTGACATGTGTCCCCCTTTCCCCTTTTGTGAGAGCTTTATGTAATTATTTAATCCAACTAAACTCTCATTGGACCCCTTTGCCTCCTGGCCAATAGGAATCAGGCAAACCATTGGGATGCTGAATGCTCATTGGTCCCCTTGGGAGACTGTCCAATAGTCTTTTGGAGAGCTTAATTCTTATTGGGTTTTTTATTAAGTGTTTTTAAATTAATGAAACTAGATTTACTCTAGCCTAATTCTCATTGGTCCACCTCCAAGGCCATCCAATAGGATGTGAGTACACCTTGTGGGCATCTGGGCTAGGGAGCTGACATGTGTCCCTCTTTCCCCTTGTGTACAAATGAAGCTTGTGAGTGTGTGTTTGAGTTTCTCTCTCATCCCCTACTTGCAAGGCTCGTCCCCCTCCTATGTAGGGATTATGAAGACTTTTTGTGACACACACAAAGCATACAATTCCCCTAATGTTTGACCTTTGGACACAACCTTTGAATTTTGGAACCTTAGCATTTTGGAAGTCTTAATGGGTTGAACCTTAGGGTCTTTTAAGCCCATTGTTGCACATTGCTCTTTTGCAGATGCCCCCCCCTTTGGATCCCTATTTTCCCTCCTTTGGATCCCTAATGTGGCCGGTCTGCTAGCTTAACCAATATTATAGCTTTTTCTCCCCTGTCACTTCCCCATATTAAATGATCAGTTTAACATGAGAAAATCATTTAGGAGAATTAGATATTGATTATTATGACAGACATCATGGATACATCATGTGGTAAAACCTCGCCATAAACATTAACATTGTATGTGGAAAGTAAAAGCATGCTATCACATGGTATATCACATGATTTATGCCACATAGGCATCCTAGTAGATTAGAGAAGGTACACACCAAAATGCATAAAACATAGGACAAAGCCCACAAATCCCAACAACTGACTTCTAACGATAAAAGGCCTTCTGAGGTTGAAATTCTTTGAGTTCTCATACCTTGAATAAAAATTAATGTGGGAAAAGCACGCGAGCTTAAATGAAGTATTCCCCGAAAGAAGCATGAGTGTTCAACCTTTGCAAGCAACTTGTGAGAATCAACAAATTCATTGAGAACTTTGCCTCTAACTACTAGGAGCTCCGGTACCTTGTTCCTTATAGCTATAGGCAGAGTCCTCAGTTTGTCTGTTGATTGGCACATAAGCTCCTTGCATTGGGTGAAGGCTGTTACAACTCTTACAAGGAAAATACCTGCATGATTTTTTCACGTTGACCATTTTCTTCAAGGGTCACGACTTGTCCATGTGGACCTCATTTCAACGTTTGCAAAACCTATGCTAGGCTAATCGAGTAAAAGAAACCTTATAACCTACGCACATGAAGAACTTTGGACTTGTGAAAGTCAACAGTTTTTATGTAAATGCTCATTAGCTGCCACGGTTTGGGCACGTGAACGAAATTAAATGTGGAGTTTTGTGTCACTACATGATGCTACTTGGAAGGAGTAAACAAACGATGAGGCATGTCTGGTGTTCTCTTGAGAAATGGGAGACAATCCGTAGCTCCATCATAAAAACAAGAGCTCCTTGTCGTATCCAGGTCCGAATCAGTTAAACTAAAGTCTTTCTCAAGATCCATGATGATTTCCTTTACCAACTCACTCTTGCTAGCTGTTAGCTTGGTTGTGTAGGTGTCATAGAAACCGTCTTTGACGTATCATCGATTACCGACGAAAGGAGTGTGTGACCCCAGACTGATAGCATATTCAGCTTTGAGGCTGGTGTTGCCAACAAAATACTCCATGGAATCGATGATGGACAAGCTGGCAAAGGCCGGAAAAGGAAAAGTAAACACTGGCGACATTCTTTCCCCAAAGTGAAAATTATGCACTTCCACCCTCACAGAATCATGCTCTCACTCTCCGCAATCACACAAAAGTCTCCCGCATCCTCATCTGCGCTCATCATCTTGCTGCTCTAGGGTTCCTTCATCTCCGCAAACACACAATTGACACGAGTGCTCGCCCACGCACTGGCACTCTCACACGCCCACACACACAGACACTCACTCACATACACGGTCGATCACAGCCACCATGTCTTGGCAAGTGTATGTTGATGACCACCTTCTCTGCCCTCTTGCCGGGGGTAACACCCTCACTTCTGCAGCAATTATTGGCGTCGAAGGCACTTTATGGGCGTCCAGCGAGAAGTTCCCAGAGGTACGAGGCTCCCGATCCTCTCGTTTGTCTGCTGTGTTAGATATGGCGATGTGATCTACAGTTCTCTTTGACTAGCTCCATTGAATGGCTTCTTTTACTCGTCTTTGTGTCTTGCTGTTGTCTCAGCACTGACATTCTTGTTGCGTTATCCTGGATCATTTTGCAACGGATCTGGTTTTGGTTACTGACGACCTGGTTCATTGGATTGAGATCCTATGGTTCATTCCGCTATCGTCAGATACTGAGCTCTCGAAAATGAAGACTTTTTTTTCCCTGTCTTGTCTAGTCTTCCCCGGCTTAAGCTGAATCTGACCCTTTGATTCAGGTTTTACACCATGTCTTTGGAAGTGCTTGATGTCGGGTTGGGGCAGTGGTGGGTGGTATATGTACTTATGCTTGTGTGTTTGTCGCTGACGACCATCTGTGCTGTACTTGTATTCTCTCCCATTATCCATTTATTGTCTTGTCAGTTGCAGATAAGCACAATGTTAGATGCATCAGAGGTTATGGTGAATTTGTTGGCTGGCAAGGTCACAGATTGCACTTGATGATTGTTCACTTTTTCCTGTTTTGTCAGGCTTGACGGGGAAAGTAATTTATTAGTGTGTGTAGAAGTTCTTTTTTCAAAAGAACAGGAGTGAAGGAAAAGATAAGGGGAAGAGTTTTGGTTTTGATTTTGCCGAGTGTACACATAATAGTGCATTGAAGCGCCAATATGAGCACAAGATCTTCTATTATGGATCAGTGGTTATAGGAGAAGGACTCTGGCTAGTTCTAATGATGCCATTGAGGTGGTCAGTTTGCCATTTTTTACCCTGTACTTACCATGTAGAGGGATGAATTTCTTTGACTGTTTGGTTGTTGAAGTTTTCAATTTCGTGTTTGTTATAGCATCCTTACACTTAGTTATGCCTGACTTTTCACCTGATGGCAATAATTTGCTAATAGTACAACCCTCAAACAGATACTTGATCAGAATATTGAAGAAAAGTGCTGATTATGTCCTTATTCTCTTTTATGGTTTCCATCTGATGGCAGTGGTTTGCTTATTCATGTGAGCTACAAGCAGATACAGGCGAGCAAAATTTATCACATATGACTGGTTTTATCTCTTGTTTATCAGCTTGGTGTTGTGATGTGACTCCTTGAGGTATTTGAACTTGGCTTATATGAATTTGAACAGCTCGCATCTGGAGGCTGTTCTTTTTTTGCAGGTTAGACATTCCCACATCACGGCCATATATGAATTATAGTCACGAGACACCTACAGAAGTCATTTACTGGCTTTCCTTGTTGCTTAACATTTTTTCTTACCAGACTTGTTATGATGTGTGTAAATGCGTGTGGCGCTTGTGGTTTCTAGTCGGTGATTTTTTGTACTTCCATTTGTCTCGCGCCTAAGAGTGTGTGCGCAAGTGCACCTGCACTCACACTCACACATGCACCTTGATGATGCATTAAAACAGGGTTTGTATCTAGCTCTGCTAGTTTCTGTTAAGAACATTTTTCAGGAAACTTAAATTTATCTCTTCTGTCTCTGCAGATTTTACCAGAAGAAATAACCACTATAGTGAATGCTTTTAATGATTCGAGTGATATAGCACAACGGGGGCTGTTCATTGGTGGGGCCAAGTATTTTGTACTCCAGGGTGAGCAAGGGGTTGTTATCCGTGGCAAGAAGGTAATTGGGCTCTTCTAGATGTTTGTATTTGTTGTCATTGTCTTTGCTTCTAGTCCAGTAGGAGGGAGCCAGGTAAATAACATGCTATACCTTTACTCAAAGGAGATCAAATAGTCTGTGGTTCTTGTCCTTGCATAAAGTTTTTGCAATTTTCTGATGGTCAGCTTCTTGTCTTTGTAGTTAAAGAAATGGTGGTTTGTGTTTTATCGAGAACTTAAGTCTTTTCCATTTTCATGAATCTTTACTTGCTTCCCTAACAGGGTGCAGGTGGTGTGACCATAAAGAAGACAAATCTTGCCTTGGTGATAGGCATTTATGATGAACCCGTCACCCCTCCCGAATGCAACACCATTGTAGAAAAGCTTGGTGACTACCTTTTAGACCAGGGCTACTAGCTGCTTGCTCTCAATATAAATTTTCATGATTGATATCAAAATAAACTGGTCTATTGTCTTAAGGTGGGGTTTGTGAAGGACATTGAGAGCTGAGGAATGATGTTTTGACTTTTCATCATTGGCTCATTGTACATAATTTGTCATGATGTGATTTTTGCATGACAGA
The DNA here is from genome assembly GCF_014529385.1 of Adiantum capillus-veneris. NCBI lineage: Eukaryota > Viridiplantae > Streptophyta > Polypodiopsida > Polypodiales > Pteridaceae > Adiantum > Adiantum capillus-veneris. Next base: position 92,080,680 of record NC_140943.1, on the reverse strand, counting down.
TGGTTTGTAAATTAAGTAGTTTGAATTCAAAAGAAGGGTCCTACTTTTTCACTGTAGTCACTGCGTGGAGAGGTTCTATATTTGGAAACAGGAAAGAGGTCTCATGACTATCTTATCCTCCTTGTATGTGGCCGTCTAGTAAACAGATTTGCCTCGGGCTTCTAGTAAACATCAATCAAATACAATTAATCTGAGTAGATAATCGGTTATTCTGTCTATTACTGGGTAGCTCATAGCAATATCTAATTGCGCACAAGGATAAGAGCGCATCATAGCAGCGAATATATATTGGATAGAGTTTGCGAAAGAGGGCTCCCCCTTCTGCCCTTTAAAGGTGCAATAGGAAGGCCCTTGTATTGCATGATGGGTGCCTCATCCACCTCGATCTTTCTATTTGGAGAAAAAACTATGTTTTTGCTCGTGGGTGTGTCAAGCAACCCCCAGCATTTGCACCGGCTATTCCAGGTTACAAATGTTTGTTGTGCGAAATGAGCAATCTATATGCCCAGGATTCATGAACCCTGTCAATCTCCAGCTGTGTGTCAGTCATCTACTGGACACTCAAGACATCGAAAAAGATGAGGCCACCACTGGATCCCTTACATCAAATTGCAGTTGGCAAGGTACAACTGCTAGCAGTGAGCGGAGGTGATGGTTCAAGTTGTCTGAGAGAGGGGGTCAGCGGAGGTGAAGGATCAAGTTGTCTGAGAGGGGGACGGACTAATAGATGGAAGAGATTGAGAGAATGCTGATGTAATATGAGCCGGGGCCTGCGGTTGTACAGGGGGACAGGAAGGGATGGAGAGGTTGTGATACGATGCTGCTGTGGGCTGGTAGTGTGTGATTGCCAACTGGCTGAGGTTGGTGTCATGTTGGTTAAGGGGCACCAATCCTGAAAGGGGCCTATGGGGGGAGCCCTCTGAGAGAGAGAGAGAGAGAGAGAGAGAGAGAGAGAGAGAGAGAGGTGGGAATAATTGTACTCTAGTAAAGTGGTAACGTCTGTCCAAGGAATTGTGGGGCGGGTGGTGGATTAATGTGGAGAGAACAGTGGGAGTTATGGCTCAACACTAGTTAAAACCTTTCGAAAGTGGTAAAACGTCCTGAACACAAGCATTTTCCTTTGGGGCTTTCTCCCTCCCTGAGTCCAAAGACAGCCAAATGGACAGTCTACTTGTATTGCTAGAATTTTGTTGGTTCCATTGATGCACGAATAATGTGATGCTCATGCTGACCCTAGTATGAAATGCAACCATATCCAAATTTTTCACCTCTTCCACAATTTCATGCCTGGCTTTCATGCTGACTCGATTGAGACTTCAAATACCCGCCATGTCCACCCTTGACCACATTCTTCTTCACACTGAATCTTTCCCAAACTTGAATTCATGATGTATTTTTTGTTTCTCATTACATCTTTTTTGTCTCTTTCGGGCCTTTTGAGGTGTTCTCGCACTTCTACACCTTGTGTGTGTGTAGGTAGGTGACACACATCGCCATGCTGTCATCAGGTTCTTATGAACGAAGCCTTGCTATAATACTAAATACCTTCTGCCATTTCTCACATGTTTACCCAAGGGGAGCGGTCACATCACCAAGATGGCAGTTGTGATGATTATTAACTAGAACTTGACTCAATAAGGCAAGCAACTTTCATCGTGGAGTCTCTTGACATTGCAAAAGTTCGTAACCTTGTACATTTGGCCCTCTTTGAAGATACTATGTTTTGGGAAGTAAGTGTGTGAGTCATGAGTGTCCTGAAAATTTGACTTAGCCTATATATGCATTAGAGGATGTATGAGTTTGGTGGCATGCATGTCACTATTCAAAAATTAGTGAGTTGTTCGTTGAGAATTGTTCCAAGCGTGGTGACACTTTTGATGTAAGATTCTTATCTAGTCAAGTGGTCGTTTAACTACTTGTCCGATTGATTGACTTGCTTGGCTAGTCATTGTGGTTGCTGGTGTAGCTTTCTTTGTATGCCTCATTTGAAGGCAATCACGTGCCAATGGATGAGGGACATGTACTTAGCCATATGGAGTGGAGACACGTGATATGGATGCATACCACTTTCCAAACCATCAAAGTCCTTTTCGGGTCTTTACAAATGGGATGCATGAAGTAGGTTGCATTTACAATCCTTTTATGTCTCAGATTTTACTTCTTTATTTGCGTGGCTTTGGCTCTATGAGTATGTCGTAAGGAGGAACCTTTTTCATTAGCTAAGACGCACAATTCCAACAATTGGTTGGTTGCCATGGAAATTGAATATGATGTTATGAAAATGGCACATGGTCTTTACTTGTCTTTATGTTAGTTGCCTCCTAGCAAAAAGACCATTGGTACTAAGTTGGTTTACATGAAATGTAAGCAAGATGGTAGTGTTTATTGCTACAAGGCTAGCCTTGTGACAATTGTGCTTAGGAGAGTGTAGATCTTGATGAGACTATTGTTCCCACTTGTCGCACGCCTACCACGTGTAGCATTTGTGTATTTGCAAGTTATAATCGTTGCAATGCCATCAATTGAACATAGACGTGGATTGTGACTTGCATGAGGAAGTGTATGGAATATAGCCAATAGAATACATGCTACTATCTTTGCACATAAAATAGTCAAACATCTGAGCACTTTGTATGTCATAAGTGTGCAGATGTACTTTTGATCATTGTTTACTATGTTGCTTACATGTTCACTAGAGTGGATGAGAAGCAAATTGTTGATTTGAATGCTTCTTTTAAGATGCTTGCTAGGTTATATCTTTTACATTATCATTTATTTTGGGCAAATAGTTTTTGTATTGAAGGCTCGTGGCAAGTTGTTGTGGACAAACAAATTGAGGACTAGCTTAGTAGTAAGGTGTAGAGGTGTAAAAATGTAGTGGGTTGCATCAACAAAGGTGAATTTTTATGAGATGAGATTGTTAGTCAAAATCTATTGGAAAAGATATTGTGCATGGACATGCTTTCATTGAACAAGGAGAGGCTGATCCATAGAAGCTCTATGTTATTATTAGCAAATATAAGGATGTGGTCTCTTTGGTTGGATATATGCAATAAAGGGTAGATCTAACAAAAGAAGCTCTCGATAGTTATCAGCAAATGCAAGGTTGTGTGTCTCTTGCAATGTATGCTCATGCGAAATTACCCACTGACATGGCAAGGAAGGTTGCACTATTTTTCATGAATGCAGAGTGAGCGCTCATAGGCTTCTGTTAAAAGGTTATATATTTAGCAAGGGTTTTTCAAGGTTTCTATAGATGCATCTTGTCCAAGTGCACTCACTTTTTCCAAGGTGCTTAATGGATGAACCACTAGGGTGGTCTCAGCAAAAAATGCCAATGCTTATTGAAAATAGATGTCGTCCTTAGACATGTTTTGTCAGTACGGTGCTCTTCAGAACTTACTATGGTGTATTATGCAGGACATTGTTGTGGGAAACAAAAATAGGATCAGATTAGTAATCTACCTTCTTGAAAATATCATGCTTGAATATGGTTTGGTATGCATGTGTGGAAAAATGTGATCATCTTTTTCTAGATAATTTTTTTGCTCTTGCATTTATTGCAAGATATGCCCAATCAAATCAAGTTTATTGTTGGCGATCTCTTGACCTGCAGTGATTGTAGGATGTCCCCAACATTTACACCGATAAGCTTGGCATTGCTTTATTGGACATGGAGGAAAAATACACATTCTCGTGATTGTGAGGTGAAATGCTCACATTTTTCTCAGAGGCTTCCACAAGGAGCTTTGGATCCACTCCCATGTAGCCAAAAAATATAATATAGCTAGATGTTTGCTAGTTAAACTAGGAGGAGTGCAAAATAGCAAGTGCAAAATAGCAAGTATGAGAATTTGCTAGATATTCAAGTCTCTCACTAGACGATGACTTACCATATACCAAGTGCAGACTTTCTACATGGCAAGTCTATGGTAAGTCAACTACCACATAGTGAAATTGCTACTTAAATACTTACTAGCAAATCCTCTCGATTACTATTTTGCACAGGCATAGTTTAATCTACCAATTGTTACAATGTATATAATAGTGATGTGTATGAACACACTTAGGACTGCGCGAGCACTTTTTTCCGTCTCTAGGAGGTTCTTTTCCCATGCTTTCTATATATGTCCATCATTCTATCCATTCTTGCAACCTTAACTCTTAACAATTGATATTAGAGCAAGTTGCATCCATTTGGGCATATTTGTAGAATCGCCAACACTCTTGCTCAATTTCTCCAATTTGGGTGAGCTTTGATGAGTGTAATAAGTAGCTTAGTGTGCTCAAAACTTTGATGAGGCTAGTTTAGGCCTCTGTATCCACTATTGTAAGATACTCCACAAACAATGTTGTCCTTTTGTACAAAATATTTTCCATTGTAAATTTCTATCTTTGAAAGTCTACTATGGTTTGTGCTATATAGCATGAAGAGTTTCCCTTCAATTTCTACTCAATTTGCACATTTTCTACGTCAGGCCCAATATTTCACTATGAATGAGAGAATGACTTTTTTAACGAGTGTTTATGTGTGTGCAAATACGTGAAGTAAAGACTTTAGAAAAATAATAATGAATAATTTATTAATTCCTTGGGAAGAAAAAGGTCTTGCCCTTGTGGTTAGGGGGTCATTGCCTTATTTGGGTGTGAGGGGGAAGGTTGAAAACTTTGAGCATATTGTTTTTGGCATAAGATATTGATGGTCACTTAGGCAATGTGGTTGGACATCTAGTAGGTGATCAATTGTACTTAATTGCAAGGTCGAGTCCACCAACCAGCACTCACACATTAAAACCACATTTTCAACTATTGAATCTCAACTTCCTATCAATATAACACATAAGGTGCTAACTTTGACCTTTCTCACACCTTTTGGCATATAAGAATATGAGAGCTCAAGATGTTCTCAATTGCTGATGGAAAATTGGATGGAGACAACTATCCATTGTGGGCTTACATGATGCAGTATGCACTTATTTCCAAGGGTGTATGAAATATTGTTAAAGGTTTTGATGTACACCTAGGTTCTATGGATTTAGGTTCTACAGAGGATGTTACATATTCTAGCAGTTTTGTTCATAGTGCTCACGTTGTTTTACCTACAATTGACTAGGCTTGTTGGGGTAGTAGAGATACACAAGCATATTATTGATTGTGTTTCCCATCAAGTGTACCATTACTCCTCACATTTGTCCAATAAAAACAACAGAACAGGCTTGGGATATTCTAGTTGGATTGTATGCAAGTCACAAAAAGGTAAAAGTTAGCATATTTGTGCAAACAACTAGAATCAAAGATTATCATGAGGAATATGAAATGGTTTCTTACTCGAATCAAAGATATCAATGAGCAACTTATTGCTACACGCGAAGTCATTCATGGCCATTCACTTATGTTGATTTATCTAGTTCAAGGAGTAGAAAATATTGTGCACAATGTAGTTAATGGAAAATCTTTCACACTTTCGGACGTACTTTTTGTGCATGGCATCAAGAAGAATCTGATGTTTTTTTGTGCATCAACAAGACTTGGTCTTGTTGTAAAGTTTGTGGATGACAAATATTCACGATCCTACTTCAAGTGATACTATTCTGGCATTAGATACCTTGTCTCGTGGTCTGTACAAGCTCAATTCTTATAAAAAGTGTGGGAAGAACTTTGCAGATGTAGTACATATTCCAAAGCTGTTTATATGCTAAATTATGACATGTACGTTTTGGATATCTAAATTTTGCAAGTTTGATGCGTTTGTACAAATTTGATATGGTTGACAGTTTGATGCCTTTGTAGAAATCTGATATGGTTGCCTCATTGCCCTTTGGAGGCACCATCAAAGCATGTTTGTGAAGGCTCTATTTTGTAAAAAAATTAGCATTCTAGGTTTTTGAAAGATGGTTTTGTGGTTACATGCCATTAGGAAATTTCAGAGGTCATTTGGAGGGCCATATGAAGAGAGAGAATAATAGAGCGCGTCCAATGAGCACGAAGGCTACGTTACGTAGGAAAGTACATGGAAAGACTCAAAAAATAAGAAAATAGCATAAAACTTTCACGAATCTAGGATTGTAGCATCGTAATTTCCTTCCTTTTACCGAGCTTTTAGGTGCTTGCATGTGGTCCCACTTCTGATATTCTCTTATGGTCATTAACGTACTGGAGGGTGACCATTAAGCCCGCACAAGATATTGGAATTCTAAAACACTTTCCCTCCATTAGAATGCTTTCAAAGTGAATCTCCCTCCACTAAAGCTTTTCTCTGAGAGCTATGGCTTCCATGTCTTCTCGCCCAAGAGGCTCCAGGTGTTTACTGTCTCTCATACCAACAACCAACAAATGCACTTTGCCTAGAAGGCCAAGTAGTAGCATATCCTCAATTACAATATCAACTTCAATAAGTGCAGAGAACCAATGGGTTGGACAAAGGATAAACAAAGGTTCATGGGTCCTCATGCAACCAAGAAGACCCAAGAGATCTAGTGGTATCAACGTTTACCGCTCAGCATGGAAGGCCAGAGTGTTGGATTTCAAAGTTGAAATCGGCAAAAGATCTGTAAAGGAAGTTCTTGTTCAGCATGTGTTTACCCATCCAGAGGTGATAGCAAACGGTGGAAATGTATCACATATACATCAACCACGTTGCAGTTGTAAGTACTCTTGACATGTGAACTTACTGATACTCTCATTATAACTTTTCTTATATATTTTGCAATGTTTCTCCCGCTTGTTATGAGCAATGTCTCCATTCTTCACAGCTCAATTACATTAGATTTGTCATTTGTACTTATTGATACTCTTAGTTTAACTCTTCTTATATATATTGCAGATGTTTATCCCTCTTCTTATGAGCAATGGGAGCCTGTGGAGTGCATAATAGGCCTCTTCCATGTTGTTCATGCCCACATTGGTTCTCTACAGTATTCAGGGAGGAGTAGCAAAAGACTGGTTGATGAGGGAATATTTTTTTATGACCACTTCTACCAACTCAGCTCAGGGAATAAGAATGGCATGTTGGTGAAAGTGCTTCTACCAACCGATTGGAACACTGTGGACTGGCCAGTTCCCGAGGAAACAATGGTGGAGGCAATGCGAAGTAAGCTCTACAAGGATATACAAAGGTCTCTACGTAGCTCTATTCCCACCAAACTGGTTAGAATTGCAAACTTTTGTCCTGTTGCACTCTTCATAGAGCTGTTTCATAGCTACAACATCCGTGTTACGAAAACTATGTTCATGTGCAAGTCATTTCAGCAGTCATCCTGTGACAAACTTCTTGACAGAGGATGGTATGCAAAGGAAGAGATTGGTTTACGGTGCGAGGTCGCGCTTGATACTCTAGTTGTCAAGTACATGATTGCAAGCCAATCACTGTTACTCTCATTTTGGTATATGCGATCACAAATGCTCAACGGTAAGTACATTCCTATGGACCAGGTTTCTGCAGGTTTGGAAGATAATCCTGTTGTGGATGTGGAAGTGATTGATAAAGAGCATGGCCTACTGTTGGTGGTTACAATAAGGGAGCTATGCAGTCTTCAACATTTGTGGCATGACATAATTGAAGATTCAATGGACAAGGACCTATCAGATTTTTCCTTTTTCCTAGCTGGCCGTAAGGTGATGCGGCGAAGGGAAAAAGATATTTTGTGCAAAGAGTTGGATGGTCGGGTTGAAGTAGTGTCAATGTAACAGATATTCTTGTGAATCCAATTGTATACAAATGACTTTCAATACATGAAGTTTATTGAGCTCATTTTTCAATTGTGCCCTGTGAAAAAGTGTGCTTGAAATACATTTCTTTACCATGTCAAATCTCTCTCTCTCTCTCTCTCTCTCTCTCTCTCTCTCTCTCTCTCTCTCTCTCTCAATGTTAGACAAGACAAAGATATGATAGAAGAGTCATCTTAATTCATTAGAAAGTACAAACTCGTCCGTGAACAATGGACTGAGATACAATTTCTGTAAGTATGGAATTAGAATGTCTTCAAGGTAAAAATCGAAGGAATGCCCCTCGAAAGAAGGTGGTGAGATAGTTGTTCCCGGCGGATTTAGTTCTCCCTTTTCAGGAGTATCATCAATCAGTAGTGTATTAGTTGCATCAAAGGGTACACCGATTTGGCTAAACGGTTTGTACAAAAGAGGTAAGTGTGGTTTTTTAGGGTGGTAGTGGCCCTCAACGGTAACGCATTTTCTTTGATCATACAAAAAGGCAAAATCTGACGTGTGAGCGTGGCATACACTACAAACTATTGTAACTAGTGGCGACAAGTTTTGCCTTTGCATTGAAGACCATATGGCAACTCTGAAGCGCGGAAGAAGAAACCGAATAAATTCCTTGGTTCCTGGACGAACCACGACTTGACAAGTTCCCATCCGAAACGTTTGCAAATCCTCAAAGTGTTCTGTGTCACCGAGAGGCACCCGCATCAGCAGCAATCCATTGACGTCCAAGATAATCAACCTCTGTAAAAGTTGACAAGTACATATAAGTAGTTAGAAGCTGAACATATTTTGCCATACTTGAATAGACATTACCGGAACAATCGTATTTACAGGTAGCAAGGGTCCATACTGGGTCTCTGTAGTGTTCATGTCGTTGTTGCTCTCCTCTGCTTTATCTTCATAGTCATCATTCACATCTTCATCAGGGGTCTCCCCCATGGCTCTTTCTGCCTCATTCAAGGTTTCCTCCAAGGTCTTTTCCTCTCCCTCGGTTGACCGGCTTGCCTCATACATCCTTGCCTGATCCATATCAGTTTGCTCATCCCTAGGCCTGCTTTCCTCATCCATATCCTTTTGCTCATCTATAGGCCTGCTTTCCTCATCTTGGGTTTCAGCCATAGGCTCTTTTGGCTCCTCCACTGGCTGACTTGGCTCTTTCATTGTCTCCTCTGGTTGTACACTAGCACCTTCCATATGCTCATTTGACCTTTCCTCATCCTCGGCTCTTTCATCTTCTGCTGATATGACCCCCTCGGCCCGTTGTGATTCCACTGTATTGGATGCAGGGGTTTGTCGTGGTGGCATGTCATGTATTGTTAGATCAATAGTGCGGTCATCCAAGCCGCTATCTTCAAGCTCTCTGGGGCTAGACATAGTAAGCAGGTGTTGTATTAAACTTACCCGGTATCTTTGCAAATAATCATATGTGTAGTTTTTTAAAGCACTCTGCAAAATTGAAAGACCACATGGTGAGAATTCTTTTATAGACTAAACCAAAACTAACTGAATGCATTGCCAAATGGGTACCTTAGTCATGAAAGGTTTTAATGCAAAGTAGCTTTGCAGGACACATTCTGCATGGAGAAGACATCTCCAGCCGCAAGAATTTCCATCGGTTTGATTTGGGACAGGTACATCTTTGATTGGGGCCTTGTATAGTTCATACCTTCCACATAGCTTGCCATAGGCAAGCAACAACCTCTTTATACAACTGCACAAAGCAGCGTCAAGATGTTAGCATGAGGCTTCAAATTTACATGGATATCTATAAGAAACACTTTCTGATACAAAACACTTACAACCTAATTTCAGGGTGGGTTCCTTTTATTGAATTGAACACCCACATTGCTGGTTGGTCAACATCAAGGCATATGAGACTCCAATGATGGTTGTTCTCATATGGAAAGATGATGACAGTAACTTCCAGCATAGCACAGTGGAGAAACCAACTCTCAAAGGTCCCAGATGGACTGTTCTTTTGTCTAATAATCACTGACATTTGTGGATCAAGAAGAAACACCTCTGTGTGGGTGTGTAGTGGGAGTTGACTTTTGATCAGGCTGCAGAGACTCTACCTAAGTTAGCAAACCTATTAACTAAGTTTTCAAAGCTAGCAAGATAGTAACACTTACTTAAGACAAGCATAGATAAATGTGTCTGAAATCTGAGCATCTGGATTCTGCAATAAATTAATGTCCACTTTTTCCAGAGCTAGCTTTCTGGCTCCATCTACAAATGGTATCTCTGCAAGCAAACCATCCTTCATTGAAAGTAGAGTTTCTTGATTGCTTGCCTCTATGGACAGGGTCACATTGCATTCTGTTTGCCTCTGGGACTCCACTGCTACTTTTGCTTTCTCCTTAAGCTTTGCTTCCCTCATGTCCTCTGTTTGGCGAGCAATAGTCTCTGCCCTTGCCCTTGTATTCACATCATGTGTGACATCTACAACTGTGAGTTGTGGCACTAGCTCCGGGGGGTATAACAAAATTTCCCTCATTTTCTTATCCTTGCAGACATTGGGGACCAGTAGTTTGTCATACCTCCACCTTATTCTTTTCAGTGTCTCACTATCTTTGTCCATTATAGTAACCCTGTGGGCATGGGCTGCAACAATGGTCATGTCACTGAAGTACTCCAGTAGGAAGTCCTCTGCTGCTTCTTGTAGAGCCATTAATGCCACCACCTTCCACCTTTTGGTGTCCCAGGTAGCTTCGTCACATATGGACCTCACCATCCTCTGAAAGGGCAGCTTTGGTATGCATAAATCTACACATTTCTGTGCCTTTCTGATTTCTTTGAAAAGTCCCATGCAGGTTTGTAACTTCTTCACCCTTGGCCCTTTCAGAATTTTATTGGGTTTTCCAGGTCTTTTCTTTGGGGTTGCAGAATTTTATTGGGTTTTCCAGGTCTTTTCTTTAGATGCTAATCCTGGTCCCTTGCCTGCCTTCCTTGCAGTGGCTTTTGTTCTAGCCATTTCACTGTACACAAAAAGAAGAGTCTCTCTCTCTTTCTCTCTCTCTCTCTCTCTCTCTCTCTCTCTCTCTCCTTTCTATAGCTTAGCATATTTAAATAGAGAGAGAGAGAGTGAGAGAGCCCATTACTAAAGGCGCGCGTGGAGCACGTTTTGACCTCAACAAACACCTCCGCGCGCCGTTAGTATAAGGTAAAAGAAATACTCACTCTCTCTCTCTCTCTCTCTCTCTTCTCCCCGCCTTACATCCTCTCTCTATAACACTCAGACATACACTGGTCAATGCACAGTACTAACGGCGCGCATAGAGACATGCACACCGGTTATGCCTCTCTACGCGCGCCTTTGGTAGAGAGAGAGAGAGAGAGAGAGAGAGAGAGAGAGAGAGAGAGAGAGAGAGAGAAAGAGAGAGAGAGAGAGGCTATGTGTGTGTATGTGTGTGTGTGTGTAAGTTATATTTGTGTGTGTGTGTGTGTGTTTGTGATTTGTGTGTGTGTGTCTCTCTATGTGTGTGTGTGTGTGTATGTTATATTTGTGTCTGTGTGTGTGTGTATGTTTTATATGTGTGTCTGTGTTTGTGAGTGTGTGTGTCTCTGTGTGTGTGTGTGTGTGTGTGTGTTGTGTTTGTGACTGTTTGTGTGTGTTGTTTGTTAAGACTGAGCTTGGTACTGTGACAGAAACAGAGAGAGAGAGAGATAGAGGCAAAGGCAGAGGGAGAGGCAGACCTTCGTTATGTCGATGGGTCGGCTTGGTGTTGGAGACACAGACGACGGCTCTTGCACTCTCTCTCTCTCTCTCTCTCTTTCACTCACTCTCTTTCACGAGGTGTGGTTTTTCTCTCTCTTGACCTCTATATATGACGTACAAAAGTATACGGTCTCAATAATGACCGCACGTGTGACAACATGCAATTATACTCTAATTTATAGTAACACGTGGGGCGTCGCCGTGTGTATCCGTTATAAGTGTGATTTTGAGAGAGAGAAAGAGAGAGAACAATAGAGAGAGAGAGAGAGAGAGAGAGAGAGAGAGAGAGAGAGAGAGAGAGAGAGAGAGAGAGAGAGCCATAGAAAGAGAGAGAGAGTGATAGAGAGACAGAGAGAGAGAAAGAGAGAACAGATTGTGAGAGAGATAGAGAGAGGGAGAGACACAGATTGAGAGAGAGATAGAGAGAGGGACTCCTTACTCTCAGAGAGAGAGAGAGGGAGGGAGAGAGACAGAGTTAGTTTGACACACAAAAAGCAATGGAGGAGACACCTCCCTTGGAGTTTCTGCAAACCCCACCAACAAAAGGTGATCTCTCACTCTTTCTCTCTGTATTTCCAACAGTTGGTACAAATTGTGTGTGTGTGTGTGTAAACAAAGAAAAACCCAGACTGTTGTTCAACACACACACACACACACACACACACACACCTCAACACATACTTCCATAGACAGAGACACACACACATACACACATACACACAGACACACACACAGAGATATACACATTCTCTCTCTCCCTCCCCTCTCTGTCCCCGTTACTAACGGCGCACAGAGCCAACCAAACACTGGCTGCAGCTCTCTCCGCGCGCCTATAGTATAGTTATGACTCTCTCAAAAAGCACGTTTACATCCTTACGCGCCTTTCCCTCAATTGTACTTAAGGCGTGCGTAGAGAGTTGCAAAAAGCACGTTTTCGTCCTTGCGCGCTTTTAGTACAAATAGACACATAAAGAGAGAGAGAGAGAGAGAGAGAGAGAGAGAGAGAGAGAGAGAGAGAGAGAGAGAGAGAGAGAGAGAGAGAGAGAGAGAGAGAGAGAAAGGGAGAGTCTATGTGTATTTTTTTAGTGTACAAATAGACACATAAAGAGAGAGAGAGAGAGAGAGAGAGAGAGAGAGAGAGAGAGAGAGAGAGAGAGAGAGAGAGAGAGAGAGAGAGAGAGAGAGAGACTATGTGTGTTTTTGTTTGTGCTTTGGTGAGAGACAGATATATATATATATATATATATATATATATATATATATATATATATCTGGAGAGAGAGAGAGAGAGAGAGAGAGAGAGAGAGAGAGAGAGAGAGAGAGAGAGAGAGAGTGAGACTTGTCATGTTTCCTGATGAATAGGATTAAGGTCCAGTAGGCAGAAGAGGCTGAAACCAGACCCAGAGCTTGTGCCAGGATTTCAACCTTTGCAGGCTCAGTTGCTTAATGTTTCTGCCAAAAGAACTGTTGACTTTTGTCAGGACATATCTGAAGAAAAGTCAATTGGTGAAGATCAATCAGAGAGGTCACCAGGGCAAGAGGATCCGTCACCCTACAAGGTTGTGGTGCCCTGTACAGTACTTGTGAAGAAAAATACAAGAAAGAAGAATATAGACTTCTCAGATGATGCAGATGTGCTAGAAAGTAGTCCCTGTGCAACTAAATGTAAAGCCAAAGAGGATGTGTCTTCTCTGGAAGTCCCAGCTGCAACTGATGAGAGGCTATTTGATTTTGCAGCATCTTGTGGTGCTGGGGACAAGTTTGATCTAGTTCATTCTATGTTTAATCCAAAGTTTGACATTGAAGACCTATTAGCTCAGCACAGTAATTTCTTGCAGTCCTACAGAGATAAGTTTGAAGTGATGGTGCAGGTAGGGAGGGTTGTTCTGCCTACTATGACTCTTGTGCATTTAAATGAATGTGGTGGAAAGGGACAGGGACTGAAGAAGTATAGGGAATTACCACCTTCTTGCCGACATTCAGCCTGCCCTTTGCATCAAAAAGAATGCAAACTCATTCAGGAAGCCTTTGGCTTTATGATTTACCTGAACAGCCTGTTTGGATTCCTCATGCAGAATCCTGATGAGGTGTTAGAGGAGTAGGATGCAGCACTAGATGAAGAATGCGAGGAGACAACTCATATACAAGAAGTCGAGGAGGTTGAAGACACAGTCAACCTTGAGGTTGAGGCAATTGAAGTACAAAGAAGTAAGATGCTCTCTGTGAAAACCACAGAAATCAAACTTCCATTGGATGTCAGTAACTTCACTGAGAAGCATGCTCAGATGATGTTGCCTGCTGTGCCTGACTTCAGGATTGGAGACAGGACCTATATCTTCTTACATGATGTGCAAAGTGTCTTTTATTTAAGGGAGGATTTCTCCCTGGCTATTATTTCCAGAGTCCAAGAGGAGAGGAGTGGATTTGTTTCAAAGGATAGTAGTGATGATGAGGCAATGGAAACATCAAGCAATCCAATGGAATGCCTTCGAAGATGCTTTGAGAAAGCTGAAAAATACAAGGAGACACTACCTGATGAAGCCACCTTCCAAGCAATAAGACAAAGCCTAAGACCATCAACAAGTAACAAAGAAGTGGAGGATTGGTTTAACCATTCAGGTCAGGGGTCAACTACATCTGTAGACCTGTGGCAAGAAAACCTCTTTCTGCAGGATGAGAGCTTCATGGTAACTCTCTCTCTCTCTCTCTCTCTCTCTCTCTCTCTCTCTCTCTCTCGCTCTCTCTTTGTGTCACTTCTGACATGATATGTGCAGTCTTGGATTGCTGACAAGGATGACTTCCTTCGGCGGCGGACTCGAGAGTATCGAGGAAGGGATGCGGCCCTAGCACAGTACCTTTCAAAGCTTTGCGAGTCGCCGATAGTAGTTTTTCACAATTCCATGTCACAAGAGGGTTCAATAGCAACTTACACATTCAAGACACTATCACGCTTCTTGGGTGGACCGGTGCTGCCCAAAAGTGCAGATAAAGTCATTCTTGTGGACAAAGTGTTTGCTAGAGATTGTTTTGGTTACTGCCCGGGCTATACAGGTGGTCAGGCAGCGTATTACTACACCTACACAGCAATGGCACTAGCTCTTGGTAGACAAAACCCAGATGAACTTTTAGAGTATGGCAAACATCTCATGATTCGTTACAAGGGTGACGTGCCAAAAAACAAAATTGAACCTTCAAAATCTTGATACACTTCAAGTAGCAATTGTATAAAATCATGTATTACATAAATTTTGTACAATGTCATCCACTCAGAGTATCTTTCTCCACTTGTGATTCACATACACCATTGTCTCTCTCCACCTTCGTTGACTTTCACGAGCTCCGGAGTTGTTGTATGCCATTGATCTTTTAACTTTTTGTTGTTGTAAATGTCTGATGGCTTGTGCTGTTGCTGAATTTGCCAAGACCTCTTTTGCCTGCATTCGATGAATGATTCTACGATAGAACCATTCAAATAGTTCTCTCAAACTGTTAGCCTTGATTCGAGAGCCACCATGTCGTGTGTGCCTGAAATAAGCATTTCTCGCCATGTAATGAGACTTTTCCATCCCTTGGGTATTCCATATTGCCGGGTTCCCATACTTTTGTATAAAATATGGTAAATGATTGAAGATGATGTGCTGGATATGAAAACAGATTAGTTAGAATGTTTTACAGTCACATATTTGCACATAAGAGAGAATGAAATACACGATAATACCATGTAGTGAGTAATCTGGGTGTCTGTCCATGCTGTCTTGAATGATTTTTTCAGAAGGTTGAGATTTTCCTTGAACTTGTTCATATCACCTTGTGACCAGTCATCTTTGTCGCACATCAAAAATAGGATGTCTATTGATCGCCAAACCTCAGCCTTCGCGTTACGAGTAGTTGGTTCTTGGTCTTTGACTGCAATATGTAGCTTTTTCCAGCTCTGATACTCTACCTTGCTAACATAAGATGTGTTATATATTTTTCCATGTTTTGTTAGCTTCGGATCTCTTGTACCTTGGGGCTTAGATAAAAACCTCCGTGCCTTCACCCCACCGATGGATGGTTTGCATGGGACATCCTTCTCAGCAGTTGATCTCTTTTCATCCCGCTGGATTTTCACATTGCCACCATGAAGCCCCATATCCGACAGTACCATTTCTAAGCACTGCAGAGCTACTTGTCGTTCTGCCGAGTTCTTAATCTTCCAAGCAAACCCGATGTATAAGTAGACCAATTTCTCCACAATTCTACAAAGGGCATGCATTGTACAAATGTGGACATTCACAAGTGGTATTTTCAAAATCGGTCGAAAAGCAGGATCCTCAATGTGACGTGTTGGAGATTTTCTCCACCACTTTGGGTCCATGACCTTTGCAGGCTCCATGCAGAACAAACACGGCGACTTTGCCATTGCACCCATTCCACAATTATACATGCACTTTAATGTTTTGAGGTCACCTGCAAGATGCCATTGAACTTGAAAGTCTCCCCTTCCATCTAGACGTAGTACCTCTCCCTGGTTAGTCTGTCGATCAATCACCTCCGGAATATTAGTTCGATGGAACACCCAATATAGAATCTCATGATCTTCTTTCTTTACCTGCAACACAAAATAAATGAGACTTAAGTAGATGTGAACATTTGAGCTTACCTGAGAATCTCGCTTACCTCAAACGCACCAAGCCACCATATGTTAGATTCTGATTGAACACTAAAATATAAAGGATCATCACTTGGACACTTTGAGAGGGCTCTATTCATTAAAGTAATAGTAACACGCTCTAGCTTTTTCTCTTTAACAAGCTCACACTCATCCAGTTTTAACACAAAATGTAATACCCCTCGTGACTCTTCAAATGTGATGTTGTAAAACTCCACCATTCTCTTCTGTAATATCCGCAAGTCCATAAAAATATTATTGAACTCATCATATGCCATGTTTGCTCCATGGCCACTGTAAGTTGCTTTAATATGAAAGGGCTGTCCAAGATAGTCTCCCTGTGCCTCGTTAAGGTGAAGCCTCTCTTTCCAAACACTTGAGGCTGATGGTAGAAGTTTGGATTTTATACCCTTCTTAACAAAGATGGATGAGACAGACTTTTGGATAGCCGAATATGCTCTTTTGCTTACACCAAGTGAATCAAGTGTGCCTTGTATCTCTTTTACAGGCACTGAGTTCTCTGAAATAAAGCGGTCCACTACATTTCGTTGTAGGACTTTAAACTTCTTGTCATGTACTATATCTGCTGCCAGGCTTCTACTTATAAGTGGCTTCAATCTCTTTCCTATATTGGCTTTGGGGTCAATGTTTTCCTTGTCAGGATAGATTGAATCTCTACATGAAGACAATGCATAAGTAAATAACAGAAAATTTGCTTCACTAACACTATTTAGGCACATGAAAACAATGCATAACAAGAAAAAACAAAAAGATTACTTAACTAAGACAATGTAGCTAACCAAGAAGCATCACCTTAATGCTCGGGTTCTTTTCTTGAGACCTCCTGATGCAACCTGCAATGTTTCAAGATTGTGCAATTTCTTCTTTCGGATACGACCACCCAAGATGGTGTCCTTCATTTGACAACTTCGCACCTTTCCTTTCAGTTCTTGTACCTCTATTTTATGTTGCAAAATGGTAACCTGATCTGTAGAATGTAAATGTGAAAGGCGAACAATCTCACATTGTTGAGCTTGGAGAATGCTCTTGTAAGTTTCAGCTTCTCTTGTAAGAGATTTACAATAACCCAGAAGGCCCTTTTCTCCATCACCAGCAAAGGTCAATAAGCTTGTGGGATTGACAAACAGTGGAGACGCATTAGTCATTGGATTCTTAGGTAGAGAGAGCCTCTCGTCCAGATATCTATGTGTTTAGCTCCCTGAGCTCTGAGCGTGTCTATGGAAGCGGAAGGTATATGTGTGTTTGTTTTACTGCGCTTAATCAATGGTTGGTACTCATTGTCCAAATCAATGTGAAGGTGATATTTGGCTCATTTCTGGGTAACATTTGTGCCATTTGAGGAGTGCGCCGTTAGCCAAATGTGCAGGTTTAATGGAAAGTGAATAGCGGCTGCGCCTTCGTCCCTCCATGTTAGCCTCATTCCCTCCATATTGACGAGGTTCATTCAATGCAACTGAAAAGAAGATTATCCCTCAATCACTACGAACGAATGTTCAGAAGAGTAAGGAATCTACTTAAAGTACACTTTTTGAACTTTTACTATGAAAGACCCAGCTCTTTTATTTGCCATTTTTTCTAGAGAGAGAGTGCAAAAAATACATTTTCTTAGAAGGCCCTCCAAATGACCTCCGAAATTCCCTAATGTATATCATATGAACATATCTTGAATTCTTGAAATGTTGGTTTTGTAGAAGATGCAGTTTAGTTCTTGTTGTCATGTACTAAAGAGCAAGGGTTACATGTTTATATCATCTGCAACAATAAAAAATATATTGACTTTTTGAAATATTAATTATATGAAAGATGCAGTCTGTCCTTTTTGTCATGTACTAAAGCAACATGTGTAAGCTCATAGGACATTTATGATACCTTATTGCCTCTTTTCAATGGTGGAATAAAAATGTACGTCCAAATGACAAAAATATTTAGCCTACACAATTTTCAACTGATGTCATAGATCAATTTATTTCTGATGCAGATGTGAATGATACACCAAATGAGAATAGTGCTTGAAATGAGGAAGCTAGAGGTATGCCAAAATGGCTAGTGCATACTTTGCATGATAGTAAATTGGATGCACCTTTGTCTAGTCGTACTCATTTGGGTCCTTATCATGCTTCTTGTATATCAAATTGTTATGCTTTGGCTATGTCAAGTATGTGTCACAAGATTGAACCTCTTACATTTGATGAAGCACAAATTCAGAGGATTGGATGGCTACTATGCAAGATGAATATGATGCGCTTGTGAAGAACAATACTTGGTCGCTATGTGACTTGCCTCGTGGTAGGAAGTCCTGGTACAAAGTGGGTGTATAAGTTGAAAAGTAATCTGGATGGTAGTATTGATCGCTACAAGGCAAGGAGTTTTGCAAAAAGTTATGCTTAGCAAAAGGGCATTTATTATGAAGAAAATTTTGCTCCCACTTATTGTATGACTACTATTTTTTGCACTTGTGCATTGGTAGCTTATTTTGGATGGGATGTACACTAGTCAGACATTTTAAACGCTTTCTTGAATGGTGACTAGTATGAGGAAGTGTTTGTAATGGTTTTGTCAAGAAAGGACACGAAAAGGAAGTGTGCAATGTAACAAAGCATTGTATGGTTTAAAGTAATCTTCTTGTGTGCTTGGTATGAGAAAATGGATAATTTTTGACTACAATGGCTTTCAAAATAGTCCAATTGAAAGAAATTTATATGTAATACGTGTGGATGATTGATGTATTATCATTGTTGTGTATGTGGATGATTTATTGATCATTGGTCCAAATGCAACACATATTCCACATTTGAGGCATTATATTTAAGACTTTTGCATCATTATTTGGGCATTTAGTTTGAGAATTGTAATGAGGGTATTGCATTATGTCAAGCAAGGTATGCGCAAACTTTGTTAAGAAAATTTGGAGTTGATGATTGTAAGCCAATTGCCATTCTTATGGTAATATATCTACATGATGTTGGAGGTATTAATCTCTACTAGACAGCTGTTGGTTGCCCCATTTATGTATGCATTACAAGGCTTGATGTTCCTTTTGCAATCTCACAAGTGTGCAGATTTATGCATAGCGCAAGCTGAAAGAATTAGCAGTCAATTAAGAGTATCTTTTGCTACATGAGTGGCACTCTACATATCAAGTTGTTTTATCCCAAGAGTAAATCATTGGCATCAAATTTACATGCTCTTTTTGACTCAGATTGGGTTGGTTTTGACACACAAGTATCCATGAGTGGTTTTTGTTTCATGCTTAACAATTCATGCATATCAAGGTTGAGCAAGAAGCAACCTATCGTGGCTACTTCTAGTTGTGAGGTTGAGTACAAGGAAAACTTCATAGCTACGGTTGAGTATGTGTGGCTTAAATGCCTTACGGGTGATTTCAAAGTTGGACAAGTGTATGTCACTCTTATCTACATTGACAAGCAGAATGCATTGGTACCTACAAGGAAACCAATATTTCATGCTCGCACAAAGCACATTGAGGTGCATTATCACTACATCAGGGAGAGACTCTTCGTTGGAGAGGTCAACTTGGCTTACATGCCGACATAAGACAACCTTGTGGATCTATTCACAAAGGAATTGCTTCATGTGAAGTTCAAAGATTTTTGCAAAGATTTGGGCTTTCTTCCCTTTGTGGATTGATCATGTCCATAGGGCATGTCACTTCCCTATACTCTATGTGCTAGGTCTCATTCAGCGCATCACTCTGAGGGGGAATTTGTTACCATGTATATGGTAGTGATGTGTATGATTACAATTAGAAACATTGGACTACTTTTTTTCCTCACTAGGAGATTTTTTCTTCCATGCTTTGTATAGCACCCATCACTCTAGGACTATCTTATCTTGTATTCACATACCAAGTATGCCTTGATGCGCTCTTTGTTGCATCACCTGAGCATCTTCTCCATCTCCAAGCTGTGTGTGCATTTCTGCAACCCTAACTCCAACATACACATCTTATCTAGGACTATTTTACCTTGTATTAACATACCATGTATGCCTTAATGCACTCTCTATTTTGTGTTTTGAGCATCTTCTCCATCTCCAAGATGTGTGTACATTCCTTCAACCCTAACTCCAACACCAAAAATATAGCTTATTGGATGACTCATTGCTACATAATAGTTGGTTTAAAAGTATGTTAAGAGATAGGTAGGATAGAGATTGAGCGCTCGCAAGCGGAAAACCTTCTCTTTCTTCTTCTTCACTTACTCAAGATAAGAAGTCTACAAAGCATAAAAGAAAAAAATACAACATAAGAGGAAACAAGTACAACGGTCTAGTATGAACTTCTAGTGAGTGATGTAAGAGACTGGGGACTAGCACATGCACATTGGCACCCATCCATGCCTTATATAGGCCCTTGGCCCGCTAAATATAGGCCCATGTATTGCACGTGTGTCCTGGCCCTTGGACTTACTTGTCCTACCGTAGGCTTGACATTACTTTCCCCGTGGAGAAGTTTTTTTGTCCTTAAAAACAAAAGTGGTGAGATCTTCGTAAGAATACTAATGTTATTCACATTGGCATCTCTCACGGATCCAGTTGTCCATTTGATCGATACATTGTTCAGTAGGAGGTTCAATGAAATCAAGAGAAACATCTTGATTTTTCACATTGTTGACTGTTGGCAACCGCTTGTGTAGTCGGCTTATATCCAAAATAGTGTTTAGACTTAATTTATTGCTCACTTGAGTACTTTAAAGGAGTTACCAAAACTAAGAGATGTATAAAAAAATAGCTCTTCTCAACTTTCCATGAAAGTGACATGATGACATAACTCATCAACAAAGATTAAGTCCTTGACTTGTTATTGTCATTTCTCATTAGTAAACAACCCTACTTTAACTATTTATTAGCGGGTCATCGTGATTGGTGGACGTCTGCAACATAGCTGTCTGACACTAACACAATGTCAATACTCAAGGAAGCAACTCGGATAGGGCACAAAGATTCTCTGAGAGTGTCAACCTCAAGAAGTGAACCTACGGAATGAAGCTATTTAAAGCACTAGCAAATCTATCACTCTCTACTTAGGCAATTTGCCTATGTCTTGTCTCATTACTCTCAGTTGTCACACCATTTCATCACTCGAACAAAGTTGAAATCTAACGAAATTTTAGGGGAAGGTCTAAGATGTTTAGGGACACTATCCTACCAAGTCTCATTGCAATCCAACAAGGTACCAAAATCATGATCCATCATGATCTAGGTCTTGAAAACCTCAATAGAACTATCCAAAAAGGTTACCCTATGGTGTAGGAACACTCTCCTATGGTTGAAACATCAAAAAACAACCATGAATGCACCCAAAATAGCAGATTCAGCGTGCAAGTAGGCCATCGCAAACCACAAAAAATCGAGAATGGTTACACTTAAATTAAAGAGCATAAGACAAGGAACACAATGCAGTTGTCAAAAACAAATTTTGAATTACCAGAGCTTGAGAAAAATTGATTATAAGTTGATTGAGAGAAGCCGCTCTTAGTCATATGCTTCAAACTCTCCTAAAACTTTAGATAAAGATACAAAGGTTGTGTTCAAACTCAAAAATTTGAGTTCTATACATAGGGCTCTTTTGGCCAATGGACGGCTTACAAGGCTCAAATCTCAGAAGTAGGCACTACAACTCAGATTTATAACAGTTGGGCTCAGTAATCACTCGGCTCATTAATCAGAGTTTGTCATATTTACAAAGCTTTTTCTTGGAAATATAATATGAGTACAAAATTGATGGCTTTATGAAGAGTGGACGATTAGGATGGTGCATGTTTGATTCATCTGCCAACATTCCCCCCTTCCTAGCCATTGCATGTCCTCGTGCAAGCTTGGTCTTCAGCTTGATCTTCACTTTGCCTTTAGTCGTTGAAGGTTCGCTTATTGAGGGTCTTGGTGATTCTTTTGAACTTTTCTGACCTGGCTACCATATCTACTTGGATTGCTAAATTTTTGAAGGGATTGTTCAGGATTGCAATCTTATAGGCAGTGTGACGAGCCAAAAAATCTTTTGTTAGCGAGTTGAAGATGGTGGAGTACATCTCAAAGAATCCTTTCATGAATGCCTCCTCAAATGTTTGCATGTAATGTGAGGGCAAAAACATGACCTGGGTGTACATCCTATTGATGATCTTTCTGTTGAGTACGTCTGTCTCCACGTTCCAAGTGATGCCTTTTATTCCTTCATGGAACACTTGCCATAGGTGTTTTGATGCTTCAGTATCCTCAAATGCAGTGATGCAAGTT
Source organism: Adiantum capillus-veneris (assembly GCF_014529385.1). Taxonomy (NCBI): domain Eukaryota; kingdom Viridiplantae; phylum Streptophyta; class Polypodiopsida; order Polypodiales; family Pteridaceae; genus Adiantum; species Adiantum capillus-veneris. Next base: position 92,058,319 of record NC_140943.1, on the reverse strand, counting down.
ATTATCATCTTTGCTACCTTCACTAGCATTTGGCATGTGAGGTAAAGGACATCCTGTATTTGTGTGACCACTACTTGTAAGGTATGTAATGGAAATGGCCTATAAACTTTGAGAATAGCGGAATTAAGAGAATTAGAGTGAGCATTTTTTGTGAGACTACTTTGAGAACATAGAGGGTGAACTTAATTGATGGTAGAAACATAAACATAGTACTTAATTAAGTTGGCATGAACAATACTTTTGCAAGAGAGAGTATTAGAGAACATGACAATAGTTGAGGACTGAATCTACTTGGAACTGATCCCCCCTCCAAAAGGTGTTTGTATTATAGATTCTCACATCAAGAGAGAGACTTGATACAATACAATCTTTGTGTTCCTTGTGACCTAGGTGAGGCAATGAAGATGGAAAACTTCATGCATCACAAGCATAACATAAAATTTGCAAAAAGCATTAACTATCCCAAGCCTTAGTCCCAAGGCAAACACATTAGAAGGTGGAGACAGCTAGTGGGGAATGAGGGTAGGGAAGAGAAAGAAAAATCATTCATAGGGGAAAGAAATAGTTCCTCACTTATCATCACTCTTCTTGCTTAGCATAGTAATGAAGATGAAGAAGATGGCAAGCTTAAGCATTGAAGCATGGCTCTTGGTTGGATTTGCATTCCATAGCCAAGAGTGTTGGTGTAGGCTCTCAACTTCTTAACAAGCCTGGAGAAGGAGATGGAGCTCTTGCACTTTGCACTTCACACAATGAGAGAGTGTGTGTGTGTGTGGGAGAGTGTATCCCCTCTCATGCTTGGTCCATCCCTCTCTCTCACTTTCTCTCTTTTGTATTATTTAATTATATCATTTGGACATTTGTCCTCTTTTTCTTCTTTGAGAGAAAGAACTTAATTATTTATTTTTATGCATTTAAATTCTCATTGGAACCCTTTAAAGCCTATCCAATAGGATTCAAGCACATTATGAGGGCCACATGGGGAGGATCTTGACATGTGTCTTTTATGCTTCTTAAGATATCATGTTTGAATTGAACACTTCAAGCACCTTAGTCATTTAAGCATGAAAATCGTTTATACCTCTTGAGAGATCATTTTGAATTTAACACTTCAAGAACCTTAGTCATTTAAGCATGAGAAGCACCTCAAGCTTGGGTAAGGTTCCCGCAAACACCTTAAGCACCTTAATTAGCAAGCACGACAAGCACCTCATGCTTGGGTAGGATTCCCACCTCAAGGTCAGCCCTAGCTTGCCTAAGGTCAAATGACTTTTTAAAACTTAAATTTTGGAGGGATTTAATGAAGCTACCCCTAAGGTCTTTAAGCTCCATTAGGTAGCATTTCTCTTTAACAGACCATCTCTCATTCTGACCTCTTTAACCTTGGCCCCGTGTTGAGACAGTTCCATAAGCACATGTCTATATTCTAACCCTTGTTCCCATTTATTCTCCCACATTAAATGATATGTTTAATATGAGAAAATCATTTGGGTTGGTTAGATATTAGATTTTATGATAAGGTATATACCATGTAGGACTCAATGGGTGGGTAATTGTTGATTGGCTTTAACAGGACAGGGTAGCTAAGCACTGAGGGTCTTTGACACTCCCAATTGTCGTATTTGTCCCATGATCACCTTCTATTGATTGGGTAGAAAGTCGGGTCAATCTTGACGCTACCAATTGTCAGAGTTGTCCCAAGATTTCCTTCTATTGATTGGACAGAAAGTCAGGTCAATATTGAGATGCTGGGGTGCATTGCAATATATCATCTCATCTTGTGGTTGCTTCTCGAACCACTTCTTGCTCCATAGGGGTTGGTTTTCTAAAATGGCCAACACCTAATTTGCTAACATTGGTACACTTTTTAATACCTCCTTTTGTTTGTCTCAAGGGCTAGTAGGAGCTTCTATTTCCATAAAAGTGCTTCCTGTTTCATCAGAGGTGGCAAGGGGATCATGTCGTGACCAAAGTTTTGTACCACCTCGTAAGGCTTGATCATAAGGCAAAGGATTCCAAGTCCTTCATTCATATTGCATATACTCTTTGTGTGATGGGTCTGGAATCTCTGTTATCCACCTCTTGATTTTTTCTCTGGCATCTGTAAGCTCCTATGCGCCCTCAAATCATGTAGCCCACCCTCAGTAGATGTACTTGGTAAATCTATTGGGGGTAGGTCTACTCGTGTGGTCTTTTTCTTTGGTGCTAGTTAAGCTAGGAGCACTACCTTTGCTTTTGCTGGTCTCTGATTTCCATATCTTTCTTTTGTAGCTCTTCTGCATTCTTTTCAACTTGAGCATCTAGGTCAACTTGTGCTTTAGCTAGCTGTTCCTTTAATTGCTAGATCTCTTGGTCCTTTTGAGCTTGTATAGCCATATGACCAATTATCATTACTTGTCTGTTAAATCTTGCTTGAGCAAGCTCTGCTTTAATAGTGTTCAACTCCTCAAGAACTGCACCTGGTTGCTTGTGAGGTAGAAGCTGGAGCCGTGGTGTCTTGCATTGCCAGGAGCTTGGAGAGAGTGTGCTTCATGACGTTGTACAAGTCACTTAGTTTTGCATTTTTGTGGTCCTCCCACTCCAGATCCTCTTCCAGTGTCTGTTCTTCAACTTGTATTTCACTATTAGCTGCAATATACTCTTCAAGTGCTTTGAAGTAGCCAACCACTTCTCTCTTTTCTTTTGTCTACTCCTCTTGCAGCTTGCTTTGACTTTCTTACAAGATATTTATTTGCTGATGTAGTCTTCTATTTTTTTCTTTTGTTGCATGGGCCTCTACTTTGGCATCTTGGGCATCCAAATCGTGAAGGTTGGATACCGGTCTCTGGCAATGAAATTGCAGTTTAATGGCTTTGAGATGATGCTCCAAATAAAATTCTCTGATTATACGGTCAACATCCTTGATTACCGCACCAGAGTGTGGTGATACTGAGCCTCTTTCTTGATCAGTTTAAAGTTGAGATGTCCCAGTCTCCGACTCCTTCTTCTCTTGCTGATCTTGGGCTTTGTCTTGATCTTTTTCCTCTAATTGGGATTGGTCAATCTTTTCAACTTCGTTCTTCTCTTGAGTGTCAGGTGTGGTTTCCTTCTTTTCTTGGTTATCCTGAATTTTCTCAAGGTCTTTTGGTTCCAAAGAAGCTTGCTCTGGATCTGCATCCTTCTTTTGATACTCTTCATTGTCCCTCAGTAGGTGGCAGTGTTGTCACCTTGGGAGAAAAGTGTTGCTCGGTCTCCATGTAGATTTCTTGGGTGTCTTTTGTCGCCTCCTCTCATGCGGTTACTCTTGTGTTGTGTATGGTCTCTTGGGGGAGTCTTTTGGAGACTCTAAATCATATTTTTTCTGTTTTTTGAATCCTTCTTGGCTTTTTGCTTGGCCTTTCATTTGATAACCTTGTGGATATGATGGTGCATGGTGCCATTGAGCTCCACCTTTTCTACTGTTTTTCTTATTTCATATTGCTTGATCTTATCTAAATGCTCGGCTTTTCTTTGTTCTAAATTTTTGTTAACTCCACATCTTCATCATCAGGTTCAGGACCCTTCATTGTCCACTTTCTTCTGTTCCTCTGCACGCTTCTTGAGTCGCTTGTCTTGAAATCTTTGAGCCTCCTCCATAGATCTCTGTATCTGTGTTATGGGTATCTGCTCAGTTGGTTGGTGTTTGATTCTCACCAAGGGTATATCGATATCGCCATCTTCGTCTTCCTCAACAGTCGACTAGAATTCAGATGGCGTGTCTTTTTTTTTTGGATTTATTTTGCCGCTGAGCTCAATATCCAACTCTATTGCTTCACTATTTGTGACTTTGACTTTAGAGCTTTGTCTCCTTGTTCTTTTTTTAGTTAAAGTTGAGAAAGAACCCTCTATCTCTTTGATAGAATTCTTTGCTTTCTGTAGTTAGTCATCTGGGATTCTGCGAGTGGAAGTTGATCTATCATTCCCAAAGCTTGATATGTAATCCTCGTCAATACTAGTCCATTATTCATGTATGCTTTCTTATGATCGCTTCCTTTCAGATTAGCTTCTGCCAGATTTTCCAAGATGTAGTTTCCAAGGTCACATCTTATCACTCGTTGCTCAGCTAGCCCCATAGCCCTGACCACTGCAATGTGTAGGTTAGGCTCTGTGTATTGGGGGCTTGTGGACCTTCAGATGTTGAGAAATCAGTCGTAAGGATAGTTCTGTCTCTGTGTAGATGAGGTCCTTGTAGGTAAGCTTATGCCCTTGTTGCTTTATAAATGCTTTGTCGTTATCTTTGATTTAGTTTTGTTGAGGAGGTTGTGGTTTCCTGGTGGTATGTGTAGAGATGGATTGATCAACTCATCTATTATTCTGACCTTTACTATAGCTTCATCTTTGTCCGTTAAGGTGGCTTCTTCGTTGTATAGCATTGAACTCATCAGTTTGTGTGCCCTTTGGAAGCCGGTTCCCCAAGGAGGAAATAAAAAAAATGTGTCAAGCTGCAAGCATCTTGACCCTTTGATCACCTCCCTTTGCTGGTGCAGTGTCCACAACTCTTTGAGGAAAATGGTAAGTCTTTACTTTTGTTCTATCGGCAACTTGGAACTTCTTGATGAACATGTTGGCAAGAATCTTTACCAAATCTTCTTCAGAAATGTGGGCTTTCTCTTTTGATAAATGTTAATGACCTCGTATGATGCAACCCTTCACTCCTTCTGGGCTCTTTTGTGAGGCATTCTGGCACCAAAAAATCAATGGTCAACTTCTAAACTTTGTCAAAAAGTCATCAAAAAAGGAAAAAAAAACGCAAACTTGACCATAAATGAAGAATGAGCATAACTTGATCAAAGCACCTCCAAACTTGACCAAACTTCACTAGTGCATCTATAACAACTACTACATGCACTAGGTCATGTGGTTACATATCATATTTGGCTATGAGGTACATGATCCATGTTGGAACACATCTGGGACTTTTGATGACACCATCTAATTAAGAATATTATGGGGATGCTATGGTTCAAATTTTTTTGAATTTGGATCACTGGTTAGAGATTTTATATGCCACTTTTTGGAAATTTTTTGTAGACTTAGAGAATTTTGGCACTTTTGCTAGGGTTTTGAAATCCAAATGACTTGAAACGTTAGGGTTAGCGTTTTCTTGACAATTAGGACTCGATGATATGGTTTTGGCTGAAAAAACTAAAAATGGTACATGGATCATTATCCATGTTTGGAAGTCTTTGAGATGAAACTTGGTGCACATGTGTTCCTATAGCCTATCCTAATACACTAGTGAAATCTTTTCGAATTTGGACAAGATTTTCCCAAGTTTTCTCAATCTCCCAATTTATAGCCCAAGTTGGTCCGGCTTTCCATATTTGGTTTGGATGTCATCTTTGATCCCTCATGTTGAAAAATTCTGTTTGAGAAGTTACCCTTGTGATGATTGAGAGCTAGAGAAGGGTCCTAGTCCTAGCTCTTTATTGGGTTTTACCACAATTGAAGTTTGTTTGGGCCTCCCAGCCCTTCTGGAAAATTTGACCCACTTTTCAAGCATGTTTTGCATTCACTGAGATACTTTAAGTTTAGTATCAATACTTTGCTCAAATTCACAAACTCTATCACTGGCACTTTGAAACTGTTGAACTTTGACAAGTGACTTACTTTAAAAGACTAAAAATTGAAATTTTGACATATTTCACAACCATTAACCTGTACCAACAGTTTGCAATTAATTTTTGATAGTTTTTCTCAAGCGGTACATGGATCACGATTCATGTTTGGTGACCATTTTGGACAAAACTTTGTGGGATGGTTTTGGGCATGCTCCCTAAGCTAGTTGTCCACTTTTTTTTGAGTTTGGATAAACTTTTCACTTTATGGATCAAAATGACCATTTGGGGACCGACTTTCCATTTTCCTTGAGATTTGGTCGACCCTTGGTCCATTTTGCCCAAAACCTGCATGGCACACTCCCCAAGGCAATGCATAGATGTCTGCATGATATTTTTCATTTTTTGGCATGTTGGGGAACATGGATCACAATCCATGTTCCACCCCCTCTAGCAACTTTAATTACATGTCCAGATTCTGCTTACTAAGGGAAACATTTTGATGAAAAATTATTTGAAATTGGACTTAATTTTCCCCCCAAATGACCCTTGGTAGTTTACAAAATCCCCACTTTGATTTGATTGATACAAATTTTTGCATTAGTGTTTTGTTCATTTGTAAATCCAATGGTGCTCTTGCACTAAAGAGGAACATATCTGTAAAATTTGGCATACTTAAGCTTGGCTGGGTTGTTTGTGAGGTTTAGTTTGAGAGGGTTACTTTGGGTATCCATATCTACTTTGGCTTGGTGTTCATGATAGACTTGCCTACCCAAACGTGACGTACTTGCTTCTTACAATGGTTTGCTGTTTTTTGAGGCCTTATTGTGCTTATTGGCCCTTTTTGGTTTGGTTGTACATTCCAAATGTGATCTATATGTGCCAAGTGAGTGACATACATGATGCTTTTTAGGTTGTACTTTAGAGCATTACCTAATTTGTACGTACACATCCATGAAACTCCTAAGATGATCTTTTCATTGAGGTCAGAGTCTACCATGACATGAAACTGATGCAGACATTGGTGGCCATCAATGATGATTGATACATTGGATTGTCCGAGGCTGACCATTGTCCCTTTGTTGGATTCTCTGAGATCGATTTGAATTGGTGTCACTAGCTCATTGGACAATTTGAGATACGTTGAATAGTTGACTCATGCACCAATATCCAAAAGTGCTCATTATGTGGATCCATCTATTAGCTGTACATTGATTTGTACATCCATTCCTCCAAGCCAATCTGGCTCAATTTCAATTGCTTCAATAGAGACGATGTCAAATTTGTGCAATATCATGCTGTTCTTTACGCTTCAAAATTTGCAACCTTGCTTCCTCCTTCGCATGGTCTTGTATGGCTTGAAATTTTGGCTTCTGCTCTTTTGCTTGGTGAATCTTTTCCAACATGTCAGTAGTGAGAGGTGAGTGGTATTTCTTTAATCTGAAACCATTGATCCCGAGTTAGTCATCTTCTCTCCCTCTAATGTTGCAATTTTTACGGCACCACTAGGTGATATGTCGCTGATCACAAAGGGGCCATTACCTCACTTTTTCAATTTCTTGGAGTGTCGTTTCAAGGTATAGACTAAGACATAATCTCCCTTTTGAAACTCCTTATTTATCACGTGCTGGTCATAGAGCTCTTTCATTTGGAATTTTTGTGTGTATATGGCTGCAACATCCTTGAGTCGCAATTCATCTAGCCTGGTGAGTTGTTCAACCCTGCCTGAAAACTCATGTCTAGTCCATCCTATATCCTTTGTCACTTGTAGTGCCATAGATTTGTATGTAATTTTTGGTCCCAATTGGCTCTTGATCTGTTTACAATTTTGGTGAGCATGATGCATAGAACAACAGCTAAGGGCAATGTACATGTGCTGTGAAAAATATGGCCTTAATGTAGGAATTCTAGTTGATATCCTTTGCCTTGTGGATGCTATCATCGAGAACACGATGGAGGAGCAAGCTTATATAGATGGTGGAGTGCATGTATGTGTCATGATGGAAGCATCTATGAGGGAGACACGTGTCAAGCCAGTTGCCAAATTGAATGTGCATATGAGGATGGCCAACTATGCTAAAGCAAGGTGTCTAGGTGTGGCTCATGATGTGAAAGTTAAGGTGATGGACATAGAATGCCCTATCGACTTTTTTGTGATGAAAGCAAGTGATAACACTTACCTGCCGATCATCTTGGGGAGGCCATGAATTTTAGAAATAGGGGCCAAAAAGTATTGGGAGAGTAGGGTGTTCACCTTGTTAGACAAAGAGAAGGGCAAACAGATAGTGCTGGTCCTAAAGACCAAGGAGATCCATTTTCATCCTATGACGGCAAGGTGATACAATGACAAGCTATGAGTACAAGACCGAGACGGCCTATGATGAAGGATACACTGATATCGAGAAGGAGAGTGATGATGATATGATAAATATTGATGTTGATTTGTTTGGTGTCACCATAGAGGGTTCTCGCACAAGAGAGGAGGTGCAGTCACATGTTCATGGCATAGGTACAGAAGAAGTAACCAGTATGATGAGTGACGATTTGACCAAGCAAGAGAAGGAGAGCTATGGTTAGTTGTGTGTCTCCTATCTCAATTTGTTTGCAATGGAGTACAAAGATCTGTGTGGGGCAAAAGGTGTAGGACATAAGATAATACTCAAAAAGAGGTACAAACCAAAGGCGTAGAAGTTAAGAGGGCTAGGGGAGATTCAAAAGGAAGCCCTTTGGCAGGAGAAAAACAAGTTTCTAGATGTAGGTATCATATATCCTGTGAAAGAGTCAGAGTGGGTTTCACCAGTGGTGGTCATCACTCCTAAGTGTTACCATATACATGTGGTAGTGATGTGTGTGAACACGCTAGGACCGCTGGGGCATTTTTTCCCTCTTTAGGAGGTTTTTCCCCCCGAGCATTGTATATACGTCCATCACTCTAGGGCTATCTATCTTTCCATTGCACACTAAGTAACACACTCTCTATTATGTGCCTTGAGCTTCCTTCGTCTTCTCCAAGCTGTGTGCATTTCTCTGCAACCCTAATTCCAACAATGGTATCAGAGCAAGTTACATCCTCTCGGGCTTAGTCGCCAGCTACTCCAGCACACGCCTACTCACTTTCTTCGATTACAGTGAGGTTTGGCAAGCGTTCGCAAGTCGACAATTTTTTTGGATTGGCTCGTAGAGCTCAGTCTGCTCAGATTTTTGATTCGGGCTCATTTCGGCCTCCGTTTCCACTACAGACAGGTCTGCAAAGACTATTTTGTCATTTTGTGCAGAATTTCTATCAGTGCCATTTTTTGCATAACAGGTGCCTTACAGTCTTCTACGGTTTGTGCTATATAGCACATTGTTCTCACTTCATTTCTCCTCTTTTCGAGCAATTTTCACATCAAATGCAGCATTTACCATGGCTGACAACAACACAGATGTGTTCAAGATGTTTGCTGCTGAGGACAGGTTGGATGGGGACAATTACCCTATCTGGGCTTACATGATGCAACATGTTCTTGTGTCAACGGGCATCTAGAATATTGTGTAGGGCATTGATGTACGTCCTGGTTCTGAGGATGCAGGCGATGTTGAGGATGTTGCAGGTCTTGTTGCAAGGATTGTTGCTATTAGAGTTGTTTTGCCTATGACAGAACAAGCTCGTTGGGATGTAAAGGATGCATAGTCTCATGCATTGATTGCGTTGTCTGTGAAGCGCACCATTCTTCCTCACATCCGTTTAACAAAATATGCAAAACAAGCTTGGGATATATTGGCTGGTCTTTATGCAAGTCACAATGAGGCTAAAATTGCTTTGTTGCGTAAAGAGCTGGAGTCGAAGATTATGCATGAGGAAGATGATATGGACACTTTCCTTGCTGGTGTCAAGGATATCAATGAGAAACTTATTTCTGTAGGTGAAGTCATTTCAAACATTTCCCTTGTGCAGATTGTTCTTGATGCCTTACTAGATTCCTACCAGACTTTCGCCAAGTACTTGGAGACTGATGACCCAAGGAAATCCCGAAGTTGTCAAGTTTGATGCATTATGAACATTGCTGTTGCAAGAGTTACTTTCCAGAAGAAATAGGACTAGGGTGGTAACAACAATGCAGCCACTTCTTATGGTTCTGCTGTGAGTGGAAAAACTTATGTTCCTAATGCTTGTGCTGGCAGCACTTCATCTGGCAATTCTGGTGATAAGGGCAAAAAGAAGATGAGTTGCCATTATTGTAAAGCTAATGATCAATTGATCAAGTCGTGTCCTAAGTTGAAGGCCAAAGAGGCTAAGAAGAAAGAGGGTGGTTCCACTGCAAATGCTGGCTCCACTACAAATGCAGCCATTGTTGAGTCTTCTGTGAAAGGAGAGTGTGTTGTTGATGTTGATTCATAATGGGCTTTTAGCGTAGAGTGCAATTACAATCCTGTAGTCCATGATGCATGCTTGTCAGCTGCTGCAGATTCACATGTGTGGCCTTTTGACAGTGGTGCTACAAAGCACATTACTTCACATCGTGAATTGTTCACCTCTCTCGAGTCTGTCCCTCATAGGTATTCAGTCACTTGTGCCAACAATGCCTCTTATCCAGTTCAGGGAGTTGGAAAGGTTGTACTTACTGCTACAAATGGCAATTCCTTCACACTTGTTGATGCACTTTATGTACCTGGGATCAAGAAGAATCTCTTGTCTATATCGGCACTTGCTAGACTTGGACTTGTAGTCAAGTTTGTGGATGACAGATGTACAGTTCATGATCTCAGTTTTGGTGATGAAATTATTGCATCTGGCCTTTTGTGCCATGGGATGTATAAGCTCACTTTGTATGACAAGTGTGGACAAAATTTTGCAAATGCTGTTGCAGATTCAAGGGCTATTTCACATGCAAAACTTTGGCATGCACGTTTTGGTCATTTGAATTTTGCCAGTTTGCTGCGTTTGCAAAAATCTCAGATGGTTGCTTCATTGCCGCCTATTGAAGCACCTGTCAAACATGTTTGTGAAGGCTGTATTTTGGGTAAGATCCAGCATTCTAAGTTTCCAAAGGGTGGTTCAGTTCGGGCCACATGCACGTTGCAACTTCTCATAGTGATGTTTGTGTTAGGAAATAAGGTGTAGCTAAATAGATAATTGAGTAGATTATTTAATGGAGAGAGACAGATTTACACACACGAGATTATAGAGTAGAGAGAGAGAGAGAGAGAGAGAGAGAGAGAGAGAGAGAGAGAGAGAGAGAGAGAGAGAGAGAGAGAGAGAGAGAGAGAGAGAGAGAGAGAGAGAGAGAGAGTACACACGATATACGTGGTTCACCCAATGTGGGCTACGTCCACGGAAACCAGCCACTCAATGGCTTTAGTACTTCAAAACAAGAAGTAGTTTACAAAGGGATTATACCCTTAATGGAGCTCCCGCCTTGCTTCATTCTCACCAGCTCACACTCACCTTGTTGCATCAACTTCACACTATGAAACGTGTGTAGAAATGGCCTCCTTTTATAGGCCAAAAGGGCTGCCCTCTCTTATGAGAGGCAGCCATGTGTAGCCGCCCTTGTGTAGATAAGTCCAAATCGGACCCTTCAATCCGCCCATGTGTGGCCGCCCTTGAGAAGACAAGTCCGCTTTTGAATCCGGCCATCGGCCATTGACTACTGGCCACCGGCCAACTGACAGGTTGTTTTCCGACCACTTTTCGGCCGCCGTCCGGCCATAATATTCCGGCAAAAGGGTTAAGGCCTATGTGCCTCTCTCTCTCTCTCTCTCTCTCTCTATGAAATGAAATGAAATGTTATATTAAAAGTCTTCAAAAGGCCGTATGAGTCCAAACTATTGCAATCTTAGTGGATCTAATACAATGTCAAGGTACAAAATAAAAATGAAGTAAAGCGAAAAACTAGGTATAGATATAAGGCCTATGTGCCTTGACTTGCGGCCCAGGTATAGATATAAGGCCTATGTGCCTTGACTTGCGGCCCAGGTATAGATATAAGGCTGAGGTTGTTGGGGTTAAGGCCTATGTGCCTTGACTGGTCGCCCAGGTCATGGGATCCCGCCCACTGTTACCCTATACTTATAGTGAGTATACTGTATAGGGGGAGCTGCCACCTCACAGTCTCCCCACCCACATCGTGTGTGTGTCTCCTTCTCTCTCTCTCACTCTCCGTCTGTGGTGCTCCCCGATCCCCTTCACCACTATGTCCCTGGAATCCGGCTCTAAGAATCATTTAGATTTTTGGCAAAGCTAACCTTTGTATATATTATGATATAATAAAAAGATGCTCATCAATGAGATCTCAACTTTGTATATATCTTGATATAAATAAGTTATGGCATCTTTAATTTAATGAAGTTAGTTGCTTTCTAGATGTTTCTTGAGTTGTGGAAGTTTAAATCACTTGATATTGCATTAAGTCTTTTAATCAAACCGTCGACAAGCGTATTACTGTGTCATAATAATCAATATCTAATTCTCCTAAATGATTTTCTCATATTAAACTGATCATTTAATGTGGGGAAGGCCAGGGGAGAAAAAGCTAGAATATTGGTTAAGCTAGCAGACCGGCCACAGTAGGGATCCAAAGGAGGGAAAATAGGGATCCAAAGGGGGGGCCATCTGCAAAAGAGCCATGTGCAACAATGGGCTAAAAAGACCCTAAGGTTCAGCCCATTAAGACTTCCAAAATGCTAAGGTTCCAAAATTCAAAGGTTGTGTCCAAAAGGTCAACCCTAGGGAAAATTGGATGCTTAGTGTGTGTACAAAAGTCTTCTTCAAAGCCTACAAAGGAGGGGGCGAGCCCACTTAGTAGGGGATGAGAGAGAAAGCCACACACACACACAGGCTCCCTTTACACAAAGGGAATTAGGGACACATGTCAGCTCCCTAGGCCAGATGCCCACAAGGGGTGCCCAATTCCTATTGGAAGACCCTTGAAGTGGACCAATGAGAATTAAGCTAGAGTAAATCTAGTTTAATTAATTTAAAAACATTTAATAAAAGAAACCAATGAGAATTAAGTCTCCTAGAAGACTATTGGGCAGTCTCCCAAGGGGTCCAATGAGCATTCAGGAGCCCAATGGCTTGCCTGATTCCTATTGGCCAGGAGGCAAAGGGGTCCAATAAGAGTTTGGTTTAATTATTTAATTACCTAAAGCTCTCACAAAAGGGGAAAGGGGGACACATGTCAGAAGGCTATCACTTATGTTGCTTAACACCCATTGGCTTGACTTGGGGAGGTCCAATGAGGCAAAAGCCAGACCAATTTAGCAGGAACGGCTCGCCCAAGAGAGAGGGGGGGCTGATTTTTGCTTGGTATTGACACACACACACACTCACACTTGACCATGTGTGAAGAAAGAATACTCTATCTCCTCCCAAGCTTTAATGGAGAGCTCATCACCTACTCCAAGCTTGTGAGATAGAAGCCTACATCAACACTCTATTGGCATGTGGATGCAAATCCAACCAAGAGCCAAGCTTCAATGCATGCTCATCTTCTCTACCAAGCTAATTACTAAGCTAAGCTATGCTAATATGAGTGATTATGTGAGGAGATGTACATCTTTCTCGTAAGATACTCCTTCTTCCTCTCAATCTACTCTCATACCCTGCTAACTCTCACCATCTTCGAAGGTGTGTGAGGTCTTGGGTCTGAGAACGGGGATAATTCAAGTTGTGTTTGATTAAGTGTTTTGCTTAGTGCATGAAGCTTCCATCTTCATTGCACTAGCTAGTCTTGAAGGAACACAAAGAATTGTATTGTACAATGTCTCTCTTGATGGGAGAAACCATAATACAAATTCTTTTGGAGGGGGGACCGGCTCCATGCAAATCCGGTCCTCAACTGTTGTCAATAGCTTAATTTCTCTCTCTTTTGAAAGTATTGTTGATGCTATCTAACTAGGTGTTATGCTTTTTGTTGCTCTCTCCACCCAAGCACTCTTGTAATTCTCATTAGGAATCTATTCTAATGAAATGCCCACTATGTTCATGCTAATTTCCGCTACACATAAGTTATTAGGCCATTAAATGTTACATTGGTATCAGAGCTCAAGGTTTCTCTTTTCTTGCTCAAGAAGGGAGGTCCTCAAGCTAGCTACAAATGGTTGGTATTATTAATTGCCTGTGAGTAAGTAGAATAGGGATTTTTCAGCCTTGCAGTGCGCCTGCCTTCGTGCAGTTAATGGGGCATCACCGTCGAGAGCTATGGTCTGAATAGTGGAGTCCTACGGGGCTTGCCCACGGCTTAACCACTATTGAGCTATTAGAAGCTTGACAGGAGCCGGTGCTGTTTTGGTGTCAAAAGACCCTCTCTTCTATTCCTTGCAATTAATGGTATTCGAGCTGCGGGTACAGTAGCTTGAGTGCTTTTTCTAAAGGGGTAAAGAGGAGTAGCAACTAGGGCTTGAAGTGCCAAAGTAGACCTAAAATGTTTACACCTAAAAGTTGTTAGAATGGTTGACAATAGTAAAGAGAGTGAAATTAATGTTGATAACTTTGATTTTGCTCATGAGCAAGTTACTAATGATGCTTCAATGCTTGTTAACTATCTTGTTTCTAGGCTTCAACAAGCCATGGGCAATCCATCTCTCCAAAGTGAAGTGCAACGGCAGCTCCGTGCTCACGGGATTCTCCAAGCACATCACCATGACGAGAGAACACCTAGGAAGCCTCCTTGTGAGACTCCCAAAAGAGGTCTCTCTCCCATTCGGGAAGAAGAAGAGAATCCATACGAAGGGCTCAAGAATTTACTTCTTGATGATGCATCTCCTTCTCAAAGGAGAATTCCAGAGCCTCCACCGAAGGAACGAGAAAGAAGTGAGTCTCCCGCCACCTCGACGGAGATGGCTCGACGAAGACGGTGGGCTAAATGCTCTCCATCACCACCGAAGCGGAGAAGAACATCACACTCTTCTCCACTCCATAATTCAAAGAGGGATGATAAAAAGCAAGAGAAGAAAAAGGCGAGAAAGAGGACACCCTCTTCTCCATCTTCTTCATCCTCTTCCTCTTATGAAAGTGATGGTGAAGACAACGAAGATCAAGACAAGAAAAAGGCGAGAAAGAGGTCACCCTCTTCTCCACCTTCTTCAAATTCTTCACCTTCTGAAGAAAGTGTTGGTGCAACCTTTGAACCATCAAAAAGAAGAGGCCATAGGAAATCCTATGCCGCATGGAAGAGGTCGTCCAAGTTGAAGAAATTCAAAGAGGGAGGGAAGAGCATCTATTTCCTTACCTATGATGGTACCTTTGGTGCTACGGACAAAGTCTTGGCCTTTATCCAACAATTTGATGCGGCGTTTGGAGATGAGGGCTTCACGGAGTCCTCTAAGCTACGCCATGTATCTATGCACTTTCAAAAGGCCGCCAGGCAATGGTGGTCTAGCCTACGAGCCAACGGTGAAGCTCCACGAACATGGAAAGCTTTAAGAGCTTCCATTATGAAGCAGTTTTTGGCCATCGATGCCAAAGACAAAGTACTCACCGAATGGCGAAGCTTAAAGCTCTCTCCCAATGAATCCATCCACAAATATGTAGACAAGTTTTGGGACCTACAACTCAAAGCCACTATCTTTAAAAAGTTGGATTTTGGAGAGCAAAAGCAACAATTTTTTGTGGGCTTAACCGAAGAAATGGCGGAGTATGTCAACTCCCAAAGGCCACGTACCATATTGGCGGTAATACACCATACTATGGTGGCCTCACGAATCAATTTCCAAACGGGGGCTAAAATAAATAATAAGCCCCCGGAAAACAAGGGTTCCAATGAGCCTAAGGGGAAGGAAAATGTCCAAAAGTCTCCTAAGGGCAACTCCAACAAAGCTAAAGAGAAGGGAGTTTACAAAGGTAAGAACAAACTCTCTCCTGAAGAGCTTGAGCGTTATCGCAAGGATAACCGGTGTTTCAAGTGCGGCGAACAAGGGCATGCGTACCGCGCTTGTCCCCAAAAGAACAACCGCCAAGATCCTCCTAGAGCTTCCTTGGTTGAAATCCAAGAGGAGGAGACTCACCAAAATCATCACAAAGGATCTCCTCTATGCCATGCTTGGGGAAAGGTAAGAGAACATGATGCTTTTATTCTCTTTGACCCTGGTTCTACTCACAATTTTATATCTATAGAGTTGGCCACCAAGCTAGGCATACAATCCTACGAGATGGGAGATGTCCTACCCGCAGATAGTGCCTTCAAGGGTGTAGAAGCTTCAGTCACTCCCTTAATCGGGAAATTGAGGCTTCATGTCTTTTAAGATGTTTTTATTGACGACATCCTTTGTGAGCTACCTCCTAAACGAGGTAATGATGACCATGCAATTGAACTTCTTCCAGGAAGTTCACCGCCTAACAAACCCCCTTATAGAGTTTCTCAAGCTCAACAAGAGGAGATTATGCGGCAAGTGCATGAGTTAGTTGAGAAGGGCATGGTTAGGCCTAGCTCATCTCCATTTTGCTCACCTGTGCTATTAGTGCAAAAGAAAGACGACACATATCGTATGTGTGTCGACTATAGAGCACTAAATAGGATCACTATCAAGAATAGGTTTCCCGTTCCACGGGTAGAAGACCTATTTGATAAGCTACAAGGATCGACCTACTTCAGTAGGATTGACCTAAAAAGTGGCTATCATCAAATAAGGATAGTTGATCAAGACATTGTAAAGACCGCATTTCGCATCACATTTGGTCTTTACGAATACATTGTCATGCCTTTTGGCTTGACCAATGCACCAGCCACATTCAACCGCTTGATGGAGAAGTTGTTCAGGTCTCATTGAACCTTCACTGGAGTGTTCTTTGATGATATTATCATCTACTCTAATTCATTAGACGAACACAAGCAACACCTCTAGGTAATATTTCAAGTTTTAAGAGAGAATAAACTTTATGTTAATCGACGGAAAAGTGATTTTTTCTTGCAAGAGATTCAGTATTTAGGTCATATTATCTCTCAAGATGGCATTCAAATGGATCCATCAAAGTTAGAGGTAATAAAAGGATGGCCTAAACCAAGGAATCTTCATGAACTAAGAAGCTTTATAGGTATGTGTGCATACTATAGACGCTTGATAGAAAAGTTCTCACAAATTGCGGGACCATTACATGACCTAACAAAGAAAAGCGTTAGGTATACATGGTCTGCTAAGGAGAACAATGCTTTCGAAAAGCTTATCTCTCAACCTGTCCTTACACTACCGGATCTCTCAAAACCATTTGAGGTCCAATGTGATGCTTATGGTGATTGCCTTGGAGCTGTTTTGCTCCAGGAAGGGCACGCCATAGGCTATGAGAGTCGAAGGCTCAACCCTGTTGAGCAAGCTCTAGGCATATACGAAAAGGAACTCCTTGCAGTTCTACATGCCTTAGACTCATGGAAGCACTATTTATTGGGGACTCCTTTCATTCTGCGAACGGATCACCAAGTCTTAAGTACTTCATGACGCAGACCAAACTCTCCGACAAACAAATGAGGTGGGCGAATTTCCTTTCGCAATTTCATTTTCATATTGCTCACATTGGTGGCAAGCATAATCAAGTAGCTGATGCACTCTCAAGACGGCCGACAGTGAATGCGGTTTCCATAGCAACTCACAATGATCTATCTTCAATGATAGATGAGTACGCTATTGATCCCGATTTTAGAGATGTGATTTCAGCCCTTGCATTAGCGAAGAAAGAAGAACCATTTACTTTACAAGATGGTTATCTTCTCTATGGCAATAGACTATGCGTTACTAACTCACTACGTGAGAAAGTAATGTATGAATCTCATGCTCCACGGTATGTGTGCCATAGAGGGATTCAGTCTACCTTAAAGGGAATTGAAACATAGTTCTATTGGCCTACCATGAAAGTGAACATAGAAGAGTATGTTTCTAAATGTGTGGTTTGCCAAAAGACAAATTTGATAGAGGGAAGCAACTTGGATTGCTTCAACCCTTGCCAATCCCTAATTCACCATGGGAGAGCATATCCATGGATTTTATCTTTGGATTGCCTAAGTCTATCCATGGGAATACGGGAATATGGACGATAGTAGACAGGTTCGATAAACAAGCTCATTTTATACCTGTCAAAAAGACTATCAAAGCCCATCAAATGGCAACCCTCTTCATTTCACAAATTTTCAAGTACCATGGCTTGCCAATCTCCATAGTGTCGGATAGAGATCCTAGAATGACCAGTAATTTCTGGAAGGGTCTCTTTGAGAATTTAGGGACAAGGCTAAACTTCTCTTCGGCCTATCATCCACAAACGGATGGCCAAAGTGAAATAGCTAACCTAACCATTCTCGATCTACTAAAAGCCTATGTAACGGAAGTAGATCAAAGATCCCAATGGGAGAAGTACTTACCCTTAGTGGAGTATGCTTACAATAACACTGTACATACTTCCACGGGAAAAGCACCTTTCGAGGTAATTGAGGGAAGATAAAAAAGTCCCTTGCTACTTAAGGTACATGGGAAGATCTTCGCTGCAGATGAGTATAGCCGAGACCTACAAGAATCTTTTCAAAAGATTAAGGATGCTATCTCTATCTCACAGCAAAGGCAAAAGGCTGCTGCTGCTGACAAGTACAGAAGAGCCCAAGCCTTTAAAGAAAATGATTGGGTCTTGTTAAAGTTTCCCAAGGCTCGATTAAGGCACACGAAGGGCAAGAATCCTACGGGCCACCAAAAGTATTATGCTAAACTAGCAAAAAGGTACTATGGTCCCTTCCAGATTCTTAGGCCAATCAATGAGATGGCCTATCAACTCAAGTTGCCCAATCATTGGCTCATACACAATGCTTTCCATGTGAGCCTATTAAAGCCTTATAAAGGAGAGCCACCTCAAGAACCAACTATTGAAGACCCACCGGAGATCGAGGACCAAGAGGAGGTGTTGCAGCCCGAGTCCATTCTCCGACATGAAGACAAGGTATTAAGAGGCGGTAAGATTATCCGACGATATCTTATTAAGTTTAAGAATTATCCTTTTGAAGATGCTAGATGGATGCAAGGCATACAATTAAAGGATAACCTAAACCTTGTCAATGCTTACAATGCTTCCCAAGAGTAAGCAAATGTACAAAATGTTAAAATTGAACAAAGTTTTTTGTCTTATAAGACTCTCTTTTTCTTTATTGTGCACAAAAATGAAGTAGTATGCATGCTTAGATCAAGTTTGCGGAGACGACGTCTCCCAAACACCAAGTAGAGCTTGTCACTCTACTATGGAAGACTGATAGGACTACTGTGTAGACATGCTTGCGGAAGCCTCAGGCTCTCAAGCGCCAAATGGACTAGTCATCCATTATGGAATGATGTGGTAGGGTAACATAGGGATCCTCTACCGGCTAAGAAAAGGACTCATGAATATGTTTTATCTTCTCTACACCATAGTCGAGGACGACTATGATTTCAAGAGAGAGGCAATGTCATAATAATAAATATCTAATTCTCCTAAATGATTTTCTAATGTTAAACTGATCATTTAATATGAGGAAGTACTAGGGGAGAAAAAGCTAGAATATTGGTTAAGCTAGCAGACCGGCCACAGTAGGGATCCAAAGGAGGGAAAATAGGGATCCCAAGGGGGGGCCATCTGCAAAATATCCATGTGCAACAATGGGCTAAAAAGACCCTAAGGTTCAGCCCATTAAGACTTCCAAAATGCTAAGGTTCCAAAATTCAAAGGTTGTGTCCAAAGGTCAACCTTAAGGGAATTGTATGCTTTGTGTGTGACCAAAAAAGTCTTTGTACATCCCTACATGGGAGGGGGCGAGCCTTTCTTCTAGGGGATGAGAGATAAAGCCACACGCACACACACAAGCTCCCTTTACACAAAGGGAATGAGGGACACATGTCAGCTCCCTAGGCCAGATGCCCACAAGGTGTACCCAATTCCTATTGGATGGCCTTGGAGGTGGACCAATGAGAATTAGGCTAGAGTAAATCTAGTTTAATTAATTTAAAAACACTTAATAAAAGAACCAATGAGAATTAAGTCCTCTAGAAGACTATTGGACAGTCTCCCAAGGGGTCCAATGAGCATTCAGGAGCCCAATGGCTTGCCTGATTCCTATTGGCGAGGAGGCAAAGGGGTCCAATGAGAGTTTAGTTTAATTATTAAATTAACTAAAGCTCTCACAAAAGGGGAAAGGGGGACACATGTCAAAAGGCTATCACTTATGCTGCTTAATAGCTATTGGCTTGACTTGGGGAGGTCCAATGGGGAGCTTGCAAGAGCAAATAGCAAGAGGGCTCGCCCAAGAGAGAGAGGGGGGCTGATTTTTGCAAGGCATTATCACACACACACTCACACAATCTCATGTGTGAAGAAAGAGAAGACTATCTCTTCCCAAGCTTTAATGGAGAGCTCATCACCTACTCCAAGCTTGTGTGATAGAAGCCTACATCGACACACTCTTGGCTTGTGTATGCAAATCCAACCAAGAGCCAAGCTTCAATGCATGCTCGTCTCCTCTACCAAGGTAATTACTTAGCTAAAGCTATGCTAATATGAGTGAATATGTGAGGAGATGTACGTCTTTCTCGTAAGATACTCCTTCTTCCTCTCAATCTACTCTCATACCCTGCTAGCTCTCACCATCTTTGAAGGTGTGTGAGGTCTTGGGTTTGAGAACGGGGATAATTAAAGTTGTGTTTACTAAGTGTTTTTCTTAGTGCATGAATCTTTCATCTTCATTGCACTAGCTAGTCTTGAAGGAACACAAAGAATTGTATTGTACAATGTCTGTCTTGATGGGAGAAACCATAACACAAAGCCTTTTGGAGGGGGGACCGGCTCCATGAAAATCCGGTCCTCAAATGTTGTCAATAGCTTAATTTCTCTCTCTTTTGAAAGTATTGTTGATGCTATCTAACTAGGTATTATGCTTTTTGTTGCTCTCTCCACCCAAGCACTCTTGTAATTCTCATTAGGAATCTATTCTAATGAAATGCCCACTATGTTCATGCTAATTTCCGCTACACACAAGTTTTTAGGCCATTAAATGTTACACTATGATTCACTAATTTCCCTGTTGTTTCTAATGGATATACTCTATTGGCACACGGAGCTTACTTTGTTCAGTATGATTTGTTTTCCCTAGAGAGTAGTGTGTTTGGTACATAGGCACCAAGAGATCATAGATGCTTAGCTATCTCAAGGGATTACATTACCATTGCGTGTCAGATTTGATCGAGTATGCAATCACTATAATGGATGCCTCTACATGAGGATATGGTCAGAGTTTGGACTACATCCCCATTACATGTGAGTTTTGATCGATTGTGCAATCACCAATATGGATGCCTCTACACAAACATATGGTCACAGTTTGGATAGTGGTAGATATAGGACGGATGGTCGGCTCATTTTGTGGGTTGTCGATTTGCTTTTTGTGGATTTTCGTTTTGGAGGTGCCTCTTCTTCATCCCTAGTCTAGAGGGCAAGATATGTAGGAGGCCTCGACCTCTACAGATGTTGTGGATGAAGAGAATAGATCTCCCGTTGGGAATCGTTCGACCACTTGAGCATTCCATTTCTTTTGGTCATGGACATGCTACTTTTTTAGTATCTTCCCCTACTTAGATTTATCTTTTTCAAGATACGTATGTTAATTGCAATATTAAAAACCGTAAAGTCAAAAACTCATGCGATTTTCATTGATTTTGGAACAACTTTGTTTGCATTTTTAAGGTCTATTGATTTAAGTCGACGTGTTTATTTTTTCTTCATTGAAGTGCCAATGTACATTGAGGTGGAGGAAAAAAGCATGGCGCACAATCCATGGTACAATGTTTAGAGAAACGACAAACCACTTCATGCATTCATCAACAACGAGTGAGATTCATGCTAAAGTTCATGTTTTGTACTTGAAAAAACCAAATGTGAGAATTACTTTTTTGTTAAAAAATCATGATATTTAGTGTTCACTTAAGTGTTGCTCTTGACTTGAATATGGCAACAAATAATTTATTCTCCTATATCTCTCTCTCTCTCTCTCTCTCTCTCTCTCTCTCTCTCTCTCTCTCTCTCTCTCTCTCTCTCTCTCTCTCTCTCTCTCATTTTGCCTAGATTTTGCTGGGTTTTAGTATTTGCTCGGTAAAGTTTGCTCGGTGCTTGGTAAGACTCTGATAGAAAGCCTTCTATTGAGCACATGCGTGTTTTTGGCTGTTTGGCATATGCTTTGGTGCCACAAACACAACGCAAAAAATTGGATGATAAGGCTGTCAAATGTATTTTTGTTGGTTATAATGCTGAAAGAAAAGGTTACACGTTGTCTCATCCGCAAACAAAACGTATTCTGGTTTCACGGGATGTATTCTTTGTGGAAGATTCTGTTCAACCCTTGCTGTCATGTACTAGAGACAGTAATGTAAGCTCACAGGACATTTAGGACACTTTGTTGCCTCTTTTCAGTGGTGGAAATACGAATGTAAGTTCCAATGAGGCAAATGTAAAGCCTATGGGGGTTTCTGAAAATGTTATAGATCAGCCTATTACTAATGAAGATGTACATGATGTACTTGATGAGGAAAGGGCTAAAAATGAGCAGGCTAGAGGTATGCCAAAATGGCTGGTGCACACTTTGCGTGAGAGTAAATTGGATGCACCTTTGTCTAGTCGTACTCGTTCAGGATCTTGTGATGCATCTTATGCATCGGATTGTTATGCTTTGGCTGTGTCTAGCTTACATGATGTTGAGGAGCCTCTATCTTTTGATGAAGCACAGAATTCAAAAATTTGGATGGCTGCCATGCAATCAGAATATGATGCACTTATAGAAAATGACACATGGACTCTATGCGATTTGCCTCCTAGCAAAAAGGCCATTGGTACGAAGTGGGTTTACAAGTTGAAACGCAAGGTGGATGGTGAGATCGATCGCCATAAGGCTCGACTTGTTGCAAAGGGTTATGCACATCAAAAAGGCATAGATTATGAAGAGACCTTTTCTCCCACTTGTCGTATGTCTACTGTGCATTTTCTATGTGCATTGGCATCTCGTTTTGGTTGGGATGTACATCAATGAGACATTGTTACTGCTTTCTTGAATGGTGACATATTTTGAGGAAGTTTATGTAACGCAGCCTCGCGGTTTTGTCATAAAAGGACAAGAGGACAAAGTGTGAAGATGTAAGAAGGCTTTTTATGGGTTGAAGCAATCTCCTCATGCTTAGTATGAGAAAGCTGACACTCATTTGGTCAAACAAAGCTTTTGTAACAGTCCAACAGAAAGCACATTGTATGTAAAGCGTGAGGGTGATGTACTTCTCATTGTGGTTCTTTATGTCGATGATTTGGTGATCACTGGACCAAATGAGAAACATATTGCTGAATTTAAGGCTGATTTGCATGCTACTTTCAAGATGAAAGATTTGGGGTTGTTGCATCATTAATTGGGTATAAAGTTTAAGAAGTGTGATGGTGGTATTGCCTTGTGTCAAAAAAGTTACATAGAGACATTGCTATGTAAGTTTGGACTTGAAGATTGCAAACCTATTGCCACTCCCATGGAAACAGGTTTGAAGTTGAGTCTACATGATGCTGGTGATCCTGCTGATGTCACTCTTTACCAAATTGATGTTGGCTGCCTCATTTATGTCTGCAACACGAGGCCGGATATTCAGTTTGCAGTCTCACAGGACAGCAGATTTATGCATAGCCTAGGGTCTAAGCATTGGCAGGATGTCAAGAGGATTTTCCGCTACCTTAGTGGCACTTTACATCTTGGCTTGTTTTATCCCAAGCGGGGATCATTGCCACCAGAATTACAAGCTTTTTCAGACTCAGATTGGGTTGGTTGTTTTGACACGTGAGTGTCCACAAGTGGTTTTTGTTTCATACTTGGTAGTTCATGTATATCATGGTTGAGCAAGAAGCAACCTACTGTGACCACTTCGAGTTGTGAGGCTGAGTACAGGGCAGTCTTCACAGCTACGGTTGAGTGTGTATAGCTCAAACACCTTATGGCTGATTTGGGTGTTGGACATGACATTGCCAACACTATCTACACTGAGAGTCAGAGCGCATTGACAGTTGCGAGGAACCCAATTTTTCATGCTCTCACAAAGAACATTGAGGTGCATTACCACTATGTCAGGGAGAGGCTCTCAACAGGAGAGATCAGCTTGGCTTATGTGCAACACAGGACAACCTTGCAGATCTTTTCACAATGGCATTTTCTTGTGAGAAGGTTGAAGATTTCCACAAAGCTTTGGGCTTACTCCCCTTTGTGGATTGATCATGCCCTCAGGGCATGTCACTTCCCTTTACTCATGTGCCAGCTCTTGTTCACCGCATCACTCCAAGGGGATTTGTTATTATATACATGTGGTAGTGATGTGTGTGAACACAGTAGGGTCGCCGGGGCATTTTTTCCCTCTTTAGGAGGTTTTCTCCCCGAGCATTGTATATACGCCCATCACTCTAGGGCTTTCTATCTTTCCATTGCACACTAAGTAACACATTCTCTATTGTGTGCCTTGAGCTTCCTTCATCTTCTCCAAGCTGTGTGCGTTTCTTTGCAACCCTAATTCCAACACTAAGAAGAATAGGAAGTGGAGAGTGTGTGTGTCAACTACAAGCTAGTGAATCCAGTACCAAGCTAAATCACTACCCATTATCGTTTGAGGACAGGATTTAAACCAGATAGCAGGCCATGAAAGATACCCAATTATGGATGGGTTTTTAGGGTACTTCCAAATAGGGATCGTGCTTGAGGATCAGCTGAAGACTACCTTTATCTCTCCATGGGGTTGTTTTGCTTACCACGAGATGCTATTTGGGTTGGTGAATGCATATGCTACCTTTCAAGACTGGATGAGCATGATATTTGGGCCATATTTGGGCAGGTTTATTAGGGTGTTTATGGAAGATATTGGACGCTATAGCCCTAGAGCAGAGAATCTGTCAAAGCTAAATCTATGTTTTCAAAGGCTTGACAAAGAAGGCGCAGTTGAACCCTAAGAAGTGCAAGTTGGTGCAACCTCGAGCATAGTTGATGGGTCACATGGTGTCACAAAACGAGGTAGAAGCTGATCCAGAGAAGGTCAAGGCTCTATTGCTGATGGAGCCTCCTTCTAATGCTCAAGGTTTGGCGTCATTTGTGCATAATCTAAATTATCTGTCATACGTTTTTGGATGTTGTCGTAGTATGTGTATCCTCTTCAAAAGAGAGCTCGACAGGTTCATGGCTTTCAATTGGGATGAAGAAGCTCAAGAGGCTTTTGGTAGGGTGAAGGAGATCTTGTGTCAATTTCCGACAATGTGTCCTCCCAATCAAGAGGATGATGTTAACATTTCCATGATGGTAGGTACAATGGCTATTGAAGCGGTGTGCTACAGAAGGTAGGAAGAAGCAATAAGCCTATCTACTTTGAGAGCAAGGTGATAAGTCTTGAAGAGAACATACATTGAGGTGGAACAATGGGTTTATGGCTTTAGTTTTTGCATGGAGGAAATTCAAAGTGAATCTCATTGTATGTAAGTTTTATGTGTTGACGTCTAACAATATGTTGCCAGAGGTGGTGTTGCATTTAAAGCCAGGGAAGCAAACTATGAATTGGGTGATAGAGCTGCAAGAGTTTGAGTTTAAGATTCACCACAATAGTTAGTCTCACTTAGTAGATATATAAATCAATAAGAGTGTTGACTTGCCAATTTATCCAAGGGTGGTACGAGATGAAGATAAAGAGGAGCCAGACTTGGAAGGGGCATTTACTATATGGTTTGATGGTGTATATAGAAGAGCAGTACAAAAGGCATGAGGTGGTGTAGTAATATAGGACCCATAGAAAAAATTATTTATCTTGAAGGCTTATGATCTTGAAGATGTCTAGACCAATAGGAGTACCTCACTCTTCAATTAGGTTTGAAGCAGTGCATGGAGTTTGGCATTTTGAAGCTAGTGGTGGTGAAAGATGATGCATTTTTGGTCATCAAGAAAGTGTTAGCCAATGGAAGGTAAAGAGATATTCCTTGAAGCATTGGTTTTTTCCCATTAAAAAGATGTTAAATTTCTTTGAAGAGGTCCAATTTAAGCATGTCAAGGGAGAACAAAATCAAGAGGCGGACCAGCTAGCTAGTAGCAGGGTACATGAGTATGTTGCAAGATTATATGTGGCACTAGCTACTTGATCAAGAGGTTGATTAAGTAGTTTAAGGCAGAATGGGCACAAAGGAGACTTTGAGGAGTATTGGGTACCAAACCCAACAAGGATCGGAGGAAGCCCCTCAAGACCGCTAGATGATCAATTTGATCATTACATCTGAGCCTATGAAGAAACTAAAAAGGTGCTTAAACAGAAAAATTTAGATCTCTTCACAATGGAGGAAGTACAAGTTATCAAGAGGCAGCTGAAAGAAACTCAAGAGGCTCCAGTCAAGAAAGGCTAAGAAGGTGAATAGACAAAAATGAAACCCCACCACCTTCACCACCAGGCTCCTCCAAGTCCAAAGTCCTAAACATCCCAACCAGTGGTAGCACCTTCACTAAAAAGACAAGGAAAAAGAAGAAAGCAACACTTATGAAGACCTCCTTCAAGCAGGATACACATCACCAGAGGCTTCTACGGTGGTCCATGTCACTTTAACCCCATTGTGGGCTACCAAACACGAGCAAGAGAGAAAGGAGATCCTTAAGAAATAGTTGAGAGATGATAGGTCTTAGTGTTGTATTGAGAGTCTCAAGCTCTCTTTCTGCTTCCTTAGATTTTTGGCTCGTAATGTGAATCACGTTTGTGAGGTGATCATGTTCTATGTGCATATTGTCTTCCTTGGTACGCAACATATTGTTTTCTTTAGTGAATGTTAGAGATTGTAATCTAATTTTGTCAAGTACTTGATATGCGGATCTCACATCCTCTTCATTTGTTACAACCAGGCTTCTTGTTGATGGTCTCAGGATCAAGCTAGAAAAGGAAACTTGGTGTCCCATACTCAACATTACTCCTGATGGAGGTGCTCTCCACGGGCTGGCCAATGGTCTCCATTGTGGTGCATGCGGGATTTGGACCAACCCTGATACTCCGGGCTATGGGGACTGCCTTTCTTGTGCTCTTCTTTTTCTTTCTTAGTCTAACTACGGTAATTTTGGAAGATATATATATATATATATATATATATATATATATATATATATATATATATATATATATATATATATATATATATATATATATATATAGATAGATAGATAGAGAGAGAGAGAGAGAGAGAGAGAGAGAGAGAGAGAGAGAGAGAGAGAGAGAGAGAGAGAGAGAGAGAGAGAGAGAGAGAGAGAGAGAGAGAGAGAGAGAGAGAGAGAGAGAGGTTTGTTCTCTTCCCTACGTACTCTATGGAGCCTCCATTGCAAAAGCAACACCACCAATGCATTATAAATAGCTATGGAGCCTCCATTGCAAAAGCAACACCACCAAGCTTGCACTCTTTTTGTGTCGTTGCAAAGCAAGCTCCTACAAGCTTCCGGGGTGAGTTTTCTTGCAAATCGTGTGTCCGATTGGTGATTTCTTGATACCTGTGGGTTCATGGCTTATACATTTGCTTACGCTAGGGAAGCATTGTAAGCATTGACAAGGTTTAGGTTATCCTTTAATAGTATGCCTTGCATCCATCTAGCATCTTCAAAAGGATAATTCTTGAACTATAGTCTTACCGCCTCTTAGTACCTTGTCTTCATGTCGGAGAATGGACTCGGGCTGCA
Organism: Adiantum capillus-veneris; assembly: GCF_014529385.1. Taxonomy (NCBI): domain Eukaryota; kingdom Viridiplantae; phylum Streptophyta; class Polypodiopsida; order Polypodiales; family Pteridaceae; genus Adiantum; species Adiantum capillus-veneris. The sequence goes on along the minus strand of NC_140943.1, from coordinate 92,031,075 downwards.
GCACCTCTTCTTGGTCCTCGATCTCCGATGGGTCTTTAATAGTTGGTTCTTGAGGTGTCTCTCCTTTGTAAGGCTTTAATAGGCTCACATGGAAAGCATTTTTTATGAGCCAATGGATGGGCAACTTGAGTTGATAGGCCATCTCATTGATTGGCCTAAGAATTGAGAAGGGACCATAGTACCTTTTTGCTAACTTAGCATAGTACTTTTGGTGTCTCAATTCTTAGGCCATCTCATTGATTGGCCTAAGAATTGAGAAGGGACCATAGTACCTTTTTGCTAACTTAGCATAGTACTTTTGGTGTCTCGTAGGATTCTTGCCCGTCGTGTGCCTTAATTGCACCTTGGGAAATTTAAGTAAGACCCAATCATTTTCTTTAAAGGCTTGGCCTCTTCTGTGCTTATCAGCAGTAGCCTTTTGCCTTTGCTGTGAGATAGAGATAGCATCCTTAATCTTTTGGAAAGATTCTTGTAGGTCTCAACTATACTCATCTACAGAGCGAAGATCTTCCCGTGTACTTTAAGTAGCAAGGGACTTTTTGATCTTCCCTCAATTACCTCAAAAGGTGCTTTTCCCGTGGAAGTATGTACAGTGTTATTGTAGGCATACTCCACTAAGGGTAAGTACTTCTCCCATTGGGACCTTTGATCTACTTTCGTTACATAGGCTTTTAGTAGAACATAATTGTTAGGTTAGCTATTTCACTTTGGCCATCAGTTTGTGGGTGATAGGCCGAAGAGAAGTTTAGACTTGTCCCTAAATTTTCAAAGAGACCCTTCCAGAAATTACTGGTCATTCTAGGATTTCTATCCGACACTATGGACACTGGCAAGCCATGGTACTTGAAGATTTGTGAAATGAAGAGGGTTGCCATTTGATGGGCTTTGATAGTCTTTTTGACAGGTGTAAAATGAGCTTGTTTACTGAACCTGTCTACTATCATCCATATTCCCATACTCCCATGGATAGACTTAGGCAATCCAAAGATAAAATCCATGGATATGCTGTCCCATGGTGAATTAGGGATTGGCAAAGGTTGAAGCAATCCAGGTTGCTTCCCTCTATCAAACTTTGTCTTTTGGCATATCGCACATTTAGAAACATACTCTTGTATGTTTGCTTTCATGGTAGGCCAATAGAAATATGTATCAATCCCCTTTAGGGTAGACTGAATCCCTCTATGCCCCGCATAAAGAGGAGCATGAGATTCATACATTACTTTCTCACGTAGTGAGTTAGTAACGCATTGTCTATTGCCATAGAGAAGATAACCATCTTGTAAAGTAAATGGTTCCTCTTTCTTCCCTAGTGCAAGGGCTGAATCACATCTCTAAAATTGGGATCAATAGCATATTCGTCTGTCATAAAAGATAGATCATTGTGAGTTGCTATGGAAACCGCATTCACTCGCGACCGTCTTGAGAGTGCATCGGCTACTTGATTATGCTTGCCAGCAATGTGAGCAATATGAAAATGAAATTGCAAAAAGTAAATTTTCCCACCTCATTTGTTTGTTGGAGAGAGGTTGGTCTAGGTCATAAAGTACTTAAGACTTTGGTGATCCGTCCGCAGAATGAAAGGAGTCCCCAATAAATAGAGCTTCCATGAGTCTAAGGCATGTAGAGCGGCGATGACTTCCTTTTCATATATGCCTAGAGCTTGCTCAATAGGGTCAAGCCTTTGACTTTCATAGGCTATGGTGCACCCTTCTTGGAGAAAAATAGCTCCAGGGCAATCACCACAACCATCACATTGGACCTCAAATGGCTTTGAGAGATCAAACAATGTAAGCACAGGTTGAGAGATAAGATTTTCTTTAAGCTTTTTGAAAGCATTGTTCTCCTTGGCAGAACATGTATACCTAATGTTTTTCTTTGTTAGGTCATGTAATGGTCCCACGATTTGTGAGAACTTTTCTATGAAGCGTCAAAGGTATGCAAACATACCTATAAAGCTTCTTAATTCATGAAGATTCCTTGGTTTAGTCCATCCTCTCATTACCTCTAACTTTGATGGATCCATTTGGATGACATCTTGAGAGATAATGTGACCTAACTACTGAATCTCTTGCAAGAAAAATTCACTTTTCTTTCGATTCATATAAAGTTTATTCTCTCTTTGAACTTGAAAAATTACCTGGAGGTGTTGCTTGTGTTCGTCTAATGAATTAGAGTGGATGATAATATCATCAAAGAACACTCCAGTAAAGGTTTGGCGAGGCCTGAATAGCTTCTCCATCAAGCGGTTGAATGTGGCTGGTGCATTGGTCAAGCCAAAAGGCATGACAATATATTCGTAAAGACCAAACGTAGTGCAAAATGTGGTCTTTACAATGTCTTGATCAGCCACTTTTTAGGTCAATCCTAATAAAGTAGGTGAAAGCTTGTAGCTTATCAAATAGGTCTTCTACCCATGGAATGATAATGATCCTATTTAGTGCTCTACAGTCAACACACATATGATATGTGCCATCTTTCTTTTGCACTAATAGCACATGTGAGCAAAATGGAGATAAGCTAGGCCTAACCATGCCCTTCTCAACTAACTCATGCACTTGCCGCATAATCTCCTCTTGTTGGGTGAACTTCCTGGAAGAAGTTCAATTGCATGGTCATCATTGCCTCGTTTAGGAGGTAGTAGACAAGGGATGTCGTCAATAAAAACATCTTGAAATCCCTTGAGAAAATTGGATAACTCTAATTCCTTGTGATTGTTTATATTTTCTTTTGCTAAAGCATTAGGTTCATTTTGAGAATCTTTAACAAAAATCATGTACACAAAAATAGAGCTCTTTATCGACTTATTGAAAGCTTGCGTGTGTACAATGGGTAATGGTGTTACCCATTTCCTTAGTAGATTCTCCTTTCAGGGAATTTAACATTGGAAGCCATGCGATCAAACCATGTGCCCCTAGGATTACATCCTTGTGCTTGAGAGGAGAGATAAAGAAGTCCTCTTTGTCCACATAGCTTTGGACATGGAGCCTCAATTTCCCGATTAAGGGAGTGTCTGAAGCTTCTTGCCCCTTGAAAGCACCATCTGCGCGGGTAGGACATCTCCCATCTCGTAAGCTTGTATGCCTAGCTTGGTGTCCAAATATGTGGATAAGAAATTGTGAGTAGAACCAGGGCCAAAGAGAATAAAAGTATCATGTTCTCTTACCTTTCCCCAAGCATGGCATAGAGGAGATCCTTTGTGGTGAGCTTCCTCTTCTTGGATTTCGACCAAGGTAGCTCTAGAAGGCTCATGGCGGGTGTTCTTTTGGGGACAAGCGTGGTACACATGCCCTTGCTCACGGCACTTGAAACAACGGTTATCCTTGCAATAACGCTCAAGCTCTTCAGAACAGAGTTTGTTTTTGCCTTTGTAAACTCCCTTCTCCTTAGCTTTGTTGGAATTGCCCTTAGGAGACTTTTGGACATTGTCCTTCCCCTTAGGCTCATTGGAACCTTTGTTTTTCGTGGGCTTAGAATTTCTTTTAGCCCCTGTTTGGAAATTGATTCAAGAAGCCACCATAGTATGGTGAATAACCACCGATATCGGTGGTGAATAACCACCGATATGGTGCGTGGCTTTTGGGAGTTGACATACTCCGCCATTTCTTCAATTAAGCCCACACAAAATTGCTGCTTTTGCTCTCCAAAATTCATCTTTTTGAAGACAGTGGCTTTGAGATGTGGGTCCCAAAACTTGTCTACATATTTGTAAATGGATTTGTAAGGAGAGAGCTTCAAGCTTCGCCATTCGGTGAGTACTTTGTTTTAGCATCGGTGGCCAAAAACTGCTTCATAATGGAAGCTCTTAAAGCTTTCCATGTTTGTGGAGCTTCATCGTTGGTCTGTAGGCTAGACCACCATTGCCTGGAGGACTTTTGAAAAAGATAGCTACATGGTGTAGCTTAGAGGACTCCGTGAAGCCCTCATCTCCAAACGCCGCATCAAATTTTGGATAAAGGCCAAGACTTTGTCCGTAGCACCAAAGGTGCCATCGTAGGAAAGGAAAGAGATGCTCTCTCCTCCCTCTTTAAACTTCTTGAGCTTGGACGATCTCTTCCACACATCATAGGATTTCCTATGGACTCTTCTTCTTTATGGTTCAAAAGTTGGACCATCGCTTTCTTCAGAGGATGAAGAATTTGAGGAAGATGGAGAAGAGGGTGACCTCTTTCTCGTCTTTTTCTTGCCATGATTTTCTTTTTTGTATGCACCATCACTTTCATAAGAGGAAGAGGATGAAGAAGATGGAGAAGAGGGTGTCCTCTTTCTTGCCTTTTTCTTGCCTTGATTTTCTTTTTTGTATGCACCATCACTTTCATAAGAGGAAGAGGATGAAGAAGAGGGTATCCTCTTTCTTGCCTATTTCTTCTCTTGCTTTTTGTCATCCCTCTTTGAGTTATGGTGTGGAGAAGTGTGAAATGGTCTTCTCCGTTGTGGAGGTGATGGAGATAATTTAGCCCCCCGTCTTCATGGAGCCATCTCCACCGAGGTGGAAGGAGACTCACTTCTTTCTAGTTCTTTGGTGGGGGCGTGAGAAGGAGATGCGTCATCAAGAAGCAAATTTTTGAGCCCTTCATATGGACCTCTTCTTCTTCTCAAATTGGAGAGAGGCCTCTTTTGGGAGTCTCACAAGGAGGCTTCCTAGGTACTCTCTCATCATGGTGGGGAGTTTGGAGAATCCCATGAGCACAAAGCTGCCGTTGCACTTCACTTTGGAGGGATGGATTGCCCATGGCTTCTTAAAGCCTAGAAACAAGGTAGTTAACAAGCATAGGAGCATCATTAGTAGCCTGCTCATTAGCAAAATCAAACTTATCAACATTAGTTTCACTCTCTTTACTATTGTTAGCCATTCTAAAAACTTTTAGGTGTAGACTTTTTAGGTGTACTTTGGCACTTCAAGCCCTAGTTGCTACTCCTCTTTACCCCTTCAAAAAAAGCACTCAAGCTACTGTAACTGTAGCTCGAATACCATTAATTGCAAGGAATAGAAGAGAGGGTCATTCAACACGAAACCAACACCGTCTCATGTCAAGCTTCTAATAGCTCAATAGTGGTTAAGCCATAGGCAAGCCCCGTAGGACTCCACTATTAAGACCATAGCTCTCGACGGTGATGCCCCATTATCTACACGAAGGCAGGCTCACTGTCTGCAAGGCTGAAAAATCCATATTCTAGTTACTCATTTGTAATCAATAATAACAACCATTTATAGCTAGCTTGAGGACCTCCCTTATTGAGCAAGAAAAGAGAAACCTTGTGCTGTGATACCAATGTAGCATTTCATTAGAATAGATTCCTAATATTTATAACAAGAGTGCTTGGGTGGAGAGAGAAACAAAAAGCATAACCCCTAGTTAGATGGCATGAACAATACTTCAAAAGAGAGAGAAATTAAGCTATTGACAACAGTTGAGGACTGGATTTACATGGAGCCGGTCCCCCCTCCACGGTCCCCCCTCCAAAAGCTTTGTATTATGGTTTCTCCCATCAAGAGAGGCATTTTACAATACAATTCTTTGTGTTCCTTCAATACTAGCTAGTGCAATGAAGATGGAAACTTCAAGCACTAAGCAAAACACTTATAAAACACAACATCAATTCCCTCACGATCTCAGACCCTCACACACCTTCGAAGATGGTAAGAGCTAGCGAGGTATGAGAGTAGATTAAGAGGAAGAGGGAGTAGTCTTACGAGAAATATGTACATCTCCGCACATAATCACTCATATTAGCATAGAATAGCTTAGTAATTAGCATGGTAGAGGAGATGAGCATGCATTGAAGCTTGGCTCTTGGTTGGATTTGCATCACAAAGCCAAGAGTTTTTGGTGTAGGCCTCCCTTCTCACAAGCTTGGAGTAGGTGATAAGCTTTCCATTAAATCTTGGGAAGGAGAGAGAGAGTCTTCTTGCTTCACGCATAGACTAGTGTGTGAGTGTGTGAGATAATGCCTTTGAAAAATCATCCCCCTATCTCTCTTGGTCAACCCCTCTTGCTATTTGCTCTTGCTAGCACCTCATTGGACCTCTCCCAGCTTAGCCAATGAAATTTAAGTAGCATAAGTGATAGCCTTTTGACATGTGTCCCCCTTTCCCCTTTTGTGAGAGCTTTAGGTAATTAATTAATGCAACTAAACTCTCATTAGACCCCTTTGTATCCTTGCCAATAGGAATCAGGCAAGCCATTGGGCTGCTGAATGCTCATTGGACCCCTTGGGAGACTGTCCAACAGTCTTCTAGAGATATTAATTCTTACTGGTTCTTTTATTAAGTGTTTTAAAATTTATATAAACTACATTTACTCTAGCATAATTCTCATTGGTCCACCTCCATGGCCATCCAATAGGATTTGAGTACACCTTGTGGGCATCTGGCCTAGGTAGCTGACATGTGTCCTCATTCTCTTTGTGTAACAGAGGCTTGTGAGAGTGTGTGTGTGTTTCTCTCTCATCCCGTACTTGCAAGGCTTGCCCCCTTCTTTGTAGGAGTTGTGAAGAATTTTGGTACGCACACAAAGGATCCAATATTCCTAAGCTTTTGACCTTTGGACACAACCTTTGAATTTTGGAACCTTAGCATTTTGGAAGTCTTAATGGGCTAAACCTTAGGGTCTTTAAAGCCCATTGTTGCACATTGCTCTTTTGTAGATGGCCCCCCCTTTGGATCCTTGTTTTTCCTCCTTTGGATCCCTACTATGGTCGGTCTGCCAACTCAACCAATATTCTAGCTTTTTCTCCCTTGGCACTTCCCCATATTAAATGATCAGTTTAACATGAGAAAATCATTTAGGAGAATTAGATATTAGTTATTATGACAGCTGTAACCTCATAGTGAGGATACTTGTGAATCCAAAAACCCCATTGTCTGTCTATAATTGTTTAACAAAGGGTTGGCTTACCATTCTACAATGATTCAAAAGTGTAGTATGTAGTCACAAACTGCATCTCATAAAAGATCTCCAAATTCTTTCTAAATGATTAGTTCTAAATAGAGCATAAGTAAAAACATGCTCTCTAATGAACTTGAAGACATGATTAGCATCCGTATTAGAGTGTGTCTCACTCAAGGCATTTTCTTCCCAAAGTCTTTATGAAGCAACTTCAAAGTGTGCACAACACATGAAACCCATGTAATCTCATGATACTTGATTATGATTACATGCCTTGCAGCTTTATAGGAAGATACATTGTCTGTGACAGTAGCAGCGACATGGGTTGGGGTTTGGATGAGCTTTTTGAGTGAGATTTTTTAGAATTGCTCTATTGACCAAATTTAGTAAAAACTCTTGCTCCAGAAAGATTTTTCAAAACGAGCTTCTAGAGCGATCTTTTCTTTTCTCTGCCTTCCCCCCCCCCCCCCCCCCCCCCCCCCCCCCCTCTCTCTCTCTCTCTCTCTCTCTCTCTCTCTCTCCCCCCCCCCCGTCTCCCCCCTCCTCTCTCTCTTCTCTCTCACTCTCCTTCTATCTCCCTCTCCCTATCTCTATTTCTCTCTATCTCCCACTCTGTGTGTGTGTGTTTGTGTGTGTGTGTGTGTGTGTGTGTGTGTATATATATCTTTCTCCTCTCTCTCTCTCTCTCTCTCTCTCACACACACACACACACACACACACACACACACACACACACACATCCATTTTTGACCTAGTAGACAACAGTTCACTCTTTTGATCATAACTTCTTCATTTGAACTCCGATTTAGGTGATCTATAGCCTCAATCAAAGAGCAAAACGCCCTTGATGTAAAGATTTTTTTTTGATCAATGAAAGGCTTTGCTATAACAACATCTCAAAATTGAACAAATTGTCAAAACTTTGCTTTTTGTTGCCGACTTGAAGGCAATGTCGGACAAAACTTGCAAGGGTGGAAAATCCACACTCGCCATGGAGAATGATGCAAAATTTCCAAGGAATTTGGATGCTAATCCAACCACAGCATCTACAACAACGGAAGCAATGATCATGGGTTTCTTGGTCTCATTACAAGAAACCGTCAACAAGCAAAGTGAAGAGTTGCGCACACTTGCAATGGAGAATGGCACTTTAAGAGTTCTTGTTGTGAAGAATGAGCACCTCAAGAAGGTTCTTGAAATGCAAACAACACGCTTGATGCATCTTGAGAATGAAGTTCAAGAATGTAAGTGCTCTCTTGTTGACATGATAAATTGAAAGAGTGCTTGAGCAAAGTTGAGAGTGATCATGTATTGAAAGAGGAAAAGATAGATTCATTATGACATGATGTATGTGAGATGACAAATGCATCCAAATCATGGGCTGTTATATGTAAGGATAATGTGGTTTCTACATCTCCTATCACGCAAGCCGTTGCCCAAGCAAAGAATGTAGAGAATGTGGACACTCAAGAATTTCAAGAACACCAAAAATGCTCAAAGAACATCGTCATTCGTGGAATCAAGGAGGAAAGCATGGAAACACCCCAATCTCTTGTGGTTGCTATTGAAGAGTTTTTTGATACATACTTTGGCATGTTTGAAATTATGGCTTATGGTGCACATCGAGTTGGAAAACAAGGAGTCCCTCATTCGGGAGAAAAACCTATTGTATGTACCATGGTTGATGAGGTAAAGAGAAAGATCATCCTTGACAATAGTTGGATCTACCTCAAAGGAAGGGGTTGTAATGTATATGAGGATCGCACTCTTATGCAACAAAATGCACGTTGCAAAGCATATGAGGAAAGAAGCAAGAAGGTTAATGGTCATCTCAAGAAGAAAAGTCACTTGAGGAGGATGCAAGTCCACCCAACAAATAGGACACATGATTTATGAGACCAACTCACGCTTGCGAATAAGCTTTTGGAACTGTAAAACGGGTATCCATGGAATGCGGAAATTGGCATTGATGAGCTTACCAATAACTCCGATGTGATACTTCTTGTCAAAACATGGGAGCATGATGTGAAACAAATTCTTGGATTTGACAAATACGATGTGCATTCTTTGATGTGGGCCAAACATGCAAAGCAACATAGAGGCCAAGGAGGCGTAGCATGTATGACCAAAAAGGGTTTGAAATATGTTTCCATTGTCTAAGAAGAGAAGTATAAATGCTACTTATGAAAATCAATCCACCAAATGGTCAACTCAAGTTTGTGGCTAGTTGCTACATTCCTCACTATGACTCCAACTTTTATGCTCACTTGAGTATGGATAGAGATCAGCCCTTTGTTGAACTAGAGGAAGACATTTCTCATTACAGAGACCAGGGTGAAGTCATTGTCTTTGGAGACATGAATGCTCACACAAATACGTTACAGCACGACACACGAAAAGTCGACATGCCACATGTCTCAAGAAGAATGGATGACTCATACACATATAATTGAAGTTCTAATGATGCAAAGAATTGGATCACTATGGAAAGTCACTTCTTTCTGTGCCTAACACAAGTTACTGATATCTCAGTAGTGGCCTTTTCTTTGTTTTTGTCTTCCATGGCTTGGTCTTGTGGCTTCTCCTCCTCTTTTCCTTCTTTCTTTGCTGTCCATGGTGGAGTTGAGGTGCCATATACAACTTAGAAGTATCTTTAGATGTATATCTATCTTTAATGAGATCGTCATAGGTGCATCTTTTGTTCTTTTGTTTTTTCTTCAACATTGGCTTAGCCTCTGATGCCTTCTTTGGTGAATCTTTTTGTTGAGTTTTTGAGGGTTTTGGGCTTGGGATTGTTGGGTGGATCCCTGGGGAGATGATGTTGGTGTTGTGCTACCTCCCTCCACCTTGGACTCTCTTTCTTACTCTCCCTATTCTTCAGGTTGCTCTTGCAATTTCCTCTTGATATCTTGAACTTCTTCATCAGTAGTGAAGGGATCCATATTTTTTTGTTCTATTACCTTCTCAAACTCCTCATAGGCTTAGATATAATGGTCAAATTGATCTTTTAATGGTTGTGAGGAGCTGTCACCCATTTTATTTGGATTTGGCACCCAATATTCCTCTAAATCACCCTTTAGTGCTCTCTCAGTCCTAAACCACTCAATCAGTCTCTCGATGTGGGCTGCCTTTTGACTTGTGGTCTCTTTTGGTTTCTGTTCCCTTGTCATCACAGTATTTCCTTTCTTTTTTGGTGGCTCTTCCTTCTTTTCTTCTTGCACTATCTCCAACTTTCTTCTGAGTCTTGTCAAGATAGGCGATGCCACTGGTGGTTCATCTTCTGCATTTTCATTAAGCCTTAGCCACTTATTTTGAGTTGGTGGGTCTAGCCACTATCCTCTAGCTTAGATTGCTTCATATGCTATCTTTATTAAAATTTCCACTCCACCAAACCCAAACCCACTACCTGTTCATGTAAGTACTGTGTGTAATTGTTGGATGGGGAGCGACTCACACACCCATGAAGTGCATGCAAACACTACCTAGATCAACATAATGTCAATCGAGGACACAGATGACATGATATGCACACGGAGGAAATCTCTTAAGCTTGTTAGGCTGAGACCACCCTACACATACAACACTCAGGAAGGCCAACTAAACCACAATCAAGAACCTCACTGCTCTCAACTACACCACCTAGCCACATACACACATGCGTAAGGTAACTCACCTAATCATGCCACATTCATAGGAAACTTAAGGAACACCATCCCCTCACTAGGATACACCTGTCCCTAAGCTTCTACACTCAAAACCCTCACTCTAAACCCATTTGCGGAAAACGCGTAGGATGACAGAGCCGAATTTTGAAAGTGCCCGAAACTGAAATTTATGAGTACCTATGCGTAGCTTACGTCGCCACGATTCTATAGACTACTAGCAAGCAGAAAACAGACATCGTTTGATACACTTACGGCCACAAATAGCTCGTAGATGCGTCGGCGTGTGCGCTTCGTGTCGCGTGGAATGCTTGGCGTCGGCGCGTAGCTCTCCTCGAGCCTACAACAATGGTGCAGTCGGATCTCCAATGTGCTGAGCGAGCCGGGCGTAGCGGGAGGATGAAGCTCACACTCACTCTCTTTCTCTCTCACACACAGTAAACGGCAGCGCTAAAACTTTGATTATTAAAAAAAGTTCTCTTTACAAAATGACCTAGGTACCTTATATACTAAGGCTACCTTAGGTTTAACCAAAAATGGGTTGAAAGGGTCAAATGGCTTTGTATTTACAATCTGGAAGTGCCATTGCACCCCGGCTTCTGAAACTAGAATAACTACTCATTACAAATGACGTTTATATCCATAATCCGCAGCATTTCATAACTCACAAAAGATAAGACTTTGGTACGAAACTTGAGCTATGTTGTGTTGTTGACCCAGCGGTCAACATTCCCCCCTTCCGCGTTCATGTCTTCCCCCCTTCCGCGTTCATGTCAATGGCGATGTGGTCTTTGGTGTCGTTTTGTTGTTGGAAAGAAAGTATAGACTATAGCCTTTGCAGTAGCTTGTCTTGTTCGTCCAATCCGATGTACATAGTCTTCACATGATTCAGGAAAATCATAATTGATGACGAACTTTATGTCTTTCACATCCACGCTCCGAGCTGCAGCATCTGTTTCTGTCATTATAGGTCTACTGCCAGATCTAAATTAAAAAAGAACCCAATGTCGTTTAACTTGATTCTAATCATCATGGATAGAGAAAGCTCCATCCATCACTTGCTCCAGCAAATCTGTCAATTCGGAGTATTTGTGATTCTCAGAAACAACTTCTACAATCTGTAGAATTGAGTGATTGGCTTTCTGATCTTGTGAGCCAATGACTACTTTGTAAGGAGTTATGTTGTGTAGTTGACCCAGCGGTCAACACTTTGCTGTTGTTTTGGCTTCACCTGTTGCACTGCTTGTATCTTTGTCGAACCACAACAAGAACTATGATCCATTAGAGCGGACGTCTATCATCGTAACCATTCATCTTTTGAGATCCTCTGATTACTTTTATTTCTGATCTTCTTCATTGGTGACTTCTTTGTTTCTGTGCAATCATGTTGTTAGTGTTTGTCTGCAGCTTTGTCATTGTAGGGCATTCTTCGACTCGCCATTGAGGAGAAGTATGCTATGATCGGAAATTGGTGCTCCAATTCATTTGTCAATTGATTTGAGTAGCATTTCCTTATTGTTGATGTAGAAGGAATATGTACAAGAGGATGGTGATATGTGTCTTTAGATTAGGGTCTAAAAATTGGATGACCACAGGGAAAAACCCGGTGGGAAAAAAAATGCCTTTGGTATACGCTCTTATTGGAGTTGAGCAGTTGAACGTGAAGTACATGTTCATGAAAGGTGAGTGCTTAGGTGAAACACGGAAAGAGTGCCTGATGCAAGTGCCAATTATGGGACACTCTATATGCATATGAGAAATTTGTCAACAAAAGCATGCAATGTGAAAGAAGGAGATGATGGGTGTTTCGAGGAATAAATGTAGCACATGTGACATCAAAAGATGTCTCAATAGCTTCCACCTTTCCAAGAAGGGTTTTCGATGTAGAAGTTTCTCCACTCGTATCTCACTGTGCTCAGTACGTGAGTGTCTTTTGGACCTTCTCCTTCACTTCACCAGACTTAAGTACTTAGACTTCGACTCTTTTGGTCACCTATACCAGCATGAGCGACACAACGTAAATATGCTCAACTCTTCCAGCTTGAGCAGTACCTAGAATAGCTAAGACGTGTAGACCACAGAGAATATTACTTGAAGCTTTGGGACTAACACCTCGCTCATTTTGTGGCGTAGCTACTCGACTATGACTTGTATGAATTGTCGGTTGCATGTTGACACTGCTTGTGACAAGTTCTTCGGCTGTTGTAGTGGCTGCTGAGACATACTTCGTGAAGTTTCATCGTTTTCATGTACCTTCTTCTCTTTGTAGTGCTCAGGTCTCTCGTCAGTCTTTTCTTCATGTGGATTATGGATTTTTAAATTTTTTTTTCTTAATAATAAACAAAGAAAATCTTAAAACAACTCAACAAAAGAAAAATCATTCAAATAGAAATCTAAATGCTATGTACACTATACACATGTCCCTAGGGGCTCATATATGGATTTTGTCCCCATACTCCTCTGTAACACTACTATGAGGGCATATACTCTAATTTTTGTCAAAAATTTATCACAATAAAAAGCAAAAATTCAATGCATATCACAAAACATTGCCCTCTAATATTCATAATGTTAGGTCCGCATTCAGAATGCCTCCCCCCTTCCTATTTGGAGTCATCCGTTACAATAGGGTATCGCAAAGGGGATGTGTTGTGCTTGGGCAATTAAAAGTTGTGCCTATGCAGGCCTTGTAATGTAGCCCTATTATGCATACACAGTCAATGCATGGAAAAGATTTATGTTGTGCAAGATGTGGGTATAAGCAATTTGCTTATTGGCATTTGTTGGCGAGGCTTCCTATTCTAAGCAATGTAATGGTCTTTGAAGCTCCTGTATCGTTGCTTGATTGAAGCACTTGCTCTCTTCTAACTGTACTGCAATCGTAGGAAGAATTGTAAGAATTCAAGCGGCGATGCACTGACAGCACTTTTGTTGTTCTTCTTTGGGACCCATTTCTTTGTGATTATTGGCTGTTTTGTTGCTGACGCTCGTTTGGGAACCCATACTTGCCCGTGCTTCGTTTGTGTTTGAAGAGACTTCTTTGGGATCCACCTTTTTGTTGTGTGAGTCGACAGTGGTCTTTGCTTCAGCCCTTGTACGCTTGATTGGTGATGGGATTCAGGCTTTGAAAGTTGATATTGTGGTTGTTTTGGAATCCAAATGAATTCCTGAATTTTTCGTGCTTGAATCAACTTCGTTGCAGCCCAAACCTGAGTTGTGAAAGCTTGCGACTTTGTGATATTCTTACCCGTTCGTGCATGCTTTCCTTGTTTTTGTTTTGGTGTTGGATCTTGTGATTTGTCATTAGAGATCTTTGTCTTCTTGATCCATATCTGTTTTTGGCCGATCTGGCTTTTTGGTATCCAGATTTGTCGAGCTTTTTGGCTTTGACTTGTTGTCCTGTTCTTTTGACCTGTCATGGTTGTTGCTGAAGGGGTTGGTGATAGTGATGGCCTGAGTTGATGATAGGGGATGTCGTACGATTCATCACTATCGCTACTATCCTCCGCAAGGTTGATTTCTTGTACTTTCCTTTGATTTTTTGGCTGGTAGTGGAAAGTTACTGTCTGTTTGCTCGTGGGTGGTAGTTTCTTGGAGGACTTTTCTAGCCCCTTGATTAGAGCATTGTTAGCTCGTTGCTCTGGTCGTATTCCTCCTAGCTGAGTCTTTGCATCCTTATTAGGAGCCATGTATGAGCATGCTGGTGGTGGCTGTGTCTTCACTGAGGACTTTGGAATCCACTTTTGATGCACTTTATTCATGTAGCGATGACATTGATTCTTGGGTCGTTGATCTTCTTGAAGCTCGAAGTGTTCTACAGAGTCATAGAACTCGTCGTCTTCTTCATCTTTTGATTATCCACATTTCTTTGTTTGTTCCTGATTTCAAGAGCCTGTTGATGTCTGGTTCTCTTCGTTTTCCTGGATTACACTCACTACAAAATAAGGAACAACATTATAGCCATTTTTATCACAAAACTTTGTTGTGGGAGCATCCTCCACGGCGCACACGTCCAGAGTAGCCAAGATGTGTTCCCATCTAAAAGGCTCTAACTCTTCTTCAGAAAATGGTTCTGGGATATAGTCCCTATCCTCCATAGCTCGCTCTAGGATACATTCCTCACGTTTCAAGCTACCACATTGTGAAGCTCCACACATCCACAGTTCTTTAGGCTTACCTAACCAAGCTGGAAGTTCTGATCCTGCAACTGTGGCGGAATCAAACTCCTCAACCGGTGTTCTCGTCACATCCCTATAGCTATGGTCCCTCAAGTTTACCTTTGTTATGGTTTCCATATGTCTCAGGTATATATGGTCATAACCCCAATCTTGGACCATTTTCAACTGTCGCATGAATGGTCTTCCCAGAATGATTTCATCGTTGTTCTTTTTGCCAAAGTCAACAACAGCAAAAGTGTGTTCATATTCAATGCCACAAGAAGTAACAATTAAATTTTCTAGCAGTCCTAGGGGCTTTTCCTTGTGTCCGTCTGCAAGCTGCAGGGTCATTCGTGTGGATCTCAAGGTAGGTTTTCCCCATTTTTTCCAAACCTCTTTGGTTGCAATGGCCACACCAGCTCCACTGTCAAGGATTGCCATGGTTTTTACACCATTGAATTCCACAGGAAGGGTGGTGTTTCCATCTTCTCCCTCGTAATACTCGCCTACCTTGTTTAATGGCACTGGCCTAGTATTTAGTTGAGGCATTTCAAGCTCTTTGATGCCTTCCTCGATTTGAGTCATTGGGGTTTTTAAACCAAATTTCTCTAGACATTTACCCACATTAGCCCACATGTTTGGTATTATTCTGAGCAACTCGGCTAACACTATTGTACAGGTGACTGGGGTAGATAGAATATCTACTAGCCCCTTTGAATCGATGGCCTTGTTGGGAGATAGTCTCTGTGATGGGACTGCAACCACATCTGACTTGGTCTCGTACTCTCCCATGTAGGACGGTAGTGTTCTTAGCGAATGGGGTTGACTATCCATAGATTGTACAGATCCTTTGTTGCCCCAACATGATCTCACGTCTAGATTCATTTGAGATCCAGTCTCAAATTCCTCTATTGGTGGTATAAACACTCCTCGTTCATCACCAGTCTTGTCTACTCGTCTTCTTAGGTCATCGGCTTCATTGGCCTCTTTGACTTGTTTCCACAATTCGTCAAGACCATCTATCTCTTTACAATCCTCAGGTATAGCTTGGTGAAATCCCTCGGAAGAGTTATCCGTGGTATTCAGTACTATCCTTGGTTCTAATGCTGGGTCTTTGAGTTTTGGTCTGTGCTCATGACTAGAATTTGGCTCTTTTAGTTCCTGGTTTGGTGGGATTGCTTGTGTAGGCATGACACGGATCACATCCTCAGGTTTTGCAACTGGTGGTTCTAGTAAAGCTTGGGCTGTTTGAATCATTTTCCTGCACATTTCCAACCTTTGCTTTTCTAATTCCTCATAGGGATATGTCATCCACCTCTATTCTTGGGTTTGGTTGTTTTTGAGCCTCCCATCATAGGCTTTCAAGAGGGCATCTAATGTCTCATTAACCTTTTCTGCCAACACAGATCCTCCTGAACTAGCACTTCTCGGTTTCTCATCTGTGGATGGTTCTTCTAGAGGTTTAACCATCTGTGTAAGAGAAGGTGCCTCCTTTTCCTCATGTTGTTTTATCTTCTCCTCAGCTTCGGTAAGCTTCTCAGCTAGGGATTTTTTCTCTCGTTCCTTGCGTGCTTTCATCCTAGTCTTTCTAGCTTTCCAACTATTTCGTTTGCTCTTAGTTTTCTGACTAGGTGCGTCTGTATTTGGTCCATTATCTGTCTTTGGACTCGTGTCACTTTCCGTGTTCTTTGTCTCTGGATTCTCATCAGCTTTCTTTTGGGCTTGTGCTCTCGTAACCACTTGAACTGGTACAACATTTTCATTTTCTGAGCTACTAGGGAGCTGAACAATCCCTGATACATTTGTCGTGATTTTCCTGATTTGGTTTGGTTTTTTCGGGCAATCGGGGATCAAGTGAGTGATGCCACACTCAAGACAATAGGCATTTACTTTAGTGATCTCCGTATGAGGACATTGTTTGACCAAGTGGTTGTCACGACTTTTGTGATAATCTGTCTCTGGTTGAGGAGATTCTTTTAGCATTTCCTCTTGGCTATAAGCAAGATTTGACCTAGATAAGACGTTATTTGCAATGAATTGCAATGTCCTTTCGTCCATTTCATACCTTCTTTCTTTCGACTGAAACCCAGGAGGTGGAGGTTGTACCGGCCTCACCACTCCATGTGTTTCTCTCACCTTTTGTTGCTCCGAAGGGTAGTACTCACTTTGGTTGCTATACCACATTGTAGCTGGTACTGGCGTTGGTTTATTTGATGCTTCCATCATTGGCATGTATCTCATGTCTACCGGAATTCTAGCACCTGGCAACGGAGGTTGTTGTCCTAAGACAAGCTATGGCCTTAAAACTCCTACTGGTCCTGGCGCATTTCCCGTAATGTATCTAGGTGGAGTAGGTGCTTCTGGAACAGGTTGTACATACCTCTCCCTAGCATTTTCCATGCTATAATAACACTCTTCCCCCGTATGGTTCGTCCATTTTCTCTCAATTTCACACCACTTCGGCTCTCCCGAATCAGACCTTACAAGAGGAATCAACCACTTGACCAAGTCGTCGATAAGCTTTTCTTGATCAATAGGTGCCGTTGGCTTGGCAATGGACTCACTTATCTGTGAAACACTATTCTGAGAGGATGTGTCATCTCTTTGACTCTTTAAGTCCTTTTCTTTGTATGCCTCACAGTTATCCACTAGATAAAGAGCTTCTTTGATCAACTCGTTTAGCGTCATCCTCCTTATCATATGCAGATCCTTCTGAAGGCCCGCATGTCTCATTCCCTGGATAAAGATCAGCATCAGTCGTGCTTGCGTAGGTAATTCCGCTCTCGGACAGAGCTTAACATATCTCTTGAGTCGTAATGATGCTTTGCGTACTGATTCATCCTCTTTCTGTTTGAATCTATGGATTTGCAAGACCGTGTTGTGAGCAATGCCTTTTGGCGAGAATTCTTCAATAAACTCCTCAAACAGCTCATCTAGGGTCTCAAAATCCCATATTTCCATCGAGTCGAACCAAGTAGCTGCATCATCTTCTAGAGTCAATCCAAATCCTGCAAACTGTGTCGCAAAATCTGAAACTTCCTCTGCTCTAATCACTCTTCTAAAAGCCGCTACATGATCTCTCGGATCTTCATCTCCGGAGTATTTTCTGTTTACCCATTTCTGGACTTGGAATGGTCTAACTTGTCGATTGTCTACAAGTTAACCAGAGACTCTCCCAATCCTTCTCTCGTTATCGCTCTTGAAGGGAATCCTGGTGGCTCTCTTCTTGGAACTCCTATAGGAATTCTCGTGTTTGGTGGAGGCATTTGTGGTCCTTCATTGACCAAATATCCACCTCTTTCTAGTACAGTCTGTGGATTTGTGCTTTCTACAACTCTGTATTCTCTTCCATACTTGTCGACAACTATAGATCTCCATTGACAGTCGACTCCATATGTGTAGACATATAAGAGCTTGTAATCCGTTATCTCTTCTAGGTATGGATCTGAGCACCTATAAAGATTGACCTCATTGTCGTCAATGTATCTATATAGTCCTTCACTCTCATGACCAATCATCCAAACTCTCTCAACAAGATGGGTCTTTATCAATTGCAAGTTTGGAAGATCCATTGTGGGAGGATATTCCTCTATTGTCGGGATCTCCAAGCTTGTGTAAGCTGCGTTTGAATCTAGGGTAGACATGATTTCTGGGCTTAAGAGATTTTTCTTGGTTTAAGTAGACTTAGTCCACTCTGTTCAAGTGCTTTGGTTAGGGAAAAGTCGAAACTATGTCCAAAATCGCAACCGTTTCGTCACAATTCTCGCAAATTGTCGCTTTTAGACACCCCTGACTTCCAGATGAATTTTGAGGCCTCATACAATGTTTTTTTTCAAACTTGAACTAAATGGTTTCCGTCGGCATACATTTAGTTCAAGTTTTTCTCTAAGATCTGTAGAGCCGCTCTCAGGCTACGTTTTGATATAAAAACTTTTCTGATCCGATACTGTTTGTGAAAGTTATGGCCAAAACAGTGAAATGCAGTTTAGAATGGTCAAAATGAGTCCAAATTCAATTTTGAAAAAATATTTGGGATCTCTGTGACACTGTGAACACTTCTGTATGGTCAAAAGTACAGTTGGACCTAAAACTGGCCTAGAGACATCCTACGCGTAGTATGTCTATATGCTCAGAATTTAACAAAATTTGGTCCAGAGACTCCCCTTAAGTCCAGCAACACAATGGTATGCTCAAAATTTCAATTGGACCTAAAAATGGCCTTGAGACATCCTACGCGTAGGATGTCTTTTTGCTCAGAATGACTTGAAATTTTCACCCTAGCTTCTCCTTGATGTGCTGATCACAGTGGTGTGCTCATAGGTTGGTTTGGAGTCCTAAATCAAGCTGGAGACATCCTACGCGTAGGATGTCTTTTTGCTCTGTTTCAACTCAAACTTGCACTGTAGCTTCCCCTTGATGTGCTAAACTCACAGCCATTTTTACTTTTTGATTCTGACACCTATAGGTTGGTCAAATGATCAAGAATCTGTTTCAAAAGCCTGATGTCTGTTCTGATGAATTCCTAAGTCAAATCAACTCCAATTTGGACCAAAATTGACTAGGAGGCTTGCCTAAGGCTATATGACAGCATGGTATGGTCACAATAAAATTTTGGTTTCAGAATTATGCCTTAGACATCCTACGCGTAGTATGTCTAACTGCTCAGAATTACCCCAAATTTGAACCACAGACTCTCCTTAAGGTGCTGATCACAGTGGTATGCTCAAAATTAAGTTTGGAGTACAAAATCACACATTTGACATCCTACGCGTAGTATGTCTTTTTGGTCTGTTTGACCCCAGACTTGTCCCACAGCTTCCCCTTGATGTCAGTAACCCAGTGGTATGCTTAGATTTTGGTTTGGATGTCAAAAGACCCCAAAACTAGCTGTTCTTGCCTTTTTCAGTCAAAATGCTAAAGTCTGCTCAATCTTCCCTTTCACTGACCCAAATGAGATGAAAACTCTCACATGCACTCAAAACATCATGTATAACATGCACATGAAGTCATCCTATGGTTTGGTCTCAAAAATTATGCCTTGGGCACAATTTGGGTAGGATGTCTGGCAATTCTCGTCTTTTGGCTTTGATCTGTCAAAATTTGGTGAAATTTCCACTTTCTAGGTGAAAATAGGGTAAAATCTACCTTCTAAACACACTGGTAACCTCAGATTTTCAAAATTTCCACCAGATCACCCTGTAGACATCCTACGCGTAGGATGTCTACTGCTGATTTTTTCAGACTAAAGTGTCCTTGATGCTTCCTTATGCTCTCAGCAAGTGCAAGTATGCTTCACAATTGCAAAAACATGCAAAAATCACTCAATTAAGCCTTTGCTAAAATCTTGCGTTTTCTGACTCCGCCTTTTGGCTTTTGGTCAACAAAAATAGGGAAAAACACCCAAGTCAATATGTTACTAGGGTAAAACCTACCCTCTGAACCCACTAGTGCAGTCAGAATTTTCAAATTTGGTCTCCAGAACCCCCTTGAGACATCCTACGCGTAGGATGTCTATGTTTACAGAATTGTAGGTTTTCTTCACAGAACCCTTGCAAATGCTTTTTTATATGCACAGCATCAGTCAATCATACAAAAATATCCACAAAAGCTTGTTTAATGCATTTTTACCCTCAAAAGCACACTTTTCCGCGATTTCAAATGCAATCAAGCACTTTAGCAAATAATTCAGTGATGAATAGCTCTAGATCAGAATCAGATCACTTACCTAAAGCTACTCCTACAAATCATATGGGGTTTTGCATCTATGAGTAGAAAAACGCTTCACTGCCACACACGGACTAGTAAACGCTTTTATCACCTCACAAATCACTCGACCACCAACAACTACTCTAATCCACAGATCCTAACTAAACCTATCTAGTCGCAGACCCTCGGCAAGACACACGCTTCCTGGCTATCCACTTGATCACGGAATATCCTCTTCCGGATCCACTTAAGAAAAACGCTTTCTTTAGCCGAAACTAAATCAAGCAACCATCACACGAGTGTTAGTAGGAAACCTACTTAGGTCCTTGTGTCCCCGGCAGCGGTGCCAATGTTGGACGGGGAGCGACTCACACACCCATGAAGTGCATGCAAACACTACCTAGATCAACATAATGTCAATCGAGGACACAGATGACATGATAGGCACACGGAGGAAATCTCTTAAGCTTGTCAGGCTGAGACCACCCTACACATACAACACTCAGGAAGGCCAACTAAACCACAATCAAGAACCTCACTGCTCTCAACTACACCACCTAGCCACATACACACATGCGTAAGGTAACTCACCTAATCATGCCAGATTCGTAGGAAACTTAAGGAACACCATCCCCTCACTAGGATACACCTGTCCCTAAGCTTCTACACTCAAAACCCTCACTCTAAACCCATTTGCGGAAAACGTGTAGGATGACAGAGCCGAATTTTGAAAGTGCCCAAAACTGAAATTTATGAGTACCTATGCGTAGCTTACGTCGCCACAATTCTATAGACTACTAGCAAGCAGAAAACAGACATCGTTTGATACACTTACGGCCACAAATAGCTCGTAGATGCGTCGGCGTGTGCGCTTCGTGTTGCGTGGAATGCTTGGCGTCGTCGCGTAGCTCTCCTCGAGCCTACAACAATGGTGCAGTCGGATCTCCAATGTGCTGAGCGAGCCGGGCGTAGCGGGAGGATGAAGCTCACACTCACTCTCTTTCTCTCTCACACATAGTAAACGGCAGCACTAAAACTTTGATTATGAAAAAAAGTTCTCTTTACAAAATGACCTAGGTACCTTATATACTAAGGCTACCTTAGGTTTAACCAAAAATGGGTTGAAAGAGTCAAATGGCTTTGTATTTACAATCTGGAAGTGCCATTGCACCCCGGCTTCTGAAACTAGAATAACTACTCATTACAAATGACGTTTATATCCATAATCCGCAGCATTTCATAACTCGCAAAAGATAAGACTTTGGTACGAAACTTGAGCTATGTTGTGTTGTTGACCCAGCGGTCAACAGTAATTCACATCCTTTGGCACACTACTTCTCAGTGCTCAGTGAAGGTGGTGGAAATGGCATGAGGTGGTGTAGTATACTTTTGTGGTCTTTTGTTGCAAACATGGAAGAATCGGTTGTACAGTTTACAAATTCTGATGGCTCTTGGGTCCACCATCATGTCTTCAAAGATGGGGTTAGTTTTCTTTTGAGAGTATACTTCCATTGCGTCTCTTATTTTCCTGACTGAGTTTCCATCATTGTGTAGGTACCAAGGCATTTGCTATGAGATGAGGTGTAATTGTCATTTCTTTGCTTCCCCCTCAAGTGTAGTGAGGACCGCCTTGCCGTCTTTCTTGATTGTACTAGCCAACTTAGAGACTCTTTGAAAATCAACACATGTTGGCCCAGATGTAAAAAATCCATGTAGATCCACCCTTTCTAGGTGATTACTGATGCCTTCGTTGATTGCATATTCAATGAGTTCCCATGGAATCATTAGCACATCCACTATATTGCCTTGTGGATTTTGGGAAGGTCCCTTGGTACAACTTTATGCCCTTCTCTTTTAGAGCTCCTTCATTCATCCATGCTTTTGTCAGATTCAATGTTTCATTGCAAATTGTGAATGGGTCTGCCATTGCAATAATGTCTTTCAAAGAAAGTCTCTTCTTCTTTACTGGTGATTTACTGGCTTCCATTGATCCTGCGCACACTCCAAGTCCAAAAGTTGGCATCTTTTACTAAATTTGGCAATTGATCAACTTCTAGCTATCCAAATGATTTCAAAATTAATTCACAAGCTAATTAGGAAAAAAAGATGATATGCAAGTTGACAAAAGTGCATTGAGATGTTGGTATTATGTTGTGAGACATCGTACGCGTATGATGTCTACATGCTCAAAATAAGGTCAAAGTCCACAGGTGTATAACCCATAGCATGTTTATCACACATATATGAGTGGAATTGGAATTAAACATGTAATGAGCAAGATATTGTCTTATAAGCTCTTTTCAAAATTTGAAATGGTAGAATGGCTATATTTGGGGTATATGAGGCTCAAAGGACTTGAAGCTTGTTGTATGGACTCATGAGCATTTGGGGTATATGAGGCTAAAAGGACTTGAAGCTTGTTGTATGGACTCATGAGCATATGATAAGAGCATAGGATAGGCCCAACTAATTCAAAGGCAAATTTGTCACTTCTAGACATCATACGCATATGATGTCTACTGGGTCGAAATAACTTGATGCTCGTGTGGTAGAATGCCCACATCATGTGTATGGTGTCTATATCATTAGAATTGAATTTGAGCTTGAAAATGAGTGTCAAAAGCCATGAATGGGATTTGTACGCTTTGAATTTCTTCATATTCGTAAAACAGGTCAAATGATATCCAAACACAATGAAAATTTGCTGGCAAGCTAATGAAGATGTGATAAAAGTGCTAGGGGTGTCAAAAATACATCAGAATGTCAAAATAAGGGGTCTAGACATAGGTTGGCGTTTTTGGCTCAGACTTGATGTATAGCTTGCTTATGATGTGTGCATCACTTTGATATGTTCACATTGAAATTGGATAATTACTCATGTGCCCAAGGCCACAGAACGTGTTTTTGGTATTTGAATCTGTGAAATGAGGTGCATAATGATCAAAACATGTCCATTCATGCTCAAACTTGGTATAGAGGCTATATGTGATATGATATTCAAGTCTGGATAATCAAACTGCTGACATAACCTCTTTTTGATAGGTTTAGACATCATACACATATGATTTCTATTTTTGGATAATTGATATGTGAGCATTGGGGTATAAATTTATGACTTCTTACAGCATGGGATATTACTAGAGAAGTGGTCACATCCAATAAGAAAGCATTTATACTAAAGAGTCTAAAATTTACAATAATTTTAGGATCTCTTTATAAATTGGGAATGAATGGGGTCTTAAAGAGGTGAGTATACATTCAAGAAAGAATGCACACCATTATTGAAGTTATGGTATATCCAAAATAAATTATTGCATTAATTAATGGGTATTAGCAGCAAATGTGATCGTACCTCACCCCTTTTGCACCATAGAGCTAGTTTTGACCTAGATGGGTGGAAAATAGTACACACATGTACATGAGATATTCACATCCATCTTTGAAGTTACATACATCATATAAAATCACTAAATCCATCCAATCATGATGGAAAACAATCCCTCCACTTTGTTCAACCATATGCGATAACTTCACATGTAGGTGCAAAACAAATTTTGTCTATTTTGGGATGCATACATGACATGCAAAAGAAATTATTTGACCTCATACCAATGGATCAAGCTCATCCCTATAACATAGATTAGAACCTTATCACATAACTTTTCCAATATGAGACTCATGCAAACAACCATGACATGAAAGAAATCTATTTTATGCAAAATTGGGCATACGGTTCAAGTTGACTAACCATATATCTACACATAAGTTTATGGACATCAAGCACATGAAATCAAATTTTTAAAAAATCATAAAACATTATTAAACTCTTATCCAACTCACAACTCTGTATGGTACTCCCCTTGGTAGCACCCCACATATAATCCCCTACAAAGAACGATCGATAACTCAAACTCATGAAATGATAATGGAAATCTAAATATATTTATCAACATGTCTAATCAATACTTTGATTTTTCTAAGTTCCTTTTTTCATTCCAAAAATTTATATAGTGTTTCTTCAACAAGGAGCATGAAGTACAAAATACTGACAGTGTGTAGTGGACAACAAGCCATATTTTGACCACAACTCTTTACTTGGGTGGAATTTTCACATGACATATACAAGAAAAAATATTCTTATTGATGTGGTTAACCTTTGGTCCAATGGTTCAGCCTCATTCATAGCAATTTAGAAGATACAACCAAAACAATGTCCCTTTTGTCTACATGATGTGAAAGCAAAGAGAACTTTTTATGCATCTATGTGATCATCGAGACACCGCATGCGTATATCAAGATGCTAAACAAGATGAAACAAGAATGAAGCATCCTCATACACATTAAAAAACAACCAATAAGAGCGTAGTTTTCCAAAAACAAAAGTAGAGAGAGAAAGAGATGATGACTATGGAGTTTAGAAATTATTACCATGATCAAGAAGTGATTACTAGGGATTGAAAGTCTTATTGCTTTGATACAAGAGAGGGTGATGAGAGCTAGTAGAGGGTTTTGCCAAACGTTGATGTAGAGCGCATACATTGTGAAAAGAGAAGAGAAAATAGCTAGCAAAGTAGAGAGAGATGGTTCTTCTTCTTCTCCTTCTTGCAAATGAGAGCGAGATATTTATGGAGAGTTTGCACCACTCTTTATAATACGCACATAGAGTTTTATTGTATTCTATATAATTAACGGCACTAAAAACTGAGTAGTAATTCTCTTTTATAACTCATTGATTGACAGGAGTGTTGCCCAAAGCAAAACTAGGCACCCTCTCTTCTACCAAAGCCCTAGCCCCTTCTTTTGGTTTCTTTTCTAAAAACATGGCAAATATTTTAAAAGTCAACTTTGGCCAAAACCATCCAATGTTCCCTGTAGAAATTAACTTTGTAAACATCATTTAGGGAATTATTGAGACTAAGAGTGAACTAGACCACACCATGGTGTCCTAGTATAATCACGACACTTACCATACCACTCTGATGTATTTGCGATGTTGCCTCTTATAAAAAAAATTCATAAAAAATGTGATTGGGATTGGGTACATGCATTTTAAACAAGCTGACATGGAAAACATCATATACCTTGATATGAGATGGTAACACTAATCAACAAGCGTAGTCATTGATTCTTTCTGTGATGAAAAAGGTCCACAATACCTTGCACTAAGTTTCTTGCACTTACACATTAACAAGGAGCTACTAGGCTTCAGTCTCAAAAATACCATATCACTTAGTGTTAGCATAACTCTTCTATCTATCTTGAGCAATGTTTATATCGTGGTGTATGAGGTCAATCTGCAATTGCATCTCATCTATCATAGATTTGGATGATTAAACCCTTATGAGTGGATCGGTCCACTTTAATGTACTAAGGAACTCTTGTCTATACAATGCTTGAAAAGGAGACATCACAATTGTACATTGGAATGAAGAGTTATATGCAAATTCAACCAAGTATAAATATTTGGTCCACTTACTTTGCTCATGATTACAATAAGCTCATGTCTTCAATAATCTGGTTGGTTCTCTTTGTTTGACCATTGCTTTGAGGATGATAAGCAGTACTAAAGGTCAATTGGGTTCTTATTGCTGAGAATAAAGCTTTCCAAAAATTTGAACTCAACTTTGCATCACAATCCAAAATTATGCGATGAGGTAAACCATGAAACATAAAGACACCTTTCATGAAAACTTGATCTATATCCTTTGCTCTAAATGTTGTCTTGATGGGAAATAAATGAGTCATTTTTGTAACCATATCAAGGACCACAAAAATAGAATCATATCCAAGAAATGTGAGAAATCATATGATGAAATTCATGGATATGAATTGCGGTGATCAATTGGATGAAGCTTACCAGGGTATTGAACTCATTTAACTTTAATGCATTGACAGGTTCAACATCTTGTAACATATCTTAACACATCAAGATTTAATCCTAGCCAAAAGAAACTCTTCCTCATAGTAGCATCGATTTTAATATAACTTGGATGAATTGCAATAGGTATGTCATGAGCTTCTTGTAGATTCATGAATGTGTAACTTATGAGATTCATAAGCTATCAATCTTCCTTCTTGAGACATGATGCCACCAATTGCTTGGCCACTTTCATTAATGAGGACAATGAAAGTCTTTGTGAAATCTAAAAGTCTTAAAATAAGAGCATTCACCAAAGCTTCTTTGAGTATTGTTTGTGAAATCTGGAAGTCATACGATAGGATCATTCACCAAATCATTCACCAAGCAAACAATTTAGTCTTCTTATGGGTGTTGATCAATGGTGCAACTATCTTAGTATAACCTTCAATAAAATTACTATCCCATCCCGTCAATCCAAGAAAAAAGTGTACTTCTTTAATAGATTTAGGTGGAGGCCAAGCTAAGACATCTTCCATCTTACTTGGATTAGAAGAAATGACATCCTTGGAAAGAATGAATCCCAAGTGTTCCACTCTGTCATTAAAAAACCTGCATTCACTACTCTTAGCATAAACTTGATTTTGTCATAGAAGTTCAAGTACTTGTTGTACATGATGTTTATGTTCTTCTTTATTTTTTGAAAGACCAAAATATCTAAATTCATAATCTCCAAATTGAGTGCTGAATCTTGTCTTTAGTATAGCTTCCTCCTTGAATTGGATTTGATAATAACCAAACTTAAGATCAATTTTTGTAAAAATTGAAGCTCCATGTAGTTGGTCAAGCAACCCATCATTCTTAGGTATTGCATACTTAGTCTTGAATGTTACCCGATTTAATCCACAAGAGTGGATAGAGCTTGATTTACCCCTTGTAATTTTTTTGTATTGAAAACGCACATTTTTAAGGTCCCCATTATGAGGAGAAGCCTTCGTGAGTGAAGAAAAATCACTCGCTAAAAACCAAAATTTTCACGTCCTTGTGGTTTGTCTTAAGCCTTGTGTCTTAAGCCTTGTGGCTTGTCTTGAGCCTTGTGACTACTCATGAGTTAAATCTTGAGCAAATGGATGTAAATACGGCATTCCCTCACGGTGGCTTAGAGGAGGAAATTTATATGCTTCAACCAAAGGGGTATGAAGTAAGGGGTAAGGAGAAAATGGTTTGTAGATTAAAGAAGAGCTTGTATGGGTTAAAGCAAGCATCAAGACAATGGTGCTTGAAGTTCAATCAATGGATGATGGATCATGGATTCAGAAGATGCATGTAACTTTATGGTCTTACCATGAAAGCAAGAGAAGATGTCACTTCTCTTGTCACAACTGAATGAAGAGCACATGCATCCAATTGGCATACATTAAATGCTCGGTGGAGAACAAAGACCAAGTAGCCATTCTACTCAAAGCGGTACCAAATGCAGACTATGGTCAGATTGTCACAGTGCTCAAAGAAAAGGAGCCCATACCAAACCTACAGAATGTCATCAACTTGCTCCAAGAGCATGAGAAGAAGATCCAAGACACAAAGACTTTAGGAGAATCTTTTGTTGCTACATCATCAAGGAACCAAACAAAACAAAGTTGCAAACACTGCAATTGTGCCAACCACATCTGACAAATGTTACAAAATTAACCCTTGTGTGCATTGTGGAAAAAAATCATGGGTCTAACTGGTGTCTTTAAAAAGATAAATACAAAGATAGAGGCAAAGCTAACATCACTGAAGAATCTAATGAAGAAGAAAACGAAGCAGTTTGCTATGTAGATGTACTTTGATGCACTCAATTATTTTCTTTTCCTACACCCTAGTTGCTTCCAATTCTCAATGGGAGGAATTTCTTCCCTGCACCCTTGTTGACTACCATTCTCAAGGGGAGGGACTTTTGGCCTACACCCTACTACCACTACTCTCTAGGGGAGGCACTCTTTTATACACCCATCTAGATGGGAGACTTAGACCCCTCTAAAAGGTACCTTTGATATTTGATGTGCTCAGACACAAATAGGGAAGGATTTATAGGATTTGTGCCTAGGCCCACACCATGGAGCTCTCCCATTACTCCACCTTGTCTAGATTCAATGTATTTTCCTACTACACTTGCCTACTACTTTTAGTTGATGCTTGCATTGACTCCACATGCTACACAACGTCCCCCCCCCCCGCCCACACACACACACACACACACACACACACACACACACACACACACACACACACACACACACACACACACACACACACACACACACACACACACACACACACACACACACACACACACACACACACATGGAGAGGTATGCATGACCAAGAGGAGATTTGGTTGTCTATCATCACTTATGATGTCATCCAAAGCTTTCCCTGTAAGCCTATATAATGGCTCACTATGTACTAGCACTCTAGTTCAATAGTCAATCTAATTTGTGTCCATTATCTATGTGCAATGAGTCTTGTAGATGTGCTTAGTGTGGCTGCACATGATGCCCTCACCGTCATCATGAATGCAAGCCTAGTCTACCCATCCTAATCAATGTACTTATCAAAACTGTTTTTACAAAAAACCTTCGATAAATGTGATGCTAATTTTTTTGAGATGATACATTTTTATTGAAGCAATTGATATCCTCCTCTCTCTCTCTCTCTCTCTCTCTCATGAGAACAGGATGGATGTAAGACATAAAGAAGTTGTTTGGGAGATGCAATTCATTACAGGTTTTCTACAATGCTAATGTATTATGGCTTGTGAGGAATCTGGTGGGCCACATTACACCCTCATATTGCCCCCAAGATTTTATACTTGTTCTTGTATAAATCTAGTGAAGGGAGTCTCATAATATATGTGGATAAATACGGAAGGGAGTATGTCCCGATAGAGAAAGTAGAGGTAGCTAGATTGATAGTTACTGGAGAAATTCTAACAGAACCAGTGACAAATCAAGGACTAAACCCTACCCCTAGCAAGTCTACAAATCCCTTTGAGGAAATAGAGGATACGGCTAGATTTCCAACTAGACAAACTAGAGTGGTTGAAACTCCAATTTTTCCTTCATATTTCAACCCAAATCGTGAGACATTGCAATCTTGGTTGCGACCCATTGTAAGGAGGCAACATGAGTTCTATAGAGGAGAAGTCCCTATTACATACGGATCATATGTGACCCCTATAGTCTCACCAATGCCTACTTATTCTTACTCTTACCGACCACAGTAGGATTCCCCTATATGAAGAGAATCAAGACAAAAAGAAGATTTGCAGCGGAACCACCTGTTGAAAGGTCATATAGAGGATACGAAGTGGGAGAACCATTTGATGGAGGATTGAGATATGAACGAGAACTTGTAAGGGGAGAGGATCGAGGAGATTCAACATTTAGGATGGTAGATCATAGGTGGGTTAGACCTTCTCAAGTCCAAAAATGGGTTAACAAGAAATATTCAAGGGAAAGAGACCCTAGAGACCATGTGGCAATGCTCTTGAGAGTGATCAAGCGGAAGAGGTCAGGGACTTCGATACACAGTTTGCTGGATT
This sequence comes from Adiantum capillus-veneris, assembly GCF_014529385.1. Classification (NCBI taxonomy): domain Eukaryota; kingdom Viridiplantae; phylum Streptophyta; class Polypodiopsida; order Polypodiales; family Pteridaceae; genus Adiantum; species Adiantum capillus-veneris. Next base: position 92,001,217 of record NC_140943.1, on the reverse strand, counting down.
TGGACTCACCTTGGAGGAAGACGCTGCCACTTGGTTTGATTCTGTTGAAAGATGAGATTTGGAGACTATCCAAGAAGTATTTGACGAATTTGTTGAGTAATTCTCTCAAAGAGGGATAGCCCACAATACTGTCTCTCAAATCCATAAGTTCAAACAAAAAGAGGGAGAATCTATCAGGAAGGCAACCATACGATTGAAATGATACGTAAAATTCTATCCAATGGAAGAATTACCTACTCAATCTAGACTCCTAAGAATATTTATCCAGGGATTGAGAAATGCAGACCTTCAAAAGGATTTTCATATGAAGAAAAGCCCCACTCTAATTGAGTTAACCAAAGAGGCTTTATTATTCCTAGTAGATAATTGTGCGATCTATAAGGAAGGAGATCAAAGAGATAAAGATGATGATTTGTCATCTCAAACAAACTGGAACTAAGTCAATGAAATTAGCACAACAAAACAAACCGGCAGTAAATCAAGAGCGACTCATAGAGGAGATGCTGAAGAGGATTATCCCATTTGCTAAGCCGCAGGCTAAGCAACTAAAGTGGTGCGCAGTCAAACAGAAATGGACAAATCACATGACTGAAGAGTACTACTTCAATAAGGGTTACATGAAAGAACGACAGCTTGTTCCCCAGGCACAAGTAGCACCACCTCAAATACCACCAATGCCTCGTTATACGACAGGGATTTTGCAAGGACCAATTGGGGTTGAGAGACCACAACCAGTTTTGGGGCAACAATCACCACTCTGAGGATCAAGACCAATAGGTGTGAGGTATATGCCCATTGTGGAAGAACCAAAAGGAACAAGCCTTAGTGCCTGTACCTGTCTATTACAAAAATCCACGTGGAACTATGACTTGTCTTGCATACTACCCACCAGAAGAGCTAAGAGCACCGGAACCATGGAGCATGATTGACAATGTTGGACCACCAAAAGCGGGAAATGCTGTATGAGAAAGTAGATATAGTTTGGACGAGAGAACATTGATGTTCATAGCCAATGGGGGACCAAGGCTGGATTACCAACAAAGGGGAGTTCAAGGTGCTCCACGAAAACCGTTGGGACCATGCTATAAATGTGGAGGTGACCACCTCATGAAAGACTGTCCTCATACGAAAATTGTTTGAGTCAATGCGTATTGTCTAAACTGTAGCATCAATCATTTGATCACCGATTGTGTCCAAAAAATCCAAACAAAGCGGTTAAAACAACTTTAAACATCTTGGAGGCAATCCCTTCAAGCAGTGGTTTAGAAAACAAAACACTAATACCTATACAAATTTTTCACACGAGCTCAAGCTCAAAAAGAGAAAGGAGAACCTGTAATTGAAGAACCAAGATTGAAAGAACCTAGCAATCAAACAAAAAAGCCAATGAAAAACAAGGAAGGCTAGGAAAGCATGCTTGGAAGTTAGGAAGGAAAGGGAACAAACTGCCCTAGCGAAAGAATCAAAACAAACCAAAGAAAAATTAGGAAACTTGACAGACAAACATTTCAAAAACTAGAAATCCCAACAAACATAGAGCCTAAGAAGAAAAAGGAATCCGAAAGTGTGGGATCAGGAGGATCTGTGCTAGTCGAGAAAGTAAACGAACATCTAGATGCACTCTTGAAGGTTTATGAATCAAGGCTTAAAATCAACCAGACACAAGAACAAAGATGGCTGACATATCCCTATGCAGAGCTAGGAAAAAAATAATGGAAATGTGTTAAAAGATGATCCAAACAGCCCAAACCTTGCTAGAGCCAACTGGAAAGAAACCAATGGAGCGGGTAGAACTTCCAGTATCAATACCGAGAAACCCTCCAACACACAAATCTGAAAGGACACTTGTTGTTAGCCAAAAAATTGAATTGGAACCTGAACAATCAATTAAAAAACCAAGGATAGTGTTGAACACAACATATTAGATGTCTGAAGGTTTTTGACCTATCATATCGGAAATGTTTAAAGAGGACAAAGGCTTGAATGATCTTTGGAGGCAGATAAGGGAAGCTAATGAATTAAGCCAAAGGGTTAACAAAACCAATATGGGAGGAGATGTGTTTCTTCCTCCTATTGAAGAATTTGAGGCAGGACCTCAAGCAGATCTAGAGATGCAGATGCACTCTTATTGGGGAGACAAGGGATCCGTGAGATCTTGGGATAGCCAACCTATATTTCTAGCAACTTTGCCCTCTTATATGGGAGAATATGAAGCAAAGTCGGAAGTGAAAGTTGTGCCATCACGGAAACTCTCCAACAAGGAAGGGGATGGACTCCCAAGGGTTGATAACCATCTTATCTACTCCAGTGACTTGTACCATTACTCTAGCCGAAAATGTCTCAAAAGGTTTGGGTTAAGGATCCTAATCCACGAATGCAGTAAGGAATCAAAGAATTAGAGAAACCTTAATTAAACATGAAATCAGTACCCTTAAACAAGGTAGGAGAATACTGTAAAGGGAAAGATGGCAATACCACACTCCCAGTTGAATTAGAAGGTGTCACCACCATGGAAATTATTGACAGAGGAACTGGTGTAGCCATCGCGACAAAGGATGTATGGAAGAAATGGGGGAAACCAGCTTTGAGAACCACCAGGATGAAGCTACAACTTGATGATGGTTATATGGAGAGACCCATAGGGCTCCTTAAAAAGGAAGTTGTTACATCTTGTGGAATTGAGTATGAGCATACCTTTGCAATAGTGAACTTTGGAATACTTGGACGACCATTCATGCGAAAACTAAAGATGATCCAAGATTAGGCTATAATCATATATACCTCAGACACATGGATACTACTACAAGAATAAACCTTAAAGACCATAGCTACAAAGATGTGGAGTGAACCCCGATAGAGGAATTTTATTCTACTATGATAGTACAGTCAGAACTTCCAGCTTGGCTAGGTAAACCAAAGGAGTTAGAAGAATGTATTCTAGAAAAAGCTATTGAGGATATAGAATACATTCCGGAACCTTTTCTAGAAGAGTCCTTAGAACCTTTAGAATGGATGCATATTCTAGAAACCTTAGATGTGTGCGCTATTGTAAAGGAATCAACGACTAAATTTTGTGACCAGGATGGTTATGATGTGGTTCCATACTACATGGTTGATTTAATAGAGAATGATGAGGACAACCGAATCTCAGTACAATCAAGAAAAAATGAAAACAAGGAAGAAGTGGATGGGGAGCTGTTCCACAATTCTCCAGATCATCTTGAACAAGATGATGATGCAGATAATGAATTCTCTGACAATCCCAGCGAGCTAGAGGAAAGATACCAGACGTAAGGTTTTATGATTTTCTAATAAAAAACATAGGCGTCAAGCACACTACAGAAAAAAGGGCAACAACAAAGCAAGAGATAACCCAATGCCAAAAACAAGAAACAAAACAGAATTTTTATCTCTGGTAAAGGCTGAAGACTGCATAAAAAACAAATGTCAGGCCAATTCTCTTGAGATCAAAACTCTAGGACAAATGACAATCCAAGGGACGTGAAAAAATGAACTCAGAAGTTGAACTCCGAAACTAAATCAAACAAATGGGAAACAAGACCGAACCAAATAGGTGAACACAAATGAATGAAAGTTGAAAGTAAAAAAAAGTACCAAAAGCTCAAGAAAAGCCTGAGGAAGGTATGGACAACTGAAACAGAAAATGGAGAAGATGAAAAAGACAAGAGCGACAACCATATGAGTGTACCTTCCCATTACAGGAAGTTCTCTATTCAAGACCGAAAGATATTCTTGACACAGCCTAGAAGAGAACAATGAAAGAAGGACTCATATGACAGACCAGAGGATGCAAAGAAGATAGACCTAGCAGATAGACCTAGGAGGTGCCACAACTCGTCTATATAGCAACTAATTTGAGTCAAGAAGAGGAAGTGGAGCTCGTCAACCTTCTACGAGAATATAAGAATGTGTGTGTGGTCTGATAAGGACTTAAAGGGAGTGGATCCGACAATATGTTAGCATACTATCCCTTTAAAACCTGATGCAAAGCCTAGCAGACAAAGGCTGTACACGTACAATGACACCTTTTCTAAGCGTATCAAGGAAGAAATCAATAAGCTGAAGGAAGCAAAGTTTATATATGAAATAGAATATACTGATTGGGTATCTCCAATTGTTGTTGTACCCAAAAAGAATGGTAAACTCCAAGTGTGTGTCAACCTCAAAAAAGTCACTGCAGCCACGATACGAGATAATTATCTCTTAACAATCACGGATCGCGTCCTTGAAAGAGTGGCAAGAAAAAGTGCTTATTCCTTCTTGGATGGATTCTCTGGATACCACCAACTCATAATTGCACCCGAGGATCAATATAAAACGGCATTTGCCATAGAAAGGGGTATATTTCATATCGAGTCATGCCATTTGTTGACGAATGCAGTTGCAACATTTCAAAGACTGATGACACATGATTTCAAAGAATACTTGATTTACAGCCAATGATGAGAGCTAGAGATTACAAGAAACAAAACAAAACCTCCACAGTTATTCAAAACACTCGATCAAGGTAATGGGATGGACAATACTAATGGTACAAATTAACCAATATGTCTATCCGCATAAATTTTATGTGGTAGAGGATACACACACACACAACATGCCTTATTGCTAGGGCAACCTTGGCAGAGAAGGTATAATGTACAACTTGGCTGGAGCTCCAATACATTTCTCATCAAATCTGCTTCAGGAAAACAACAAGTTCCTTTTGCTGCAATAGCTACAGACAAACCATCAGTAATGCACCCGACGGATAAGGGTAAGCTGCCGTTACAGACGACCATAGTCCAACAATGGGTTCCAAAGTGACCTTCAATGTAGGAAAGGTTAAATATGGAAGAAACTCTTATACACAACGTGAGTTCGACCAATAATAAGCAATCAGGGGGGCAGTGAGAATTCATGAAAGCGTTCCACAACAAACCCACATACTCCGCAAAGCAAAGCTATCAAATAGATTTAGATCAGAAAAGATCAAGTTGCCAGGGTTGAGCAAAGAGAATATGCAGATAACTCTCCAACAACATCCACTACAAACAGAAAGCTGAAACCGCCATCTTGCCACAAGCAGATATGGGTACCAAAGTAATTACTAAAGGCTCAAAGCAAGCTTGCAAAAATCTGGATTCAAAAGCAACCACCTAAGGAACTGCCTCAAGTACACTTCTTCAACAAACAACCAAAGGCTTGTTCCAGTCCATCAATACCCACAATTCAAATTTGGATACTTAAAAAACGAACATAAAAAGATATAAAAGCAATGAACAACAACATGGCTTCACAAACTATGCTGACTATCAAAGAAAGAGCAAAGATACTAGAGAGCTTGTTATTTCACCGCTCTCACCGCAGTCATAATTTCATAGGAAACTTCAACATCGAATGCCAATAAGAATCACGCCTATACATTCCTCTTGCACAACATCAAATTTTCCCTGCATTGCTTGAGTATGCATATAGGGCTGCATTACTGTGAGATCCCCAGCCCACCAATACCAAGATCGGGATGGGTTCCTTGACAAGTCTCTAGGTCTAATAAAAATTAGAGTCTCTAAACAAGAAAAATCCAAGGAATAGACCTTTATCATTGACAATGGCTTGGGTCTACAGCCTTAGAAGAAGACCTAGTCCTGTCTCGCAACGAAAACGGGACAACGTATTAAAAGTCCAAAAAAAAACTATTTCGGTCCTATAACTTCCACAAATTGGGCTAAGGTATCCTCAACCAACGCTTTTTTCCCCCTAACATATGTGAGGGCACAGTCGTTGGTGGACTCCTCTTCCAAGTGAATATGTTTTCCAAACGTTTTTAGTGTGTGGAGATGGATAGTTAATCAGGTCCACCCGTTCATGATTGACAACCTTAGTCAATCCCCACTTACCACCCCGCACTCACACATGATTCATTTGTTTTCTAATTACTATCACATTGTTTTAACACTTAAAATAATAGTTTCTTTTAACTTTCCATCACAGTAATTCCTTCAATAAATTATTAAAGACAACATTGAAAGAATTATTTTGGAAAACAAACATCTTTAAACTTAAGACAGGGTACTGTCAATCAAAACATTGTCCATAATAACCATGACCAATACTTTTCTTGCCTCAAGATCACCTAAGGGTGAAAAAACGGCACCCATTCCTTATTCACAATCTGGAGTGGATAAACCTCACCCAAGGTTCTGGGTGCCCATACACCAAACCAGTTGCCCATACAACTGAGCGGCTCTCCTAGGATTAAAAACTGTGTCCTAACTTAGGTAGAAACATCAAGACATGACACGGAGTAGAAACTCATCGTTCATGGGGGTAACCGACTTATCCATGGCTGGAAAGCCATCATTATTCATCAAAATATATCAAGGAGTCGGAGGTGTCTTGAGACAAGCTGTCTTAAGGATGATCAATCATATCTTTTCTAATTCAATCAGTTTTAACCCAAACAATTCTTTCCTACATTATAAACAAATGCAAGTTGGAAGCTACCTTCCGTTTTTGGTCAATTATTCTTTTTTTGATTCTTACTCACTCCTTACGTATACAATGCTAACTTATAAAGAACTTAAACTATTTAAAGACTTAGTTGAATAATGGGAAACCCACCTGGGACTGATCGGCCATCTTCTCTTGCGCTTGCGCTTGAAGACTCTCCCCCGTAGGCCTACTACTAGGCCAAGCTTCATCGTCGTGTGACACTCTAGTTCTTTTTAGAGATCTACCCTCATCATCAGATGTAGGATTGGCTCGGCTCTTTTTAGGTGCCATAACTATCCCATAACTCATTAGGTAAATTATCCAAAAGCTAGACTTAACCTTTGTATCCAATTTTACCCAAATCTAGGTTAAATTTGTAGTTTTAATTGGTAAATTCTTGACTAGTAATTTCTTATTTGTTTATATAGATATGAAAACTTTTTCCAAAGCTTCACTAAGGGTTTTCTAAGTTATCTTTATTTTCTTATAATTTATTATATCTTCTTCCTAATTTTTCCATGGAATTTTGAGATTGGAATCTGCTTATTTTGAGATTAATATTTATTCTATTTATTTTCTCTTAAAGATTTCATTTCCTCAACTTTATATCATAGGTTTACACTTACTATAGTTTTTCTAAAAGCTTTTGATTACAAAGTCTATTTATTTTAATTAATCTTTCGCTAAAAATAAGACTTTTGATCAATTATAATTTCCTAAACTCACTAATTAGCTATGGTATAATTATCACAAGTAGATAATGATATTTTTGACCTTAGTAATTATCTTTTAATTTTCTCACTTAATTATTTAATTTCCATCTTTAATTTTTAGCTAAAATTAGTATAATTTGACTTAGATAAATATCTATAATAATTTTCTAACCTTGACATAATTATCATGGCCTTTTTATCAAGTAATCTAACTCTAATAAATAGCACGTAATCATATAACATGATTTACTAAATTTTCCCTTTAGTTTTTAACTAGAATTAGTATAATTTGAGTAAACTAAATATCTATACTAAGTTTCTAACCTTGAAATAATTATCACTACTTCTTTATAATGTAATATAGCTCTTAAAAATGGCATGTAATCATCTAACATGATTTACTAATTTTTCCCTTTACTTTTTCCTTAGAAACAATGTTTTTCTACTAAGATAATTAGCTAACTAATTATCTGTGGTTAAGATAATTATCACAAGTTTTCTAAGATGTATTTTACCTTTGAAAATTATCTCAAAGCTTTTAAGTCTAATTTGATCATTTTCCTTATTTAATTTTTTTTAAAATAATGTTTTTCTACTAAGATAATTAGCTAAACTAATTATCAAGGGTCCCTAAGATGTATTTTACCTCTGCAAATTATTTCAAATCTTTTTAGTTTAATTTTCTATTTTCCTTCTTTAATTTTCCTTGAAAAACAGTGTTTTTCTACTAAAATAATTAGCTAAACTAAATATCTGTAGTTATGATAATTATCACAGGTTTCTTAAGATGTGTTTTACCTCTGATAATTTTTGCAAAGATTTTTAGTTTAATTTGCTATTTTCTCCCTTTAATTTTCCCTTCAAAATAGTGTTTTTCTATTGAGATAATTAACTAAACTAATTATCTGTGGTTAAGATAATTATCATGATTTTTTAAAAAGATGTGTTTTACCTTTGTTAATTATCTCAAAGCTTTTACCCCTTTAATTTTTCCTTTAAAAAAGTGTTTGCCTATTGAGATAATTAGCTAAACTAATTATCTGTGGTTAGAATAATTGTCACCAAGTTCTTAAGAGGTATTTTACCTTTGATAATTATCTCAAAGCTTTTTAGCCTAATTTGATCATTTTCCCCCTTTACTTTTCTCTTAAAAACAGTGTAATTTTGCTTAAATAATTACAAAAACTAATCAAAAAATTAAGAGATAAATTTCCTAGCATCTTGATAGTCTAACAAAGCTTTGATAATTATCTTATCTTAATCTAAGTTTAATTCGTATAATTATCATTAATTTATGATTAAAATGAGTAATTTTAGCTCTAATATAATATAATAATTAATTAGATTAGTATCCCTAAGCTTAATCTCAATAATCAGCAGAGAATTAAGAATTAGGAGAGAATTTTAGAGCGTAAATAAGTTTAATCTTCTTAATTAATTGGATTAATTAAGAAAATATAAATAGATTAACATAATTCTGCTAATTAAAAAGGTTTAGTGTTAATTACCGTTGATTAACCAACTAGAGCTTTGCTCTCTAGTGATTTCTGAGTAGAGATCTCTCTAGGTGAGAGAGAAATGGCTAAGATTCCGAGTCTAATTTTTTTGTGAAGAAGAGGGGTCTTTTTATAGCTTTTCAGGCCCCTGGGTTGTTTCTGGCAGGTCCTGGCACCTCAAGCAAGCCCCCAACTTCCATCTAGCACCACCTACTGCTAATTTCATCTTGGGCAGGTTCATCATATCCCCACACAATCCCCCCAATTTCCAAAATTGATTTCTGCTATTCTTCCTGACCTTTAATGATTAAACTTGGAAATATCTGCAATTTCTAGAACCTTAGGATAAAAAGTCTTTAGCAGTAATAATTGTTGAAACCTTTCAATTTTACTTAACTAATTAAATTCATAGTGTAACCTTTTAGAGCCCGTAACTTTTCCAGATTTTATCAGAATTCGGTTCTGAAAAATTCTAACCATAGTAAAGCTCTGGCTACGGTTCCAAAAATACCAATATTTTCCATAGTTGGATCATTCTACAATGTTTTCTTAACAACCAAGTTAATTTGATCAGGCTTAGTACAATTTCTAAGGTTTCAGAACTGGAAACCTTACAATCACCTCAGCTTAAGGAATTGAGATGTCCTCATCTCAACCGAATTTGGGGAAATCTTTGAGAAGTGATACTTCATCCTCCCATGTGGCGTCTTCAGTGGGGTAGTCCTTCCACTTTACTAAATGTTCTCTGATTACTCTGTTTTGCAGACTATCGAGAATACAATCTGGTTGGAGTTACCTGCTAGTCAACTTTTACACAAGAAACTCTCAGTGTTGAGCTCATCTTAAAAACCATTTGTATCATCTCAAATACCAGGTTAAATCAATTCCATAAAAGATCCATATATCCACCTTGTCATCATGAACGTGCTCGGTCTAACTAACCATTCAGAGCAATCAGCATTCGACAAGTATCATGTATTTGAGCTTTGTCAATCTGAATGCGCTCGGCACGTTCTTGCCATCTTGAGCAATCAACATTCGGCACAAGCTTCTACTATTGCACCAGAGGTACCCCCTCTGTGCTCTAACCTGGTTGACCAACAATATGTAAAAGGTTTTGAGAAGTATCATACCAAGAGTTCTTTTTGGCTTCCTATTAGTCTCGTACATTAATACTTTCATATCTAGGTCATTTTCAAGGAAGGCTATCGTGTGCACAAAGATTGTGAGTTGGTTTCTTGATAAATATCTCATTCTCAAGATTCAAATTCTTTTCTTACTATTGAGAACCTCTGTCTCATTTGCTACATCAACCCTTGATTTCTTGATTGAATGCTAATTTAACTTTAGACTCCTTAAGTAATTTTGAAAAAGAAAATAATGTATACCATTATAATATATAAGTAACTCAAAGTTTTACATTACCGACTTATAGTGGTTTACAAAAGTGCCTATTGTTGCTGAGTTCTAGGGTTGCTAATTGTGGCCAAGCGAGTGGCTCTTTCATCCTCCTCGTTCATTAAGGTTGTTTCTCACATGATTGCATAAGATCTGTCTCCTCTTGCTCTTCCTCTACCTCGTCCTCCATTTCTACCTCCTCTTGGATTATTTCCTTGATTTTGAGGAATGGCTCTAGCAGTAGTTCGAGGGTTTTGCTCTTCTGGACAGTTATTTCTATAGTGCCCCATTTGAGTGCATCCATAGAACCTAACGTTTGGGAAGGTCTGCTCCAAGTTCATTGCTGCAGCTACTCCACGTTGTTGATATCCTTGGTTGAAGTTTCCATGGCTCTTCCCATAAAGTTGAAGGAGTACGAGCGGAAGTGCGACGCGAGAGAAAGTGCGAGAAGAAGAGCACGATGATATGGTGAACTCGCTCTACTGTAATGTGTAGAGCATAGTGAGTTCTTATTAGGTTTTAACAAAAGAATATGTGTACATACCTGGCGGCCCGCCCACTTACCTGGGCGACCACATTGGGATTTATACCGCAACAACCTCCCACTTAAAGTCCAATGTGGTACTTTAAGTGTGAGAGAAGCTACTATACAAGATAATATACAAGAGATGTAGAGAAGTGATGTACTACCCTACACCTAACTGCTTGCGAAAATGCGCAAAGCTCTCTGAGGGAAGTCCTTTTGTAAGTAGATCAGCAGGATTTTCTGTGGTGTGAACTTTGACAAGCTGAAGTTGCTTATCCTCGAGCATTTCCCTGATGAAATGATACTTCACATCCACATGCTTTGTCTTTGAGTGATAAACTGGATTGCGAGCCAATTGTATAGCACTTTGACTATCACAATATAGCACAGGCATCTCTTCTTTGATTCCCAAATCTGTTACTAGTCGATTAAGCCAAATTGATTCTTTGCATGCCTCTGATGCTGCAACATATTCAGCCTCTGTAGTAGACTGAGTAACACAATCTTGTAATCTAGAACGTCATGATACTGCTCCACCAGCTAATGTAAAGACATACCCTGACGTAGACCTTCGGTTGTCTAAGTCACCTGCATAATCTGAGTCTGTAAAACCCTTTACACTTAGCTCCTGCTAAGTTTCACATATGGTGGCAATGGAACTCTCAGTGCCTTTCCCTTCTCCATATTGAAACGTTGCAAAACCTTGTCAATATACTTTGTTTGAGATAACCAAATCAACTTCTTTGATCTGTCTCTCTCAATGCGCATACCAAGTATATGACTTGCCTCACCCATGTCTTTCATGTCAAACGATTTTTCCATCTTTGACTTCAAAGCTGAAATTTCTTCCAAGTGCTTGCCAGCAATCACCATGTCATCCACATACAAAATAAGGATCAGCCAACTACCATCCTTAGCCTTCTTTGTATATAGACAGTGATCGAACTCACTACGTTTGTAGCCTTGAGAAAGCATAAACTTGTGGAATTTATGGTACCATGCCCTCGGTGATTGTTTTAATCCATAAAGACTCTTTAACAACTGGCATACCCAATCTTCCTTGCCTTTCTCAACAAACCCTTCTGGCTGCTGCATGTAAATTTCCACATCTAAATCACCATGCAAGAACGCTGTCTTGACATCCATTTGGTGCAACACCAAATCTAATATGGCAACCAATGCAAGAAAGCATCTCAATGTAGTCATCTTGACCACCGGAGAGAAGACTTCATCAAAGTCAATGCCTTGTTCTTGCTTAAAGCCCTTGGCAACAAGCCTTGCTTTGTACTTTGGCTGACTATCATGAGCGGTGATCTTATACCTGTAAACCCATTTACAAGGTAGAGCCTTTTTGCCCTGTGGTAATTTAACTAGCTTCCATGTCTTGTTTTTATGCAGAGCTGTCATCTCTGACTGCATGGCCAACTGCCAATTCCCGGAGTCTTTCATTTGCACTGCTTCCTTGTAACATGAAGGCTCATTGCAATCAGTCAACATGACATAGTTCATAGATGGAACAAACCTATCAGGAGGTCGCGTGACACGTCCAGATCTACGCACAATAGGTGGCTCAGGCTCAGCCACAACCTGTGGTTCCACTCTATCCTGTCCTTGCTCCTCTTGAGCCCTGACATTTTGTCTTGCACGTGCAGGTCCATCTTCATGGAAGAAAACTCTTCTAATCTCCTCAATTCTCTCTGTTTTAGAATGATATTTGGATTCATTAAAGTGAACATCATTGCTGCGGACAACCTTTCTGGATTCGGGATCCCAAAGTCTGTACCCCATCTCACCAGAATTACCATAGCCTAGAAAGATGCACTTTCTACTCTTTGGCTCAAGTTTGTTCCTAAATTCCTTTGGAACGTGAGTATATGCCTCACAGCCAAAGACTCTGAGATGCTTGTATGAGGGAATTTTGCCTGACCATACCATCTCTGGCACTGAATCCTTCTGCAAAACCTTGCTAGGAGATCTATTTACAAGATGAACAGCTGTTGATACAGCTTTAGCCCAAAACCCATTTGGCAGCTGTGCATTAGACAACATACTTCTGACCTTCTCTTGTATGGTCCTATTCATCCTCTCAGCAACACCATTTTGAGGAGGATTGTAAGGAGCAGTAAGTTCACGTTTTATACCTTTTGACTCACAAAAGTCCTGAAAGGCCTTTGAAACATACTCTCCACCATTGTCAGTGCGTAAGCATTTAAGCTTCTTGCCACTCTGATTCTCCACAAGTGTCACAAACGTTTTGAAAACACTAAACGCTTCATCCTTGTGCTTGATAAAGTAAACCCATAGTTTCCTCGAGTAATCATCTATAAATGTCATAAAGTAAGAAGCTCCCCCTAGAGATAGGTTAGGCATAGGTCCACACAAATCACTATGAACAAGTGCTAACTGTGTATCTCTTCTACTGCTTCTATGCTTATGTGGTTGCTGTGTTTGCTTACCATACAGACAATGTTCACAGAATTCAAAATCATTAAATGAAAAGCCAGGAAAATAACCAGAACAAGACAAGATTTCCATTCCCTTCTTGGACATATGTCCTAACCGGCTATGCCACAAAGAAACGTTCGGCTGCTCGGTTACATTGATTACATTTTTAGAGACATTTGATACATAAATCATGTAAAGTCCTCCAGACTTTACTCCATGTGCTACTGTCATAGAACCCTTGGATATCTTCCACATGTTCAGTCCAAAAGTGGTGACGTAGCCAGCATCATCAAGTAAACCTGTGCTGATCAAGCTCTTTGTAATTGCGGGAACATGTCTCACATTCTTCAGCGTGAAAGAAGAGCCATTCTGAAACTTCAATTGAACATCTCCAACACCTAAGATCTCACATGTCTGCCCATTGCCTAGCCAAACATGATCTTTAGTGGTCACATAAGAGGTAAACCACTCCTTGTTTGGAGACACATGAAGTGATGCCCGTGAGTCTATAATCCAGTCACTCAGTGCATTTCCATCAGATGCTGCAAGAAGAGCTGAGTCCATTGTATTCTTCAAGAAGTAGATGTCTCTTGACACTAGACTGTCATCCTCTGCAACAGTGTTTGTCACATTTATTTCTTGAATCTTCACTGAGGACTTGTTCTTCTCACCATGGTCTTCAGCTTTCTCTTTGCCTTTTTCTGCTTTCCATTCTCTGCAGTCTCTTCTCATGTGACCCTTCTTGCCACAATGGTAGCATTCTATGTCACTCTTTCCTTTAGCACTGCGGGACTTGCTACGAGACTGATTCCTCTTTCCACCTTTGTAATTTTCTTTGGTCCTTCCCCTGACAACTAAGGCTGTTCCTTTGCCTTTGTCCATTGTCTTTCTATTGGTTTCTTCAGTAAGCAGACTTCCTTCTACACCTGCTATGTTCAAACCATCTGGAGGTGCAGAATTACTCAAAGCTGTGCGAAAAGTGTCCCAACTTTCCGGCAATGTGATCAATAGGAACATAGCTCTAACAGGTTCATCAAACTTGACACCTTGAGCTGACAACTAACTGTAGATTGTGATTAATTCATTCAGATGATTGGACATAGGTGTCCCTTCTTTCATCTTCAAGTCAACAAGCTTCTTAAGCCAGTATACCTGTGAAGCTGCACTCTGCTTCTCATAAAGATCACTCAGCTTTAACCATGCTTGATAAGCCGGCATCTCGTCTGCTACATTGAAGTAAACGCTTTCTGCCAAAGTCAGCATAATGGTAGAAAGTGCCAATTCATCCATTTCGTTCCATTCATCTTCGTCCATATCTTCCGTTTTTATCCCCTTGAGCTTTATAGGTTTTATCTGCTTCTTTTGTACCAACACGTGCCAAATCTGCTTCTTCCACAATGGGAAATTGGTTCCATCTAGCTTCTTGATATTGTAAAGAGCAGTGTCCTGTGATCTAGCCATAGCTACGCTTCATAGTGGTTTACTTTCCTGGGAAAAATTCGGCAGAGTTTCCCCTGTAAACTGACCTCTGAACCAATATCAACCTGTCAAATGAACCAAGAAAGCTTCAGATTCTGCATAAATTTTGGCAGAGTCTCCTTTGTAAAATGGCTCTGGTGTACTCAAAAAACAGACAAAAAAATAGCTCAAAAAACATTGTCTCTCTAACACTGTAAGCTGCGGGTAAACCTGTCCTGCACCTGTACTATCTCTCTCTGTCCTGTCACTGTCCTGTAAGCATAGACTGTGACAATGCCTCAATGGCAGTAAAGCAAAGATGCAATCCCAACTGTCTAACTCACAATCAATACATCCTAGCTGCCTATCTAAGGGTGCTCGAGGGATCGCTCCAAGACCTGTATCCACCGAAAGGATCTCAACATTCGAGAATCCCCCAGCTCAATAAAACCTCACTCGACCCTCAACAAAGGCTGCAGTAAATCTGACAGTACATAGACTTCCCACAAAGTCATACATCCACAAATTTCCCACTATATGCTGTAACCGTTGCGGCGGTTGTTTGCTGCGTGACTCACAGCCAGCAAACCCTCAACAAACATACATCATCTCTGACAATACATCCCATGTGGAAGTACCTGCAATGTCAAGATGAAATCTGGAATATCAAGCAACAAACACAAGCTACCTGATGAACTAGTGGATGTCGCCTACAGTCTGTGTGTAGATGCGCCCGTGTCGTATGTGACACGCCTCCAAGAACTGTGAGCCGTCCTTCGATGTGTAGACAGCCACAAATCAACACTCTGGGAGTGTCGATATTCTCAACACCTGCAGTCGTAGGCCGAAAACCCCAAATTTGCAGAGTCGGATCTGCACCCGTCGAGACCACGTAGTCGAAAATGGCCTGCACAGACCTTTGTCGAAGCCGAACGGTGGTCGAGATGACCTCAGAATGAAATTCTGACAACACCGAGCCCTTTGGGCTCGCCCACGAGATTTGGGGCCGTGTCTTCGCCTGCCGAATTTCACTCCAATCTGAGTTGGTGACTCTAGCCTCCTGCAGTGCTGCCCCGAGCCTCGATCTGAGCTCTGATACCAGTTGAAGGAGTACGAGCGGAAGTGCGACGCGAGAGAGAGTACGAGAAGAAGAGCACGACGATATGGTGAACTCGCTCTACTGTAATGTGTAGAGCATAGTGAGTTCTTATTAGGTTTAACAAAAGAATATGTGTACATACCTGGCGGCCCGCCCACTTACCTGGGCGACCACATTGGGCTTTATACCCCAACAAAAGTTATTAAATCCATTATAGCTCCTTGTAGAGTTGGTTCCTTCGGTTGCAAGAGGCTTAGCTCTGAGAAGGGCATCTTGTATTGATGTAGGTCTCATGGCTTCGATCCATACCTCTGCATCTCGTTCCACGTTGACCCCTTCACCTTTGAAGTGGGGGGTTGCGCTTGTTTGAGAAGAAGTATTTTCTCCTGAACCGCGGTATAAAGAGAAGAAGCAGGTACCTACATGATTTCATAAGATCGATAGACCAAAAAATTTAATGACTTATCACACGGCTAAGATTTAACTTCAGAATAGACGCAAGATCAAGATACTCAATTCAAAAGACTTGGTTATTTATTTATAAGGTGAATATTTACAAGGATAACCTTACAAAAGAGGCTTAGGGTATCTCATCCTAACTTGTTGTAAGTTTTTGCGGCCTTTAAAGAATCTGCATAGCTGGCTCACTTGGAATATGGTGATACAAACGATGGGTGTTTGTAGTCAGATTTCTACAATCTTCTAACTGATTGGTATAATAGTTCTTATACTCATTGGAAATTGGAAAGTAAATTACAAGATCCAAATTCTTAGGGATATTCTGAGAAAAAGTTTTGATTCTTTGATATGGAATTATCTCCATCACTTTATCCCATACCCATTCGTTCACGGTTTCCCAGTGCCTCCTGGATAAGTGGGAACAGTGATACTCGAGTTTGTACCCAAGAAGTAGTACAACTGAACCACTCTTAGTTCCTCAGCCCAGCATAGTTTCTTTAAATCCGTGGTAGAACATCCCATCTTCCAAGCATTGATGTAATAATTCCCTCCTTCATTGCTCCATTCGAGCTCCTAGCCTTTATCTATCCGAGTCGAATGAGGAGTGTGAGCCTTTATCAGTTTCTCCATCATGCTCCGTCGAAAAAGATAGTTTGGAGAACGACAAGCACTCTCATAAATAAGCTCAAAGCCACAGGATCTTCCTGAAATATCGACGTATAAGCCTTGGATTAGCTAACCAATTTTTCTTGTTTTTAAATTTTTCAAACAGTCGAAATTTTTTCAAACTAACCTAGGTTCGGAAACCTAGGCTCTGATACCACTTGTGAGATCCTCAACA
This sequence comes from Adiantum capillus-veneris, assembly GCF_014529385.1. Taxonomy (NCBI): domain Eukaryota; kingdom Viridiplantae; phylum Streptophyta; class Polypodiopsida; order Polypodiales; family Pteridaceae; genus Adiantum; species Adiantum capillus-veneris. Next base: position 91,984,287 of record NC_140943.1, on the reverse strand, counting down.
CACCAACCAATACCAAGATCGGGATGGGATCCTTGATAGGTCTCTAGGTCTGATAAAAATCAAAGTCTCTAAACAAGAAAAATCCAAGGAATAGACCTTTACCATTGACAATGGCTTGGGTCTATAGCCTTAGAAGAAGACCTAGTCCTATCGCGCGGCGAAAACGGGACAACGTATTAAAAGTCCAAAAAAAAACTATTTCGGCCCTATAACTTCCACAAATTGGGCTAAGGTATCCTCAACCAACGCTTTTTCCCCCCTAAAATATGTGAGGGCACAGCCGCTGGTGGACTCCTCTTCCAAGTGAAGATGTTTTCCAAACGTTTTTAGTGCGTAGAGATAGATAGTTACCTGACTAATCAGGTCCACCCGTCCTTGATTGACAACCTTAGTCAATCCCCACTTACCACCCCGTACTCACACATGATTCATTTGTTCTCTAATTACTATCACATTGTTTTAACACTTAAAATAATAGTTTCTTTTAACTTTCTGTCATAGTAATTCCTTCAATCAATTATTAAAGACAACATTGAAAGAATTCTTTTAGAAAACAGACATCTTTTAAACTTAAGACAGGGTACTGTCAATCAAAACATTGTCCATAATAACCATGACCAGTACTGTTCTTGCCTCAAGATCACCTAAGGGTAAAAAAAAAGCATTCCTTATTCACAATCCGGAGTGGATAAACCCCCACCCAAGGTTCCGGGTGCCCATACAACCGGGCGGCTCCCCTAGGATAAAAAAACGGTATCTTAACTTATGTAGAAACATCAAGACATGACATGGAGTAGAAACTCATCGTTCATGGGGGTAACCGACTTATCCGTGGGGCTGGAAAGCCAATCATTATTCATCAAAATATATGAAGGAGTCGGAGGTGTCTTGAGACAAGCTGTCTGAAGGATGATCAATCATATCTTTCCTAATTCAATCAGTTTTAACCCAAACAATTCTTTCCTACATTATAAACAAATGCACGTTGGAAGTTACCTTCCGTTTTTGGTCAATTATTCCTTTTTTGATTCTTACTTACTCCTTACGTATGCAATGCTAACTTATAAAAGAACTTAAACTATTTAAAGACTTAATTGAATAATGGAAAATCCACCTGGGACTGATCGGCCATCTACTACTGCGCTGGCGCCTGAAGACTCTCCCCCGTAGGCCTACTACTAGGCCAAGCTTCATCGTCGTGTGACACTCTAGTTCTTTTTAGAGCTTTGCGCTCATCATCAGATGTAGGATTGACTCGGCTCTTTTTAGGTGCCATAACTTTTTATCCTTATAAAAAGGACGTCTAATCATTAGGTAAATTATCCAAAAGCTAAACTTAACCTTTGTATCCAATTTTACCCAAATCTAGGTTAAATTTGTAGTCTTAATTGGTAAATTCTTGACTAGTAATTTTTTATTTGTCTATATAGATATGATAACTTTTTCCAAAGCTTCCCTAAGGTTTTCTAAGCTATCCTAATTTTCTTATAATTTTGTATATCTTTTTTTCTAATTTTCCCATCGAATTTTAAGATTGAAATCTGCTTATTTTGAGCTTAATATTTGTTCTATTTATTTTCTCTTAAAAATTTCAGTTTCTCAACTTTATATCATAGGTTTACACTTACTATAGTTTTCCTATAAACTTTTGATCGCAAAGTCTATTTATTTTAATTAACCTTTCGCTGAAAATAGGACTTTTTATCAATTGTAATTTCCTAACCTCACTAATTAGCTATGGTATAATTATCACAAGTAGATAAGGATATTTTTTACCTTTGGTAATTATCTTTTAATTTTTTGACTTAATTATCTAATTTCCATCTTTAATTTTCAGCTAAAATTAGTATAATTTGACTTAGATAAATATCTATACTAATTTTCTAACCTTGACATAATTTTCACAGCCTTTTTATCAAGTAATCTAACTCAAAATTAGTATAATTTGACTAAACTAAATATCTATACTAAGTTTCTGACCTTGACATAATTATCACTGCTTGTTTATGATGTATTATAGCTCTTAAAAATAGTATGTAATCATCTAACATGATTTACTAATTTTTCTCTTTACTTTTCTCTTAAAAACAATGTTTTTCTACTAAGATAGTTAGCTAACTAATTATCTGTAGTTAAGATAATTATCACGGGTTTTCTAAGATTTTTTAAACCTCTGAAAGTTATCTCAAAGCTTTTTAGTCTAATTTGATCATTTTCCTTCTTTAATTTTTTCTTTAAAACAGTGTTTTTCTACTAAGATAATTAGCTAAACTGATTATTTTTGAGATAATTATCAAGGGTCTTCTAAGATGTATTTTACCTCTGCAAATGATCTTAAAGCTTTTTAGTGTAATTTTCTATTTTCCTTCTTTAATGCTCCCTGAAAAATATTGTTTTCTACTAAGATAATTAGCTAAACTAATTATCTGTGGTTAAAATAATTATCACGGGTTTCTTAAGATGTGTTTTACCTCTGATGATTATCGTAAAGATTTTTAGTTTGATTTTCTATTTTTTCCCTTAAATTTATCTTAAAAATAGTATTTTTCTATTTAGATAATTAGCTAAACTAATTATTTGTAGTTAAGATAATTATCACAAGTTTTTTAAGATGTGTTTTATCTTTGATAATTATCTCAAAGCTTTTTAGTTTAATTTGCTATTTTTCCCCTTTAATTTTCCCTTAAAAACAATATTTTTCTATTGAGATAATTAGCTAAACTAATTATCTGTGGTTAGAATAATTATCATGAGTTCCTTAAAAGGTGTTTTATTGCTGATAATTATCTCAAAGCTTTTTAGTCTAATTTGATTATTTCTCCCCTTTACTAATCAAAAAATTAAGAGATACATTTTCTAGCATCTTGACAGTCTAACATAGCTCTGATAATTATCTTATCTTAATCTAAATTTAATTAGTATAATTATCAGTAATTTATGGTTAAAATGAGTCATTTCAGTCCTAATATAATATAATAATTAATTAGATTAGTATCCCTAAGCTTAATCTCAATAATCAACAAAGAATTAAGAATTAGGAGAGAATTTTAGAGTGTAAATAAGTTTAATCTTCTTAATTAATTGGATTAATTAAGAAAATGTAAATAGATTAGCATAATTTTGCTAATTAAAAAGGTTTAGTGCTAATTACCGTTGATTAACCAACTAGAGCTTTGGTCTCTAGTGATTTATGAGTAGAGATCTCTCTAGGTGAGAGAGAAATGGTGAGACTCCGAGTCTATTTTTTTTGTGAAAGGGGGGTCTTTTTATAGCTTTTCAGGCCCCTGGGCTGTTTCTGGCAGGTCCTGGCACCTCAAGCAAGCCCCCAACTTCCAGGATTGATTTCTGCTATTCTTCTTGACCTTTAATGATTAAACTTGGAAATATTTGCAATTTCTAGAACCTTAGGATAAAAAGTCTTTAGCAGTAATAATTGCTGAAACCTTTCAATTTTACTTAACTAATTAAATTCATAGTGTAACCTTTCAGAGCCCGTAACTTTTCCAGATTTTATCGGAATTCGGTTCTGAAAAATTCTAACCATAGTAAAGCTCTGGTTACGGTTCCAAAAATACCAATATTTTCCATAGTTGGATCATTCTACAGTGTTTTCTTAACAACCAAGTTAATTTGATCAGGCTTTGTACAATTTCTAAGGTTTCAGAACTGGAAACCTTACAATTACCTGGCCAACATTAGCACCTTTTTAATTCCCATATAGAGCACATACTCTCGGGCGATACACCGTCGTCCAGGAGGACTTCAACTAGGAAGGGGGGAGGCATTCTCAATGCGGAACCAACACGCTACAAGTGTAAAAAAGGGCACTGTTTTCCATCATTTTACGAGTTTTTTGTGTTTGATTGCAATTTTTTTTGTAAAATTGAGTATATATGCCCTTAGTTAATGTGTATAACAGGAGATAGAGGACAAACCCCAAGATGAGACTCTAGGTGTGTGTATATATGTAAAAATAGCAGTTTTCATGCTTAGAAAAAGAGAAAACAGAGAATTTTGGCCAAAAATACTACGAATAGATGTACATAGTGATTTATTATGCTATTATCTAATTATCTTGAATTTTGGATCTTTTTCGGATCAAGTTAGCTATTTTCCTTCTACCTTTGTTAATTTTCCATAAAAACAAAGGAAAATAGAAAAAGCAGATGCAATAGTGACATGGGGACAAAAGAAAAATATAGGAGTGATGAATAAGTGAACAAAAGCTTATGGTGAAGACTGGGTGCAAATATGAGAAAAGTTGTGGAAAGCCGATTTGGCCAATTTTTGGACGAAATGACAAATATTTCGAAAACAGAGCAAAGGGAGTCCAAATGAAGGAATTTTTGAGCCTAAAGTACATTTTGCAATAAGATAGGAGCACATGTCAAATTTGGTAAAAAGTGGTTCGGGAAACCCCGATATAAGTTTCGCAGGGCCACTTTTCAACTCACTTCACAAGTGAGAGAGAGCCGAGGCTACCTCTACCACAAGTTTAAGCCAAAAATTCCAAACTAGACATTATATACGTATAATGTTTAAAAGTCTTGAATTGACAGGATGTCGTGGTTCTCAAAACTCCAACTCTTTATACACGTCATTATGAGCTACCCAACACATTTTCATCACAATTGGATGCCTTTTGACCTAGCAATGAAAAGAGAAGAACTCTAGGTGCAGAAACCTCTTGAAGCTCTTTGAGAAAAATTGACAAGATGAAATTTCAAATCAGAGGTCATGGACATCTTGCACAAGCCATACACAACCTATCTGTGGAATCTCAAGCTGTTTTGCATCATAACACTTTATACGCGTATAATGTCTCATCTCCTATACAGATGCTAAAATCCACATTTTTCATTAGAGGCATGTTCACTATATTAAAAGCCATGCATTCAATTTGAACAAGGTTATGACTATTTGGAGCCCAACATTAGAAAATCTTGGGAAAAAGAACATTCTATGCCCACAAACACATAATGCATCTCCACATCAAAATTTGAGATGATCAAAGGAGTTCCAGTCACATGGGGATACTACAAAATGTTAGACAAGGGGAACTAGAATCTAAGATTCCACCTCCCAACCACCCACTATATAGCGTGGCTCCTAGCCCTTTGCCCTTGTTGGACTCCCTTTCCACACTGCCTAGCCCGGCCTTGCCCTTGTCTAGTCCGGCCTTGCCGTTGTCCTGACATTACTCCCCCCCTTAAAGAAGAGTTTTCATCCCCGCTTACGTAAACGGCTTACATGAAACACCGGATGAATACGGGAATGTGTAGGTAGAAATAATTTGTAGGCACGATCGCCTACTCGCTCGAGTATTTTGAAAGGCCCACAATATCGGGGAGATAATTTAGGTGTTGGCCTAGTTTTCAGACTTTCTGAATGTTCTGGCACACGTAAAAATACTTCCTCCCCTTCCTCGAAGGTAACTTGCTGACGTTTCTCATCAGCATATTTCTTATACTGATCCTGTGCTTGTCAGACATTCTGACGAGCGAGTTTCAGCATATCCATGTGGTCTTGGAGAAAATCCTTAACCCGTTGGAGCTTTTCGGTTGCCAACCCCATTGTAACCGGTGACCTAGGTTGAAACCCATACATGAGCATGAAAGGACTAAATCCAGTTATGACATGCTTAGCACTGTTGTAGGAAAACTCGAGAACAAGTAAGTATTCTTCCCAGTCTGATTGTTTTTTGCTGATGTATGCTCTTAGCATATCCTCTAGCACTTGGTTAACTCGTTCAGTCTGACCATCTGTTTTTGGATGACGGGCTGTATTGAGGTTCAATTGTGTACCCCATCGTTTAAACATAGCCCTCCAAAAGTGACTGTTAAACTTGGGATCACGATCATTGACAATGTTACTTGGCAAACCATACAACTTGTATAGATTGTCCACAAATTACTTGGTTAATTCTGGTGTCTTAACCGTTGATTTGGTTGGAATAAACTTACATAGTTTAGTCAACTTGTCTACGACCACCCATACTGAGTCATGACCTTGTACAGTGGTTGGTAAACCCACAATAAAGTCCATGGAGATACTTTCCCATTTTCCATTGGGAATCTCCAAAGGATGTAAGAGTCCTCTTGCTTTCAGGCACTCTACTTTGTTGACTTGACATTTTTGGCAATGCAAGACATAAGCTTGAACAAAACCATGTATACTTGGCCAGTCATCGTATGAGAGCATAAGTTTTTCTAATACCCAGGTGCCCTGCACTTGGACTATCATGACATTCATAAAGACTTTGACACCGAATGTCTGTGTCTGTCGGTACACAAGCTCTCCCCTTATGGAGTAGGTACCCATTGTCGATGGTGAAATGCTTCCATCAATGTAGTTCATCACTCGATAGAGGAGAACTAGGTGTGGAGGTTAACGTTACACTACCATCATTGGAGTGAGAAGGATCCCTCATTTTAACATGGCTCCATACTTTGGAATATGTTTCATCATGCTCACATTTGCCTTTGAGAGAATCCAAAAATTCACTACGAAATTCCGTGAACAAGAGAGAATTGATCTCCGGCATACGACGTAGAGCGTCAACCACTACATTGTATCGACCGTTATGATACTGAGCTTGGCGTCATATTCCTGAAGAATCTCGGCCCACCTGGCTTTCCGACCCTTCAAATCCGTTTGTTGTATAAACCATTTGATGCTTTCATGGTCAAACACAATCTCAAACTGAGCACCATACAGATAATGCCGCCATGTTTTTAAGGCAGACACTATTGCATAGAGTTGCGCTCATAAGCAGAGTAGTTCTGCTGAGCTGCATCAAGCTTCTTGCTTTCAAATGCAATTGGCCGTTCATCACAGGACTGCTCCAATAGCACGGTTACTGGCATCCATTTCTAAAACAAATGGTTTCAAAGGATCTACAATAGCTAGTATGCGAGCTGTAGCTAATGCATCCTTGAGCGTATCAAAATTTTGCTATTGAGCGGGTCCCCACTGAAAAGCTTTTCCTTTGCCTTTTGATTGATCCGTCATGGGAACATCAATATTAGCATAGTTTTTAACGAACCTATGGTAAAAACATGCAAATCCTAAAAAGACCTGTAACTCTTCCATATTTTTAGGAGAAGGCCATTGCCGGATTGTATCCACTTTGGATTGATCCATATATAGCCCATTAGCTGAAATAACATTCCCTAGATAGTGAATTTCTTCTTTCAAAAAATCACACTTAGTTCCTTGGCATATAATTTGTTTGTTCGTAACAACTCGAACACCTGCCTGAGATGTTGGAAGTGTTCTTCTTCATAAGCAATGTAGACTAGAATGTCATCGAGGAAAACGATGACAAATATACCCAAGTACGGCTTCAAGACACTATCCATAACTGTCATGAATGTTGCGGGTGCATTGGTTAACCCAAAGGGCATCACCAAGAACTCGTAGTGTCCAAACCTTGTTCAGAATGCAATTTTGGGTATATCAGCAAGTCGAATACAGACTTGGTGATAAACTGACCGCAAGTCTATTTTCGTAAAAATGTGAGCATGAGTGAGTTTGTCAAACAACTCATCCACTCGTGGAAATGGGTACTTGTTCTTAACCGTAACCGCATTTAAGCCACGGTAGTCTACGCACATGCGCATACTGCCGTCTTTTTTCTTCACTACTAATAGGATAGGAGAAGCCCATGGTGAAGAGCTGGGTTGTATAAACCCTCTGCTAAGGTAGTCAGCAAGCTGACATTCCACCTCAGCAGCTCCAGAATAACTCATACGGTAGGGCGGTTTACTGACAGGTTTATAGCCTGCAACCACATCGATGCTATGTTGCACCGATCGTGTCGGCGGTAATCTTGGTGGAAAATCATTAGGAAAAACATCTTGAAATTCCTTTAATAATTTCTGTAACTCACTAGAAATGTTTGCTTGTTTGGAAGTAGCCATTGGTGGAAGAGATGAGAGAGAAGCATGCGGCGTTGAGGAATGTTCAACAGATTCAATGTTAGAGAGAAAATGAGACAACGAGTAACACAAGAAAACTTGATCTATTTCATTATAAAAAATGAGTTGCATAAGCTCAACTGTACAAATCAATGGTGAAGAAGGTACATCCTTCTCTCTTAACAACAACACATGTGCACCGTGGGCTTCAAACATCAAGCTGTTGTGCTCATAGCTATGCTTCAGTGATGGTCCTAGGCTATGCAACCACTCCCTATCGAGGACCACGTCTGCCCTCTCCATGTTCATAACCTGAAAATCCAAGCATGTGGAGTAACCTTGTACTTCCAACGGAACAGCTCGAACTTGAGTATCTCAGATTTTGGTATCATGTCCATTCATCATTGATACCTTGTAGGGTTGGGTACTCGGAGTTTGAGGCAATTTGAGTTTTTTCACCAATCCGTAATTGATGAAATTGTGAGTAGCACCATCATCTACCAAGATGCGCACCTTGTGCCCTTGCAGAGATCCGTGCATATGTACTAACTCATGTGGTCCAAAGTTTTGTTACCACATGGAAGCTGTGAGACAACATTCATGCACCACCTCGGTGTGTGTTACTTCCATTGTAGAGAATCGTGAGGAAGACTCAAGAGGCAGCAGTTGCACCGTGTGCACTTCTTTCTCCTTGCCATGAGCAGCAAATTTCCCCTTGGGACAATCCTTTTTGCCATGACGGCTTCCTAAACATTGAAAACATAATTTCTATTTCTTAGCTTTATCAAAGTCCTCAGGAGAGAGAGGACCTCTGGACCCCTTGGGTTTTTTAGATGCTTCTGAATTGGATACTATAAATTTCCTTTTATTGTGCCCATAGTGAGTGCGTGTATTACCATGTGTATTAGCAGGCACGTGAATATTATGTGCTTTCTTTTCATCTGGATCATCGTGAATATGTGCTTTCACTATGTCATCCTCAAGTGTTTTAGGGTCTTGGGTCTTGACGTACTTCTTAAGCTCTGGTGTTAGCCCACCTATAAACCCTCGTACTTGTTGAAAGTTATGTAAGCCTTCCAACTTGAGGATAACATCCCGATAGTGAGATATATATTCAAGCAATGATGGGTATTTGCGCATGGAACACATGTGTCAAGCCGTCCAATTTTGGTCTACCTCATTTGTAGGCAAAAATACTTTGCGAAACATAGCTTCAAAAGCTGCCCAACTCTGTGGTATGATTTTCTTCTCCTTGAGAGACATTTACCATTTGTAGGCCTTGCCTTCCAGAGTTAAGCTCGTTTGCAGAGCTCTGACTGCGTCCGGAGTACGCCGTAAGGCGTGAATTCCATCCCACTTGCTGAGAAAGATATTCACTGCATCCTTATTGCGGTCTCGGTATTCTCCCTTAAAAATCGGTGGTTTGGTGTTTTTCAACAATGCATCCACCTCTTTTGCAGTGAGAGTGTGCAAAGTATCAGCAGTTGGGCCTTGCCTTGGATTAGAAAGGCCTTGCCCTTGTGTAGCAACGTGCTCATGCATGTGTGTGTCAGCAGGACCCTTGGACTGCTACTGCATTAATTGAATCACTAATGTGGATAGTTTAGTGACATTCTCATTTAAAGCTTTAAAATTTTCATCCATGACTGACATGCGTGTCTGAAGTGCACAAAATTATTGAATGTTGAGAAATTTATAAGTGTCATCACCTGCCGTAGCGTCGAGGGTACTCTCCTTGAGAGGATCCGGCCGCGGGCCATCATGGGCATGATCAGGCGTACTTTGCTCAAAATCAAAAGTCATATTGATATCTGAATCCATGGCAGCACAATGCGGTGCAAGGAATAGTCAGAAAAATACCTGAGATTGAGAGCATTTGCAAAGTTTAATTAGCCTTGCTAATTTCGTCAAAGTCGATAGTATACAGGTGGAAATCGATTCGAAATGTCAGCCGTGTACGGAATTCCTTAATCCCTTGTAGCCGAATCAATTATGCGTTCGATCGTAATTGATTTTGAAATATAACGTCACTTGAGATGGTTTTATTAAATTTTTGGTTTTCTGTAGCTCGTACGCAGAGAATTGGTGTGGGTGTGTGTGTTTGCTGGCCCTGCCTTTGATTCCCTTGGATCGATGCTTACTACTTACCAACTCCCAAAATCGGAGCTCCTTGCTTGAGGCGGGGTGTGTATCACCCCTTGTGTCAATAAAGTCCTAAGGCCAAAGGCCTTTGGAGTTTTAATGTGAACTCAATGCCTTCACAGGCGCCATGGCCAACTGCAGTAGCACACGAGGAGATTGGGGAAGATATGGCGGTTGCTACAGGGTGCAACGGGCTTTGGCCCTAGGTCGAGTTTTGCTCCCCCGCCCGACGCAATGCTGTAGAGCCCGCAAGGGCGCCGTTTGGTGCAGGTCCAACCTCCGCGAGTTCTCCTTGCAAGGGGAGTTGCCCATGGCTTTGGCCTATCCTCCTCCTCACAAGAGGTGAGTTCCACGCTCCCTTGACCCCGACATGGAAAAAAGCATGCAAGTTTGTGTGGCTCCCCTCCTCCACGGCTGTGCCTTTCCAAAAAAAAGGAACCTTGCTCTTGATACCAATGTTAGACAAGGGGAACTAGAACCTAGGAGTCCACCTCCCAACCACCCACTATATAGCACGGCTCCTAGCCCTTTGCTCTAGTTGGACTCCCTTTCCACACTGCCTAGCCAGGCCTTGCCCTTGTCTAGTCCGGCCTTGCCGTTGTCCTGACACAAATGAAGTCTGGCCAAAAATCTCAAAAGAGACATTATACGCGTATGATGTCTCCAGAAGTTCAAATGGTAATTGTGGGGAGATTTCTCACTTCCTATGTCTTTACCCTATTAATATTATCCCAAAGCCCAAGTCTCATCAAGATTTGTATTTGTATACCCATCTTCACCCAAGTATCGAAATCCAAAGCTCTATGATTGATTGTGGACTCCAAGCACATGAGGAGAAACCCATATCAAATTCTAACATCACAAAGGGCTATGCCATACTAATGCTCACTTACACTTCAGGTTTGAGTCATTTTTGAAAGTAGACATCATACGTGTATGATGTCTCACTAGCCTAAAAATGAACTTGAAGACTAACTTGAACCCCACTAAGCCTTTACAACATAATTATGAGAGCATCTACCTAGTTTCACCCCAGTTGAGCCTCATTTACTCAAAAGTAAGACAGAATCCAACTTCAAAGCATGTAGGGAGTTCTAATGGTCACAGCTTGTCCAAATAACATCCAAATTGAAATTCAACCATATACTCATGAGGTGCATGATAAGAGCTATGCACATGTGGAATATCACTTTGTTTGAGCACCTAAACAGTATATGCGTATGATGTCTCACAACATAAATTTGCACCCAAAATGCAATTATGTGCATTGCACCCTTAGGCCCTAGCTAGCTTGTCTTTCAATTTTGAAGTCATTTGGATAGCTAGAAACTGGGAAAATGCAAGATTTTGTAAGACATCTCTAACTTTTTACATTTGGAGTGCCCACAGGATCAATGGAGGACAATAAATCACCAACAAAGAAGAAAAGAATGTCCATGAAGGACATTATTGTAGCCAGTGAGCCTTATACACTGCTTGAAGAGACACAAAAACCCGATAAGTCTTGGGTAGATGAGGCCACACTAGAAAGGGAAGGTTTGGCTGTATACCAAGGTACCTTCAGAGACACGCAAGGAAACAAGGTGGATATCCCAATAAATCCATGGGAGATGTTAGAATATGGAAACAAAGAAGAAACCCTCACCCAGTTGGAAAGAGCAGACTTATACAACTTCTTCACAGCACCTCCAGCGGGTGTGGATATGCAGAGAGTCTACGATCTAGTCAGCTCAATTCAGAAGGACGGCTAGGATGGATAGAAGACAGAGACTTTGATCACCCCTCAGACCATAGCAGATGCATTGGGGCTCCAAAATAAAGGAAGCTCAGTTAGGGAAAGAGGAGACAAAGTAAAGGTCTACATCCAATAGAAGCCCAATCAGACAAAGTAAAGGTCTACACCCAATAGAAGCCCAATCAGACAAAGTAAAGGTCTACATCCAATAGAAGCCCAATCAGAAAATTAAAGGTCTACACCCAATAGAAGCCCAATCAGACATTTGAAGACCTAGTGGATCCAAGAGCTACGAATATCTGCAAGCTCTACAACCAGTACTTCCATGTTTGCAGCAAGTGGTCCCAAAAATACACAACTCCTTTCCATGAAGTGGCAACAACCATAACTTGTTCTTTGAAAAGAATTATGCCCAAAGAAGTGAATTACGCCCAATATTTGCATGAGCAAGTGGTCGGCATGGGCATGGAAAAGCCAAAGTACATTGGAGGAGGAGAAACACTGATGAAGATTGCATATGAAGACATTGGTGCTAGAGGACAGTGGCCCGATCCACCAACACAGAACGAGTGGTTCAAGTTGAAGCCAAATACAGAAGAAGAACCAGTGATTGTAGTGGATCCACCAGTAACCACACGACTACGGAGAAGGCTAGAAACATTACCAAAGGAAGAGCCTATGGAACCTCCAAAGAAAAAGGGAAAGATGGCAGTGACCAAAGAAGCAAAGGCCAAGGAAACACACAACCAAAACTCCACTTGGATTGAGAGGATGATTGAGCAATCCAAGGCAAAAAGAGTAGTACTGGGTGCCAGACCTAGCAAATGTTGGAGGAAGCTCCTCTAGACCTCTAGAGGATCGGTTTGATCACTAGATCCAAGAATATGAGAAAATAGAGAGGGTGCTCAAATAGTAGAACTTAGAGCCCTTCACAATGGAGGAAGTTCAAGACATTAAGAAGAAGCTGAGAGAAACAACAGAACCTCTAGCTAGGCAGGAGCAAGAAGGTGAAAAACCAAAATTTGAAACCCCACCACATTCACCACCAAGCTCTTCCACCGCTCCTCCAAGTCCAAAACCCTCAACATTCCAAGCACAACCCTCACTAGAAAGAACAGAAGAGGCAGCACCTCCACCAAGAAATGAGGAGAAAGAAGAAAGGGACACCTATGAAGACCTCCTTCAAGCTAGATATACACTGGAAAAGGCTTCAACAATAGTTTACGACACCTCCACTCCACCATGGTTTGCCAGACAAAAACAAGAAAGACAAGATATCCCTACTGAATATATAAGAGCTGGTGGATCACAGAGACCACAATTAGATCAAGAAATGCAGAGAAGAGCTTAAGAAAGGTATTCCCCATAGCGAGGAGTGCCAAGGTTGGTCCACACCCCGCAATCGCGTGAAAAGGAGCTTGAGACTCTCAATGCAACACTAAGAGAGGCTGAGAGCGAACAAGATACTAACACTGGAAATGGCAGATATTTTGAGAGAAGTCAAGACCCTCCAAGAAGAAAAAGAAAGAGTAGAAGATGAGTTGGAGGCAGTGAAAGAGAAGTGCAGGGGCAGATGGTCAAGCTGTGCAAGCTTTGAAGCACAAATCACCGCCCTCCAAAAGACATTACAGCTAGATCAAAGACAAAAAATGCATATGGTAGAAGGATCTCTAGCCACGGAAGAAATAATGAAGGTTGAACACAATGAGCTTCAAAGAGAACATGAGGAGCTTCAATGACAAATGGCTACACTGCAAGAGATGTTGGTAGACCAAGTAGAAGAAGCTACTAAAAGAGATGTGCTTTCTCAACAACGGCTAATAGAATTACAAAGAGAAATAGTCAAAGCAACGACACAAGACACGGAATCAGGGCCCAATGATCTAGGGACAAACGCCAGAGATGAGCCCATGGAAGTTTATGAGGATGCATAAGATCTATAGCACCAAGAAGACCAAATAGAGACACAAGCAGAAGAAGGGTAATCATTGACTACAGAGGAGGAGATATGCCTCTATATTTCGATAGAAAAATCCATAGCAGAGGACCACAAGGCAGCTTGGAATGGGAGACAAGAATGTTACATTCTGTAGGAGTCCAAGGGCTTGCCACAAATGTGCTTAGGGAGGAATAGATGCAACCTACGCTCCCATATCCTCTCCTAAATTATGAAGTGATGGTGATCAAGAAGAGGGTTGAAGCGGAAAAAACAGAGCCAATATATGATGGAGATGTCAAAAATAAAGAGATTGTAAAGCAAATAGTGGACTCCTAACCAAGATGGAGAAAAGCTTGGCTCCTCAAGTACCTAGGATTTCTAAAGTACTTGGTGGAAACCCCAAAGGTTGTCAGGGATGACAACCTATTTTGTCTAATCCCTCATGTACACACATGGGCAAACCATTTTAGATTCTTGAAGAGACATCCCAACTGACTTAATTACCCCTCTTTGCCACCACCCAAGGAAGGATAGAGAATAATTGTCTCTTATATGGTGAAAAACCTGACGGGCACCATTAAGACTTTCACTGGATCTCTTGACTTGACCTGTGTGATGATCAAGAAAATCTACAAAAATTTACTGGCTTGCATTGAAGTGTTTGCACCATCCAAAGTTACAGACTCGACACTCTTTTCAACGAACGACATTGTCACCACAATGACATATGATTTGTTGAGGCAACCATCTCCAAAGGAATTATATTTGCTCTATCAAAGGATCATGTTCTTACCTAGCTACTGCATTCAAGATTTTGAGGAAGCCTTCTACACTGGATTCTTTACATATGATAGAAAAATATTTGGCCCCACAGTCACCTTGGGCAATATAAGGTACAAGTTATACTTAAAGCTGCTAAAGCCCCAAGGATTCCATTGACACAAAGATACAAGAAGCAGAAGATCAAGACCCGTCATGTCAGGGACGAGATGAACGCGGAAGGGGGGAATGTTGATGGACAAACACAAAAGGAGCCTTCCTTATTTTTTGTATCATTATTTTTGAAGCAGAATGACAATTTTGTAATATTTGAGCGGCCAATATTCTTTGTGGGAACAATCCTCTAATGAAGAATTGTATATAAGCTAATTTTTGTAACCCTAAGCCAACAATTGAATTAATGAAAGCCGACCTTTATTGTGCATTGTGTCTGAGAGAGAGAGAGAGAGAGAGAGAGAGAGAGAGAGAGAGAGAGAGAGAGAGAGAGAGAGAGAGAGAGAGAGAGAGAGAGAGAGAGAGAGAGAGAGAGATTTCTTCTCTTCCCTATCCACTCTATGGAACCCCCCATTGAAAAAGCCACACCACCAACGCATTAGCAACAACTAGGGATTCAATCCAATGCCAAGTTTGCACGATTCAAGCATCATCGCAAGATGCGAGCTCTTATGAGCTTTTGGGTGAGTTCTCTTGCAAACCGTGTATCTATTTGGTGATTTTTCCATACCTATGGGTTCACAATGAGTAGAGCTACGAATTAGGATCTTACAAACAAAAAAGTAGTGACGTATATTTTGCTACCTGTCTTTATACGTGATTGTCACATGAGGTGGTTTTGGGGGGGTTACCAAGTCATAGTCCATAGGTTATTGATCTCTTGTTGAGAAGAGTGTGTCCTATGATTTTCGTGACATTTCAAATGCATTTGCTCTAGTTTTAGATACCATGAGCATCGTAGATTGAGTTGCTTTCACTAGTGCATAGAACGGTTAGATTTGATTTTCTCGAGTAGAGATTGTCATAGAAGGTCGAGAATGTGTTTGACATCCATCTTCTTGTTTCTATGCACCTACGGGTTAAGCTTTGTCCTTGGCCGACATAGAGTTGTTGGTTTTGTTCTCGCTATGCTAGCGTTTGCTTGGGGCGTACCCGCCAACAATGTCTGGAATTGATATCCTCACGTATTGATTGTCCTTAGAATGTCAAGTAGGTGATTGCCAACCATTTGCTTGCTTCCACGTGCCTGTGGGTCAAGCTACATCCTTGGCTAACATTTTGGTATGTTGGTTTAGCTCTTGCTATGCTAGCATCTACTTGTGACATGTTTGCCAACACTCATAGTAAGTATCCAAAGGTTCTGCCTTGACCGTCCGAATGTGATTCCAGTCAGTAATCACGTCTTGTTCATCTTTGTGACTGAGCCATGAAGAAATAAATAGTTTCTTAAATTTTCGCCAATTTGTCGGTGCTTCTTTTCTTAACAAAAGAGTGGACCACCATGTCCGTGCATTGCCTTTAAGCAAGGATGAGCTCTCAGAAGATGAGGAAAAACTGGAAAATCCTTCAAAGTGTACACACTTCTCCTGTTTTCTTGCATTCTCAAAAGAGTATTTTTGACCCAAGTAACCAAGGAAGTTAGTTCCCTTGTTGCGTTTCTTCAATTGCTTCTTCTTTACCCCCAATAGTTGGTTGACTCATCTTTCAACCACGTGCTCTAGTTCATCTTCAGTAAACATCAGTGGGTTAGGAGGTTTCTTGAGGGTTGACTTTATTGAGGAATCGATGGCTTCCTGCCAATGGGTGTGCACCTTGTCAATTTGGTGCCGGGTCAAAAATTTAGTATACTGGGAATCCTTTGCAAACCGCAGCATTTTCTTTGCATACTCATCAACCTACTATTGACATTGCATTTCCATCAATTGATATCCCATAGGCTGAGGGGGCCCGTACTCATGATCTGCTAATCCATTCAAAATTTTTGTACCACCTCTCATTTCAAAAGTGTCAGGAGGGTTTGTCTAGTTCTTGCAATATTTGTCGTTTTAATCCATATGTGTCACGGTAAGAGGATCAGATTTCTTGGTACAAGAGAATTTGATCGCACTCTAATACCACTGTCACAAGCTTGAACACCCCAAGTTGGGAATCTAACACGACACACGAGAGAATCCTTAAAATACTCCACAACTTTAAAATCACAATTCAATTTTGGTCAATCATAATTCCGTGCCCAGAGAGATTGGCCCCAAATAATAGCGCCCCTTTTGGTATTTATTTTATATTAATGTTTGAGAAAAGTATTGTAACTCCCAATGGGTCCTCTACTATCAAACTCTACGTCCAGATTCCCTAAAGAGTGAGGCCCCTTGGGTCTATTTATTTGTACAAGGTATGTCTAAACAGCAGAGTCCCAAAAGCTTGAACTCAAAAGCAAAATAGTCTCAAAAGAAATTGGCTCCAAAATGTGGCCCAAAAAGCATCAGCACAATTTGCAAAATTCCGTACAATTTGCCACATGAGCTTCCTTTCAGCGTGTTTTATGGGCATCTGTACACTCATCCTATCAGCGCGTTTCACGAGCGTCCATACTAAAACCCTGTTAGCGTGTTTCATGAGCAATCCGTACAACAATGCCATGTCATCATTCCAAAAGCAGTAACTATCGAGTTACCACAATAACTAAGAGTGCACAGTCGATCAGACACTAGTCCCAAAACGTATAAATTGGACCCACTATTCATTTTTGAGGATCCTTAGATGCCTAGATTCTAAGATACTTGTATATACACTCCTGTGATCTTTGTATCACTTTGTAATCATCTATTGTGCTGCCTCTCTTTCTAAAATCCCAAAGCCATCTAGTGGCATACTTGATGTTCACCAGTTGTAATCTAATTATTTTGAATGCAATCCTAGTTTCAATCTTAGTTATAATTTCTCTTCATTTCATTTCTAGCTTTGTTTTCCAGTAGTCTAAAGTGCTATTTGAAGTCTCTTAAATCTGACATCTCTAGTTCTAAGTAACAACCCGAAATAGTTGTATGAACACATCCAACTCATTCCATTTTGGCAATCTAGTGGTTTGAGCTAAGTTTCTCTATGATAGACAAACTACATCCTAACAGGTATTTGAGCTAGTGCATGCCCACAATGCCAACTAGATCGAGCACAAGGGGTCGACGACCGGCAACTCATTTTAAGGAAAATCTAGAGCAGGTCAGTCTGATTCCAAAGGAGACCGAAGGAGGATCTAAACCAATCTGCACCCTGGGAATGAAGTTGAGGTCTCTCTAGGAGGGGGCACTACTAAGAAAGCAAGGGATTTGCAACATTCCAATCATTCCAGGGGTCAAAAAGTTAAAAGGACTGCAAAAAGGAATATGTCTCATGGATCTCAAAGTAAAAAACAAGCGGATGAGAGTGACAAGAGTCAAAGAACTCATTGCTCATCACACAAGGAAACCAAGAAGACAATAAAAGAGACAGTCTCAAAGACAAAGATAGAGAACTGTGAGGCTGATACTAATCACTATGAGACAACAAAAAGTTATCGACAAGAAGCCAATACACACGGGCCAGAATCAACAAAGGCAAGGAACATTCCACTGACTTGAAAATTTCTTTTCCAATATTCAAAGGTGAGAAAAGGATGACCCCGTACACATACAAGATCTTGACTAGTACATAGAAGTGAAAGATATTGATGAGTATGAATGGGGGGAGTATTTTCCTCAAACACTAAAGGATGTAGCTATGAAATGGTACTACATTAGCCAGCCTACCAACTAAGATAATATCACAAGATCATTTAAGACTTTAAATTGGAATACTCAGGTGACAGAGGGGATGAAGATATTCTATGTGAGCTTGTTAAGATCAAGCAAGGCAGGTTGTCAATTAGAAGTTATGTGGAAAAAATAAAGAATTGAATAGACAATTGCAAGAATCTCCCTCGGAGAAAAGAATGAGAGCTTGGTTCCTCAATGGCTTTAAGAGTAAGAAGTTGAGAGAGCAAGAGGTACCAACAATGACAAAGAGATTCAATGACCTGGTACAAAGAGCATTGAAATTGGAGCAATGGGCAAAAAAGAAGAAGGGACACATGAGAAGACAATCTAGTGACGACAAATATTCTAGTGAAGAGAGCTCTGGATCCACTTCCACTTTAAATTATTTTAAAAGCAATCCAGATGACAAAAGAAAATCTAAGAAAGGGTCCTAGACCAGAAAGATTGAAGAAATGTCCAAAAAGATTGCTGAGATATCAAAGAAAAGACCCTCAATGCACAAAACAATAATTTGGTGCTCCAAATATAGATCAAAGGACTATATGTTGAATGAGTGTTTCTAGTGCACATATTGGAAGGCCTTTGGTCACGTCTGGAACAATTGCGGGATTAGGATCCATCATTTTAAAAAGGGAAAAGACCTGTCAAATGATCACACTTACCAATCCAAAAGTGCTCAAGACTGATGGAGCTAGTGGATCTAAAGAAAATGAAGCCAATATGAGCACTATAATGGGTCGGGGATGCTACCAACATGGAACTGGCAAGGGTAGCGGTAGAGGAGACTTCTCCAAGAGGAACATGAATTTCTATGGTTGTGGCAAGTATGGCCACTTTGCAGCTCAGTTTCCAGACTCGCCAAAGCCATAAATAGCCGACTAGAAACCACTTGAGCCAATACAAATGAGAGTGGTTACCAAAAGCAAGGGAGTAGTGATTGAAGAGATTCCCATTGAAGAAGAGAATTAGAATGCTGAAGCCCAAAAGTGGGAGCAGTAAAGGAAGGTTTGGAAGACTATGCCAAAATAACCAGAGAGTTCAGAGGCTTGAACCATTTAAAATTGATCACCCCAATCTTTAGAACCAAATAAAGGAGAAGGCAACAAATAGATTGGAGGAGTCTATGACTACTGTAGTACAAAGCTTGGTTGATGAAACAAGGCAAGTCAGAGTAGACTTTGCCAAAGTTGGAAACAATGGCCTGGGGAAGAGTCAATTGGATTGATTATAGATCCAATCAGAGGCGAACCAATGAAATGGAACTGTGAAGATTCTCATGAGGAAAAGACTTCTGGTTCAAACAGTGGCAACTCAGGCAATGGGCAATATGAAATATATGTGAAGGTTTTTGAACAAATCCAAAAATTAATGGGGTGAAATTAGACAACATCCAATGCACATTGCCCGAGGCAGCCAGCTTCATTAGGAAAAAGAGAAAAACCAAAGAAGAGGCCAAAACAGTGGATTTGGCAGCCATTTGTGATGATGAAGTTTTGGTGATCCCGATAGACTATAAGCTGAAAAAACAATGGGAACCATTATCTGGTGTCATTCTGGATGGAGGTGCTGGAGTGAACATTCTTAGCAAGCATCTCAGACAAAAATTGGGAATAACAAAGATGAAGCCATCTCCATTCAGAATAAGGATGACAGACTATAGAGTATTCCAAGCCACTGGTCTTATAAAAAACATGCAAATAAGGGTGGGGAAAGAAAAACCAACTTTTTGGTGTTGGAATTTTAAGGAGCCTATGGTATGTTGCTAGGAAGACCAGGCTCAGGACTGCTAGAGCCATACATGACTATACAAACCAAACATTAACGATTCAAGGCTCTAGCAGAAAATTTAGAAAAAGACAGAGAACATCAGAACATGGAGAAAATCCTCGAGACCAGAGGAGTTGTGTAAGAAATATGAAACAAATAAGATCAAGAGGATGCTAGCCTCCATGAACATCTTTCCTCTAACCAAAATTTCTTTTAGTGCAGTAGTACTGATGACAAGGAACAAGCTAAATGACAGAAGCAACAATATCAAAAAAAAATTACTGAGTTGAACACTAGAGAAATGTTAGTTTAGATTGATGGTCAAATACCAAATCAATCTACATCAGAAAAGCTTAACTTTAGACAAGAACCCAACTTAGTAAACAATTTAGCTACTTCTGATCAAGTAATTCTAGTGGTACTTACACTAGATGGTCACAATGATCTACTGGAAGTCATCAATCCATTTAATGACTATGCTTCCAATATTCAAAAAGACAAGGAAGCAGAGTTATTGGCCAAGGGAAAAGGAGGTGGTCCAAATTGGTTGCTTCCAGATGATCAAGAATTAGAAGAATGGAATCTTCACTCAGAGGAGAGTCCTAAAATGATTAAAATCAACAGACATCTGAAGCCAAAGATTAAGGAAAAGGCTAAGGCACTGTTCCAAAAATACAAAGATGTATTGGAACATACATATTTGAAGGGTACTAGTAGACCTAGAAGTGTGCCAGCATTGGATACCACTTAAGCCTGATGCCACACCAGTACGGTTGCACAGATACATCTACTTAAATTTGGGTTCATCATAGAGGTGGCAAGCAATGACTAGTTATTTCCTATAGTGATTGTCCCAAAAAAGAACAGGAAGATCAAGGTATGCATGGATTATAGGAAGCTAAATTCCCATACCAATAAAGATACCTTCCCATTACCATTCACCAATCAAAGACTAGAGGACATCATGTACACGAGTTCAAAAATGCGGATTCCTAGCTTCGAAGTGGCAGAATATGTACTCAAGTTGAGTACCGGGGAGTATAAGGATACTTTCCACATAATCAACTCCCATCACATTAAAGAGAGTCTGGTCCTGACAGAAAGCTAGAGGAACATCTTCTTTTGACAACAATCAAAAGCTTCAACAACAACAATTGTAAGAGTTCATGAAACTTCTCAAATCCATGTGGAGAAAGAATCTCTGACCTTCGCGGAAAAGGTTAAAGCTAAAGTAAATGCTGAAGGAGATAAATCGTGCAAGACAACTTTACCTTCAGCGATCTTCCATCAAACTTTTTGCGAAGCCTCTACATCAAGAGCCAAACCATTGACAATAAGATGGAAACCAAAACAAAAAGTTTATCAACCAAAGTTTCCATCACATCAGAGAATCAAGAAGAAACCAAAGGGAATCAGCCAAGTGTTAGTATCCAAAGAGCACATTAAATTCAAAGATCCAGTTTGGATACATGAGACACAAGCTAAACCTCAAGAACATAAAATGACAGGGTGGGCATCATCAAATGACTCAATCGCTGCTCAGGGCTACTTCCAAGGAAACGCTATTGTTTGAGCCAAAAAGCCTAAAGTAATAGCATGTACCTACTCACCTCAAGAAAGAAGTTCTATAAAGAGAAATCCAAGCTATCAATAAAAGACAAATAAGTCAACCAAGAGAAAGAACAAACGGCAAAAATCATCAAAAGAAAAGCTCAAGAAGCAAAAAATGTGACAAGTTTGGGTACCAAAGTCAATCGCTAGTCAAATTACCCAAGAAAGACAGGTGAAGCAGCGGATAATTCCAGTCCAGCTACTTGAAGCATAGGATTCTATGAAGGTAACAATAAACTATGGTTACCAAAATTTGTAGCTCAATTTGGAACAACCAAGAGAAAGTATGCAGCACAAGCTTCCATCCAAATGCAAATCGAGTACAACCAAGAGCCAACAAAAGACAATCACAACTGAGGTTCATGCACCCTCTGGATGGATACCTCGTTTCCAACTACAAAATCAAGGCTTCTACAAAGGAAATCATCAGATATGGATACCAAAGCCTAGTGTCAATCAAGACAAAGCAAAAGAGAAAATGCCAAGGATGGTCACACAAGGACCAAAAACAAGATGGGTTCCAAAATTGCTAGTGGAAACTCAATCACAAAGAACCTACACACAGATTCAACCGCTTCTCATGCGAGATAAAGCAAAGACTACATCAGTCACTCAAGAAAAAAGTCAAGAGGAGCCAAAATATGCCAACCTACTTGACAAAATGATGGCGTCCAAGGAATTGGGTTTTTGGTTTTGAACAGGTAAGTCCAAGTCGCCATAAAAAATACATGGCATAAAAGTCAAAGTCGGGCATCTAAGCCACTAAATGAGCAAGGCATTAGTCCCAAACCTTCATGTAATATTCTCTGTGGTCTAAACGTCTTAGTTATTCTAGGTACTGCTCAAGCTAGAAGAGTTGAGTATAATTATGTTGTGTCGCTCATGCTAGTACATGTGAGCATAAGAGTCGAAGTCATTGTAGTATAGTGGTAAGTGAAGGAGGAAGTCCAAAAGACACTCACGCACTCAGCACAGTGAGGTATGACTGGACAAGATTCTACATCGAAAACTCTCCTTGAAAACGTGGAAGCTATTGAGACATCCTTTGATATCACATGTGCTACATTTATTCCTTGAACCACCCATCAACTACATCTCTTACACTACATGCTTTTGTTTGACAAATTTCTCATATGCATATAGAGTGTCCCATAATTGACACTTGCATTCCTTTGTTTCTCCCAAGCACTCACCGTGCATGAAAGGTACTTCAAGTCTAAATGCTCAAATCCAATGAGAGTGCATACCAAAGGCACTTTTTTCCCACCGTTTTTTTCCCTTTGGTCATCCAAGTTTTAGACCCTAATCTAGAATCACATCATCTTCTTATATATATTCCTTCTACAACAACAAAGCTCCATAAAAGTATCTATTTAGCCAAGGTCAACAACAAAACTCCATAAAAAGATGGCAAGTTAAAGAATTGCCTACAACGATAAGCAATGACAAATTCCACAAGAGAGTCATCAACAAAAATCAAAAGTAGCTCACACAGTGCTTCAACATTGGTGACCTATTGCAGACAACTCAAATTACAATGGACATGGAAAGCATAACCATCATAAAGTCCACGCCACAAAGAGGATTGGTTTTATAAACTCAAAACAATTAAAATCCTTCTTCATGGTGGTGGCCAAGACTGGCAACGAAGAGAAGACTGTGCAATGAGAAAAAAAGTTATCTTGATAATCAAAGATCAAGTCACGTATCAAGAGCATGGTAGATATGGATCACTCAAGGAAGGGGGGAGTGTCATAAACGCCAAAGCTCTTTTGAAGCTAAAGACCAACCTTGAAGATAAAGATTCAACGATCAATGGAAAGACGAAGAATGTCATACAAAGACAATGGACAAACAATGATAACTTTAGCAAAAAATCTCCCAACAACAAAACATAAGGAGCTCCATAGTGTTGAAGCAAGTGAAGTATTGCAAGTCAATGACAAAGACAGAAACATCAAAAGAATTATTCACGGAAGATATGAATCACTCAAGGAAGGGGGGAGCATCATCAACAACAAAGCACTTCCCAAGCTGAAGTCCAAACTTGAAGACAAAGCTGAAGACAATTCATGACAAGACTAAACAAGGTTGTGTAAAGGGACAACACAAATTAGGAAGGGGGGAATGTTAAGAGACACATTGAACGCGCGTCCATTTGGCCGGACACGTAACCGGACATCACATTTGTAGTCAATTATTTTGCCGAGCTAGTGTAGTGATACTCTGGGTAAATCTTGATTCTAGAGTGGTAGGTCAATTCCCTGAGTTGTAATGATTTCATGATAAATGTAAATGTCCGTGTGAGTTGGCCACTGGAAATTTAGAAATCCCTAGGTATAAAGGTCAATAACCTTAATGTGAACGGAGGATTATCTTTAGAGAAGAAAGAGCTCTACTGTACGTACAGTCAAGCAACTACGAAGCTCCAACTTGTAATCATCACAACTATTAATTGGATAATCCATTTTTAGTTTTGAAAGTTGCATTGTGTTCCTCTCTCTTTTCTCTTTCATTCAAGTGTAAGCATTGTCAGTTTTGTTGAGGTTCGTGACTATGCGTCTGTGAGCCTAATCTTCAAATTTGAGTGCTTAAATCACTATTTTTAGTCATTTTGATCATAGGAGAGTGTACCTAGAACATAGGGCGACCTTTTTGGACTGATGTGTTGTAGTTTTCATAATCTTTTCATGATGGATCATGATTTCGGTACCTTGTCAGATTGCAACTAGAGTTGGTAGGATAGTGCCCCTAGGTGTCTTAACCCTTCTCCTAAAGTTTCATTGCATTTCGAGTCTGTTCAAGTGTCAAAATGGCGTGATGACCTAGAGCTGTGAGAAAGGACATACACATATTTCCATTATCATTGAGTGTTGGTTTGCTTGTAGAGTTGTTGCATTAGCTTGTTAAGGTTCACCTCTTGAAATTGATGATCTCAAAGAGTCTCTGTGCCCCATCCGAGTCACTTGCCTAAGTTTTGACATTATGTTAGTGCCAAATCACTGTAGCATAGCTCTCTAGCTCCTTGTGGTCTATAGTAGAGTATCATCATCTATATTTATTAAGCATTACTAGTTGGGTATCTCTACCTTCCTTGTATGTAAAAAGATGTAGGCATTTTTGCTCCTTTAATTCCCCAATGTTGGTTTTGTCACACTTATAGTAGAGCATTTGCTCCCCATTGTCATACTTGTATAAAACCACATGCGTATTGTCAGTGTTGATTCAAGTTGCTATATTTAATCGCCTAAGCTTCTAATCAGGAATGTCCAGCTTTGGTGGCTTTTCTTGAGGCTTGAAGAAAACCGTTTCCTTAGTGCCTTTTGATCCCCTCTTGTCCAAAATATAGGGATTCTACACAACTAAATACACGGTTCCCTCATCATTGAAGTATTGATCCTTGCTTGACACTCTCTTCATTGAAATACGACTAAGTTGGTCTCTAGCAATAGGGCTTCTACTCTGGTATAATCTTCTTGAGCGCCAATACATCAAGAATTTACTTTGCAAAACCCTAACCTATTATCTTTTATGATGCATTTGTATCTCCAATTGAAAGCACTTTGAGCCATACACTCTAGCTCTTGCAATCTGTACAAAAAAATCTTGGTGGCTACTATAAGTTTACAACCGCTCTATTAGTCAAAATTTGAAACCAATTTCTTTTTTTTGCACTTTTGGTAAAAATTCTTGTTTTGCTTGTAAAATCCACAAACAATTTGAAATCGAGTTTGAAAAGACCACTATGCTTCTATGGACTAGTGCTAGCTATGGTATGGGTCTAAGCTCAATCTATGACAAAGGAACATGGATATTGATCCATGTACCTTTGTGTCAGATTTCACTCAAACTTGGAACACAACTCCCCTTAGTCTAGTCATTATTGCTATATGGTTTTTATGTGATTTGGATCAATTTAGGTCACCCAAAAGTCAAATCCTAGGTCTGTCTAGATATTTTTGAACTTGAATACTTTTGTCCCCTTTTGACCCACTTCTTGAAGTGCTTCTGGCTACCTTGCATTTGGATTTTTTGTTTGAAATGGTCTCTGATACAAGTCTATATGGTCTTTGTCTAGAAAATCAAAAAATGTAGATGGATCAGGATCCATGTTCCATCAAATCTGGAGCCCAAATTTTGCTTGATGATTACTTGTAGTGTAATTATGGCTCCCCAATCCCCAAAAAATAAAAAACCATACAAAGCATCTTAAATGCATAAGTGAAGGGTTTTTTAGGAAATGAAAAGACACATGAAGGTGGAAAGTCAAAAGAACGTTGAGTCCATATAAAGAGGTGGTTCAATGCACATTGGTACATTTTGTGACGTGCTTCTCTCCTCCTTTCTTTTCTCTTTAGCATTTTCTTCTCTTTAGAGTGTCCTTACACGATGTAGGTAGTCAACATATTTTTTTTGAAGCCATTAGGAATTTCCAATTTTTTTAATTTTGAGTGTGCTTCTAGTGTCAATTTTTCTCTAAAATTGTATAATCAATAATTAGGTACCACCCGTATCAGTTTCTGTTCAAATAGCCACAGAGGTACATGAATCAAAATCCATGTTCCTCCACCAAACTGGATGAAACTTTCCAAATTGCTTTCCTTGGGTTTGGTTATCCCTCTTTCCCACAAAAGTTTGGGTTTTGATCAACTTTTAAGCTTTGACGACCATCAAATTTTCTAATTTTTATAGTTATGGTCTCACTTGCCAAAATATTGTTTTCCATAATTTTTGCCTTGAACTTTTTAGTCCAATTTGATGGTAACGGTTGCTACTTACTCTACCCCTAAGTGCTAAAATGAATCTAGGAACAAAAACAACTAAACAGTGCAAAATTGAAAATGAAATGGATGATAGAATAGTACTTTCAAAGCATCGAGAAAAATGTAGAATGAAATGCATTTAGTATCTCACTCATAACTCCCTATGCCTCTGAAGAGTAGATCTAGAAAGTCCCCAAATTGTAGACTCTACCAATCACTAACCTCGTGTCTAGCTACTTGACTGCTAAAGTGTAAACAAAAAGGATATCAAAATCTAAAGATAAGAAAGCTACGGCTGCAACTAGGTCACTCACCACCTAAGGATCACTATCCTGGTTGACAACGGTGCCAATGTTAGTGGGGCATGGTGATTGGACATGTACACCATAGCTGTCTGGCACTAACGTAATATCAATACTTAGGGAAGCAACTTGGATGGGCACTGAGACTTTTTGAGGGTGTCAATGTCAAGAAGTGAACCTATAGAATGAAGTGAACCTATAGAATGAGACAGGACATAGGCAATTTGCCTATGTCCTGTCTCATCGCACTCGGTCTTCATGCCATTTTGACACTCAAATGAAGTGTAAATGCAAAAAAACTTTAGGGGAAGGTCTAAGATATAGGGGCAATATCCTACCAAGCCTAGTTGCAATCCAACAAGGTACCAAAATCATGATCCATCATGATCAAAGTCCTAAAAACTGCAATAGAACTATCCAAAAAGGTCTCCCTATAGTCTAGGAACACTCTCCTATGGGTTTAGAGCTGAATTTTCCCAGGTTTCCTAAATCCAAACTTTTAGGGTACGCCAAGAATAATTTCCAGAGACCAAAAAGTCTCAAATTCATGACTTTTGAGAGACCTTACTAGGGGCAAAAAAGGCTAACTTGCACTAAGACAAAGTGGGATTGTCAAGGACTATCTTGAGAGCTTTGAGTGAGCCTCAAACATGACAAATCACCCGCCACCAGGGTTATCTAATCTACTCAGAGACATGAAAAATGCAAGAAACACTGCAATGTTGATAACAGGGGGATTGGGAGAATACATAGAGGAGAGGCATTCTCTGATCTCAACAAACCGAACGTGAGATTCATCAAAGCCACCGAATCCATGCTAGTGCTTATAGATTATGCTAATGAGGGCTTATGTAAACTCACAAATGGGGATCAATATATCTTCTACAAGTGTGTAGAACCCTATGTTGGAGAGATGCCATTCCATAAGAATCTCTATGCATTCACGTATACGGATATCCAGGGAGTGCAAGTTTTGATGGTAGATAAGTATGGAAGAGAGTACAAACTTGTCAATCAAAATTGACTTAGAACGATATACATACAACGATACTCTGATCTCTACTTACTTTCAATCAAAAATTATGCCAGAACACCTAACAAAGAGGATTCCACCAGTATTTTCTCCAAGACATGAGGAGAGAACGAAATTCGACTTTGCAAGAGACCACAAATTGGTTAGACCGGTGACTAGACCACAACAATTGTGACCATATCAAGTGGCTCAATGTGTCAAGACAAAATACAATGGGTCAGGGGATCCATATGCTCATGTCTCACACTTCAAACAAGTTTTGAGAGCTGAACAGATTGTAGATTTCAATACTCAGTATGAGGGTTTTGGGTTGACATTGGAAGGAATAGCTTTGTAGTGGTTTCAACCACTAAACAGAGATGATTTTTCCAACATAGCACAACTCTTGCAAGAATTCACAGAGGAGTGCTCAAAAAGGGGGATCAAGCATAACACAGTGTCCCAAATCTACGCTTTCAAACAAAAAGCAAATGAAAGAGTGAAGGAAGATTTTCTTCACTTCAAACAATACATTAAGAGATGTCTTATGAGAGAGCTACCGCAATATGAGAGATTATCAGTTCTCTTCATAGAGGGATTAAGGAATGAAACTCTAAAAAAGGACCTACATTTGAAAGGATGCATGACGTTTGAGGAAATCACTAGAGAAGCTCTTTATCTAGTTGCAAGGCCTAC
Source organism: Adiantum capillus-veneris (assembly GCF_014529385.1). Taxonomy (NCBI): domain Eukaryota; kingdom Viridiplantae; phylum Streptophyta; class Polypodiopsida; order Polypodiales; family Pteridaceae; genus Adiantum; species Adiantum capillus-veneris. The sequence goes on along the minus strand of NC_140943.1, from coordinate 91,955,836 downwards.
AGAGAGGTGAGTGAATATACAGAAAACACGACTAGTAGAGCCTCATATCCAAAGAGTGAATCAACAAAAAAGAGAGATGTTCAAACTCCTTGGGAACCAATCATTGATCAAGTGGTTGAGGGGGTGATTAAAATAATAAACCAAGGCTACAAACAGAACCTAAATGTGTGACAACCTCAATTGAGGAGATGTAATACTTGTGGAGGGATCATCCCACTCCCTGGTGTAGCACTCAGCCGAAGCCGCAACAAATGCTAGGGCAACAACCACCTCTTTTGAATAATGGTAGAGTAGTAATCAACTACACTGAGCCAATACATGTGCCACAACCCATGAAAAACTAGTACTCCATGGAAACAAATACGCTCATGTTCATAGCCAATTAAGAGTATGGTTCGAAGAACATTCTTACCAAGCAAGGAAACCCATTAGTTGAATCACAAGCTGTGAACAAGAAGGTCCATGCTATGAATGTGGAGGTGACCATTGGGCAAGAGGTTGTCTAAACAAGGGTCCACAAATAGAATTATTTGTATTCTGTGAACTTTGTGGGAGAGACCATCCATGCAAACACTGTGCTAAAAATCCAAACTACAATGGGAAAGCAACAATGAATGTTGTAGACGTGATTCCTTCTTCAAGCGGATCCAAGATAGAACCCACCATTCTTTTAAACATGATGACTTGAGCTCAAGCTCAAGAAGCTGCCAAAAACAAACCAGTCAAGGAAGCCACATTGCCTATTCAAACAGAAATCAAAAACATATCGGTGAGAACATGAAGAAAATCATGGAAAGCCAAAATGGACAAAATGAAAGCAAAAATGCTACAAGAGAAAGCTTCTTTGGAAACTGAACTGAATCAAACAAAAGAGAATCTTAGACGAGAGTAAGAAAGCAACAAAAATGCAAAGGACCTAAACAGGCAAAGACTAACTCGGGAGGTTCAGTCTTGGTCGACAAATTCTTTGAACCTTTAGATGCAATTTTGAAGGCCTATGAAGCTAGAACCCAATCAAACCCAAGAGGATAGATGGCTGACATATTCTCATCCAGAGCATGAGAAAGAGAGGCTGCAAATGTACAAGGAGCTCATCCAGACGGCCCAAGCTCTTATGGGACCACATGTTCCAGATGCTCCAAAAACAAAGGTGCTAATCCGTAAAAAAATCCAGGAATTGGAAAGGCACGGTATTGTAAAAAGAGACCAAGAAGAGCCAGAAGTTGAGGCACCTTTAGATACAAGGGAAGTAGCCAATACCACAGAAGAGGTGGGCTAACAAGCAGTGATGCCTATTCCGGAGGTAGAAGAACCGTAGCCACAATCCTTCAGAGAATGAATCAGAACCAAAAAGATGGCAGTGCTTCCTTACAGTCAACACCTATCCCTAAAATAAACATGCATCACAAATTCTTCCAAGGGAATCTAGATAATGGGGACGTTGGGTCTGTCGCATCTAAAGAGAGTAAACCACGCTCTCTAAAGACTTTGCCATCTTTCATAGGAGAACTCAAAACAAAATCGGAGGTTATTTTGATACCTTCTCGGTGGAAAGCCACACCAAAAATTATGGATACCAAGAGCTTGCATGAATTGGTGTCTTCTCCTATACAATTCACACTTTATCTCTCAGAGCTACTAAAAACTAGACCGCATCTATGGGGCAAAATGGGCAAAAACCTAGAAAACATGGGGTTGAAAATCCCTTCACATGACTAGCTCGCAGACAAAAACATGGATGACACCTCACGTAAGAAGCCACAAACAAAATCAGTACCAATAAATAAGGTGGGTGACTACTGTGAAGGAGAAGAAGGAAACACCACCTTACCACTTGAGTACAAAGGAGTAAAGTTGGTTGCTATATTACATAGTGGGGCAGGAATTGCCATTGCAACCAAAAAAATATGGAAAAAAGGGGAAAAGCATGCTCTAACAAAAACTTGACTGAAATTGCAATTAGCGGATGGATACGTGGAGAAACCGATAGGAATATTAGAACAAATCATTGTATCCTTGTGTGGCATAGAGTATGAGTACACCTTTGCCATAATGAATTTTGACAAGAGCAGCAACTTTGACATCAGATTGGACATACCATTCATGCGTCAGCTCAAAATGGTACAAGACTGGGGCTATGACTATATCTACTTGAGACACAAAGAGGTAACTACAAAAATTAGCGTCAAAGATCATAGTTATAAAGATGTAGAACAAATCCCGAGGGAAGAATTAAACTCCACAACTGATTTGGAAAGCAAGGTGCATATTTGGATGTACGGAGCTCCTGAGAGTGTAAGTCTGAGGAAGGAGAATTGTATTCTTGATTGACTTGTGGAGGACACATACTATATTCCAGAACCATTTCCAGAGGAGTTGTTTGAATCCTTTGGATGGGATCAAATTCTTGCCACTCTTGATGTTTGCGTAAATGAGATGAACAACACCAAATTTTGTGATGAAGATGGCTATGATATAACTCTCTTCTTTACGATAAAGGTCTTGAAGGAAGCTAACCAGGTTTGTGAGTGTGAAAGCAGAAAAGGTGAAACAGATAGCTACATCATGGAGCATGATGCCAAAGTGCACATGAAGGAAGCAGAGCAACAATGAGAATATGTCATCATTGGCATACCTGAAGAATCAACAAAAGCTGTTTTGAAAAAGGTCGACTCCAAAAAAGTGCAAATGAAAGCAGATGAAGGAAAAAGTTTCCAAGTTCAACGACAAATCTTCAACAAACGCAAGATCAAGACAAGAACAAGAATAAGGAAGATGATCGACTGTCTCCTACGACAGTCAAATTTAGCATATGCGAAGAAATAGAACTAAAAATCACATGTTCAACTGTGATAGATCTAGAAGCGACAAAGAATCTAATGACTTATGGAACGTGGAACGTGGATCATGATGGGAAAGCAACCAATGAAAGAGCTAGAGGACATTGTGTACACAAGTTCAAAAATGCCGATTCCTAGATTCGAAGTGGCAAAAGTTTTACTCAAGTTGAGTACCGGGGAGTATAAGGATACTTTCCACATAATCGACTCCCATCACATCAAAGAGAGTCTGGTCCTGACATAAAGCTGGAGGAACATCTTCTTTGGAAAACAATCAAAAGCTTCAACAACAACAACTGTAAGAGTTCATGAAGCTTATCAAATCCATGCGGAGAAAGAATCTCTGACCTTCGCAGAAAACGATAAAGCTAAAGTAAATGCCGAAGGAGATCAACCATGCAAGAAAAACTTTACCTTCAGCGATCTTCCATCAAACTTTCCACGAAGCCTCTACATCAAGATCCAAACCATCGACAATGCAATGGGAACCAAAACAAAATGTCTATCAACCAAAGTTTCCATCACATCAAAGAATCAAGAAGAAACCAAAGGGAACCAACCAAGTGTCAGTATCCAAAGAGAACATCAAAGTCAAAGATCCAGTTTGGATACATGAGACACAATTTGAACCTCAACAACATAAAATGATAGGGTGGGTAGAAAATGACAGGGTGGGTAGCATCAAATGACTCAATCACTGCTCAGACCTACTTCCAAGGATACACTATTGTTTGGGCCAAAAAGCCTAAAGTAACAACCTGGACCTACTCACCCCAAGAAAGAAGTTCTACAAAGAGCAATCCAAGCTATCAACCAAAGACAAATAGGTCAACCAAGAGAAAGAAAAACCACAAAATGCAGCAAAAGAAAAGTTCCACGAAGCAAAAAACGCGACAAGTTTGGGTACCAAAGTCAATTGCTAGTCAAATTACCCAAGAAAGACAGGTGAAGCAGCGGATAATTCCAACCAAGCTACTTGAAGCACAAGGATTCTGTGAAGGTAACAATCAAATATGGTTACCAAAATTTGTAGCTCAATCTGGAACAACCAAGAGAAAGTATGCAGCACAAGCTTCCATCCAAATGCAAAGCGAGGACAACCAAGAGCCAACAAAAGACAACCACAACTGAGGTTCATGCACCCTCTGGATGGATACCTCGTTTCCAAATACAAAATCAAGGCTTCTACAAAGGAAATCATCAGATATGGATACCAAAGCCTAGTGGTAATCAAGACAAAGCAAAAGAGAAAATGCCAAGGATGGTCACACAAGGACCAAAAACAAGATGGGTTCCAAAATTGCTAGTGGAAACTCAATCACAAAGAACCCACACACAGATTCAACCACTTCTCATGCGAGATAAAGCAAAGACTACATCAGTCACTCAACAAGCAAGTCAAGAGGAGCCGAAATATGCCAACCTACTCGACAAAATGATGGCATCCAATGACCAAAACAATGGAAGAGGCCTAAATTTCAAGAACTTATGGAATTGGGTTTCTTGCATTGAACAGGTAAGTCCAAGTTGCCATTAAAAATACATGGCATAAGAGTCAGATTTGGGCAGCTAAGCCACTAAATGAGAAAGGTGTTAATCCTAAACCTTCATGTAATATTCTCAGTGGTCTAATCGTCTTAGTTATTCTAGGTACTGCTCAATATGGAATAGTTGAGCAAATTATGTTGTGTTGCTCATGCTGGTATAGGTGAGCATAAAAATCAAAGTTGTTGTAGTATAGTGGTAAGTGAAGGAGGAAGTCAAAAAGAAACTCGCGCACTCAACACAGTGAGGTATGATTGGAAAACTTCTACATCAAAAACCCTTCTTGGATACGTGGAAGCTATTGAGACATCCTTTGATGTCACATGTGCTACATTTATTCCTTGAAGCACCCATCAACTCCATCTCTTACACTACATGATCTTGTATGCATATAGAGTGTCCCATAATTGACACTTGCATTTCTTTGTTTCTCCCAAGCACTCCCCTTGCATGACAGGTACTTCAAGTCCAAATGCTCAACTCCAATAAGAGTGTATACCAAAGGCATGTTTTTTCCACCGAGTTCTTTCCCTTTGTTCATTCAGGTTTTAGACCCTAATCTAGAATCACATCATCTTCTTGTATATATTCCTTATAATCAACAATAAAGAAATGGCTACCCAAATCAATCGACAACAACTTGGAGCAAAAATTGTAGGTCTCCATATGCTTATCAAGAGAATCTTTTATCTCCGCCAAGGTCGACAACAAAGCTCCACCAAAACATGGAAAGTTAAAGAATGGCCTACAACGATAAGCAATGACAAATTCCGCAAGAGAGTCATCAACAAAAATCAAAAGTAGCTCACACAGTGCTTCAACATTGGTGACCTATTGCAGACATCTCAAATTACAATGGACATGGAAAGCATACCCATCATAAAGTACATGCCACAAAGAGGAGTGGTTCTATAAATGCAAAAACATTGAAATCCTTCTTCATGGTGACCAAGACTGGCAACAAAGAGAAGATTGCACAATGAGAAGAAAAGTTATCTCGATAATCAAAGGTCAAGTCACATATCAATAACATGGTAGATATAAATCACTCAAGGAAGGGGGAGGTATCATCAATGCCAAAGCTCTTCCGAAGCTAAAGATCAACCTTGAAGACAAAGATTCGACGATCAATGGAAAGAAAAAGAATCTCATACAAAGACAACAGACAAACAATGATAACTTCAGCAAAAAATCTCCCAACAACAAAACATAAGGAGTTCCATAGTGTTGAAGCTAGTGAATTATTGCAAGTCAATGAGAAAGACAAAAAACATCAAAATAACTCTTCACGGCCGTAGATATGAATCACTCAAGGAAGGGGGGAGCGTCATCAATGACAAAGCTATTCCCAAGCTGAAGTCCAACCTTGAAGACATAGGTGAAGACAACCCTCTGACAAGACTGAACAAGGTCGTGTCAAGGGATGACACAGATTAGGAAGGGGGGAATGTTAAGAGACAGATCAAACGGGTGTCCACCTGGCTGGACACATAGCCGGACACCACATTTGTAGTCAATTATTTTTTCAATCTAGTGTAGTGATACTCTGGGTAAATCTTGATTCTAGAGTAGCAGGTCAATTCCCTGAGTTGTAATGATGTCATGATAATTGTAAAGGTCTGTGTGAGCCGGCCACACTGGACATTTAGAAATCCCTAGGTATAAAGGTCAATAACCTTAATGTGAAAGGAGACTTATCTTTAGAGAAGAAAGAGCTCTGCTATACGTACACTCAAGCCACTACAAATCTCCAACTTGTAATCATCGCAACTATTGATTGGGTAATCCGTTTTTAGTTTTGAAACTTGCATTGTGTTCCTCTCTTTTTGATCTTTCATTCAAGTGTAAGCATTGTCAGTTTTGTTGAGGTTCATGAGACTACGTGTCTGTTAGCATAATCTTCATATTTGAGTGCTTAAATCACTGTTTTAGTCATTTTGATCATAGGAGAGTGTTCCTAGACCTTAGGGGGACCTTTCTAGATTGATATGTTGCAATTTTCATGACCTTTTTCACGATGGATCATGATTTTGGTACCTTGTTGGATTGCGACTAGAGTTGGTAGGATAGTGCCCCTAGGTGTCTTAGACCTCCTCCTAAAGTTTTGTTGCATTTCAAGTCCGTTCCAGTGCCAAAATTCCGTGATGACCTAGAGTTGTGGGAAAGGACATAGGCAGATTTCCCTGATCATTGAGTGTTTGTTTGCTTGTAGAGTTGTTATGTTAGCTTGTTAAGGTTCACTTCTTGATATTGACGATCTCAAAGAGTCTCCGTGCCCCATCCAAGTCATTTCCCTGAGTTTTGACATTATGTTAGTGCCAAATTGATGTAGCATAGATCTCTAGCTCCTTGCAGTCTACAATAGAGTACCATCATCCATATTTATGAATCATTACCACTTGGGTATCTCTACCTTCCTTGTATGTAAAAACATATAAGCATTTCTGCTCCGTTAATTCCCCAATGTTGGGTTCGTCACACTTATAGTAGAGAATTTGCTCCCCATTGTCATACTTGTACAAACCCACATACGTATTGTCAGTGGTGATTCAAGTTGCTATATTTAATCGCCTAAGCTTCACATTAGGAATGTCCAGCTTTGGTGGCTTTTCTTGAGGCTTGACATAAACCTTTTCCTTAGTGCCTTTAAATCCCCACTTGTCAAAATATAGGGATTGTGCACAACTAAATACATGGTTCCCTCATCATTGCAGTATTGACCCTTGCTTGACACTCTCTTTGATTAAAATACGACTAACTTGGTCTCTAGCAATAGGGTTTCTACTTTGGTATAATCTTCTTGAGTGCCAATACATCAAGAATTTACTTTGCAAAACCCTAACCTATTATCTTTTATGATGCATCTGTATCCTCCAATTGAAATCACTTTGAGCCGTACACTCTAGGTCTTGCAATCTGTACAAAAAAATATTGGTGGCTATAAGTTTACAGCCACTCTATTAGTCAAAATCTAAAACCAAATAAACTTTATTGCACTTTTAGTAAAAATTCTTGTTTTGCTTGTAAAATACACAATACAATTTGAAACTGAGTAATGAAAAGACCACTATGCTCCTATGGACTAGTGCTAGCTATGGTATGGGTTTGAGCTCAATCTATGACAAAGGAACATGGATCGTGATCCATGTACATTTGTGTCAAATTTCACTAAAACTTGGCACACAGCTCCCCTTAGTCTAGTGATCCTTGCTATATGGTTTTTATGTGATTTGGATCAATTTAGGTCACCAAAAAGTCAAACCCTAGGTCTGTCTTGAGATTTTTGAACTTGAATACTTTTGCCCCCTTGTGACCCACTTCTTGAAGTTTTTTTGGTACCTTGCGTTTGGATTTTTTGTTTGCAATGGTCTCTGCTACAATTCTATATGGTCTCTATCTAGAAAATCAAAAAATGTAGATGGATCACGATGCATGTTCCATCAAATCTGGAGCCCAAATTTTGCTTGTTGATTACTTGTAGTGTAATTAGGGCTTCCTAATCCCCAAAAAATAAAAAACCTTACAAAGCATCTTAAATGCATAAGTGAAGGGTTATTTAGGAAATGAAAAGACACGTGAAGGTGGAAAGTCAAAAGAATGTTGAGTACATATAATGAGGTGGTCCAATGCACATTGGTACATTTCTTTTCTCTTTAGCGTTTTCTTATGTTTAGAGTGTCCTTACACTATGTAGGTAGTCAACATATATTTTTTGAAGCCATTAGGAATTGCCGAATTTCTTGATTTTGAGTGTACTTTCAATGTCAATTTTTCTCTAAAATTGTATATTCAGTAATTAGGTACCACCCTTGACCCAATGGTATTAGGTTTTGTTCAAACAAACACAGAGGTACATGAATCACAATCCATGTCCTCCACCAAACTGGATGAAAATTTCCAGATTGCTTCCCTTGGGTTTGGTTATCCCTCTTTCCCACAAAAAGTTTGGGTTTTGATCAACTCTTAAGCTCTGACGACCATCAAATTTTCTAATTTTTAGAGTTATGGTCTCACTTGCCAAAATATGATTTTCTGTAGTTTTTGTTTTGAACTTTTTAGCCCAATTTGATGGTAACGATTGCTACTTACTCTACCCCAAAGTGCTGAAATGAATCTAGGAACAAAAACAACTAAACATCGCAAAATTGAAAAAGAAATGGATGATGGAATAGTAGTTTCAAAGCATCAAGAAAAATGCAAAATGAAATGCATTTAGTATCTCACTCAGTAACTCCCTATGCCTCTCAAGAGTAGATCTAGAAAGTCCCCAACTTGTAGCCTCTACCAAGCACTAGACCCCGTGTCTAGCTACTTGAATGCTAAAGTGTAAGCAGAACGGATATCAAAATCTAAAGAGAAGAAAGCTACGGCTACAACTAGGTCACTCACCACCTAAGGATCACTATCTTGGTTGACAATGGTGCCAATGTTAGTGGGTCACGCTGATGGGACATGTACGGTATAACTGTCTAGCACTAACATAATGTCAATACTCAGGGAAGCAACTTGGATGGGCACTGAGACTTTTTGAGGGTGTCAATGTCAATAAGTGAACCTATAGAATGAATCCATCTAAAGTACTACAAAATCTATCACTCTCTACTCAGGCAATTTGCCTATGTCCTGTCTCATCACTCTCGGTCTTCATGCCATTTTGACACTCAAATGAAGTCTAAATGCAACAAAACTTTAGGCGAAGGTCTAAGATTTCTAGGGGCACTACCTACCAAGTCTAGTTGCAATCCAACAAGGTACCAAAATCACGATCTATCATGATCAAAGTCCTAAAAACTGCAATGAACTATCCAAAATGGTCTTCCTATAGTCTAGGAACACTCTCCTCTGGTCAAAAAATCAAAAAACAACCATTAACGCACCCATAATAGTAAATTTAACTTGTAAATAGTCCATTGAAAACCACACAAGAAATTGAGAATGGTTACACTTAAATCAAAGAGCACAAGACAAGGAACACAATGCAATTGTCAAAATCAAATTTGGATTACCAGAGCTTGAGAAAAATCAATTACAAGTTGCTTAAGAGTAGCGGCTCTCAGTCGTATGCTTCAAACTCTCCAAAAAGTTTTGATAAAGATACAAAGGTTGTGCTCAAAATTAAAAAATGAGTTTTATACCTAGGGATCTTTTAGCAAGTGGTCATCTTATAATGCTCAAATCTCATAATCAGGCATTACGACTCAGATTTACAATAGTTGGGCTCATTAATCAGAGTTTCTCATATCTACAAAGCATTTCTCAAAAAATTATATGAGTATAAAATTGATGGCTTTATGAAGAGTGGTTGGCTAGGAGGGTTCCCATTTGGTTGATTTGGCAACACTAGTGATTGACGTTGACAATTTGAACTAAACATGAAGGGACATAACCTAGTCGCAACATGCTTTGCCTCATGGTAAGCAAACTCCAACTAGAGAGATAATTTTTTCAATTGATTGCTTTGTGCCAACATACATGCTTAGCATATCCTTTAGAACAAGAATAACACTTGTAAATTTCCTATTTGTCTTTGGATAATTGGCAAATTGATTTTGAGTTGTTTCTCCCCAACAATTTACATACAGTCTTGCAAAAATGATTGGTAACGTGGATCACAAGGATTCCCAATATTTTTAAATAATCCATATAATCTTTATAGATTATAGACAATCAACATGGTTAACTTTAGAAATTGAATAGTGAATTGAATAAATTTACAAATTTTAGTCAATGTATCTACAAGCACCCAAACCAAGTCATGACCTCTGATGGTGATTGGTAGATCCACAATTAATCTCATATAGATACTACACATAAAGTTCAAAATGATTCATAAGATATCAATTTCATGAATTTGCATGCCACTCAAAATCTACCTTTGCTAAACACTAGGGCCCATAACACGTAATGTGTATGTATCTAGTAAAAGCTAATTTGAACCTGCATTTTCATGACTAGAATTGCCAATGCTTATGGTCGATGTAAGGCCCATAGTACACATGAAAGATAAAGATAAATAATTCTATGAAAAGAAACTAAATACTTCCTACTGCAATCACTTGAAAACCTTGCAAAAATGTTTGAATCATAATAGCAAACATCCTCTCTATGATGAAGTGGTAATGCACCTCAAGGTGATTTTTCCTCGCATGAAACACTGGATTTTGAGCTAATTGTATGTTGCTAAGGTTGTTATAGTAGATGGAAATTGGCCTCTATACATGTACTCCACATTCTTGAAGTAGCAATCTCAGCCATGCTATTTCACATGCCTCCCACTGTAACACCCCTATACTTTTCCTCTATACTCAATAGAGAAACCATAGGTTGCTTCTTGCTATCCATGTGATAGAAGTGCTCCCAGGTGAAAACATGAATCCGTTGGTAGACTTGCAATCATGTGAGCTATTATCCCAATCCGTGTCCATGTAACCCTAGAGATGCAGCTTAACATCATCCCTATAAAAGAGTGCATAATCTGTATTAGCACTCACATAGTGCAATGTGTGCCTCAATGCATCCAAGTGTGGTTCCCTAGGAGACTTCATAAACTAACTCATTAATCCAACTGTGTAGATCAAGTTTGGATGTGACTCTAGTCAAGTATATTAACCTACCAACCATCTTCCTATACATGGTAGTATTTTTGAGCATAGGTTTGGACGTGATATAGTCAAGTATATTAACCTACCAACCATCTTCCTATACATGGTAGTATTTTTGAGCATAGGTTCTTGCATTATCACCAACTTCAAATTTTGATGTAAGGGAATCACAATTGTCTTACAATAAACCATACCATAATTTTCCAGCATGTCCAAGGCATATTGTCTTTATGACATCCACACACCCTCTTTTGTGTGAAATAATTTCAATGCCTTAGAAGTATTGCAAGTCTCCCAAGTCTTTCATCTCAAACTCTACATAAGTAAAGCCCGTACACCCTCTACTTTAGACACATTATCACATCCAATTATCAAGTTATCAACATAGATGCATATCACAATAAGAATTGCTTCATTATTTTGCAAATACAATGAATGATCTACATCAAACAACTCAAACTTAAGGACACAAGGAATGCCACAATCCTCTCATACCAAGCTCTAGGTGCTTGCTTTAGTCCATAAAGTCCTTTATTAAATTTTCACACAAGGTTACATAGCTTCATATTCACATAACCTTGTGACTCCATCATATACACAACTTTCTCCAAATCTCCATTCAAGAAATCATTCTTTACCTCCATTTCTTTCAACACTCATCCTAAAGCTATAGCCACTGTAATAAACACACAAATGGTAGCCATTTTGGCTACAATATTGAATGTCTCTTCATAATGAATCTCATATGTTTGTGCATAGTCCTTGGCCACAAGCCTTGCCTTGTACCTTCTCGCACTACCACTAGAATCGTGCTTTATCTTCTACACCCATTTGCATCCAACTACCTAATTTTCCTATGGCAAAGTCACCAGCTCCCATGTTCCATTTGCATCAAGAGTGGTGATCTCTTCATCCATAGCTAGTTGTTGCCATTTCTCTTCATCAAGAGTGGTCATCTTTTCATCCATAGCTTTTTGTTGCCATTTCTCATCTTTGAAAACATGTTCAACATCGGTGTTTTCCATTTCTTGTGTAATCGTTTTCATATATACATAATGATGATCCACATAGCTCTCATAAGTCAATCTTTGCATAAGATTTCTTACTCTCTTTGACTAGCGTGATCTAGGATCACTTCTAGGTGCCTTATTCCATGCTCTTATCTAGAGTCTTCACAAAGGGTATGCCAAACTCCTCATCGAAACTCTACTCAGAACCACTATTGCCACCATCATCATGACCATCACTCAAATTTGGGAGCTTACCTTACGGCCCACTCAAAACCCGTGATTGTGCACCTTTATCTTCTATTGTCACATTTTCTCTTACATCAACCCCTAAATCATCCTTTATATCATCATGCCAACTCACCATTTTATAAAAAACAACATCTTTGCTCACCCTTACTCTACTTTGATGGGGAGGAGCTAGGAGCACAACGGAAGAAGAATACGCACACACACACTCACACATACACCACCATAGCCACACACAAGTTGAAGGGGGAGAGCCAATGTACTGTATGCCCCCTTTCTTTCTTCTCTTATCTTATGCACTAAGGCACAATACACATTGTACTTAGTGTTAGTGGCTCACACAAGTGTATAGCTGTACACTTAGGGTTAGTGGCAGTTAGTGATGGGCGGTCGGCCACATGGCCATTAAACCTAACATTCTCCCACTTGATGGCCAATGTGGGAGACTATAAAAATGGAAGAGCACCACTCTTCACCCAATGCCCATCAACTCACGATAGTGTTGAAACTGATGGCTGGAGAGACTCTTAGTGAGTGCATCCGTTGTGTTCTCTGACGTAGGAATCTTCACTAAATCAAGGCTCTTGTTTGCCAGGCATTCACAACTGAAGTGATAGCGCACATCAATGTGTTTTGTTCTGGAATGAAACACTAGATTGTTAGTCAAGGCAATAGAACTTTGACTATCACAATGAAGAACTAGGGTGGATGCATGAATAGGTGGACCAAAAACCTTGTCCCGGACAGAGGTTTTATAACCGGTACATAAAACCATCTCTATTAGTTCAATTCGATATATTCTTTTGAACGGCTTTTTAATTAAATATAGAATTTTCACAGCTTTTTGTTAAATATAGAAGACGGCTTTGTACCTCTTAACTACGCACGTCAGCCAGCTCTTTACACCATTACTATTTCTACGTCTCTTTTTCAAATATAGAAGACGGATTTGTAGCTCTTAACTATGCACGTCAGCCAGCTCTTTGTCTTCTTGCTCTCTCATTTTCCTGTCTCTCTCTAACTCTCTGTGTAGGAGCACAGATTGCTGTTTTACTTTGTAGGCCTATCACACATCTATTGTTGTCATATACTGCTCTTGCTCTCTGTAGGCCTATCACCTCGCTCAATCTCTCCCTCTCTAGCATGGAGCAAGAATCTCACACTGTATGTGACTGCTCTTAGCCTCACTGTGAACTGTGTGCTAGGTATGTTGTTGATGCGGTCAAGGAATATCATGCTAGGAGAAAGAGGGAGCAGCGTGCTAAGAACAAGCTTGAGTAGGCAGCACGTGAGGAAGATAATGATCAAAATGGTGCTGATGATGCAAAGTGTAAATACTTTGCAATGACCTTGTTATGCTCTTCAATCGGCTTACAAAGGCCCTCGATGTTGCGTCACGCTCAGATATTTTGTGCAAGTTTGTCAATCATCCTTCTCTTGGAGACCTTGAAATGCCCAGGGCACAAAAAACCTTCGTTGAAGCCATACGCAACACAATAGATGCAATCAAATTACCCAAGAGCGGATAGGAGCTCTTTCTTAAAAGGTTCATCACCACAATGCTTATAAATGTTGAGTGTACATCTACCTCAAAAGTGAATGTTTCAGCTGCATCTAAGTTGCTAAATTTGCACAAGAGGAACTTCATAGCTGCAAAGAATTGGTTGAGGGCAGCAAGTGATGGCAATTTGCCAATCTCTTTGTGTGCTCGACAACCCATGGATCATGGTTTCATAACACCTGATGAGAAAGAGTTGATCTTGTGTTTTTGGATGTCTAACACTCGTGTTTCACCCAATAAGAAGGATGTGTGCAGAAAGCGTATTGGAAGAAATTCATATGTCAAACATCATGTGCATCTTCTTGAACAATCTCATGTAATAACTTGGTTCACTATATCCATTTTTGTTTTCTAATATTTGCATTCATGACCTATATTCACTATAATTGGGTTGATATGAAGGAAGTTATAAATGGAAATAAGGGGAATTTGTATTTGGTCCTAGACTAAGAGTAGATAAATATTGGATGTGAAGGAGAATATAAATGGAAACATAATTTTTATCATTCGCGTATGTTTGCTGAAACATACGTTTGCAGACGCATACTTTCACACGCGTATGATATGTATAAACTGGTTAGGTAAAAAACTTGTTTACATAACCAGTAAAAATATTTTAACACTTATTTCTCACTGGTATACATCGTGGTTAAGTGTTCACATGTACTCGTCAAGTGTTCACATGTACTTTTTGTCATGTCAGATAGGTAAAAAACATATCTGTTTGAAAGGAAAATGCTGGTTTACATATCCAGTAAATTTTTTTTAACACTTATTTCTCACTGGTATACATCGTGATTAAGTGCTCACATGTACTGGTTAGGTAAATAACATACCGGTTTCAAATGAAAAGACTGGTTAACATCAGCAGTCAGAACATTTGAATTGGTTGACACTTATATACCATTGGTACGTACCAAGGACATGTGTTCATTTTTTTTAACGCATTTTTCTCACTGGTATACATCATGGTTAAGTGCTCACATGTAATGGTTAGGTAAATAACATAGCGGTTTTAAATGAAAAGACTGGTTTACATCAACAGTAAGAACATTTGAACTGGTTGACACTTATATACCACTGGTACGTACCAAGGACATGTGTTAATTTTTTTTAACACTTATTTCTCAATGGTATACATCGAGGTTAAGTGCTCACATGTACTAGTTAGGTAAATAACATACCGGTTTTAAATGAAAAGACTGGTTTACATCAGCAGTCAGAACATTTGAACTAGTTGACACTTATATACCACTAGTACGTACCAAGGACATGTGTTCATTTTTTTAACCCTTATTTTTCACCGGTACACATCATGGGTAAGTGCTCACATGTACTGGTTAGGTAAATAACATACCGGTTTTAAATGAAAAGATTGGTTTACATTAGCAGTAAGAACATTTGAACTGGTTGACACTTATATACCACTGGTACGTACCAAGGACATGTGTTCATTTTTTTTCAACACTTATTTCTCACTGGTATACACCGTGGTTAAGTGCTCACATGTACTAGTTAGGTAAATAACATACCGGTTTTAAATGAAAAGACTGGTTTACATCAGCAGTCAGAACATTTGAACTGGTTGACACTTATATACCACTGGTACGTACCAAGGACATGTGTTCATTTTTTTAACCCTTATTTTTCACTGGTACACATCATGGGTAAGTGCTCACATGTACTGGTTAGGTAAATAACATACCGGTTTTAAATGAGAAGACTGGTTTACATCAACAGTAAGAACATTTGAACTGGTTGACACTTATATACCACTGGTACGTACCAAGGACATGTGTTCATTTTTTTAAACACTTATTTCTCACTGGTATACATCATGGTTAAGTACTCACATGTACTGGTTAGGTAAATAACATACCGGTTTTAAATGAAAAGACTGGTTTACATCAGGAGTAAGAACATTTGCACTGGTTGACACTTATATACCACTGGTACGTACCAAGGACATGTGTTCATATATACTGGTTTGCCTAACCAATTAAGTGAAAAAACATAGTGGTTTGAAATAAAAATACTGCTTTATAGTAATGTAACAGTTTTCCTCAAAGATAATAAAAACCTGCAGTTTTCTTCAATGTTCTTTAACCATATATGTCTTTCATTGTAGGTGGAGCTCTTTCTCAACTTCAAAGAACAATACCCTGAAATTGTAATAAGGCAGTGGGCGTTTGAGTACATGAAGCCATATTTTGTGCGGAAATTGAGAGACCGATATACTTGCTGCTGCATTTCACATGTTCAAATGTCCTTCCTAAAGGATGCCATAAATCACATGCGAAGTTCTGTATTCGGTCTGCATGGAAAAGCTTGCCAATGTCAATGCAACATATGCAAAGACAATGGTGGATGCAAGGCACCAAAAAACCCTATCAAGAGTGTAACAGCCTTATTGGACTCTATAATGTGTCCAAAACCAAATACGTCCACCTTCCATGCCCTTGCTTGCTTGAGTGGTCAATGTAAAAGGTGTGGCCCGGATAAGTTAGACATTTTTGCTGCAGAGGCTGCATTTATTGCTAAAAAGATTGTGGTGAAGATTTTTGAGGACCTAGAAGTAGGAACTGCACGTGACGGTCTGAAGAAGAAAAGGAAAGTCTTGTCGCATAAGGAAATATCATGCCAGGATCTCTCAGTCATGTTCAAAGACCATCTTAAGAAATACATAATGCATAATTTTGTGTATAGATGGCAAGCAGAACAATATAAGGAATGTATACAAAGCTTTCCAGAAGATGTTGTTGTGTTAGTTGTTGACTTTGCTGAAAATTATAGTTTCAAAGAACAAAATGAGATTCAGTCCATGCACTGGTATTCAAATCAAGTAACTATTTTTGTGCACATAACATATTTCCAAATTGCAGGTAACGACATCACCCTAGATTAGTATTATTTCTTTTGTATTAAGCCTTCAATAATTTAGGATTTTTATATTATGCAGGTCACATCCACAAGACAATTCACTTCTTCATTTCAGATGACAAGCAACATGACACACATTTTGTTCAACACTGTTTTCTGAAACATGCGGAATGGCTAAAGCAATTTGGTCTAAACATAAGGCGTCATTGGGTATGGTCTGATGGAGCAGCTTCACAATTCAAAGCAAGAAGACCATTCTATTTCCTTGCCAGGTATACCATGTTCTAACAAACATTATCTGAAGGTGGTTTTAATATAGAGACCTATATATTGGCATTAAAGTTGTAATAAAATGCTTGTCTAACATTAGTAATATTATAATACGTGTTTTTTTTGGTAATTTTATCGTGCCAAGAGTATATTAATCTTCTTCTATCCATTGAATAAATTGCAGATACAGTGTTTTTACGGGATGGAAAATGTCTTGGAACTTTTCTGGATCCGGCCATGGTAAGGGAGAACACGACGGTGCGGGGCAGTGATAAAAAGGTCTTTAACTCAATACCAATTGCAGCTAAACTGCCCAAAGATAGACTGTGCTGTAGGTGTTGTGGCATTATTGAGACGGACCTTGTTAGATGGTGCTACAGCCACCTATGCATCCCAGGCCCGTTATGTAAGCAGGATTTTTCGGGAGATTGAATTGGGAGATGTCGAAAGGGGAAAAAATTGGGATGTGAAGGCTGTAAAAAATACCCTCTCAATGCACTCTGTTTCTGCATATTCAGAGCATGATACAACTGCTTTGAGAACACGTTCACTGTCTTGTTTCTGTAGTGCATGTAAACAGGAAAAGTGGAGGAGATGTGTGAGCAAGTCACACGTTCCTTTCTGGACATACCTTATTTTGGAGCCTACAGAAGAAGGCGAAGACGACGACGACGAAATAAATGAGGATGCAGCATATGAAGGACACTATGACACCCTCAGTCAAGCTCTTATTGTTGGTGATAATTTTGATGTTCCCGCACCAAATGACAACAATGAAGAAAAAGTGGATTTCTATATAGTGAAATGCACTGCAGCTATTCAAGAGTTTCATTTAGACGCTGAAGATGACTGGGGCAATATCATTGGGCGAGGATCCTATGCTATCAAAGGGTTTTACTATCGTATGATAAATGAGCAGACCTACGAGTTTTTGGAAAAAAAGCCAGAGGTATTCATATATTCACATCTTGTTCGGGCAATCAAAATCCCCATGATACCCCATCCCAGCAACTCAAAACTATATACAATATCACTTGATGTTAGTGAGTCTATCTACAATAGTATGCCTTTTGAGCTGTAACCATCTTAAGAAATGCATAATGCATAATTTTATGTATATCTGCCTTTAACTGTAAACTGAACTGTCTCCCTCCCCCCCTCTCTCTCTCTCTCTCTCTCTCTCTCTCTCTCTCTCTCTCTCTCTCTCTTTGTCACTTCTCAGTATCATTTCGGTATCATACCAGTCACTTCTTAGTATCATACCGGTATTATACCAGTCAATTCCCAGTATCATACCGGTATGATACGGTATCATACCAATCATTTCTCAATATCATACCAATATCATACATTCCCTCTCTCTCTCTCTCTCTCTCTCTCTCTCTCTCTCTCTCTCTCTCTCTCTCTCTCTCTCTCTCACTTCTCAATATCATACCAGTCACTTCTCAGTATCATATCGGTATCATACCAGTCACTCCTCAATATACCGGTATTATACAAGTCCCTCTCTCTCTCTCTCTCTCTCTCTCTCTCTCTCTCTCTCTCTCTCTCTCTCTCTATGTGTGTGTGTGTGTGTGTGTGTGTGTGTCATTTTCAGTATCATACCAGCCACTTCTCAGTATCATATCGATATCATACCAGTAACTCCTCAGTATCATACCGGTATCATACCAGTAACTCCTCAGTATCATACCAGTCACTTCTAAGTATAAGACTCTCTCTCTCTCTCTCTCTCTCTCTCTCTCTCTCTCTCTCTCTGTGTGTGTGTGTGTGTGTGTGTGTGTGTGTGTGTGTGTGTGTGTGTGTGTGTGTGTGTGTGTGTGTGTGTGTGTGTGTGTGTGTGTGTGTGTGTGTGTGTGTGTCACTTCTCAATATCATACCAATCACTTCTCAGTATCATACCGGTATCATACCGGTCACTTCAAAGAATCATACCAGTATCATACAAGTCACTTCTTTGTATCCGACTCTCTCTCACTCTCTCTCTCTCTCTCTCTCTCTCTCTCTCTCTCTCTCTCTCTCTCTCTCTCTCTCTCTCTCTCTCCTTTTATTTGCAAGATACGTCAAATATAGAATACAACATATTTCCGTGCAACTTGCTTGTAAATGTATTATACATGAATTCTATTACATTGATTGACAAGAAGGCTGAGTAATTCTCCATTTACATCCATCGACAAAAAAATACATCGGCAAAAGTCACCCACTTCACAGACTTTATGAAGCTTTCTTTTTATTAAAAAAAACCGTTCCTTTCTTCTTGAAAAAGTCAATCCGCCATTTCCAATAAAAACGACGCACATAGGTGTCGTCAGGTTGCCCGTGTGCACAAATTACAGTCCTCTTTGTATACTCAATTCTGTCCTTAGAGTACAACCAGTGTGCTAGCCAGTTTATGACAGTGGTTGATAGAGGCACGCACTTCTTTAGACTGCTTTTCTAGCTTGGGAAAAACAAGAAATGACCCCAATGGATTAAACATTAGCTTATGTCCAGAATCATCAAAGATAAGTGTGTCAGGTGGTAGGTCAGGAAAATTTTCGAGATTCTTGTGGAACACCGGTTTATCTGTCACGCCCAATTTAAAAGGGGCCCTTGTGCACTACGTCTGACTTACCACTCTATTGAATCTTTTGTGGTGGTCAGGGAACACTGTCGCTAGCGTGCGTTTGAGCTTCTCAAACTCGCAGCAGCTCCATATCCACACTTCGAACCATCTGAAACAAAAATTCAGAAACACTTCTGCATCGGGCCTTACCCAAAACTGTGTATCCCCTTCAACAATATACCGCATTTCTTGCCAGTGGGGCAATTCTTCACCATATTTTCCATCAAGTTTCTCGAGAAATAATCCATTAAGGTCCAAAATGAGAACCCTATGCTGGACGCTCAACGGAGGTGGTGGCCTTGGCCATATCAGTGGGATTCTTTTAATTAGTCTATACCATAGAGGAAACACGAGCACTGCAGGAGACAACACGCAATTCCATATTGCACGAATGTCAGCCCTGCCATTCTTCTTGTCAGCCCTGAACCTATCTGCAAGGCGCCATTCTTCAACTGAAAACATATCTGCAGATGCAAAATTACACAAGACTCAAATTTAAATATGCAATTAGGACATATCTATAGATTGAAATCATACAATAAAAATACACAATGTTCAAAAATTAGGCACAAGATGAAAGAGACGTCGAATGGGAAAGAAAGTTATATTAATTTCAGAAGTGGTTACATAAAAAGAAACACAGGGGGGGCAAACTATAATCTTTTGCAGGCTCTGGGTTTAGGGTCAGAACTTGTGCCGGTATTCTGCATCTCCTTAGTGTCTTCTATGTCCATCTCCTCTTCTGGCTGCCCCTGGGTCTCTTCCTCTTCCTTGATTTTTTGCTCCATTTCAGGCTTCTCATCTCCAGTCTTCTCAAATTTTTTTCTTTTTGCCTTTCTTATATGCTAAGCAAGGGTCTCCTCGGGACTTCCCTCCAGCCTGACATCTACATGACCATCAGCTTTAGAAAGTTGTGCAGCAAAAGATCACTTATTAGAGCCATAATCAATGAAAAAACTTCCTCTTGCCACGTTGGCCTCGTTTTCTCGGGGTCTTTGATCTTGTCACCCGCACACCAGAGTCTAGCAACACATCGTCTTTCTCATTCTGGGTTTTCCCTTCAGCACTAGTCATACTCTGCTCCTTTACCTCAAAGTTTTGTTCTTCTTCTGTTGTTTCCGAAACAGGTTTCTCAGCATTACCAGAGACATTTTCATCAAGCAATACCTCCACAGGTGTCTTGTATGCAGGCTTCACTGCATCGTTCCCTGTGTCTTTACCGGCAGTAGTTCTGAAGCAGCTGAAAAAATCAACCACCTGAAAAAACATCAAAGAAGACAAAAATCAACCACCTGATTACCCATTGAAACAATTTTCTCACCTATTTTTGGGCATGGTTCAACTGGCTTCTTCTTTAGAAGGGATTGGTCTTCTGCAGAAATAACTCCGGGGAAATCCTTAAGCATGCACTTTCCTTTCTCAGCCAAGTGAGCATAGCAGAATGCATGGTATGCATGTGAACAAGGCAATAGAACAACATGGATTGAGCAATTGTGATCATGAATTTTTACACCACAAGCATTCCACACATCAATGAGAGAACAACACTATGTCTAGGAGCTGAAACTCGTGCAGGCAAGACTATGGTTTCAGGTAGCATTGGTTGACTAATCATGTCTGTCACAAACGTGACATAGAGACCAAAGGTTTCCTCACGGTCCAAGCATTTGGATAATTCTTCCTGTAGGCAAGAGACCTCTGTTATCAGACAATGTCAAACAGGTATAAAATCGGTATGAATGCTTGAAAATTGGTATAATGATGTTATCATACCGGTATGATTACATCCCGCCGGTATGATGTTATCCCACCGGTATAATGTTATTATACTGGATAGTATAACATCATACCGGTAGGATAACATTATACCGGAAACATAACATCAACCTGGTTTGATTTTATCATACTGGCTGGATCTAACCATACCGGTAGGATTATATCCTAAATCCTACCGATAAGATGTAATCATACCGGTAGGATATAATCATACCGGTAGGATGTAATCATACCGGTAGGGTATAATCCTATCGGTATGATAACATCCTACCGGTATTGTCATCTACCCTTACCGAATATGATATAATCCTACCGGTATGAAAAATCATGCCGTATGGTACTTTGCAGGTATTATACTACAATCGGATGGAGTTAAAATCATACATGTGCCTGCTGTAGGGTGGCTTTTGCTTGGTCAAATTTTTCTTGGAGGCTGTCAAGCAAGCCTGTTGGTACATTGACACCATCAGCGAAGTGCATTTGGATGGTGTCAAGGGCACCCTCGCAACAGTGCACATCAGCAATAGATTTTTGACCACTCAATCCTTAGCCTTCTGACACTCGGCTGATACATTGTCATGAGATTTTCTAACCTCAACAAGAAGTTCTTACAAGGAAGTGGATACTTCAACACTAAACGCAGACTGAGTAGTCGCAAAAAGCCCACTTCCGACTGGTGTACTTCCAGATGGGGTATTTACTACGAAGATGGCAGAACCACTTGGGGTTCCTGTGGATACTTGGGAAGTCTCTAACTTCCATTGTTCTCTTTTCCTATCTAAGTGACCTTCATTGGTCACATTCTTTACCACCTCAGATGCAAACTCAGCCCACTTTACCGGACCTGTGCATACGAAATAAACATATCCGCGTGCAAACTTGACTCCCATCAGATAGTTTGGTGGTTTGGATTGGTACATCTGCTTGTAGAGCTGGTAGGGTGCCTTGTAGTGATCCGGCCTTGCTGTTTTTATTGGCACTGTTTTCTCTTCACTGGAAGACACGTGAAAACTTTCATCCACTCGGATATGGGCACATCTGCATCTGTCAACTTCCTAACATCTTTCCCCTCAAGACTTAATCCATATTCCCTATGAAAATCCTCCTTTGTTGTGCAGAATGCCTTTAATGGCACCTCCACATCCTTGGGGTGAACAAAGCGACTGATTTTGGGAGGAGGCTATAACTTCTATCTCTGAAAGGAATAAATCCATATTCATTACTCAATGTATCCACACCTCAGTACTCTACTACACATACAGGTCCGCTGTGTTAGGAAATAAGACGTAGCTAAATAGATAATTGAGTAGATTACTTAATGGAGAGAGACAGATAAAGGTGCTTGATATGCTATGTTTGTGCCCTAGGATGTGGAGTTTGAGATGATGTGCAAGTTGGTCCAGACAACTCATCAAACAGATCCATGGTGTGGAAGATATTGCAGTTTGAAGTTGGAAGGTTTAGCAGATCTGAGACGGACAGGGTTGTTAGGAAATAAGACGTAGCTAAATAGATAATTGAGTAGATTACTTAATGGAGAGAGACAGATTTATATACACGAGATTATAGAGTAGAGAGAGAGAGAGAGAGAGAGAGAGTACACACGATATACGTGGTTCACCCAATGTGGGCTACGTCCACGGGAAAGCAGCCACTCAATGGCTTTAGTACTTCAAAACAAGAAGTAGTTTACAAAGGGATTATGCCCTTAATGGAGCTCCCGCCTTGCTTCACTCTCACCACCTCACACTCACCTTGTTGCATCAACTTCACACTATGAAATGTGTGTAGAAATGGACTCCTTTTATAGGCCAAAAGGGATGCCCTCTCGTATGAGAGACAGCCATGTGTAGCCGCCCTTGTGCAAATAAGTCCAAATCGGACCCTCCAATCCGCCCATGTGTGGCCGCCCTTGAGAAGACAAGTCTGCTTTTGAATTCGGCCACTGGCCACCGGCCATTGACTTTCGACCACCGGCCACCGGCCATTGACTTCCGACCACCGGCCATCGGCCATTGACTACCGGCCACCGGCCAACCGACCGGTTGTTTTCCGACCACTATCCGGCCGCCGTCCGGCCATAATATTCCGACCACCGGCCATCGGCCATTGACTACCGGCCACCGGCCAACCAACCGGTTGTTTTCCGACCACTTTCCGGCCGCCGTCCGGCCATAATATTTCGGCGAAAAAGAATATGCCCCTGATTCTTGTCCGTGAAAATTTTAGTTTCCGGTGAGTGATTTTCCTTCACGCACGATGGCTTCTCCTCATAATGGGGGCCTTACAAATGTGCTCTTTTACCACAGAAAATTACAAAGGGTAAATCAGGCTCCATACTTAACAATCTCCCACTTGGAGACTGATCTCCAAACCAAACCTATGACTGCTTTCCATTCTGGCTTCTTATCCTTCAATGTCGATTGAAGATGAGCAAAAGCTCAACTTCTCCTTGTTTACCACCTTTGTAAACATGTCTGCAGGATTTTCACTTGTATGCACCTTTCCTAGCTTTAGTTGTCCCTCTTCCAAAAGAGTGCGTATGAAGTGATATCTCACCTCAATGTGCTTTGTCCTTGAATGAAAGGCTGAGTTCTTCACAAGATGGATAGCGCTTTGGCTATCACTGTACAAGACACAATTGTCTTGTTTGAATCCAAGCTCTTCTAAGAATCTGTGAAGCCACAGAATTTCTTTGCTTGCCTCCGTCATTGCTACATACTCTGCTTCCGTGGTAGAAAGTGAAACCACTTTCTGCAGCTTTGAAGCCCAACTTACTGCTGTGCCTCCAATCGTGAACACATAGCCAGTAGTGCTCCTTCGAGTATCTTTGTCACCTGCCATATCTGCATTAGCATACCCTTCTAGAAAAATATCAGTTCCTCCAAAATACAAAGCATTTGTTGTTGTCCCTTTTAGATACCTAAGTATCCACTTCACAGCTTGCCAATGCTCTTTACCTGGGTTGTCCATGAACCTACTCACAACTCCCACTGCATGTGCAATGTCTGGCCTTGTCCAAACCATAGCATACATTAAAGAACCTACCGCTGCAGCATATGGAACTTTAGACATATAGGCTATCTCCTCTTGTGTCTTTGGACACATATCCTTCGTTAGTTTAAAATGACCAGCCAAAGGTGTAGAAACTGGTTTTGCATTTTGCATTGCAAACCTTTCTAGTACCTTCTTGATGTAATCTTCTTGAGATAGCTTTATTGTCTTCTTCGTCCTGTCCCTTGATATTTTCATACCAAGTATCCTCTTTGCAGCACCTAAATCTCCTCTAAGTCACCGTGAGGGAATGCCGTATTTACATCCATTTGCTCGAGATTTAGATCATGAGCAGCCACAAGGCTTAAGACAAGCCTAATTGAGTTCATTTTTACAACAAGAGAAAATATTTCATTGAAGTCAATACCTTTCTTTTGAGAAAAACCTTTTACCACAAGCCTAGACTTGTACCTTTTCTTCCCACCTTCTTCTTCCTTTAGCTTGTACACCCATTTGTTTTGAAGTGCCCGCTTACCTTTAGGCAACTCAACCAACTCCCATGTTTGGTTGCGATGTAGTGAGTCCATCTCCACTTGCATGCTCTTCGTCCATTCTTCTTTGGATTCATATTGCATAGCTTCTTCATATGATTCCGGCTCTCCAGAATCTGAGATCAAGAGATGGTTGAAGGAAGGAACAAACCTTTCTGGAGGTCTACTTGCTCTTGTAGATCTTCGGGGAATAGGTTGAGGCTCCTCATTTGGTTGACGTTGTTGCACATTGTCACCGTTTGCAGTCCTTGAGTCTTCACCGTCCTCAAGCTCCATGTACTCATCACCTGTTTCTTTTGTTTGTTTTCTTTCCAAGTAATCTTTGTACATATTTTGTTCGTTAAAAATTACATCCCTACTCCTTAAGATTTTACCATCTTCAGGATTCCATAGGCGATACCCAAAGTCTCCTTCTCCATAGCCAATGAAGAAACACTTTTTGGACTTTGCATCTAACTTTGATCTTAGGCTTCTATCTATGTGCATGAAAGCCTCACACCCAAACACTTTGAGAAATGCATAATTCACCGGTTTACCTGTCCATGCCTCTTCTGGAACTCCCCCATCCAATGCCGTTGAGGGTGACCGATTGATTAAGTACATAGACGTACTTACAGCTTCCGCCCAAAGCTCAAGCGGTAGGCCTGCATGTAGCCGCATGCTTCGTGCTCGTTCCATGATTGTTTTGTTCATCCTTTCCAAAATCCCATTTTGTTGAGGTGTCCTTGGGGTTGTCCTTTGCCTCCGAATGCCATTGCTAGCACAAAAGCTTTCAAAAGCTTGGCTGCAATATTCGCCTCCATTTTTGGATCTGGGCATTTAACCTTGGTACCTGTTTCATTCTCCACAAAGGCTTTCCACCTTTGAAATATGGAAAATACATCGGATTTATTCTTCATGACATAAACCCATGTTTTTCTAGTCGCATCGTCTATGAATGTTACATAGTACAATGAGCCATCAAGTGATGGTGTACTTGCAGCACGCCAAACATCAAAATGAACCAACTCAAGTTTTTTATTTTTTCTTTCATTTCCTGATTTTTGAAATTTTACCCTCTTTTGTTTACCATAAACACAATCTTCACAGAACTCTAAGTCCACTTCTTTCAAACCTGGTAGAAGATTCTTTGCTTGAAGGATTTGCATTCCTTTGGCACTCATATGCCCAAGTCGGTAGTGCCACACCGCACTGTCAACTTCTGTAGTTGCTACACAAGCTGAAGGTTGCGTGTTAACAGTACACAAGTAAAGTGTACCGACTTTTTGACCCTTGGCAATCACCAAAGGTTCCTTTGATATCTTCCACCGTTTGTTTCCGAATGCAATGTTGTGACCTTCATCGTCCAATTGTCCTGTAGAGATCAAATTTTTGCGAAGAGAAGGAACATGCCTAACATCTTTAAGCTTCCATTCATTTCCGTTAGCAGTTTTGACAGAAATTGTACCTTTGCCGACAATCTCACAAGCTTCATCATCTCCCAAGTATACATACCCAAAATTACCTTTGGTGTAGTCTTGGAAATGTTGCTTGTGTGGTGTCGCATGGAATGAAGCCCCAGAATCTACTATTCAGGAATTAGACACATTGTCTAATGAGAGAATTAGAGCATCTTGCTCTACTTTACCTTCCACATTGGCTTTCGATGTTGGCTTGTTGTCTTGAGACTCTGTCTCCTTCTTCTTCTTGGACCAGCAATCCTTCTTGACGTGGCCCTTCTTGCCGCAGTTCCAACATTCAAGAACTGACTTTGTGCGTGACTTGCTCCGCCTTGAGCGATCATGACCCTTTTGGTTTTTGAACCTCTCCTTAAGCCTTCCTCTTGTTTCCACTGATAGTGCAGCACTTGATGATTCTCCTGTGCTTCTCCTTCGCATTTCCTCGCTTAGGAGAACACCCACAACATCATCAAACTTAAGAGTATTTGTGCCAGAGATAGAATTACTTACAGCCATCACAAGGCTGTCCCAACTATCCGGTAGAGATGATAGTATAAGGAGAGCTCGCACTTCGTCATCGAAATTGATTTTCACTGATCGAAGTTGACTTATGTTTGTGTTAAAGTCATTTAGGTGTTCTGCAACTGAACCATTCTCTGCCATCTTTAGATTGAACAAGCGCTTCATAAGAAATACCTTATTGGATGCTGATGGTTTCTCGTAGAAGTCGTCAAGTGACTTCATCAAGTCCTCCGTGGTCTTCATCTCCAAAACATTGAAGGCCACCATTGACGCCAAGCTTAACCGGATTGTTCCCAGTGCCTTTCGATCAAGGACAATCCATGCTTCATCTGCCATTGTTGCAGGCTTCTTCGCAAGACCGCCTAGTGGCAAATAAAGGTCCTTTTGGTAGAGATAGTCTTCAATCTGCATCTTCCAATGTTGGTAGTTTTTGCCGTTGAACTTCTCAATCTTGAGCTTCCCTTCCTCCGCCATAACTCCCACTCAATTCAAGGAATCCTTTCCTTGAGATAATTTAGCTACGAGCAAATCTGGCTCTGATACCAGTTGTTAGGAAATAAGACGTAGCTAAATAGATAATTGAGTAGATTACTTAATGGAGAGAGACAGATTTATATACACGAGATTATAGAGTAGAGAGAGAGAGAGAGAGAGTACACACGATATACGTGGTTCACCCAATGTGGGCTACGTCCACGGGAAAGCAGCCACTCAATGGATTTAGTACTTCAAAACAAGAATTAGTTTACAAAGGGATTATACCCTTAATGGAGCTCCCGCCTTGCTTCACTCTCACCACCTCACACTCACCTTGTTGCATCAACTTCACACTATAAAATGTGTGTAGAAATGGCCTCCTTTTATAGGCCAAAAGGGTTGCCCTCTCTTATGAGAGACAGCCATGTGTAGCCACCCTTGTGCGAATAAGTCCAAATCGGACCCTCCAATCCGCCCATGTGTGGCCGCCCTTGAGAAGACAAGTCCGCTTTTGAATTCGGCCACCGGCCACCAGCCATTGACTTCCAACCACCGGCCACCGGCCATTGACTTCCGACCACCGGCCATCGGCCATTGACTACCGGCCACCGGCCAACCGACCGATTGTTTTCCGACCACTTTCCGGCCGCCGTCCGGCCATTATATTCCGGCGAAAAAAAAAATCGCCCCCGAGGCCTTTAAAGTTGCCCCTGATTCTTTATCCGTGAAAATTTTGGTTTCCGGTGAGTGATTTTCCTTCACGCACGATGGCTTCTCCTCATAATGGGGGCCTTACAAATGTGCGCTTTTACCACAGAAAATTACAAAGGGTAAATCAGGCTCCATACTTAACACGCTATACACAACACAGAGAGAGACAGAGAGAGGTGACATACCTTCGTGGGAGAATGTCGGGTCTTTGTGGGGGAGACCTGTCGGGCTGCATTCCTTGGGCTCTTTCTTAGGTTGCTATCCATAGCGAAGGATAAGCAGCGTGCACAAGGGGGCTGTAGAGTGAGCCGAGAAAGGCATAGAAGGAGAAAGGCACAGAGATACAGAGAAGTCACAGTCATGAAAACATTCGACTGAACATTTGTTCTGACGTGGGCTCCACACGTGTTTTTGAATCCTCCACATGATTTTTAAGATTTTGTATCCTCCACACGATTATTTAATTCAAACAATTCTTGCCTATAACACCAGTTTCATACCCCCTAAATTTTAAGCCTCCAAAAGAAACTTTCAACCAGTTAAAACCGGGCCACCTATTCATGCGTCCACCCACTAGTGTACACTGCTCCAATCCAAGATCTTTCACTAGGCGAGCAAGCCAAATAGCTTCTTTGCATGCTTCACTCATGAAACATACTCTGCCTCTGTGGTAGAAATGGATGTACAATCTTGAAGAACAGATCTCCGAGAAATAGCAGAACCAGTAAATGTGTAAATCCAACATGTTGTTGATTTACGACTGTCAACACAGCCTGCATAGTCAGTGTCTACAAATCCCTGAATGGATGACTCTCCATGGCCATAGCATAATTGTCTATCTGCAGTGCCACTCAAGTATCTGAGAATCGACTTGACAACATCCCAATGCTTTTTACCAGGGTTAGACATAAATCTGCTGACAACTCCCACTGCATGTGCAATGTTAGGTCTTGTAGCCACCATGGCATACATGAGACTACCACAAGCTGAAGCATAAGGAATTTTAGCCATTGCATCTTTTTCCTTAGCAGATTTGGGACAATCGTTCTTGCTAAGTTTCAAATATGCAAGCAATGGAGTACTCAAGGCCTTCCCCTTCCGCATGTTGAAACGATCAAGAACCTTGTGCACATACTCTTTTTGAGAAAGGTACAACAACCTCTTCTTACGATCACGAGTAATGTTCATACCCAAAATGTGATTGGCTTCACCCAAATCTTTAATATCGAATTGACTTTTCAGCTTGGTTTTCAAGTCAGCAATGTCCTTCTTAGAATGACCACCAATAAGCATGTCATCTACATAAAGGATAAGCATAATAAGCTGTCCATTTGGTTGTCTTTTCATGTAAAGAGATGGATCCTCATTACTACGTTATAGCCTAGGCATAAATGCATCAAACTTTTGATACCATTGTCTGGACGATTGCTTCAAGCCATAGAGACTTTTCAGAAGCTTACAGATCAAATGTTCCTTGCCCTTGAGCACAAACCCTTCAGGTTGCTGCATATAAATCTCTTCCTCAAGATCACCATGTAAGAAAGTTGTGATGACATCCATTTGATCAAGCTCCATATCTTCAGTGGCAACCAAAGCAAGCAACATTCTTAGTGTCGTCATCTTGACCACTGGAGAAAAGATTTCCTGGAAATCTACACCATATTCTTGCTTGAAACCTTTGGCCACTAAACGAGCTTTGTAATTCTCAACATTGGATGCAATCTTTCCTACTTTTTGGCAATAGAACAAGTTCCCATGTTTTGTTCTTTGCAATACTGGATAGCTCCCTCTTCATAGCATGTTCCCACTGAACCTTATCATTGGCTAGCATAGCCTCTTTGTAACAAGAAGGCTCACCACTATCTGTCAGCAACACAAAGTCCACGCCTGGAACAAACCGTTCTGGAGGATGTGAGACTCTTTGAGATCTCCTCGGTTGATTAGAGCTTGTACTAGCCTGTGAAGTAATTGGCTCTGGAGCTATCTGTACAGGAGGTGATACATCGGAAAACGTCACTTTCTAGAATTCAACCTCTTTCGTTGGCTGCCTATGCATCTTGGTCTCATTGAAGACAACATCACTGCTACGGATTACTGATCAACTTTTTGGATCCCATAAACGATAGCCAAATTGACCATCTACACCATAGCCAATAAAGATGCATTTCCTGGACGTAGGGTCAAGCTTAGCACGCAACTCCTTGGGTACATGTGCATAAGCTTCGCAGCCAAATGTATGGAGTTTTTCATAAGACAACTTATGTCCTGACCATAACTCCAAAGGTACACGAAACTGTAATGAAGCATGTGGTGATTATTGATCAAATACACAACAGTGTATAATGCTTCAACCCAAAACTCTTGCGGTAAATTAGCCTGTGATAGCATAGACATAATCCTCTCTTGGATGGTCCTATTCATTCGTTCGGCAACACCATTTTGTGCAGGGGTATAAGGAGTTGTAAACTCATGCTTAATTCCCCTACTTGAATAGATTTCTTCAAACTCTTTGGAAACATATTCTCCACCATTGTCTGAGCGTAAAGCTTTCAACTTATGTTTAGACTGAGTTTCCACACTAGATAAGAACTTTTTGAAACAAGAAACAGTCTCATCTTTAGACTTCATGCCATAAACCCAAACATGTCGTGTTGCATCGTCAATGAATGTAACATAATAAGCCGCACCACCATGGGATTTAGAAGGCATAGGCCCACATAAATCACTATGCACAAGCTCTAAGGGCTCTCTTTCTTTGTCAAAAGACTGTGTACGATGTGCTCGTGTTTGCTTACCATATTGACGGTGTTCACAAAAGGGAAAGTCAGAAAATGATAAAGACGGTAAGTAGCCCAAACGAGAAAGAGTTTCCATTCCCTTCTTTGACATATGACCTAACCGGCTATGCCATGTAAAGCAACAGTTGGCAGCTCGGTTACAGAAAGAACACTGTTCTTGTCAGATACATAAAGAGGATAAAGTGTACTAACTTTAGAACCATGGGCTAAAATAAGATGACCTTTCACAATACACCAAGACTGCTGATGAAAAGTGACTTTGTAACCCAAGTCATCAAGACGTCCAACCGAAATCAAATTTCGTGTCAAAATTGGAACATGACGCACATTATGTATGGTAAACCTCACCCCATTTTTCCATAACCATAACAATATCACCTATGCCTACAATGTCACAAGAGTAGTTGTCACCTATCGTAACAGTGTCAATGGTTTCCTCATATGTAGTAAACCAATGCCTATGAGATGTGACATGCAACAAAGCGCCCGAATCAAGAATCCATGTATGGGACACTTCACCACTAACAAGTAGCTCTGCTGGCATAGAACTTTGCAAAGATAGAGTTTCTTGTGCATCATAAAATACATAATTATTTTCAGTCAACATATTGATGTCTTGTGCATCACAATCATCTTGCACTATGTTCAGTTCTTCAATCTTAACTGAACTCTTTGGTTTCTCCTCTTTATCATCATTGTCTTTGCCTTTGCCTTTACCTTTGTCACGCTTCCAAGCATAACAATCCTTCTTTATGTGACCAAACTTATCACAATAATGGCATTGAACATTGCGACAAACAGGAGACTTTGATCTACCCTTTGAAGCATCTCTATTGCCCTCTTTCATGGATTCATGATTCCAAGAACAACCTTTACGCTATTCCTTTTGCACATAATGAGCTTCGCCATGATGCGAACTATCCATAGCCTTGCGGCACATTTCCTCTGACAAAAGAGAACTAGTGACATCAATGTACACTAGCGTACCATTAGGAGAAGAGTTAGACAGCTGTGCAAAAGATATCCCATGAGGGTGGCAACGAACAAAGTAAGAAGATTGCTTTGATCTCATCATCAATATTGATCCGTTGTGCACGAATCTGGGCAAATAGAGAATCAAAGTCATTAATATGATTGGCAACATTGGCTGACTCCTTCATGCGAAGGTTAAACAGTTTTCGCATCATGAAAACCTTATTACTTGCCGTATCCTTCTCATAATGTTGCATAACTTTTGCAATAAAGCATAGGCAGATTCACATTCTAGCACTGAAAAGTACACTGACTCAGCAAGCTCCTCCCAGTGAAACTGAGTCAAATTCATCTCTTTAGTCCGTATCGCATAAATAATAGGCAATTTATGTTTCTTTTGGACAAGCACATCTTGCATCTGATTCTTCCAAAGTTGAAAATTAGTGCCATCAAACTTCTTTATGTCGTAAATGTCACGGTCTTTGCTAGTAGACATGGTGACAAAACTACCAAAAGATTCTGGGAACATTTCGGTAGAGTCTCCTTTGTATTTGGGACTATGTCAACCAAAATACGAGACAAAATGACCAATTATATCACTCACAAAGAATAGAAGAGAGCAATGCCTCTCAAAAGCACACTGTATAGAGACCAACTGAGGCGCATAAACAGTCAAACTGACTATAGACCGCCAACTCAGCATCAAAAGCACCTATACCACTCTATACATGTCCTATGGAGAGGCCTCGTAAGGGATGCTCTAGCTACCTGTATCACCGAAGGTATCTCCACATTTGAGAATACCCCAGTTCAATGAAAACCTCACGCTATTGACCCTCAACAACGTAGGTTATGCAACAAAAAACGTATAGCCAAGTCTCAAAAATGGCTATCTTCTAGACCAAGTCTCAGAAATGGCCGGGACTGCCGTATTAGCCAAAAGATGTCTCCACAAAAGCGTACAATGGCAGTATCCACAAAGACGTACAAGTCTGTCAAGACGCTCAAACATGCGTCAAAAGCATGTGCCTGCAACTAAACATCCCTACGGGGAGTCAATCCGCTCTCAAAAGAGCTCAAACACTGTCAAAAGTGTCAACATATGCATGTACGCATAAACAACCGCTCCCACTGGAACCATAATGTCGCAAGCACTAAAACCTGTAGCCTGTACCTGTACCTGTACCTATACCTCTAGTCAAAGAAGACAATGATGTCAAGCTCCCACTCTATGTGTGTGTACGAGGCCACTCCAAAAGAGGCTATACACTCCCAAATGAGCCGTGGGCTCTCATAGATGGAAGAGACTGCAACAATGGTACCTGTAACTGGCTATGGAAGCACTGCAGCACAAAGTACCACAAGAGGGCTGAAAATTTCAACTCCTGAACCGTAGCTCGAATGGGGTTTCTGATGGCTTGAATGGCTCCGAAAGCGGGGTAAAACCCCAGGGGGCCTACTGGAAATGCTCTTGGGAAGCTGAACTTGCCAATGGGGAAATCGGAATCTTGTTTGCACTCTTGAAAGTGCACGTGCACGTAGAAACGATTTCGGGAATGAAACCACTTTGATACCAGATGATGGGGAGGAGCTGGGAGCACAACAGAAGAAGAATACGCATGCACACACTCACACACACACCACCATAGACACACACAGGTTGAAGGGGAAGAGCCAACGTACTGTATGCCCCTTTCTTTCTTCTCTTATCTTATGCACTAAGGCACAATACACATTGTACTTAGTGTAAGTGGCTCACACAAGTGTATAGCTGTACACTAGGGTTAGTGGCAGTTAGTGATGAACGATCGGCCACATGGCCATTAAACCTAACATACTTCTGAGAGGATTGTGACATTTATGCCCTTTCTACTCAAGGAAACATCCAATGAACACACCTTTTTTTAACTTTTGAATCAAGATTACTTCTTAGCTTATTCAAAACATGCATATAAGCAATACATCCAAACACTTTAAAATATGATAGATCTAATTTTTCATCACAAAACTTCTCTTTCGATGTCATATCATGTACCATAGTTTTAGGGGTCCTCATTAGGGAAATTTTGGACTCTCAAACGGGCCCTATAAGGACTTTGACTTTCTCTCTCTCTTGTCCAAAACGAGCACACAGTAAATTTTTTACAAATGAAACTAAAACTTGGTGGACATTTTGGATTTAGAATGTATTCATCAAGATCTATCCATTGATATATAGCATGCCATTAGATTCGTTATATTCTAGAAGATTCCATTTTTTGATGTGACAACTCCATCTTATAAATGGAATCTCTCCCCACATTTCAACTTCAGTGGGGAGGCCATAACTTCTACAAATCAACTCCAAATTTTTCAAAGTTTGAGGATTTGTAACCTACTTTCTAAGATCTTTCCAATGATATGTTGGTTGATAGGGTTTTGAAAAAGCGTTTATGTACTTCATTGGGTTGCCCACTTTGGATAAGAGAGGCAAAATCAAACCTCCTTATAGGGACCCTTTGAGAGTCCAAAGTTTCTCTAATGATTCATATTGTAAACATTTGTAGCAACAGCCTTAGCCCAATAGCAATGAGGCATTTTCTTCTCATTCATCAATGCCCTAACAACTTTTGTTATATGCATGTTCTTCTGCTCAGCAACACTATTTTGCTGCGGAGTAAATCTACATAAAAACTACCTCTAAATTCCATGCTTTTTTAGAAAACCAATGAACTCATTAGAACAGTATTCTCCCCCTCCATCTGACCTCAAGCACTTTACATGTTTTCCACTTTTTTTTTTTACCAAAGTCTTGAAAATTTGAAAGTGCGTAAAAAACTCACTTTTCTACTTCATGAAATAGACCCATATCTTCCTTATATGGTCATCAATCAAACTCACATAGTACTTGTATCCACCCATAGGTGCAATCTTTGTCAAACCCGGTATATTTTTATGTACTAAATCCAATGCATTTTTGCTTACATGCTTGTCATGAAGACATGATGATTTTGCTTGCTTCCTAATCTAACAAGACTCACAATTTTTTAGCATTTTAATAACTATAAAAATTGGCAAACCTATAACCATCTCTTTCATTTGCATTGTCTTCCGTCTTTACAAGTTTGCATGACCAATACATTTGTTCTAGATCTCAATATATGCAACAACTCCCGCACCTTGTGCAAACATGGTAACATTCACCTCGGACACATTTACATTCAAAGTAAACATTTTTCCCACTATTTCCTTGCCCAACCAAATTTCCATTCTTCTTATGCTCCGTCAAAGAGACCATCAAAATTAAATTTGACTTGCAAACCCTACTCAACCATTTGTCCAATAGAAACCAACTTCTTTATGTTATTAGGTACTTGAAGTACATCAATCAATTACTTCACTATTTGCCATAGATAATGATATATTTCATGTATGCATAATGGGTGTGAAATATCATCCCCAGTCTCTACATAGCTAGGACTTTGCAAAGTATGCATTTCCTTGAACCACTCACCATGACTGGTCATGTGATTTTACACATGCAAATTCACATACCAAACATTATCACTAAATTTTGCTACATTTTTAGACATAGTATCTAATATCTGTTGCACCACAAATAGCCTCTCAAGCTCATCTATATTTTTGTTAGTAGTTGCATAATTATTTTTCTTTCTCTTCTTTGGATAGGAGGCATCAAAATGATCATATTTAAACAAACACATTCAAAGCGAACATGTCTCCACAACCACAGCACACAAAATTTCCATGTTGACTTGTGCTACTATGTTGCACATTACCATGATCTCTTGGAATTCCCCCACCTTGGAAATTTTCTTAACCACCTGTGTTCTGTCTTTGGACATGATTCTGCTATTGTTCTTGGTGGTTTTGCCTCTTCCTCAACCACCTCCATGACCTATACCACATCCTCTTCCTCTTTATCTATTGTTAAAGAGGACCTATTAAGAATTATTTTTTGTGTGTATAGGAGTCTTCCTCAAGTTCATTCTCTTCCATAATCAGTAAGGACACCAAATTTGCAAACATGGGAACATTTTCTTGAAGATGGATACCGATCGTAAATTGTTTGTATTCTAGATCCAATCCTCACAAACATAGTTCCACCTTATTAATTGTAACACCAATTGATGCAAGGGACTCACATTATGCTCCTTATTTTCAATGAGTAGTCATTGATGGATATGTTTTTCTTTTGCACTCTATTTAGCTCAGTCTTCAACTACAACTCCCTCACTTTTGTGTTGGGCACATCCATTGATAGAAAAATGTTCCAAGTCTCCTTAGGGGTGTGAGTATCTTGTATGTGCCCAATCATAGTGTCTTGCATGCTCATAAAAAGACAATAAATGACATTATGAGCTCTTTGGTTTAAATTTAAACACCTTTATCTATGCAGTAGTTGCACCTTTCATAACATTGGTGTTGTCTCATGCTCTCTCCATCAATGTATTCCCAGTAACCTTTACCCATAGGAAAACTGGTCATTCTAAACTTCCAAGTATGGAGGTTGCTATTGTCCAACTTCTTGCTGGCAGTCTAGTTAAGTCCATCATTGTTGGATAGCATGTTTCCTACACTTCACCAAGTCTTTGAGCAGCCTACTAAAAATAGTCAGACATCATCTATAACTAGAATATGCATAAAGAAACTTGTTTTGCAACATTAAATGATAGCTATGAACGTTGGTGTAGCCAAAGTTAGTCCAAGCTAGAAAGTGTGAAATTCTAGGCTAAGGTTGCAGACAAGTACAGTGCAGAAGGCTAGAGCAAGTATGAAGTCCCTGGGCAAACTAGTGGCAGCGGGAATGTAGCTTTTAAGGCCAAAAAGGCTCAAGAATGCCTCAGTTTGGATGACAGGTAAAGGTGCTTGATATGCTATGTTTGTGCCCTAGGATGTGGAGTTTGAGATGATGTGCAAGTTGGTCCAGACAACTCATCAAACAGAGCCACGGTGTGGAAGATATTGCAGTTTGAAGTTGGAAGGTTTAGCAGATCTGAGACGGACAGGGTTGTTAGGAAATAAGACGTAGCTAAATAGATAATTGAGTAGATTACTAAATGGAGAGAGACAGATTTATATACACGAGATTATAGAGTAGAGAGAGAGAGAGAGAGAGAGAGAGTACACACGATATACATGGTTCACCCAATGTGGGCTACGTCCACGGGAAAGCAGCCACTCAATGGCTTTAGTACTTCAAAACAAGAAGTAGTTTACAAACGGATTATACCCTTAATGGAGCTCCCGCCTTGCTTCACTCTCACCACCTCACACTCACCTTGTTGCATCAACTTCACACTATGAAATGTGTGTAGAAATGGACTCCTTTTATAGGCCAAAAGGGTTGCCCTCTCGTATGAGAGACAGCCATGTGTAGCCGCCCTTGTGCGAATAAGTCCAAATCGGACCCTCCAATCCGCCCATGTGTGGCCACCCTTGAGAAGACAAGTCCGCTTTTGAATTCGGCCACCGGCCACCGGCCATTGACTTCCGACCATTGGCCATCGGCCATTGACTCCCGGCCATTGACTACCAACCACCGGCCAATCGCCCGGTTGTTTTCCGACCACTTTCCGGCCGCCGTCCGGCCATAATATTCCGGCGAAAAAGAATATTCCACCGAAAAAAACGTCTCGGGGGCCTGTGCCCCCGAGACCTTTAAAGTTCCCCCTGATTCTTGTCCGTGAAAATTTTGGTTTCCGGTGAGTGATTTTCCTTCACGCACGATGGCTTCTCCTCATAATGGGGGCCTTACAAATGTGCTCTTTTACCACAGAAAATTACAAGGGTAAATCAGGCTGCATACTTAACAATCTCCCACTTGGAGACTGATCTCCAAACCAAACCTGTGACTGCTTTCCATTCTGGCTTCTTATCCTTCAATGCCGATTGAAGATGAGCAAAAGCTCAACTTCTCCTTGTTGACCACCTTTGTAAAAATGTCTGCAGGATTTTCACTTGTATGCACCTTTCCTAGCTTTAGTTGTCCCTCTTCCAAAAGAGTGCGTATGAAGTGATATCTCACCTCAATGTGCTTTGTCCTTGAATGAAAGGCTGAGTTCTTCGCAAGATGGATAGCGCTTTGGCTATCACTGTACAAGACACAATTGTCTTGTTTGAATCCAAGCTCTTCTAAGAATCTGTGAAGCCACAGAATTTCTTTGCTTGCCTCCGTCATTGCTACATACTCTGCTTCCGTGGTAGAAAGTGAAACCACTTTCTGCAGCTTTGAAGCCCAGCTTATTGCTGTGCCTCCAACCGTGAACACATAGCCAGTAGTGCTCCTTCGAGTATCTTTGTCACCTGCCATATCTGCATCAGCATACCCTTCTAGAAAAATATCAGTTCCTCCAAAATACAAAGCATTTGTTGTTGTCCCTTTTAGATACCTAAGTATCCACTTCACAGCTTGCCAATGCTCTTTACCTGGGTTGTCCATGAACCTACTCACAACTCCCACTGCATGTGCAATGTCTGGCCTTGTCCAGACCATAGCATACATTAGAGAACCTACCGCTGCAGCATATGGAACTTTAGACATATAGGCTATCTCCTCTTGTGTCTTTGGACACATATCCTTCGTTAGTTTAAAATGACCAGCCAAAGGTGTAGAAACTGGTTTTGCATTTTGCATTGCAAACCTTTCTAGTACCTTCTTGATGTAATCTTCTTGAGATAGCTTTATTGTCTTCTTCGTCCTGTCCCTTGATATTTTCATACCAAGTATCCTCTTTGCAGCACCTAAATCTTTCATTGAAAAAGATTTGGACAGCTCCTCTTTTAGGCCTTTGATGTCCTGCATGTTAGCACTTGCAATCAACATGTCATCAACATACAACATTAGGATGATGAATTTCCCATCTCCCAAATTCTCCGTGTAGACGCAGTGATCCGAGTTGCATCTTGTGAATCCATGATCCAACATCCATCGATCAAACGTCAAGTACCATTGTCTTGATGCTTGCTTTAAACCATACAAGCTCTTCTTTAATCTGCAAACCATTTTCTCCTTACCTTTTACTTCATACCCCTTTGGTTGAAGCATGCAGATTTCCTCCTCTAAGTCACTGTGAGGGAATGCCGTATTTACATCCATTTGCTCGAGATTTAGATCATGAGCAGCCACAAGGCTTAAGACAAGCCTAATTGAGCTCATTTTTACAACAGGAGAAAATATTTCATTGAAGTCAATACCTTTCTTTTGAGAAAAACCTTTTACCACAGGCCTAGACTTGTACCTTTTCTTCCCACCTTCTTCTTCCTTTAGCTTGTACACCCATTTGTTTTGAAGTGCCCGCTTACCTTTAGGCAACTCAACCAACTCCCATGTTTGGTTGCGATGTAGTGAGTCCATCTCCACTTGCATGCTCTTCATCCATTCTTCTTTGGATTCATGTTGCATAGCTTCTTCATATGATTTTGGCTCTCCAGAATCTGAGATCAAGAGATGGTTGAAGGAAGGAACAAACCTTTCTGGAGGTCTACTTGCTCTTGTAGATCTTCGGGGAATAGGTTGAGGCTCCTCATTTGGTTGACGTTGTTGCACATTGTCACCGTTTGCAGTCCTTGAGTCTTCACCGTCCTCAAGCTCCATGTACTCATCACCTGTTTCTTTTGTTTGTTTTCTTTCCAAGTAATCTTTGTACATATTTTGTTCGTTAAAAATTACATCCCTACTCCTTAAGATTTTACCATCTTCAGGATTCCATAGGCGATACCCAAAGTCTCCTTCTCCATAGCCAATGAAGAAACACTTTTTGGACTTTGCATCTAACTTTGATCTTAGGCTTCTATCTATGTGCATGAAAGCCTCACACCCAAACACTTTGAGAAATGCATAATTCACCGGTTTACCTATCCATGCCTCTTCTGGAACTCCCCCATCCAATGCCGTTGAGGGTGACCGATTGATTAAGTACACAGACGTACTTACAGCTTCCGCCCAAAGCTCAAGCGGTAGGCCTGCATGTAGCCGCATGCTTCGTGCTCGTTCCATGATTGTCCTGTTCATCCTTTCCGAAATCCCATTTTGTTGAGGTGTCCTTGGGGTTGTCCTTTGCCTCCGAATGCCATTTCTAGCACAAAAGCTTTCAAAAGCTTGGCTGCAATATTCGCCTCCATTGTCGGATCTGAGGCATTTAACCTTGGTACCTGTTTCATTCTCCACAAAGGCTTTCCACCTTTGAAATATGGAAAATACATCGGATTTATTCTTCATGACATAAACCCATGTTTTTCTAGTCGCATCGTCTATGAATGTTACATAGTACAATGAGCCACCAAGTGATGGTGTACTTGCAGCACGCCAAACATCAAAATGAACCAACTCAAGTTTTTTATTTTTTCTTTCATTTCCTGATTTTTGAAATTTTACCCTCTTTTGTTTACCATAAACACAATCTTCACAGAACTCTAAGTCCACTTCTTTCAAACCTGGTAGAAGATTCTTTGTTTGAAGAATTTGCATTCCTTTGGCACTCATATGCCCAAGTCGGTAGTGCCACACCGCACTGTCAACTTCTGTAGTTGCTGCACCGTTTGTTTCCGAATGCAATGTTGTGACCTTCATCGTCCCTTTGAGATCTTCCACCGTTTGTTTCCGAATGCAATGTTGTGACCTTCATCATCCAATTGTCCTGTAGACATCAAATTTTTGCGAAGAGAAGGAACATGCCTAACATCTTTAAGCTTCCATTCATTTCTGTTAGCAGTTTTGACAAAAACTGTGCCTTTGCCGATAATCTCACAAGCTTCATCATCTCCCAAGTATACATACCCAAAATTTCCTTTGGTGTAGTCTTGGAAATGTTTCTTGTGTGGTGTCGCATGGAATGAAGCCCCGGAATCTACTATCCAAGAATTAGACACATTGTCTAATGAGAGAATTAGAGCATCTTGCTCTACTTTACCTGCCACATTGGCCTCAGATGTTGGCTTGTTGTCTTGAGACTCTGTCTCCTTCTTCTTCTTAGACCAGCAATCATTCTTGACGTGGCCCTTCTTGCCGCAGTTCCAACATTCAAGAAATGACTTTGTGCGTGACTTGCTCCGCCTTGAGCGATCACGACCCTTTTGGTTTTTGAACCTCTCCTTAAGCCTTCCTCTTGTTTCCACTGATAGTGCAGCACTTGATGATTCTCCTGTGCTTCTCCTTCGCATTTCCTCGCTTAGGAGAACACCCACAACATCATCAAACTAAAGAGTATTTGTGCCAGAGATAGAATTACTTACAACCATCACAAGGCTGTCCCAACTATCTGGTAGAGATGATAGTATAAGGAGAGCTCGCACTTCGTCATCGAAATTGATTTTCACCGATCGAAGTTGACTTATATTTGTGTTAAAGTCATTTAGGTGTTCTGTAACTGAACCATTCTCTGCCATCTTTAGATTGAACAAGCGCTTCATAAGAAATACCTTATTGGATGCCGATGGTTTCTCGTAGAAGTCGTCAAGTGACTTCATCAAGTCCTCCGTGGTCTTCATCTCCGAAACATTGAAGGCCACCGTTGACGCCAAGCTTAACCGGATTGTTCCCAGTGCCTTTCGATCAAGGACAATCCATGCTTCATCTGCCATTGTTGCGGGCTTCTTCGCAAGACCGCCTAGTGGCAAATAGAGGTCCTTCTGGTAGAGATAGTCTTCAATCTACATCTTCCAATGTTGGTAGTTTTTGCCGTTGAACTTCTCAATCTTGAGCTTCCCTTCCTCCGCCATAACTCCCACTCAATTCAAGGAATCCTTTCCTTGAGATAATTTAGCTACGAGCAAACCTTGCTCTGATACCAGTTGTTAGGAAATAAGACGTAGCTAAATAGATAATTGAGTAGATTACTTAATGGAGAGAGACAGATTTACATACACGAGATTATAGAGTAGAGAGAGAGAGAGAGAGAGAGAGAGTACACATGATATACGTGGTTCACCCAATGTGGGCTACGTCCACGGGAAAGCAGCCACTCAATGGCTTTAGTACTTCAAAACAAGAAGTAGTTTACAAAGGGATTATGCCCTTAATGGAGCTCCCGCCTTGCTTCACTCTCACCTCCTCACACTCACCTTGTTGCATCAACTTCACACTATAAAATGTGTGTAGAAATGGCCTCCTTTTATAGGCCAAAAGGGCTGCCCTCTCTTATGAGAGACAGCCATGTGTAGCCGCCCTTGTGCGAATAGGTCCAAATCGGACCCTCCAATCCGCCCATGTGTGGCCGCCCTTGAGAAGAAAAGTCCGCTTTTGAATTCGGCCACCGGCCATTGAATTCAGCCACCGGCCACCGGCCATTGACTTCCAACCACCGGCCATTGACTTCCGACCACCGGCCATCGGCCATTGACTACCGGCCACCGGCCAACCAACCGGTTGTTTTCCGACCACTTTCCGGCCGCCGTCCGGCCATAATATCCCGGCAGAAAAAGAAATCTCAGGGGCCTCTGCCCCCGAGGCCTTTAAAGTTGCCCCTGATTCTTGTCCGTGAAAATTTTGGTTTCCGGTGAGTGATTTTCCTTCACGCACGATGGCTTCTCCTCATAATGGGGGCCTTACAAATGTGCTCTTTTACCACAGAAAATTACAAGGCTATATCAAGCTCCATACTTAACAAGGGTAGCCAAGGGAAAATTTCAAAGGATAGATATGTAGAGCTCAAATTATGCCATGCTAGTCCTTTTAGATTGCGAATCAGAGCTCTTGTTAGCAAGTTATGGCTAGTTAAGGTTTTGCCAAGGGCCAAGTTTGAGCCCACTTGACCGCATGGGGAGTCATACCATTCGGCATTTTTTGGACCTCAACAGAGTTCAAGAAGGTGGTGGATGATGCATAGAGCTAGCTTGAACCGACGGCTTGGCAACTGGATGCCCGATCAGCAAGATACAACAAGTTGAAGCCGAGAGCTAATCTAAGAAAGAGGGAACATATGATTTTTGGCCAAGTTCGGGTGCATGGTTCGATGCCACATGGACACCAAGGGTCAATAAGTTTGAAATCAAGGAGAAGTGCTTTTGGCTGGATGTCACGGCTCAGGGACCGGATAATTGAGCAAAAAATGACGACTCTCCGAGCGGGGAGGAAAAAAAGGTGCTTTTTGAAGGGTGTTGAAGGAATTTTTGAAGGCCTTGGAAGGCCATTAGGCCTGGAACACCACATGGAATTTGCAAAAGTCCCACATGTGCAGGTTGATGTTGAAAGTACACTATATATAACCTAAGGTGTAGACACCATATGGTGTTTCACAGTAGAGAGCGAGCTCCTAGGAGCGCTGGCTATGGCATGGCTCAGGCTACGTTGTGCAAGGTGGCGTGATTAGTGGCATTTTGGTGAGTCCGGGGGCTGATAGTGGACAGTGGATGGCTCAAAGAAGCGCGCACAGTGCTGATGTGGCTATGGGCATCCATAAGGAGGCAGTTCATGAGAGATACCCCTCCCCGGGGGTCTATGTACAAAATATACAATTTACACCTTTATCCAATTTTCAATATACATCACAATTATGGAAGCGTTTGCATACGGAGGAGCTTTCAACACCCAACCAAGCAGGGAGTTTAGGCCATGAGCCGGCGGACTGCATCAAGAAGGCACCTAACAGCTAGTGCTACCTCTAAATGGGTGTTATGAATGAAAGCATACTCAAGAAAAATATAACATTTTGGAGGGTGAATATATGTGTACACCGCATTGCAGGAAGAGAGAGAGAGAGTAGTGGACAGAGACAAGAGAGAGAGAGAGAGTAGTGGATAGAGACAAGAGAGATTGACAATAGAGAATCTTTAAATGCCCCATCTAAATAAAACAGGCAACCATGTATTAATGCAATGACAAAATCTGGGTATACCATAACATCAAAAGTTTATAAAAAAATAAATAGCAGAGCACCAGACCCTATGTAGGGATTGACCGACCCACCCATCCACTTCCACTCTACTACGGACATAGAGAATTTCACTTTGGCAGGAACGACCCAGAGCATCTCCAACCTACCTCAGCTAGACATAAGCTGAGGCCGCTTCACCTCCCTCCATGAACTCGAGCTCTAAAAGGATCCCAAGTACAAGTAGGTGGTAGAGTATCAACACC
This sequence comes from Adiantum capillus-veneris, assembly GCF_014529385.1. NCBI lineage: Eukaryota > Viridiplantae > Streptophyta > Polypodiopsida > Polypodiales > Pteridaceae > Adiantum > Adiantum capillus-veneris. The sequence continues at coordinate 91,911,958 of NC_140943.1, read as the reverse complement.
AACCAATTTAGATGCCACACCTCTTCAATGCCCAACACCGAGTGTTTAGGCAAAGCCAAGGCAAATCCCAACGCGTTAGCCGAGTAGGTCATTCAACCCCTGACGCACTAACGGTGTAGATGAGCCTAACGCAAAAGAAGACCTAGGCAACACCTCGGATCCAGCAAAGCCCCATGTCAAGGACCCTTTAGTCTAAGGCTAAGCGATGTAGGTGATCCTAGTCTTGTAGTGATTCTGCCATGAGAAACATAACATGTGAGTCCAGTCACAACAACACTTTCCATATGCACAAACAATCTTTTCCAAGCAATTAGACTATACAGGGTCTCTACCCTTACACGTCTACCATAAACCATCCAGATCACTTCATGATCTAATCCCAAAACCATAAACCATAATCCGATTAAATCACATGGGTGAGAACTCCACCCAACTCGGGTGAGGCACAACCAATCCTGCATAACCACTTTGGAACATAACATGGTTACAAAAATTTTAGCATAATTTCAGTTGTATCATGGGTGTCTTGTTATAGGTATATCATGAGCTTCCTGTAGTATCTAAAGTTTGATTCCACCTTGACTTGAAATACAAAAACGATTACTGAAGTAAAGGTCATCTCCTTCAACATGGAAGCCTTTGATTTTCCTTTCATTAGGAAGATAATGGAGTCTAAGAGGGCTCTTTATTTGGCAATTTAAGGGAGTCAAACCTTTAGTATTAAGAAAGCAATAAAAGGAAAGCTTTTGAATTCAAACAAGCAAAATGTCTAGTTTATTTGAATTCAAAATTTTCCCCCAAAATGAAATTTAAAATTTACCTGGCAAAAGTATATCATGTAATATATCTATGACAAGATCTTGGCATGTAGATTCCAAATCTATAATCTTTGCTCGAATCGGAGATCATATGTTGTAGTTATGGAAGGCCAAAAATCATAAAGTTGTCCATCTCCTTTTTGGGGGGATAAGTGCATCCTTTGACCACTCTTACACCTCTCCTACACACCCACTATTCTTGCACACATGGCATGCATCTATTTTAATCACCTCCATAATCTCATGCCAAATAAAGAGGCCCTCCTAAACCCACCATTCTCATGGCAAGGATTGTGGATTAGTGACTTTTCAAATAAGTCAAAGGACAACTTCCAAGGCACTGGGCTAAAGGAATGTTGGTCGTTCTTTTGGCATTGACGGCCCCATACATTGCATAACAATGTCGAATTATCCCGTAGCCATTACTAAGGGAAGTATATTTCTAGCTATCCATGTTTCCTTTGTTGGTCTCAAGGTAGATTCATAATCATTTATGTACAACATTTGGTTAGCAACAAAAATCTCCTTTTCCAACTTGGATTGTATCCACTTGATACTCCCAACGGGGGAGGGTTTATGTTTAGGTGGTCAAACACAAGATTCCGTGTAGCATAATGGTACCAATCTCGGAATGTATTAGGTACAATACACTCCGTAGACATTAACCTTTTCTTCTCCTTCCCATTATGTGTGGTAGTGATAATCCTTTGCACTTTCACTCCAATTTGAAGATGCTCCTCCACCATAAGGCGGGAGAGTATATCTGCACATATCCCTTGAGGTAAGATGCCAGTCATCTACACACACACACCCCATCACTCACATTAGTTAGAATGATATAACAAAGATTCAAACTCAAATATTATGCCCTCAAAACAATGTGTCATATCAAAATCAAATTTTTATAACCATAGAAGACCAAAAAGATACATAGTGTCTCTAAGGAGATACATAAATACAAAAGGGTCCTATGAACCAATTCTTGGTTCCTACAACTGAAGTTCTACCTCTATATTTGTTCATATCACGAGTTTCAAAGTTTAGAACTCAACTTGGCATTGAAATTCACATCTTCCTTTTCGTACCGTTTCTCTCCTCGTGATACATCCGTGGGTGGTAATCCATTAAAGCAGTTTATATGAGCATGCTGTTCATTTACATTATTTTTGTAGAAATATCTACTCAAGTTTACTGCCATTGGTTGTACTTGGGCAAAGTCACTAATGCACCTGGGCTTCTTGTAGTCATCAAAGGTAACAGGGACATTGTGAGGATTGTATTTGAGAATATGCCCATAGACTCTATTGAACCAATCTTGGGGTACATATATAATTGATTTTGCTACCATTTGATTTCTTTGGCATACTCTGATTATGACCTTCTCACAAAATCCATATCTTTGGTTTAGCACGAGGGCCTTCTTACTAAGTATGAGCTTTCAACTTGATATGTCCAAAAGAGAACATAAGTTAAGGTAAAGAACATATCCCTATACTTTAACGTTGCCTTCTTAGATCTTTTCCTTGACCCAAAGATATGGATTGGTCATAAACCTATTAGACATTTGTGTTCAATGTTCAGGTTGAGCTTCAACATATAACTCCCACGCTACATAAGTGTTCAAACAAGGTAGTCTCTTGTCCCCTTTGAAACTTGGACCACTTCAATTCCCCAATGGAAACTAAATCAAACCGCATGATTGAAAAAGACCCTTTGTGAAAAATCACTCGGGAGTTCATCTAGACAATTAAGAAGTTAAATCTTGGTACAAATGTGGAGACAAACCATTCAAGGCCCAGTGGTACCCTAGATGACAATCTATCCAGGAGACCAGAAGACACAAGTAGAGATTCATCTAGTGACTCTTCACTAGAGATCAAACATAATCAAAAATTAGACAAGAGTAAGAGATATAAGAGGCGATGTTATTGAGCAAATGTGCATGCTAGAATAAATGAAAAAAATCTATCGCAGAATGGCTTAATTATATAGGGGCATGTGATGCTCATCGAAAGTTGCTAGATAACTGGGGTGCATACCTTTAAAGCGTTATGTGGTGTAGTCCACAACCCATTGAAATCACACAACTAGAGGCTAAATAGAAGCTAAAGTTGAGCCGTACCATAAGGAGACGACAAAATTGAGAGTTAGCTCAACAAAAAAAGGAAGAGGATAAGAAATCACAGTCCACAGACCAACAATACCCCACAGACTTACACCCTGCACCTGAAGGTTTCAAGTTTTACACCACAAAGGAACGTAAGGTTTTGTATACAAAGGCATATAGGACACCTATCGATGGAAATAATGGAGTCTATGATGGTCAAGCGATAATTAAGGAAATAGATTTAGCACACCTAGTGAGGAGTCCAAACCTATTTTCATTGCCCAAGATCTGACAGAGACTGAGGAGTATGTGCTTAAGGAAATTCTTAAGGAATTCAAGGATATATTTTCTTGGACATATCATGATATGAAAGGTGTTCCACCTTCCGTGGTGCAACACACAATTTCCATGAATAGCATGGCTAAATGGGTCCAACAACGACCCTACTCAATGAATCCTAAGTATGCAAAGATTGTTCAAGAAGAGATTGAAAAGCTTGTCAAATGTGGATTCATATACTCTATTGAGCACTCATAATGGGTGTCTCTAATAGTTATTGTGCCAAAAAAGAATGGGAAAACTTAGAGTGTGCGTGGATCTCAAAAAGGTCAATGCCGCCACTAGGAGGGACCATTACCCCTCGCCATATTCAGAAAATGTGATTAAAATAGTTGCACGAAAGGAGGCCTATAGCTTTTTAAATGGGTACTCTAGATACAATCAAATCACAATTGCACTAGAGGACCAAGCTAAAGCGACTTTTATAACCAAATTTGCAGTGTTTGCATTTTACGTTATGGCTTTTGTCTTAAACAATGCCCCTACTACCTTCCAAAGATTGATAAACACTGCTTTTAGAGAATATTTGAGGGAGTTTGTGAAGCTTTCTTAGTTGACCTTTGTGTTTATTCCTCTTGGAAGGAACATCTATCATGTTACAAAAAGTGTTTGGGAAGTGCAGATTGTATCGCATCCCCTTAAACCCTTTCAAATGCCAATTTTGGGTTAAACATGGAGTCATTTGAGGGAATATAGTGTCCAAAAATAGGATTTTTCCATAGGTGAGAGCAAAATTAAGTCCATTGCTGATTTGCCACCACCAACAAACTATAAAGGAGTTCAAAGGTTCATGGGCCATGTTGGTTATTACCGGCAGTTTATTTTAAACTTTGTCATGATAGCTCGTCCATTGTACAAACTTCTTATTGAGTTCCACTGGATCGCAGAGTGTGACCATGCTTATGAGTCATTAAAAAAGACCTTAACCAATGCTCCCATTCTATGAGTACTCGATTGGAATGTAATTTTCCATGTGCATATTGATGCATCAAACTTTGCTATTGGGTGTGTTCTAGCTCAACCAGGAGAACATAAATTGGACTACCCCATTAGCTTTGCAAGTCGTCTAAATGATGCTGAGAGAAACTACACCACTACAGAGCGAGAAGGTTTAGCTATGATTTACGCAGTGAAGAAATTTTGCTACTACCTTCTTGCCAACAAGTTTGTTTTCTATGTTGATCATCAAGCATTGTTGTATCTAGTAAATAAACCTTGTTCAACGGGAAGAATTACACGATGGTTGTTAATTCTTCTTGAGTTTGATTTTATTGTTGTGGTGAGACCCGGTAAAAGACATGTCATAGCGGATCATTTATCTCGCATACCCAATGGTGAAGCCCCTATTGGATTAATGCTGAATTGCCCAATACTTCCCTGTTCCTAGTCGGGATTCACCATGGAAAACTTACCGCACCACGTAAGTGCAAGGGAGGGGGGTTTTTTTACAAGTTACATAAGCATATAAGTTAGGGGTAGGCCCCCAATAATTTATCCCCAAGCTTAAAAATAAGGGAGGGGGGTATCATATTTTGGGGGGGGGGGGGGGGGGGGGGGGGGGGGGAGGGGCACACATACTATTCCCTATACTTTTCTTTGTTTTATCATGTTCTAGATGCTTGAAGATCTAGCCTAAAGCTTTTATAATATCTTGAACCAAAACTGAAGGCCACATGTCAGTGCTTGAAACAAACCTCGTTTTAGTGTATTTCCACCTACAAATTTCAAAATTTACCTCTTGGAATTTAATTATGTGGGTTTTGGCAACTTTTAAAAAAAAGCCTATTAGGTTTTTTAAGTGTATGCAAAGGAAGAGGAGATAAACTACCTTTTGAATATACAAGGATAAGATAATATAAGGGAAAATAAAAAAGTCATGTAGTTTTTTTTAGAATTTTAAAGTGCATTATGTTCTTGAAGTGAGGAATAGGACTAAGGATAGTGGGAATGGAGAATTAGGATGCCTTAATCAGGTTAATGTAAATTTTAAAGACTTTACTGTTGCTATCAAGCTTAGCTAACGTTCAAATCTAAATAAACATTATTTTTGGTTGGCAAGGCTCCCGTCCCTTCATGTCATCCCGACTCTTTACAATTTGCATTGTGAGCTTGTGACTTGTGAGCGTTGTCTATGAGTTCCCTCTCACTCTCTCTCAACATTTGTGGCACACGTGACACAAGCTCTGTCAGATTTTCTCATCCCGCATCTTCAAAGATTTTCTTTGTGAGTCTGTGAGTGTTGAGCAGTGAGAACCTTAGAGCATGTCACATTGTCTCTCTTGGCTGACTCTAACCAAGAAGTAGGAGAAACACAACAAGAGGTAATTTGACCACAGAGAATAACCTTGCTGGCGCCTCGTAAAGTGGACCATTGATCCTTATGGGTGGGATCGTATGGGATCCCTTCCCATTGTCCAAATGTGCACATGTGCCATATGTGAGTGCCGAGGTTAGCCATTGCCGCCAATGCAGCCCACTCTTAAAGTCTCGCCTCTGTTTAAAAAGGTCCATTTCTTGCTTTCTAATCTCTATGGGTTTCCCCTCTTGTGAGGTTTAGTATTCAACTTCGTCGTACACACCCATTTTGCGTCTTTCCCTCGACACAGATAAAGTCGCTCTCTCCCTCATCAAGGACTGCTACACTTGCATCCTTAGGGTTTCCCAAACGCTTCACCCCGGGATGCATCCCCCCCCATCTCCACATACCTTCAAAGACGACCTCTACATTTGGATTACTTCTACATTTGAATTTTCAGAGATTGTCTATGCTCTCGTTTATGAAGGAGTTGACGCACACATCACAAGAACTTCATGACACATTCCCAAATGAAAAAAGGGTCTTTTTTTCCATATAATTTACCACGTTCAAGGGGGGAAAAACCTTCAAATTTTCATTTCCATTTAGGAAAGCTACTAGTAAAATACACCCATGTTGGAAAATGTGATTTGCAGCTGACGGAGGGAGGATGACGATGATAAGGCATGCATCTAGAAAAAGTGATTCTCATCAATCTACACAATTACCAGCTTACCGATTAATTACTATGCTACCTAGAGAGAGAAAATTCTAATAATCATGCACTTGATCGTTAATTAAGAGTGATGAATGGCTGATAATTCAGCTATGGGATGATGATTACATAATAGAATATGGTTAAGGAGAAATTAGAGAGTAATTATAAAGAATTACGACTAGGAATAAGCATAATAAACGAGGAATTTAGATGGTAATGAAAAGAATTTACTGAAGGCATTAATTAAATCGTGGTTACCGTGATTAAGGGCTGATAATCTTCTCGATTCTCTGATCTAATCAAGCTTCTTGAGGCGAGAATTCGACAGCACCTCCCTCCTTGCTTCTCCTTCAAAAGGTGTGTGTACCGGCAGCACCTTCCCAGTGTGTGTAGGTGTGTGTGTGTGTGTGTGTGTGTGCACTATGTGTGTGTGTTTGTGTGAGAGTAGGCCTTTAAATAGGCTCCTACAGGCTGAAAATCGATTTGTGCTGCTATAAGCATCTGAGTGAGCACTCAGTCCTTGCATGGCAAGTCTAGTTGCCTACCCACCAAGTGTCCAGTTGGTTTAGTTAACTGGTTCTCGCACTTAGTTGCAAGCTTGGAAACTTCCCAAAGACTCCCACAAGGCAAGAGGGCGCCCCCTAGCTGCTAAAGCTGGTATGGAGTGGCCTGGAACCTGTTCCCACACAGCCCTGGGCCCCCGGTGCCTCCCCGGACAATTTTATGAAAAATTGGTTTTAGGCTAAAACGGGTCATACAAGTCGATTTTGATGCCGTAAATTGCTATACGGAGCTCTAACTAAGACGTACTAGACCGAGTACCTGCCATATTTAGCAGCCCCCGGGGTCCGAAATTGCATTTTTTCAAATTCGGGGTACGGGTGTAGTTTTTTTGAGACGGTCAAAACTAAACGGGTCGGGCGACCAAAAACTTTCTATTTTTGGAATTTTTTTACAAAAATTATTTTAATTCACATTTCGAAGCTTTAAAACATTCTAAACATCATGGCACTGACAGAATTTGGAAAACTGCTAAAAATAGTAACTTATTCCATTATGTTCATTTCATGGTACAATGGTGCTCTTTTGATCGGGGTCACAGACCTTACATTGCTCATGTATTTTTTTTAAAAAAAATAGACTAATGCTCAAGCTCATGTTTGTATGGTTAGTTTGTGTTTCTATTTTTTGTTTGTTTGTTGTTAGCGCTCTAATGGTTGTGCTTGTTGCCTAATTTAAGTCACAAAGTTGTGTCTATGGGAATTGTTGCCACCTTATTGTTTTGAATGAAGGTTGTCTATAGTTAACCTAATGATATATATATTTTTAAAAAATATATGCAAGTAAAGGGAAGCGCATGGCTCCAAGGCTGAGGCTGTAGCTAGTTCTCATTGCTCGCAATGCCAGCCTAGTAACGCATAGCAAATGTATTTTACAAAGCAATTCAAACTAATGTGAGTGATTAGATGATAGATGATGCTTTGCAGGAGTAGCCTGTGTGGCCTCTTTGTGATGCATTGTAGTCTTGTGAAAACCTTTCATTACAAAGTAAAAGTCCAACATGAAGCCGCTTGGAATGCTCCATTCACCTCAATCATCCTACAGAAACATTTTCCTACGCATATTAACATATTACAAACAGGCTAGTCACAAGAATCCGACTCAGGTTCCATGTGCATTATGTTGAAGGTTGTTGGTGGTAGAGTTGTTTTGTGATGTCTTTTTGCGTAAGATTTAAAAGATAAGTCTTCTTCATAGTAGAATAAGAACTCGTTCTTTTGCATGGGTGTAGGTCCAAGAGCGCTTTGATGTGGATATCAAAGAGCTACCTGAGAAAATTGTTGCTATGACTGTAAGTTCTCATTTTTAAGATGTTGTGTTGTTCTTTACCTTTCAGAGTTAATAAAGCCCTTCTGTTTCTTTGGATGATGATCATATTTTATGTACTTGCAGTGGCATCATAGAAGATGCCGTTGGTTTTCACTGAGCTTCACTCTATACAGAGGAGCAGAGAAACCTTGTTAAGTGCCTCAAATTTGTTCTGGTGGAGTTGTTTCCTGAGTTGGAGGAAAGTGATCGTTGAGGTGTCTGCTTGGAATAATGTTGTTTTTTTTTCAAAGCCTATTTACTTGAGTGAAGCTAGAATGATTCAAATATCTGAAAAGAAGCTCTAGTCTTCAGCATGGCTGGGGTCATTTGTGCTTCGAGGCATGATCTTATTTGCTTTGTGCCTAAGTAACCTGTAGGAAAGGTCAATTATTGGCCGAGTAGATTTTAAGGGTTTCCTACCATGCTTAGCCTAAATTAGTGGTAGTTTTTGTTATCTGTTATTGTGCCACTTGAGAGAGTGTTATGCCTTATGTTGACCTTCAGTGTTTAATCACAAATTAACTCCTATCTCGCATCAAGTTAAAAGACATGGTTATCATTGTACTGAGAAAAGATTTTGTATTTTTTTTAACAAATCAGTTCATGTCTGTTGTGAAGTTAAAGACATGGATAATGTATTCTAGGATAACTTCATTGATATCGAAGCCCAGGATGTGTTTACTTAAAAGGGATAAGTTTGTTCTACTGTTAAATATGTCGACAATCTCTCTGTTTACAATAGACACAGATGACATCATACATAATAGGTATTTGCAAAACATGAGATGAATTTTTTTTCAATTCAGGTAGATGCATCTTGCATATATATGTAGAACAAGTGTCAATTGTACACAGAATTTTGAATTTGAAAGGTTTAGAATAAATTGTTGTCTTAATCATTAATAGCAGTGAGCAGTGGGTTCTTGAAAGTGGCATGCAATGAATGCTACTGTCATGAAAATGTTGAATACTGGAACAATCTACTACATAAATGAAAGTGAATTTTTTTAAGTTAAAACTTTGGAGAATGGGAATCTTACACACACACGTACTCTTCCTCTCCATCACCCTGTGCCAGTGGCATCCTGGTGGCCCGTAAACAACCACCTCAACCTCCCAAAACAATCCCTTGTCACCAACAAAATGCTCTCAGCCTTCCTCTTTTGCTCCTCTCCCAGAATCTCAATAAGGTCTTGGTCCTTCGAGGCCTCAGTTCTCCCTTTATCGGATACTGACTTGGCACCCCTTTGTGAGCCCTCTATAAATTTCCCATGAGGTTGTGCAAGGTCTGGAGCAGGGCCCACGTCACCTCGAACATCTGGTCATTGGAATATAGTGGTGGAGGTGTTTCATCCCAACTCGTCGGACTTCCTCCCACCCCCTTCTCCCCTTCCATTGTTGCATGTTGTTGCTCATATGGATTTTGGGCCTGCTGCTTCTTGATCACTATCGTTGTCAGTATTGGGTAGCTCAAGCTCACTCAAGTGTTATCACTAATAGTAACTTGCATCATCCTCTACTTCAGCATAGTCATAATCGGAAAAATTGGTATCCTATATCAATATTAGCATACCCCAAAATTTGGCAAAAATGCAAGTATTTGGTTATACTTGGCTTCCAAGCTTAGAATTAGGGGAGGGAGGGAGGTTTGAAAGATCTATCATCTGAGAAAGGGAGACAAGAAAAGTAGAGCACTGGTGATTTCCGCAAGGGGATTGATCATGGAGGGATTGGATTGTAGATCTTGAGAATCTTGACTTGCATCGATTTGCATAAGCAGAACCTCCTCTGGCCTTGGCAAGAACACCTAAAGACGATGGTGGGCAAGGGTCAATTGCAACATTGAGTAGTAGTACTTAGCTCCCACTCCCCTTTCCCACTATGGTAGGCTATCTTCTTCAGTATGATCACCTCTTATGGCTCTCAGTAATTGAACTCTGTTAGGCAGCCATGGAACTAACATATAATGAAAAACTTGAGATTAAATTGGTTTTCTCTCAAAATCTAACTAGAGTTGGTCTAGCTATATGGTGGTCCGGAGGTGGGTGTACAAGCAGACCATTAGACTTCACAACAAGCGTATGTGGGATTTTACTGTTGTTCATGGGCTTCAGTGTGCTTAGCATGAGCTTTCCACCTTCCGCCATGTAATTCAACCCTTGCGTGCTCCCCGTGCTTATCTCCCATCTTGACCTCTTTAGAGATACACTTAAATAATTTGTGACCCTAAATAGTTACATGGTAGGCCTCGTTATTTTATCACTTTTTTTACCTTGTTTTTTTATTGGTGAGTGTTGCAATGAGTGCTCAGAAGAAAGTTATGACTAAGGGTAGTGGGTTCTTGAGTGCATTTAATGATGTTGCTAGCATGGAGGCCGGAGGTAACTTGTGTTGGTGGGTGAAAACTTAAAAGGATCTCAAGAAGGTGCAGGTAACTTGTGTTGGTGGGTGAAAACTTAAAAGGATCTCAAGAAGGTGCAGGTAACTTGTGTTGGTGGGTGAAAACTTAAAAGGATCTCAAGAAGGTGCAGTTACCGAAATGGCATCATTGTGGAGGTTTATTTTTTGAGGTTCTCGCTTCCTCGTTAGATGAGGGTGGTGACTAGGCTAGTCCCCTAAAACCCTAGGTCCCTTCCCTCACATTCTATCTTTTGCTCACTTTCTCTTTCTTGCCCTACGCTTTTCTGAACAATCCTATACATTTATATTGGGTTTTCAAGCCCTCGACCGCTCTTCACCTAATGCTTCACGAGTCTCTTTGCAGGTAGTGACTCGGTTATGCTCGGCTTCTTGCAGAGGAGCATCTCAAGCCGTTTTCAGTGCTTTCCCTCTCCTTTCTCCTCATATGTTAACAACCCCATGTTGGAAGAGCTTTTCAGTACTTATAATTTTGAAGGCACACCAAAATATTAAAAGAAGGAAGAGAGCGGAGTCTCAGGGCGGGTTCAGACGAGCTCATTGGTAAAAGAGATACAAAAACATTTCTCCCACCTTATTGTTCACATAAGGCGACAACAGCACATGTATGCAAACCTTACAAACAAGCTTTCAACTAATCAGTGATAATGCAATGGTGAAGTGGATGGCATGATTAGGGCTTCTTACACTCAAGCTGCATGATGTTTCCATGACTTGACTAGTTTTACTCGGTTAGATCATGTGAGGCATAAATTTTATATGTAAGATAGGGGTATGATAGTTTTCGTCATTGATTGCCGTATAAGTGTATAAAGGGGGGTCATATTCCCTAGATGAGTCGTATATAGGGGTTCTATCAAAGTTGTCCGCTCGCAGGTGGCATCCCGTTTTGTATATAGAGTGAATCACTCGGGTCGAGACCCTGTTTGAATGGATTGAGAAGATTGTGAACTTTCTAGTTAATGGTTTTTCACCCAAGGAGCTTCGTAAGGATATAGCTCGAAAACTACTAAAAGAGTGTGAACCCTTATTCTCTAATTTTGCAGGAACTCTCTACAAGCTAGGGAAAGACAATATCCTTAGACATTGTGCTCATGAGGATGAGTATTTATACATACTACAAGAAGCCCACATGGGTATAGCCGGAGGACATTTCTCAGGGGAACTAATTTCTAGAAAGGTGTTGAAATCAGGCTATTGGTGGCCTACCTTATTCAAGGATGCATCACTTTTTGCAAAAAGATGTGATAAATGCCAACAATAAAAGGATAAGATGCCCTTACATCCTATTAAAGTGACACAACCATTTGAAAAATGGGGTTTAGACTTTATAGGACTAATTAGTATGGCAGCTCGTAACACTCAATCTCGATATATTATTGTTGCCACTAACTATGTGACAAAGTGGTCAAAAGCTTGGGCAACACGCAAGGTTGATGCAAGGTCAACTGCCAAGTTTCTATTTGAGAACATTATTACAAGAATTGGTTGTCCCTTTGAAATTTTGAGTGACAATGGTACTCATTTTATAAATAGAGTGATAAACTCATGACAAACTTCATGATAGCCCACCATAAGTCCACGTCTTATTATCCACAAGCAAATGGCCAAGCTAAGAACACTAACAAGACCTTAATTTCTATCTTGACCAAAACAGTGGAAGCTCATCGCACAGATTGGGATTCGAAGCTGACATCAGGTCTATGGGCTTATAGTACTTCTTACAAAGTGGCTATTAATTTACACCATTCAAAATGCTATATGGCCAAGAAGTAGTTATGCCATGGGAGTTTGCAATTCCTAGTCTGCACGTAGCTTCACAAGAAGGTTGGGATGGTAACCCTTTAGTTGAGCGTTTATATATCCTTGAAAGGTTAGACGAAGAAAGGCAATTGGCTGTGAAAAAATGCACTTGTAAAGAAATATAGGAGGAAGAAATGGTTTGAACGTCATCTAAAGAACAAATATATCAATGTTGGTGATAAAGTCGTTATGTATGCAGTCAGTAACAAAAAGAAAAAGTTGAAATATGCGGTAAAAGGACCATATAAAGTATGTGAAATCACCCCACAAGGTACCATTCGTGTGGAAACTCTTGATGGAGTTGAAACCACTGGATTCCTCAATGGGAGTAAATTTAAAAGATATTATGATCCTTTAAGCTAAGAGGAGCTACGTGCCATCCATCAAGAAAAAGCAGCCAAGGCACAAGCAGAATTGAAGAAGATACAAACTCAAGCTGAGGCTAAGGATCCACAACAACGCATAAGATGCCAACAAAAGGCCAACCTTGGAGTCAGACATGCATTCCACATCGAAACAGAGGATGATTGGTTGGACTCTGACACACCTCTATGATACCCTATTGAACTAAAAGGTGCCTATGGAAAAGTGTTATATAATGCCTTACTAGACACAGGTGCTAAATATAATATGTTGTCATATGGAGTGTGGTGTCAGTTAGGAAAGCCATCTCTATGTGAGAGTACGATCCAAGTCAAGGGTATCAACAAGAAAAAAACACACTTTTGTTAGTTATGACAACGGGGATTGTAGCTTAAGTCTTTTTTGTCATGACTGTAGGAACTATGGAAGGTAATATAAACCTACGATGCACGTGGATGATAGCGACCAAATGCACTATTGATTGGGGGATAGGGAGTGTCACAACGCAAAAACCAACTCTTAGCCCTGTCACTCAAGCCATGTTCCCTGAGATATTACATTCTGAGGAAATAAAACCCAAAACAGTGCATGTCCAGGAGGTTGAACCATCTGCCCCTATAGCCCAACTCTCTAAAGCTTCAACTTCTGTAGTTCAAACAAAGATTGAGACACACAAGACTCATGCTAATATAACAAAGAAAACATACAAGTGGGTCCCTAAATCTTATTTAGCGGTGACCATTGTTGATGCTAAAAAATAGGAACCTTGTAAGAAACGCCCCACTCGCTCCTAAAAATATAAGAAAATACTGGGTTGGATTCCTAATGGAAGCCCAAGGCTACTCTAAAGGGAATGATCAGATTTGGGTGCCAGAACGTAAATTGTGTTCTCATTTTGAGGTTCTTTTGTAGTATTTGCTTGTATGTGACTCAAGAGCTCTTGTGTTTGTTTTTTGTTGCTTGAAAAATATTATAAGAGGGTTGTATGGTGAGAGGGTTGCCATAACCCTAAGATAATGTGTAGATTGCAACTTCATCAAACTTAATTGTATCTCTTGACTCTCCTCCAAGCTGTTTATATACCCGCCTCAATCATTTACAGTGAATCTTAATTCTTGCACAAATCTCTCTCTCTCTCTCTCTCTCTCTCTCTCTCTCTCTCTCTCTCTCTCTCTCTCTCTCTCTCTCTCTCTCTACTAGGTGTTTGGTGTGTGTATTTGTAGCATTGATATTAGTGTTAGTGTACTCTTCCTTATCGCTTGTATTCACGAATTCTTCTCTTTGACGTCCTAGGTCCATCTCTAACTACGTGGTGCCCCTTCACTTGTTGCTGGCTGTGGATTTGTTGTGTTTTCTCTTGTTTGTGGTTTCCCCAACCCCAATTGAGCAGCACGGGATCCTTGAGGGGTGTTTAGAGGTCGCATCTCTTGTTGCCCACCCCGGACCGCCTCAATATGAATGACAGTGAAGAGGATTCTAATTCAAGTAAAACCATGGAGACTAAAACGACCACTAGAAAAGAAACAAATTAGGAAGATTGTCATGAGCCACAATGTGTAGGACCCAATAAGAATATAGGAACTTACCCAAACCCTACAGAGAAGATCGAGCAAGTCAAGCAACTAATGGGTTTGGTACAAGAGACCCAAAAGGTTCTAGAGCTAGCACCTAGGCAGATCCAAATTACAAACATAGTGTTCCCTATGCAAAAGAAGCCTCACAAAGTCCATATACCACTAGCAATACCTAGTGTCATCCAAGAAGAAAGTGAGTTTAAGTCATGGCAAAGTGGGCGTACTCCCTTCTTGTTGGAGAGAATGTTTACAAAGGGATTACCTGATCCTATCGAAGAAATGGAGATCCCATATTCCCCACGTCAAGGGGCTGAAGCTCAAAAGGTGTCATTAAATATTACCAAATTGATGGATTTCATGGCTTCAGAAGCTAGAACCACCATTATTTCCAAACTATATGGAGACCCCGAGCTATTCTTAGCTCTTCGAGCTTTCCTTAATGGAGAACTGAAAGTTGGGCTACCATAATTTTCACAGGTGGATGGAGCTAGGGAGGTGCCAATAGAGGAGGAACACTTAGATCCACAACCCAAACTAGATGATAACTCTATTGTTGAAATACCTGTTAACAAGTTGGGACAATACTTTAAGGGAAATGAATCCAATGGGACCACACCAATCACTCCCAAGGGATTAACTATGAAAGTTGGGCTACCATAATTTTCACAGGTGGATGGAGCTAGGGAGGTGCCAATAGAGGAGGAACACTTAGATCCACAACCCAAAATAGATGATAACTCTATTGTTGAAATACCTGTTAACAAGTTGGGACAATAATTTAAGGGCAATGAATCCAATGGGACCACACCAATCACTCTCAAGGGATTAACTATGAAGAAAATCCTTGATGGTGGCATTGCCGTTAGCATTGTGACTAAGAGTTGCTGGGAAACTATGGGAAGACCTCACCTTGGGACCACAAACATAGTGGTAACAATGGCTAATGGGACTATTGTTAAGCCTATTAGGATGCTAGAAGATCTTAAGATCGAGGTCTTTGGACACAAAATAATCAATACCTTTCATTGTTATGAATTTCTCCAAGTACACTATGTCATTTGAGATGATCTTAGGACATCCTTTCATAAGGAAAGCAAAAATGGTACATGACTGGTCTAAAAACCATGTCTACTTGCAGTTCCAAGATTCTATCATTCAAGTTGATCTCATAACTGGTCGGGCACATCCTCTAGGAAACAGATTTATAATTGATCATAGATCTAACACCATATTCACTCGGGCCCATTGCAGTATTGTTACACGTATAAAATGGACACTGATGTTGGGGAATAATCTCCTTATATGAATGTTCTATCTGGGAAGACTGAGTCTCACAATGTGGATTGGGTCCACCTAGCAGCAGCCATAGACACTTGGGGAAATAGGGGGACGACTTGGGTAACACCTGAGGGGGATTGCAAAAATTACTCAAGAAAGCAAAGTGCTAATATGGATGCTCGGGCACAAGCAACACTCGGAGGATTGGTCTAAGACTACTTGTGCCTTGTTGTCAGCAGATGGAATGCCTAGGACAGGGGAAAATCTTGGCCATCCGTAAATAAAAGATCTCATAAGGACAAGTTTATGGACCTTGTGTATCGAGGAGGAGGTAGCGGGTTGGTGGGGGTGGCTGCCCTAATAGCCGATGTAATTATAGTCCCTCGATGATGTCATGGCTCAACAAGAGCATGACAAGACCTTGTAATTTTTTGGGCTCTTCAATATAATTCGCTCACAATTGTGAGTTTTGCTTTTCTTTTTTTTTTTTAAGAATAGAGAGAACATCCACAAAAAATTTACAAGCTTTTAAATTGCAATAAATGGATGTCCAATGAAATCAAATTTAATGTTTTAAAACCAGTACCTTGACTTGTTGGATGGAATGATCACTTGTAGAAACATGTGATGACTTTTCAAGAAAATGGTTGTGAACAGAACTCTCGTACTTCTACTAGCAGTAGCACAAGTGTTATGAATACATATATCAATTATAGTCCATAATTAAAACACAAACCACAACTATCATGTAAAAAATGCATCTCATAAATAGCATATTGTTTAGTTACATTTTGCCAAGGTATATCAAAAATATACACACTGTTTTGATCTTGCAAATGTATCAAAATTAGCACAACTTAAAATTTCAAGCTATTAAATGTTTTGTAAACATATATGTTATTTACATATATGTAAATAACATACTGTTGTAAACACACTGTTTTGATCTTGCAAATGTATCAAAATAACTTAAAATTTCAAGCTATTAAATGTTTTGTAAACATATATGTTATTTACAAAACTCTTGGTTATATTGATATTCTCTGTTTTAAATTTTTCTCAAGCTTCAAATTTTTAAAATAAACAAAAGTTTTAGATTCAAACATGTGCCATATAAATTAAAAACCATATAGCCTTACTCAAGCTTTGAGAGAGATCCATGTTCATTGATTTCATTTAATTCTTCATGGGTTTCAATTGCCTCAATCACCTTCATATCTTCATCTAAAGTAGTGAAGAAATCAATACTTTTGTCTAAAGTATTCTAGAAAATAAGGGTGAAAGCATGTTCACATGACACACTTTTTGTGTTGATTAGCATATTCAAAATAGCACCTTTAAAAAATTGGGTGCACGATAAATTTTTCAAATAATATCAAAATTCATTGCCGTTTTTATATTTGACTTCCTTGTTTGAAGAGGTTTCTATTGATATAGCATGTGCCATATATCTTGGAGATCTAGCTTGTGTTATTGTACTAGTTAGCATACTTCAGAACTGTGCTAATCAGCACTATTTGGGAAAATTCATTCTGTGCACGTTAACATGCTTTCATCCATAAACATATAAAATTTAAGTAGAATTAGCTTACCCAAGTAGCATTGGATCTCAATCCACAAGATTTTCTCTTCTTCCACTTTGGTTTTGCTTCAAGAAACTTCACATAATAGTTTTAGATGTCTATCTTCTCCAAGATATAGGACTCTCCATGTATAACTATTGGCTTGATGTTCCTTTCATTTTCCTTGATAATGTTCTATATTCTTTTCTTCTTGGCTACATTCTTTTGTAGATTCTTTACAGGTTCTACATTCTCAAACCCCTCTCCCACAAGACCATGCTTTGCATTCCATACTCTCACTTAATCATCAGAATGTATTTGTAAAAACCTATTTTCCATAAAGCTTACTCTTATCTCGATGGGCTAGAGATGGACCCGAAGGTGGAGCACGAAAAAATTGAGCGTACATGATATATTTATGTTCCTCCCTACTACGCTCATGATGAGTGAAATTCAATGCTTTGACTCTCCTTTTGGAGGCCCTCCACAAATCTAATCGGTTTAAAGCTTAATTTTGATATTTTGATATAGCAAGGTATTCAAAAAAAATTATGGATAGTCCATTATGAACCCGCCCATAAGAAGAATGAGATGTACTAAAGTACTATCGATTATAATTTATATTTTCACATAAAACATTGTAATAGAAATTGCCACATGAAAGGGATTTTTTTTTTCTTTCCAAATTCATTGATCTTCTATTGCTTTAGGATAAGCAAATGTTTTGCTAGATGAATACAGTCTAAATAGAACTACACAAAAGTTGCCTCATTATTGAGGTTATTGGACTTGATGCTGCTATGAATCTTGACCTTATGTTCAAATATGTACCCAAAAGCAATCATATAAGATCTCATGTTTCCTGCAAGCATTCAACTTTTTCATTAGATATGAAAGAATGAGGATGCATCAACTAGAAACATATGAATAGACCACACCAAAATATTGGGTCCATATACACACCAAAAACATGCTCCAATGGTGCGGAGGTTTTCTCCACCATGTCTTCTTGCACTCGCCATGATTGTAAGAGCTTAGTCACAACTTCAATACTATGAAGAGACCATCCATGGTCTCAATGATAGTTGTTAAAGTAGCCTGCCATGTTGATTAAAAAAACACCCAATATCTTCATGTCAAAAGGGAAGTTGTAGAATTTTGAGAACGTACGGCAAGCACCATTGTATTAAATTTTCACTATAAGAGAAAAAGTTGAGAATCGTTTCTATTGCCGTGGATTATAAAAGGAAAATAGAAAGAGAAAATATTGTGCGAGTGGAAACAACATCAACAAAGAACACGATAGTGGTCAGTAGTAATATACGCAGTAATAGCCACCGATATATGTCCACATCTACTATCGTATCTATTATCACTTGTATTACCGTGTATATTACTGCTACACAACTTTTCAAAAATAAAGATGCTCATTTGGACCATCCAATTTGGATGGCCTTAAATGAGCATCTTTATTCTTGACCTGCATAAAACATATAAGATATCAATTGCATTTTGAAAAGTGTAAAGAAAATAATAATAAACTCTGAAAATAAGAACATACTTTATATTACATGTCACGCCTTACTTGCACCAATTGAAGGACAAAAGAACAATACTGAGATTTAATTACAAATAAGACAAAATTCCAAATGAGTTTTATGTACAAATGAGGGTTTGTTGTGCCATATTTGCACTAGTAAAAAAAACACTACAAAAAAAGTATCAATCTAATTTCTCCTCTCTCATCCTCCTCTTCCTTGTCGAGAGGTATAGAAGTTTGATCACTCTAACTCTACAACAACTAATATTTATGAACTATACTTACCCCTTGTAGAGATCCAATTGCAGAGTAAAATTTCTCATGAGAGATATGCATTGTTTTATAACAACCATCACCAAACAAGCAAACTCTGTGTATCTCTCTCAATACTTGACCATCTCTATCCTCTACACACAGTCTACACCTAATCCAAGGCTAGAAAGGACATAGAGAGAGATAAATAGAGATAGATAGAGAGTGCAAAGAGAGAGAGAGAGAGAGGATAAGTAGAGGTAGATAGAGAGGGCGTAGAGAGAGAGGTAGATAGATTTTTATCCATATATCTACCTCTCTCTTTACACCTAATCTCTACCTAAACTACACACATCTATCTCTCTACCTAAGGTAGATAGAGAGAGGAGTAGATCAAGGTAGATAGAGGGGGCATAGAGGGAGAGGTAATCTCTATCCTCTACACCTAATTCAAGGCTAGAGAGGGTAGAGAGAGAGAGAGGGAGGTATTTGGAGAAGGCGTAGAGAGAGGTAGATAGATTAAACATTTTACACCTAATATCTACCTCTCTTTGTACACCTAATGTCTAGAGTTACACTATCATGACCTATCACATCTTACAAAGAGATAGATCCAAGACTATAATGTCAATCCTAGGAAGCAAGTGACTTGACTAGGGCATGGAGGCATGCCAAAGGTTTTTAATCTTTCATGTATGAACACATACACTCCATTAAAATTGTTTATGTGCATTCTAGCTATGGAAAACCTAATTTTTATCTCTATGATCCATTCACAGATCAACGAGCAAAACTAATAGCACAAATCAACTCCAAGCAACACCAAAAATTAATAGGCATTAAACATGCATGGCTAGAAACACTTTTGGGTTAATAAAACTAAAATCTACACACTGAAAACAAATGCCTTTTTTTACAATAGCAATATTGCAAGTCATCAAATCTTCTGTTGGACATGCTGTTGGGAAACAAGCAAACTGGAACACCTCTATAGCGATGCCACCCAAGAGAACTAAAAGAGAACTATGAAAACACCAAAAGATTTGGGAAACCCCTTTGAAACACCACAAATCAAACCCATGCACAACTATGTGAAAAAGCAACGCGAACAGGATGCTGTAGCAAGAAGACTAGGTGTAGAGAGAGCTAGACGAGGGCAAAAACCTGCATCCCAAGGCATCAAGAACCTAGAACGAGCTCAAACCTGAAAAATTCTGAACTTTGGATGAAATTATTTAAGTTTTTACATGAGTTTTATCTATATACAAGTCTCAATTCAAAAAACTAACTCACGGGTACTTACAGTAGCACGACAGCTGTCACTAGACTAGCGACTTGCAGTGCATGTACATGTGCTTGCTAACGCAAGCTAAAAAACCCACAAAAAGAAAGCCCGCACACTCTTTTGACATCGGGTGTCATGTCCATATGTACAAATTTACAAAAAACCGGGTGTTGGGCTCTTCTTCAAGCTTTAGCATCATCTTCAAAGCTGGTATCTCCACCTCAATAGGAAGTAAAGCCTCTTTGCCAAAAACTGGATGGAAGGGAGAGAAACCAGTACCTGATTTGATGGCAGTCCTGTAAGCCCATAGAGCACAAGGTATCTCTAAATACTAAGTCTTCATTGTTTCTTGTCATATTTGTAAGCATCCTTATGAGTTCTCTATTAAACCTTTCATTCATGCCATTGCATTGGGGATAATATGTAGTAAACCTACGATAAACATGGATCTTCTCACAAAGATAATCCACCAGCTCTCCCCTGAAACCTAGACCCTTGTCAAAAAGTAACTCCAATGGCATGCCAAATTTGCAGCAAATATCTTCACATATAAATAAGGAAACATCTATACTCATGTTGTGCTTAACAGCCTTGGCTTTGGTCCCACCTGGATAGATAGTCAACAACAGTAAGTATGTAACATTTGCCTCTAGCTATCATAGGTAGAGGACCTATTGCATCAATACCCCACTTGTCAAACACATCATAAGCCACAATGGTGCCTCTAATTTCTGATTTGAGAACCCTATTGCCATGCTTTGACACTCTTTACAAGACTTGCACCAATAATGAACATCATGTTGAATGCTTGGCCACACATACCCCTCCTGCAAGACTTTATGCAAAGTGATCTTTGAAGCAAAGGGACCACCACAAGAACCCTCATGTTTCTCCTCTAAAATTTTGTAAATTTCATCTTTCCAAGGAACTTTTATCATCACAAGATCATCCCCCTTCATATATAAGGTATCACCAAGTAGCACATACCTTTTGGCACGGTGTAGGAAGGCATACTTGTTTTACTTCTCCAACTGTGATGGAAGCGTACTTGTTTGTAGAAACCCTTCCTCCCTCTCTAAAGCTTCCCTTCCCAAATAAAGAGGAGAATTATCCCTTATCACATGCAATTGCCCAATTGAAGCTTGTGCTGCACCATGTGCTTCTTCATTTTAAGACCTGTCCATGCCTTAAACTCCAAGCTTCAAAATGCTTAAGCAGAATCTTCAATTAAAAACACATATTTTTTAGCCTTGGATTCTTACTTTGCCACACCCCAAGTACTTGCTTAACCACCAAAAGAGCATCACCTCTTACCCTCACATGATGGATTCCAAGCTCAAGGCAAAGGTTGATTCCTTTCTCCAAAGTAGCATACTCGGCTTCATTGTTGCTTTGTGCTATAAGCTTCAAACTCCTTTTAGTTACCAAAGCACCTTGAGGATCATAAATTACAACACCTCCTGAGGCTTCACCATGTGCTTTCCTATAAGAGCCATAAAAAAACAATAGATAGGCATTGTCTATGTCAGGAGCTTCCATGTGTTGCTTCTTCACCGCGTCCTCCTTAAGAAGAAGAGGGCTTTCCTTATAAGTAATAAAATCAGCCAATGTAGCCCTTGTACCTCAACAAGAAAAGAGAATTGGAATTCTTGTAGCTCCACAATCCACTTCATGAACCTCTTTGGACAAAGTAGAGCTATTCACCAATTGAGGTAGAAGAGTGTAGCTAGTGAGGAATGTGAATGGTTTAGGGAGAAGGTAGTGCCAAAACCTTCTACATGCATAAATCACACTCAACATGATGAGCTCCACCTGAGTATAGCCTCTTTCCACCTCTAGCTTCACCCTGCTAGCATAATAGATAGGCTTCATGTAGTGGGAATTGTTACCTCATTGAAGAAGCATAGCTCCAATAGCATCCTCACCTACTGATGGATTCACATAAAAGTCCTTATCCCAATTAGGAGCTTGCATAGAAAGAAGAGAACCAAGAATCTCTTTGATACCTTGAAACACCTCTTCACATTCATTTGTCCATTGTAGAGGATCCAACCTTGCTACTTGCTGTAGGAGATAAAGAAGTTGAGAGGACAAGGGACTGAACCTTGACATATACTTCACCTTTTGAATGAAAGTAGCAAGCTGCTTTGTATCCTTAGGTGATGGGAGGATCACGAAAGCCTTCACTTTGTCAAGATCCGCTTCGATCCCATTCTCTGAGATCGTATGCCCCAAAAACTTCACTCTTGGTTGAGCAAGATGACACTTCTTTTGGTTGATTTGACCTCCACTTTCATTATATTGCTTCAATTCCATCCCAAGATTTACAAAATGAACACAAAATTCATCAATAAGATCCTTTCACAAACTTTCCAAGAAAGGGAGAGAACACCTTATTGACGCCCTTTTGATACCATGCACAGCCATTCATAAGACCAAAAGGAAGCACACATTAACAAAAGCATCCCCATGGTGTGATAAATGTGGTCTTTCTTTGATCTTCTAAAGCCAAGGTGAGCTGAAAATATCCAAAGAATCCATCACATACACTATACCTCTCACGCCATGCAATAGAATCAAGTATGTCATCTATGAAAGGAAGAGGGTATGGATCCCTCTTCATAGCTTCATTTAGAGGCTTAAAATCAGCACATATCCTCCACTTTCCATCCTCCTTGGGTGTGACAACAACAAGACTCACCCATTCTACAGTACTCACACGACACATGAAACCTCCTTCAAGAAGCTTGTCTACTTCTTCCTTTAAAGCATTAAGTTGAGATCCTTCCTTGATTGGAATGTGAATTTACTCTCCCTTAAAGCCTCTAATTTCCTCATAAGAAGTGATGAATAAATGGGGAAGTTGTTGTATCATATGTAGGTATTCACCCTTCTCATGACTAGTGAAGTCGAGAGACAACATACCTTGTATCAGCTCCTGTTTGACATTAGATTGAACTTTGGGTTGCATCAGCTCTTAAATTTTCTCATAAGTACCAAAGATATACTAATTCTCTATAAGGCCAAGAAATCTTTGTTTCTCATCATGATCTTCTTCAAGAAACAAGGAGGAAACATCTAGATCGCTATCGCTGCTATCTTCCACTTCACTGCCATCATCCCCATTGTCTTCTTCTTCACTTGATTACTCTTCTTCATCACTTTTCTCATCAAAATCAGCATCCAAATGTTGCTCTCTAGCCATATCAAACCTCTTCTTATCACCCCTTCTATTGTAGAGAGTGATGGTACCATGTCCCCAATCCTGTACAGCTTTGGTTGCCTATAACCATGGTCTTCCAAGGATGAGAAGGAAAGCACCAATACCCACGGGCATAACATGGCAATTGACCAGCACTTTAGCATCAAATACATACACCTCCAAGTCCTCTATAAATCCCAAGCACCTCACCCTTGATTGGTTGGCAAGCTTTATGGGAAAACCTGAATTCTTCACCATGTTGAGTCCCAAATTTGATACACAAGCTTGAGTAATAACACATACCTATGCACCTCCATCAATATAATCCTCTCCAATGCACATCCTCTTATGCCATGAATCCATAGTAGGGTATATATCAAGTAGCTCATTCAAAGACAAGACTCTCACTGACCCCCTTGCAGGCTCCTTCTTCATGGGGTTGACTACATGCTTCCATTTCCACTTTAACCTAGGACACCTCTCCATGAGTTTCGCAAAGGTAACATCAGCCTTTCTACTCACCAAATCAGCTCGTAAACTATAATTTGATTTCCCTTCTCCCAAAGAAATTTTGATGCATCGTAATGTTGCCTGGGTTTTCTCTTCTTCTTCTCTTTACATGTACCTGTTTCAACTTGTTTCCCTCTTTTATGGCTGGGACTTGCATCACTCATGTCATGATATCTTGTAACCCTCTTAATCACATGCATGACCATACATCCTGAATCATCCTCTTTCTTCTCCAAATAGATTATGCTTACCACCTTTGTTTTTCCCTTCTCTTCAGCTGTCAAACCGCTTGGCCCTGCTTCCCCTTTAATCTCAATACCATAATCTTGAGCTCGAGAAGGAATTTTTGGAGGAAGAGGAAACATGTCACCCACCTATTCTCTTTGTCTTGTCACATTTAGGGATTTTATGACCCCTTTCACCACAATTGTAACATTGAAACGTATCCCCTCTTCCAGCCATGCCTCTTCCTCTACCACATGTAAACCCCTCATTGCTTACATACCCACGTCCATATCCATAGCTTTGACCTCTTCCACCTCCCATCATATGCACACTAAGATTCTTCATAAGACCTACAACCTCTTGCATCTCCTTGCGAAAAGCATTCACATCATGAGAAGCTTGTTGATCATAGCGTGGTTCCCTGATGAGGACCCTTGGTTGCTCTACTGTTTTCACTTCAACCTTGGCTCAACATTGATTCCAAGTTGATGAAGATGCTATGCTTTCCACTCTTTATTCTTTGTAACTTCGATTGCCTCCTCGAAGGTCCTTGGTGGCTGCTTAAGCTCTACCTTCAAGCATAGATTACTCCTCAAACTTGCAAGAAACTTATTCTTCTTCAACATTATCCCCCAAAGATGTACACCACTTTGTCCATAACGTATTGAATGCCTTCACAAAGTCTTCTATGGTATGGCCTTCACCCTGTACCAAGCCTTGAATAGATTGCCATACCTTTTGTGGGTCTTCCACCTGTTGAAAGTGTGTAAAAAATAAGAACACCAAAAGCTTTTGGAAACCCCTTTGAAACACCACAAATCCAAAAAGAGTAGTCCCCTTGGGAATTTACTAGCCGTCGCCCACCCAAGAGACTATGTCACAAAGAAGGAAGAAACCTGTTTAGCCACGGAATTACGGACGTCGCCTATCAATGCTTTTGAAAACAAAGATTTTCCCTTCATCAAAAACCACTTTAAAAGTCCCCCTTCAAAGCATACATCACCCACAAGACGTATGGGTTTCCACAACTCAACCTACATAGTTTTGCCCCAAAACTGCCATACACTGTAGGCTACAGAGAACAGACCATAGCTCCAAAACCCCAACTCCAAAAGACATGATTTCAAAATTCAAAAAATCTATGCAAACTCTGCAACAAAATTTATGAAATATTTCAAATCTAATACACACACAACTACGTACAAAATCAACGCGAACAGGATGATGTAGCAGGAAGACTAGGTGTAGAGAGAGCTAGTCGAGGGCAAAAAACTGCATCCCAAGGATTAAGAAGCCAGAACGAGCTCAAACCTGCAAGATTATGAACTTTGGCTGAGCTTTTTGAAGTTTGTACATGAAATTTTTTTATATACAAGTCTCAATTCAAAAAACTCACTCACGCACACTGACAGTGGCCCGACAGCTGTCACTAGACTAGCGACTTGCAGTGCATGTACATGTGCTTCCTAAAGCAAGATAAAAACCCCATAAAAAGGAATCCCACACACCCTTTTGACATTGGGCGTCATGTTCGTATGTGCAAATTTACAAAAAATGGGGTGTGAGAAATGCGCCCAACAACGCATACTAGGTGTTGTAAAGTGCTAGGAATTTGATGTAATCAATAGAATCTTAAAACAACACTTGAATATTGATATATTTCACTTGGAAGGTTGTGGGATTTGACACAGATCTTGCAAAATCCATGCAATGTAGATATCTAGACATAGAGCTCTTTGAGGCTAACACAATTGTGCTCTCAAAATTTTGATGTGATGATTGTGTAGTGCAGCGCAACGAGATAAAGACATAGTAGTAACAGATGACACATGATGTAAAGAGAAAACCTTATCTGCTCACATTCATTAATAATAATGATTCCCACAAAAGTTTCCTTTTATACTCAGACTCACGGTCTCATGTACAAGGACTGGACTTGCTTCAAAAATAGCATAAACTACAACTGGAGAGCTCATAGTCCCGAATTCTTCATCATTACAAAGTGAACAAAAAAGATAATGGTCTTTTGGAAAGATAATTACAATCATTTTCTGTTTCAAAGGCTAAAAAGTCTTATCGAGCATCTCCTTTTCTAGAGACGGCATCTGTTGTTGTTGGAAATGTTGGAATCTTCCAACACTCCCCCTCCCCCTATTTCATCTCGTTCTTGACATGAGTTAATGATGGGGTGGTTATTGAACTACAGAATGAGGTTGCAAATGAAAATTTACTATCCACCTAAGTTCTTTCTATATTCTCTTACTAGATGGATGTCTTTTTGAGCATAAGGATTGAATGTGCCTTGATGGTGGAGCTCCATGGCATGGTAACTGACAAAGTGTGCTCTTAGGTCATTGACTTTTGGCCATGTAAAAATTCTATCAATGATTTTTAAATATAAGTTTTTTTGTTTGGCCCACTTGTATAGAGCATTGCCCAGGAGTTTTAAACCATATGTGAGTGTTTTAACTTGACACACTTGTTCCTAATGTTGTAGATGGTAGGAACAAACTCATATGAAGGCATGGTAGTAGTTCATATTGTACGCTAGTGGAATAGTCAGAGATGCAATGGTGATGCCTATAAGGACTTGCTAATCTAATTTTGAGTTCTCTGAAATCTATATTGACCTTATGATCTTGTGAGAGACTTAAGAGCATTTACAAGAGGCTACTGTGTTGGCCAACTGTATCATTTGCATCTCTTGAGTTAGAATCTAATCCCAAGTAGTTATTTCTAGAGTTGTCTACCAATGTATCATTGAGTTTTGAATATGAACCTTGAATAATTATCTCCAATTATAATCTAAAATACATTAGAGCTATGTTGCATTCAATCTTTCTATATTCAAAACTTGTTTATCCATTCAAATCAATTCAGTATCCTGTTTGGGTTTGATCATGAGGACCAGACTTATTTGATTATTCCACTTTGTTTGATTCTATGCCATCTAGTTCTATATTATTTGATCATCTAGAATCTAAAGCTCTTAACTCTTAAAAAGGAAAAGCTAAGGTCACCACTCATGCCTTTGATTCAAGGAGGCACAAACAGAAATATTCTAAATTGTTGAAAAAACATTGCAAAGTAAGAGAGCCTAAAATAGTTACAAAGATAGATTTTGATTATTGTGTCAAACCCAGTTAGCTAAATAAGAGAAATGACCTAAATATTTCTTTTTCAACATTCCAAGGCATCACAAAGGATGACCTTGATGTCCATATCCAACCCCTTAAACAATATGTTGAACTCAAGCATATGAATAGAGAAGATTGGGTTGAGTACCTCTCCCAAATGTTGAAAGATGTAGCTAGAAAGTGGTACTATCACTATTCAAAATGTCAACTAAGAAGTTACAAGCTAAAAAAATATTTTATTCTAGAGTATAGCAAGAAAAATGGGGATGAATACATCCTATATAATTTAGACAAAATACAACAGGTAAATTACTAGTAAGAAGCTATGTAGAAAAAATTTGAAGCTCACTAGGCAATTACATGAGCCACCATTTGAAAAATGAATGAAATCCTAGGTTTTGAGCGAGTTCAAGAGAAAGAAGTTGATGAAGCTAGAAGTATCAAATCCAACCAAGAAATTCAATGACTTGATTCAAAGAGCCCTTAAACTAGAATAGCAATCTATAAACAAGAACGGCCAAAGATCTAGAACCAGCTCAAGTTCCCGTGAGTCCTCTTGAGAAGATACATCATCAAGCTCCAGTTCATTTAATGACAAGCACTCTGAAGGACCACTTAAAACCGCGAAGACTCAAGGTGCCTGGACAAAGAAAATTAAGGAATTGTCAAAAAATAATCTCTAAGCTTAGAAACTTGGTGTGTCAACAAATCAAACCATCATTGCATTAATGAATGCATTCAATCTACGTACTATAAAGCTTATGATTATGTACAGAATAACTTAAAAATACATTCAATCTACGTACTATAAAGCTTATGATCATGCATGGAATAACTTAAAAATTAGGATACAAAATTTTAAAGAAGGTAAAGACATATCAATGATTGCACTAAACAACCTTGAACTTATTAAGTAGGAACGATTTTTTGAGAACCCATACAATGGAGCCAATATCAATGGAATGGTTGGGAGATGAAGATACCTTAAGTTATCTTGTAGATGTAGAGGAAGAAGAGATTTCATCAAAAGGGATTTCAGTTGTTATACCCTTGTATATATCTATGGGAACTTTTCAGCACAATGTCTCAAGCATGTGAAGGCTGAAGTGATCAAGGGAAAGATGGCAGAGCTAGTACCGATCCACATGATTACTAGGAGCTCTAGTGTTGTCCTCAAAGAAATCCACTTTTCAGCACAATGTCTCAAGCATGTGAAAGCTGAAGTGATCGAGGAAAAGATGGCATAGCTAGTACCGATCCACATGATTACTAGGAGCTATAGTGTTTTCATCAAAGAAATCCCACAGGAGCAAGTTAGTCAAAGAATTTAGAATTATGAGAAGCAAAGGGTCGTGTGAAAACCTAACGTAAATGCCACGAAGTGGACGAGTGGCAAGAGCATAGGGTTGTGGCTACTCAGATCATTCAAGATCTAGAGCAAAGAAAGGAAGAAAAACCTGAGTGCTCAAAGGCAAATACATTCATAAAGTTTTGCTAGTGACAAGCACAAGCGCAAAACGGACCCCAACGGCCTTTGCGTCAGGCCCGTTTACGTAGAACTCGTCGCGGGGAGTGAACAGAGGGCACCACCTAACTTTGAGTGGCTAGGACATGGACAACATCGATTCAAATAACACTAACACATCACAACGCATGCGCGCGCACACACACACACACACACACACACACACACACAGGGAGAGGGAGAGAGAGAGAGAGAGAGAGAGAGAGAGAGAGAGAGAGAGAGAGAGAGAGAGAAAGAGAGAGAGATGGAGACGTGGACGGAGGAGATGAAAACCCTTCGGAATGTGAGGGCAAACTTGATTGAAGATAGTATTTACAGAACCCTTCGTTTTGGCAAAATGGAAACCGCGGAGAGAGAGAGAGAGACTATAATGCGTTCTCTAGGGAAATTTCATGTGTGCAAAGATCCTACTCTTGTACGTAGTGACTCTTTAAGTCAGTGTGTGTGCATGACTTCTGTTGACCCCCCTAATAGTGACCTCTCAGTGCTCTTTTATAGGTGCAAGCTGCATTAGTTTAGTATAAACTAATTAGGTTTAGGGCCCTAAGCTGGAGAGACAAAGTAGGTAGCCAGGTCCTGAATGGTTGATTGGTGCTTTGTTTTGGTAGAAATAATAAAATGATGTTCTCCTAGGTGGGCCTTTGTGACCATCACCTAGAGAGAGGTGGAATATACAAATGATTTTTTACAAAGTTTGGCTTGGAAAACAGAAAGTGAATTACCCTACGGATGTTTACTGAGGAAGTACATCGTGGATGGGATGCCGGTGAATCGTAGGCTTTACTGGTGCGTTGGTGTAGCACGCTCATCAATTTTAGTGCCGACTGGGGCATGCCTTCGGCGTCATTCTTTGACTTGATGTCGCCATTGTGTGTTTTTGATCCTTCTTTGTTTGTCGATGCGTCGATGTCCATTTTCTTTTGCTTCTTCCTTCTTGTGCATGCCATGTGTGCACGTTGTTGGTGCGTATGTGATTGTGTGCGTGTGCTTATGCGTGTGTGTGTGTGTGTGTGTGTGTGTGTGTGTGTGTGTGTGTGTGTGTGTGTGTGTGTGTGTGTGTGTGTGTGTGTGTGTGTGGAGAGAGAGAGAGAGAGAGGGGCTGAATTTTTTGCCTTCTTTGACACACACACACACATAGAGAGAGAGAGAGAGAGAGAGATTATAGTGTTGTGAGGGTGAGTGTGTGTGTGTGTGTGTGTGTGTGTGTGTGTGTGTGTGAGTGAGTCTGTGTAATGTATGTGTTAAAGAGAGAGAGAGAGAGAGAGAGAGAGAGAGGGCTGAATTTCTTGCTTGCCGACATAGAACGAGAGAGAGAGAGAGAGAGAGAGAGAGAGAGATGGTGAGAGGTGTGTGTGTGTGTGTGTGTGTGTGTGTGTGTGTGTGTGTGTGTGTGTGTGTGTGTGTGTGTGTGTGTGTGTGTGTTAAGAGAGGGAGAGAGAGAGACTATTTTTGCCTTGGATAATGGATGAGAGAAAGAGAGATATGGTGTTTTGGGTGATGGCAAATGAGAGAGAGAGAGAGAGAGAGAGAGAGAGAGTTGTTTGCTCTAATAATGGAGGAGAGAGAGATAGTGTGGTGCTAAGCAAGAGGGAGAGAGAGAGGGTGGCGGCCCTCTGTGAGCGCAAGGACAAGGGAGGGGGTGGTGGCGGCAACTTGCAACAGAAAATGCTTTTACTTATTTATTTTTTATTTTTATAATGCTCCCCCTCTTTGGGGTTAGTGCCCACAGTCAAAGATTTTGAAAGTTGGCCATCATTAGCCCTTCCCTTCTCGGTAGAGGCATTCATGCCTCTAGCTCTGCTTTTGATTCTCGCAGCGGAGTTGGAGGGTTCTCCCTCCTCTGGAATATCTAAAATGAACTCCGGATCAAACCTTAAGAAGTACCTTTTGAGCCTCCATCCATTGACTCTAGTCCTGTGAATTTGACCATCTGCTTCCATCAAATTGTAGCTACCATTGGCGTATTGCCTTTTGACGATGAATGGCCCTTCCCATTTGGGCTGAAACTTCATTAGGAAGAGAATGGGGTCTAGGAGGGCTTCTTTATTTGGAAGTTTAAGGAATTCAAGCCTTTAGTATTAAGAAAGTAATCAAAGGAAAACTTTTGAATTCAAAAAGGCAAAATGGCTAGTTTATTTGAATTTAAATTCTCCCCCCAAAATGGAATTCAAAATCTAGCGAGTAAAACTATATCATATAGCATATCTATGGAAAGAGATCAATGCATAGATTGCAGATCTATGTTCTCCACTCAAATCAAACATCATATGTGGGATTTATGGAAGGCCAAAAATCATAAAATCGTCCACCTCCTTTTGGGGGGGAAAAGTGCATCCTTTGACCACTCTTACACATCTCTTACACACCTACTATTCCTGCATACATGGCATACACCTATTTGTCAAAATCTTAATCACATCCATAAGCTCATGGCAAATAAAGAGGCGCTCCTAGACCCCATCCTCTTCCTAATTCTTATCTTTCCTAGTGTCAAATCTGTTGTCGTATCTCAATACTAACATGCCTTTCTTCAGACCCTTTTCCTTAAGCCCTTGATTGAATGTGAGTCGGTGTCGTTCTGCTTGCGTCGCATAGTAGTTGATTGCATCTTCCCTTTCTAACTGAAGCCTTTCTAGATCCAAGGTGTGGTTGCGGAGATGGGCAATTGGGCGATGTAACTGGCTAGCCATGATTGCAAGCTGCTATCTGCAACTCAATGTGTAGAATGGCCTCTTTTCCATATACCAGATGGAAAGGGGTGAAACCTAGTGATGTTTGAAATGTCGTGCAGTAGGCCCAAAGAGCAGCCATGAGATGCTTATCCCAATCACTTGTGTGGTTATTCACCCGTTTTGTGATGATTTTATAGATCATGCCGTTTACCTTTTCCACAAGATCATTGCACTCTGGATAGTACGGAGTTGAGTGTCGACGTGTGATACCTAGCTTTTTCATCAGCTCTCCCACCGAGTCACCTCTGAAACCTGGTCCTCTATCAGATATTATCTCTAGAGATGTGCCAAAGCGGCAATAGATATGCCCAAATATGAACTTCGCTACTTCTTGGGCTGTAATGTGTGTGGTGGTTGTTGCTTCCACCCATCGAGTCATGTAGTCTATACCAACTAGAATGTACATTTTACCTGACTGGGCCCTTGGTAAAGGACCAATCGAATCTATTCCCCACTTCTCAAACGGGCCATATGAGATGATAGGAGTCTGTGGCTCATAGGTTAGTGTTCGATCACTGGATACTTGACAAGCTCTACATGTTTTACACCAATAATGCACATCCCTATTCATACTAGGCCAAGAGAATCCTACATGTAGAATCTTCCTACTAGTAATATCTAGAGCAAAGTGGCGGCCACAAACACCATCATGGCAACATGAGATCACCTCCGTGATTTCACTAGAGATTAGCACTCGCCTGAAGATCTGGTCTTTTCCCTTGCAGTACATGGTGTTGTTTATAAGGCGGTATCTTGTTTCCTTTTGGACAAGCCATTGTTTCTAGCCCTTAGTATACCCTTAAGGATATTCTCATGTATCTAAGAAGCTGATGATATCAGGTATAGCATCACTACCCTGGAAGAGGGGCTACTTTAGTTTGATTGCTCCTATGGGAACATCTTGTATTCTTTCCTTGGCTAGAGCATTTGCTTCTTGATTTTCTTCCCTAGGAACATGAAATAACTACACTGCTTCAAACTTTCTTATAAGATCCTTAACTTGGCATAATTAGCCAAGTGAAACCTGATTTTTACAAACCAAGTGCCATTTATCTACTTTATCAAGAGCATGGCATTGCCAAACACATTTAGGCGTTGAATCCCTTTCAAAACACATTGTATTAATCAAAGAATTAGGGCTACGTACTCTGCTTCAATGCTGGAGTGAGAGTGTAGTAACTGCCCAATAGACAAGACCTTTTCCTTTTGCTCATTGAAAATGAAGATGCCAGATGTAGCCTGGTCCATTTTCCTTTTGTAATCTCCATCAGATAAAAGAGAGTGAGCTCCTTTTAGCCTAGGAACTTCCAGCATTGGTGTCACTCCTTTGCCTTCTATGTTGACCTTTAGCTTCTTCTCATAGTGACGATGAGTAAGAATACCTACTAGACTAGCTATGGTGGAGTTCTCCACTTGCATAGTGTAATCAAACTCTTGTAATCTAACGAGCCACGTAGAGATTCTAGATGAGACATCCATGTGTTGCATTACATACAAAAAGACTCCTTCCATTGTTAGAATTACAAAGGGTCTAGGGAATAGACAAGATGAGACATCCATGTGTTGCATTACATACGAAAAGAGTCCTTCCATTGTTAGAATTACAAAGGGTCTAGGCAATAGATATGAACGAAACTTTGTAGTGGCAAACATCAATGCAAGCACCATGTGCTCTACCATGGTGAATCCTTTTTCTGATGGGGTCATGACACGACTAGAGAAGTAGATAGGATGCATGAAAGAGGTTTGGGGATCCTTTTGCATTAGTACAGCCCCAAGTGTATCACTTTCTACACTGGGGTTAACATAAAATGGCTCATCCCATCTAGGGGGTGAAATGGTGCGAAGTGAAGCGAGGATCTGTTTCACTTTGCTAAATTGTTGCTCATTTTCTTCACTCCATAGGAAGACATCTCCATGGGTGACTTTTGTAAAGGGAGAACCACTTGAGAGAGCAAGTGAATGAACCTGCTCAAATACCTTACCTTCTGAAGGAAAGAGACCTTCTGTTGTGGGTGATGGCAAAGATACTAAAGCTTGAACCTTGCTTGGGTCTTCCTCCTTTGGCTAAAATTACATGGCCGTGAAGAGTGACCTTGCTTTCACCAATGTGACACTTATCTATGTTGAGCTGGCCACCCAAGGTTTACAGCCTAGCTAGCCCATCATAGACCTTGCTCAAATGGAGGGAGCGAGAGTTGTAGATACAGAAATCATCTATGAAAACCCGTATTGACTTACCGAAGTTTGAGTGGAAGACAAAAGTTACATAGCGTTGGAATGTGGCCGGAGCATTCGTGAGGCCAAAAGGCATCACTCTATAAGCAAAACATCCCCATGGTGTTATGAAGGTTGTCTTTTTCTAGTCTTCTTCTGCAATGCTAATGTGGAAGTAGACTGAGTAGCCATCACATACTGTGTAGTGCTCATGACCTGCTACCTCGTTGAAAATTGTGTCTTGGAATGGGAGGGGAAAATGATCCCTCTTTGTTGCTGCATTGAGAGGTTTGTAGTCTATACAAACTCTTCACTTACCGTTCTTCTTTGGCGTAACCACCACTGAAGAGACCCACCATGAGTATTTGACGGGGTAAATGAAACCTGCTTGTAGCAAATTCCTTACCTCTTTGAGCAATACCTCTTGTTGAACTACCCCAAGCCTTCTAAGCTTTTGCACTACAAGCTTACTTCCTTCCTTGAGTCTTATGTGGTGCTGCACCACTATGATGCCTTCTGATCTTGTCATAACCATCAATGAGAAGTGTGGTGAGGTTACCCAGCATAGAGATGTACTCTTCTCTCTCTTCACTAGCTTACTCACTGGAGAGCATCAGATGTAGCTTACGTGTATCCACCAACGGTTGCATACTTAATGGTCCCTCTTGGTTCTCCGGTGGTCCTTCAGACTGTGTCAATATCTTTGGATCTCTGAGGATGACTCCCATCACTTTGATGCTACTATCACTCTCTTTAGTTGTTGTCGTCTCTCCTCCCAAGGTGGCCAAAGAGTCACTGGTAAATTTATATTTCAATGCCTCCAAGATCATGTTGCATTGCTTCCCAGTCTTCATGTCATAGAATATGGGCTTTCCCATAGAATCCTTCATCTAGATCATCCCGGTACTCTAGTCCTACTTAGCCTCCATAGCCATGAGCCATGGTCTTCCAAGAATGATAGGGTAGCCCTCCCTTTATGTGGCATGATAAAAATGTCTACCTCCACTTCTGTGTTGAATGCTTTCACCTTGACTACATTCAAAATGCCTACGCACTTCACTTTGACATTATTTGCCATTTTAGCTCGGCAGGGTGCCGGCCTACTGACTTCTAGGCCTAGCTTGTGCATCATCTTCTCACTCATGACGCATATATGTGCGCCACCATCTATGTAGATGTTTGAGATGCGTTGCCCCTTTATGTGGGCATCCATGATAGGTAGGATGTCGTCTAGATTCCTCCCACAGATAGCTCCACCTATCCTTCATCTTGATTTTCTAGTACTTACCATCTTTTGTCCATGATCTCCTCATCCTTGGTACAAGATAGAGTAATTGGGGCCAGGTTATTTTTGGACCTTGCATCAAAACATCTTGAACTAGGTCATAGGGTTTAGCATCCTCGCCCATCAAAAATTCCACAATGTCGATCTTCTGTCGAGGCTTAGATGCATGCTTGCTAGACTCTCTTTTTACTTTCATCTTTTCCTCCCTTTGAGAGGCCTCTTCATGCCTAGCACGCTGCACTCCCATGGAATCTACTTCTTCTACTTTTCGTTTTCCTTTGTCCTTCTCTTTGACACGCTCTTCTACCTTCACCTATCCTTTAGCTTCAACATTGATGGCACTTACTACTTGGTTTCTTGCAGGTGGTGGAGGTAGGGGTGGAATGAGAGGTTTTGGTGGTGTGGCTATTGTACGGGTGGTCCAAGGATTTGAGCTGGTGGAATCGGCTCTGGTTGCCTAGGTGGCGGTGGCCTCACCCTTGGCGGAGAAATCTGATTCTGTCTTACCCCTCTATTGAAGTTCAGCCTTCTTGGATGAGGACAATAGTACATGCCATGGCCCTCCTCTCCAGAGTTGTACTAATGGTAGTCTTGATTGATGTCTTTGCTGCTCTCTTCCTTGCTCTGGATTTCTGACAAGTGTATGCCCTTGCTGCACCAGATGTACTAAAAGATTCTCTAACTTCTTGGTGATTTGATTGAGCACGTCTTGTTGATCTTCAGCCAGTTCCTGTGACTGATTCCTCTGGACAGCTCTTGCAGGTGCGTCTAGGTGTGGTCGGGCCCTACCCGGTTCCTCTTCCTTGATAGTCCAGGCTTGTAAATGCAATTTCTTATCTTTAAGGCGGGCTACTCAATTGCTACCTCATACGTAGCAAAAAAACTTCCCTTCACCTTTTCTTTAAGAATTGATCATAAACCATCTACAAACCGGTCTTTCTTTAGGAAATCGGGTGCCACTTCGCCCTCCTTCAATGATGCAACCCATCGTACCCATAGGTCCAAGAACTTCAATTCGTATGATGCATATTCAGTCATACCTCTTTGCTTAAACTCCATCAACAATTTCCACAATTTCTAATGTGGTGCCTTCTCCAAAGCACCTTAGAAATGCTGCTCATTGTTGGAATTAGGGTTGTAGAGAAACACACACAGCTTGGAGAAGACGAAGGAAGCTCAAGGCACACAATAGAGAGTGTGTTACTTAGTGTGCAATCGAAAGATAGATAGCCCTAGAGTGATGGACGTATATACAATGCACGGGGGAAAAAACCTCCTAAAGAGGGAAAAAATGCCCCGACGGTCCTAGTGTGTTCACACACATCACTACCACATGTATATGGTAACAAATACCCCCTGGAGTGATGCGGTGAACAAGAGCTGGCACATGAGTAAAGGGAAGTGCCATGCTATGAGGACAGGATCAGTCCACAAAGGGGAGTAAGCCCAAAGCTTTGCAAAAAGCTTCAAGCTTCTCACGAGACAATGCCTTTGTGAAAAGATCTGCAAGGTTGTCCTGTGTTGGCACATAAGCCAAGCTGATCTCTCCTGTTGAGAGCCTCTCCTTGACATAGTGGTAATGCACCTCAATGTGCTTTGTGCGAGCATGAAAAACTGGGTTCCTCGCAACTGCCAATGCACTCTGACTGTCAGTGTAGATAGTGTTGGCAATGTCCTGTCCAACACCCAAATCATCCATAAGGCGTCTGAGACATACACACTCAACCGTAGCTGTGAAGACTGCCCTGTACTCAGCCTCACAACTCGAAGTGTCCACAGTAAGTTGCTTCTTGCTCAACCATGATATACATGAACTGGCAAGCATGAAACAAAAACCACTTGTGGACACTCTCGTGTCAAAACAACCAACCCAATATGAGTCCGAAAATGCATGTAAGTCTGGTGGCAATGATCCCCCCTTGGGATAAAACAAGCCAAGATGTAAAGTGCCACTAAGGTAGCGGAAAATTCTCCTGATAGCCTGCCAATGCTTAGACCCTGGGCTATGCATAAATGTGCTGACCTATGAGATTGCAAACTGAATATCCGGCCTCGTGTTGCATACATAAATAAGGCAGCCAGCAAAAGTTTGGTAAAGAGTGACATCAGCAGGATCGCCAGCATCATGTAGACTCAACTTCAAACCTGTTTCCATGGGAGTGGCAATAGGTTTGCAATCCTCAAGTCCAAACTTACATAGCAATGTCTCTATGTAACTTTTTTGACACAAGGCAATACCACCATCACACTGCTTAAACTGTATACCCAAGTAATGATGCAACAGCCCCAAATCTTTCATCTTGAAAGTAGCATTCAAATCAGCCTTAAATTCAGCAATATGTCTCTCATTTGGTCCAGTGATCAGCAAATCATCAACCTAAAGAACCACAATGAGAAATACATCATCCTCACGCTTTACATACAATGTGCTTTCTGTTGGACTGTTACGAAAGCCTTGTTTGACCAAATGAGTGTCAGCTTTCTCATACCAAGCACGAGGAGATTGCTTCAACCCATACAAGGCCTTGTTACATTTGCACACTTTGTCCTCTTGTCCTTTTATGACAAAACCGCGAGGCTGCGTTACATAAACTTCCTCAAATATGTCACCATTCAAGAAAGCAGTAACAATGTCTGATTGATGTACATCCCAATCAAAATGAGCTGCCAATGCACATAGAAAACGCACAGTAGTCATACGACAAGTGGGAGAAAAAGTCTCTTCATAATCTATGCCTTTTTGCTATGCATAACCCTTTGCAACAAGTCGAGCCTTATGGCGATCCATCTCACCATCCGGCTTGCGTTTCAACTTGTAAACCCACTTCGTACCAATGGCCTTTTTGCGAGGAGGCAAATCAGATAAAGTCCATGTGCCATTTTCTATAAGTGCATCATATTCTCATTGCATGGCAGTCATCCAATTTTCTGAATTCTATGCTTCATCAAAAGACAGAGGCTCCTCAACATCATGTAAGCTAGACACAGCCAAAGCATAAAAATCTGATGCATAAGATGCATGGCGAGAGCCTGAACGAGTACGACTAGACAAAGGTGCATCCAATTTACTATCACGCAAAGTGTGCACCAGCCATTTTTGCATACCTCTAGCCTGCTCATTTTCAGCCCTTTCCTCATCAAGTACATCATGTACATCTGCATCAATAATAGGCTGTTCTAAAACATTTTCAGAAACCCCCATAGTCTGTACATTTGCCTCATTGGAACTTACATTCGTATTTCCACTGAAAAGAGGCAACAAAGTGTCATAAATGTCCTGTGAGCTTACATTACTGTCTCTAGTACATGACAGCAAGGGCTGAACAAAATCTTCCACAAACACTACATCCCGAGAAACCAGAATACATTTTGTTTGCGGATGATACAACCTGTAACCTTTGCTTTCAGCACTATAACCAACAAAAATACATTTGACAGCCTTATCATCCAATTTTCTACGATGCACTTCTGGCACCAAAGCATATGCCAAACAGCCAAAAACACGCATGTGCTCAATAGAAGGCTTTCTATCATGCCATGCTTCATATGGAGTAATAGACTGCAAAGCTTTCGTACGACACCTGTTAAGTACATAAGTGGCACACATGATGGCCTCAAGCCAAAAAGAATGCGGCAAAGCTTGACTTTTGACCATACATCGTGCCATTTCCGTCAGTGACCTGTTTTTCCTCTCAGCAACACCATTTTGCTGAGGTGTATAAGGCATTGTACATTGGTGTTTTATCCCACGACTAGCCAGAAATGCATTAAATTCATGAGACATATACTCCCCCCCTCGATCAAAACGGAGGGTGCCCATAGTACATTTCGAGACATTTTCAGCCACCATAGCCAGAAATTGTTTGAAGCACATAAAAACTTCAGACTTCGCTTTAAGCGGAAATACCCATGCATGCCTGGAGTAATCATCAATGAAAGTCACGAAGTACAGGTAATTGCCCAACGATGGAGTTTGCTTGGGCCCACAAACATCACTATGCACAAGCTGCAACCTACATGTGGCCCGAACTGAACCATCCTTTGGAAATTTAGAACGCTGCATCTTACCCAAAATACAGCCTTCACAAACATGTTTGACAGGTGCTTCAAGAAGTGGCAAAGAAGCAACCATATCATATTTTTGCAAACGTAGCAAACTGGAAAAATTCAGATGACCAAAACGTGCATGCCAAAGTTTTGCATCTGAAATAGCCCTTCAATCTACAACAGCATTTGCAAAATTTTGTCCACACTTGTCATACAAAGTGAGCTTATACAGCCCACGGCACAAAAGCCCAGATGCAACAATTTCATCTCACCAAACTGAGATCATGAATTGTACATCTGTCATCCACAAATTTGACTACAAATCCAAGTCTAGCAAGTGCGGATACAGACAAGAGATTTTTCTTGATCCCAGGTACATAAAGTGCATCAACAAGTGTGAAGGAACTGCCATTAGCAGCAGTGAGCACAATCTTTCCAACTCCTTGAACTGGATAAGAGGCATTGTTGGCACAAGTGACTGAATTCCCATGAGGGACAGACTCGAGAGAGGTAAACAATTCACGATGTCAGGTAATGTGCTTTGTAGCACCACTGTCGAAATACCACACATGTGAATCTGCAGCAACTGACAAGCATGCATCATGGACAACAGGATTGTAAGTGCACTCTGCGCTAAAAGCCCATTTTGCATCAACATTAGCATCACAGTCTCCTTTCACAGAAGACTCAACAATGGCTGAATTTGTAGTGGAACCATCATTTGCAGTGGAACCACCCTCTTTCTTCTTAGCCTCTTTGGCGTTCAACTTAGGACACGACTTGATCAAGTGATCATTAGCTTTACAATAATGGCAACGCATCTTCTTTTTGCCCTTATCACCAGAATTGCCACACAAAGTACTTCCAGCAGAAGCATTAGGAACAGAATTTTTGCCACTCGCAGCAAAACCATAAGAAGTGGCTGCATTACTGTTACCACCCTTTCTTTGAGAAGAAATAAAAGCCTGTTCAGCTGCACGCTGCCTAGTCCTGTTTTTTCTAGAAAGTGACTCTTGCAACAGCAATGTGCATAATGCATCAAACTTGTCAACTTCAGGATTTCCTTGGGTCATCAGTCTCCAAGTACTAGCACAAGTCTGGTGGGAATCT